>NC_060120.1:86144201-86784617 GCF_021461395.2 Schistocerca americana | reverse complement strand
GGTCGGCGGAAGGTGCACGTGCCCGTCGACCTGGGACCGGACCGCAGCGACGCACGGATGCACGCCAAGACTGTAGGATCCTACGCAGTGCCGTAGGGGACCGCACCGCCACTTCCCAGCAAATTAGGGACACTGTTGCTCCTGGGGTATCGGCGAGGACCATTCGCAACCGTCTCCATGAAGCTGGGCTACGGTCCCGCACACCGTTAGGCCGTCTTCCGCTCACGCCCCAACATCGTGCAGCCCGCCTCCAGTGGTGTCGCGACAGGCGTGAATGGAGGGACGAATGGAGACGTGTCGTCTTCAGCGATGAGAGTCGCTTCTGCCTTGGTGCCAACGATGGTCGTATGCGTGTTTGGCGCCGTGCAGGTGAGCGCCACAATCAGGACTGCATACGACCGAGGCACACAGGGCCAACACCCGGCATCATGGTGTGGGGAGCGATCTCCTACACTGGCCGTACACCACTGGTGATCGTCGAGGGGACACTGAATAGTGCACGGTACATCCAAACCGTCATCGAACCCATCGTTCTACCATTCCTAGACCGGCAAGGGAACTTGCTGTTCCAACTGGACAATGCACGTCCGCATGTATCCCGTGCCACCCAACGTGCTCTAGAAGGTGTAAGTCAACTACCCTGGCCAGCAAGATCTCCGGATCTGTCCCCCATTGAGCATGTTTGGGACTGGATGAAGCGTCGTCTCACGCGGTCTGCACGTCCAGCACGAACGCTGGTCCAACTGAGGCGCCAGGTGGAAATGGCATGGCAAGCCGTTCCACAGGACTACATCCAGCATCTCTACGATCGTCTCCATGGGAGAATAGCAGCCTGCATTGCTGCGAAAGGTGGATATACACTGTACTAGTGCCGACATTGTGCATGCTCTGTTGCCTGTGTCTATGTGCCTGTGGTTCTGTCAGTGTGATCATGTGATGTGTCTGACCCCAGGAATGTGTCAATAAAGTTTCCCCTTCCTGGGACAATGAATTAACGGTGTTCTTATTTCAATTTCCAGGAGTGTATTTACGAAATTTCAGTCACCGACTTTCTCTTCCGAATGCGAAAATATTTTGTTGAGCCCAACCTACATAGGTAGGAATGATCATCAAAATAAAATAAGAGAAGTCAGAGCTCGAACAGAAAGGTTTAGGTCTTCGTTTTTCCCGCGTGCTGTTCGGGAGTGAAATGGTAGAGAGATAGTATGATTGTGGTTCGATGAACCCTCTGCCAAGCACCTAAATGTGAATTGCAGAGTAGTCATGTAGATGTATAATTATGGGAACAGTAAAACTTTTATGTTTATACTTATTCGAACTACACATGCTTGAGATTTTATGTTCGTTTTATTAGAAATGTATCGGGTTTCCTCCTTAACAATTATGGTCGAATTCTGCTTCATTTTGATAGAACAATTAGTTTTATTATTAAATGTTTTAGTATGAACGCGGTCATTTCTGAGAGAAGTCGTGTTATAGGCTCCTGTTTCATTACACGATCCATGGGAGCTAAGCTAGTGTACAAATCACAACGACACCAGTGTCGACGGCACAAAAAGCTGTAGCTTTGTTTCCTTTGCTTAGGGAGTTATAATGCTACAGACTTTCGGAAAAATATCATCCACCCAACTCTACAAGTGCGAGAATTATAGCACAATCAGCCAACGGCTCATGCATCCAATTTGATGACAATAATAATACACAGAAGAATGGAAAAGAAAATCGGGGATGACTTAGATGAGATCAGTTTAGCTTTAGGAAAGTTACGGCAACACAGAAACGATTCTGACGTTTCGGTTTATAATGAAAGCAAGACTAAAGAAACATCAAGATACGTTCATAGGATTTGTCGACCTGGAAAAAGCCTTCAACAATTTAAAATTCTGCAGGATGTTCGAAATTCTGAGAAAAATACGGGTAAGCTGTAAGGAGAGACGGGAAACACACAGTATGTACAAGAGCCAAGAGGTAACAATAAGAGTGGACGACCAAAAAACGAAGTGCTCGGATTAAAAAATGTGTAAGACAGGGATGTAGTCTTTCGCCCTACTGTTCAATCTGTACATTGAAGAAGCAATGACGGAAATAAAAGAAACGTTCAGGAGTGGAATTAAAGCTGAAGGTGAAAGGATACCACTGATACGAATCGCTGATGACATTGCTACCCTGAATGAAAGCGAAGAAGAATTACATGATCTGCTGAATGGAATGAACAGCCTAATGAGTGCACATTATGGATTGACAGTAAATCGAAGAAAGGCCAAAGCAATGAGTAGTAGCAGAAATGAGAACAGCGAGAAACTTAAATCAGTACTGATGGTCACAAGATAGATGAAGTTATGGAATTCTGCTACCTAAGCAGCAAAATAACCAACGACGGACCCAGCAAAGAGGACATCGAAAGCATATTAGCAATGACAAAAAGGGCATTCCTGGCCGGCCACGAGAAGTCTACTACTATCAAACCTAGGCCTTGATTTGACGAAGAAATTTCTGATAATGTACGTCTGGAGTACAGCATTGTATGGTAGTGAACATAGTCTGTGGAAAAACCGGGACAGAAGAGAAACGAAACTTTGAGATGTGATGCTACAGACGAATGTTGAAAGTTAAGTGGAGTGATAAGTTAAGGAATGAGGAGGTTCTGCGCAGACTCGGAGACGAAAGGAGTATATGGAAAACACTGACAAGAAGAAGCGACGGGATAATAAAACATCTGTTGAGACGTCAGTGAATGATTTCCATGATACTGCAGAAGAAGACAGGGATTTGAGTATACAGGTTGTTACAAAAAGGTACGGCCAAACTTTCAGGAAAGATTCCTCCCACACAAAGAAACAGAATATGTTATGTGGACATGTGTCCGGAAACACTTACTTTCCATGTTAGAGCTCATTTTGTTACTTCTCTTCAAATCACATTAATCATGAAATGGAAACACACAGCAACAGAACGTACCAGAGTGACTTCAAACACTTTGTTACAGGAAATGTTCAAAATGTCCTCCGTTAGCGAGGATACATGCATCCACCCTCCGTCGCATGGAATCCCTGATGCGCTGATGCAGCCCTGGAGAATGGCGTATTCTATCACAGCCGTCTACAATACGAGCACGAAGAGTCTCTACATTTGGTACCGGGGTTGCGTAGACAAGAGCTTTCAAATGCCCCCATAAATGAAAGTCAAGAGGGTTGAAGTCAGGAGAGCGTGGAGGCCATGGAACTGGTCCGCCTCTGCCAATCCATCGGTCATCGAATCTGTTGTTGAGAAGCGTACGAACACTTCAACTGAAATGTGCACGAGATCCATCGTGCATGAACCACATGTTATGTCGTACTTGTAAAGGCACATGTTCTAACAGCACAAGTAGAGTATCCCGTATGAAATCATAATAACGTGCTCCATTGAGCGTAGGTGGAAGAACATGGGGCCCAATCAAGACATCACCAACAATGCCTGCCCAAACGTTCACAGAAAATCTGTGATGATGACGTGATTGCACAATTGCGTGCGGATTCTCGTCAGCCCACACATGTTGATTGTGAAAATCTACAATTTGATCACGTTGGAATGAAGCCACATCTGTAAAGAGAACATTTGCACTGAAATGAGGATTGACACATTGTTGGATGAACCATTCGCAGAAGTGTACCCAAGGAGGCCAATCAGCTGTTGATAGTGCCTGCACACGCTGTACATGGTACAGAAACAACTGGTTCTCCCGTAGCACTCTCCATACAGTGACGTGGTCAACGTTACCTGTACAGCAGCAACTTCTCTGAGGCTGACATTAGGGTTATCGTCAACTGCACGAGGAATTGTCCATTGCAGGTGTCCTCGTCGTTCTAGGTCTTCCCCAGTCGCGAGTCATAGGCTGGAATGTTCCGTGCTCCCTAAGACGCCGATCAATTGCTTCGTACGTCTTCCTGTCGGGACACCTTCGTTCTGGAAATCGGTCTCGATACGAACGTACCGCGCCACGGCTATTGCCCCGTGCTAATCCATACATCAAATGAGCATCTGCCAACTCCGCATTTGTAAACATTGCACTGATTGCAAAACACGTTCGTGATGAACACTAACCTGTTGATGCTACGTACTGATGTGCTTGATGCTAGTGCTGTAGAGCAATGGGTCGCATGTCATCACAAGCACCGAAGTCAACATTACCTTCCATCAATTGAGCCAACTGGCGGTGAATCGAGGAAGTACAGTGCATACTGACGAGACTAAAATGAGGTCTAGCATGGAAATTAAGCGTTTCCGGACACATGTCCACATAACATCTTTTCTTTATTTGTGTGTGAGGAATGTTTCCTGAAAGTTTGGCCGTACCTTTTTGTAACACCCTGTATCCACCAAATAACTGAGGACGCAGGTTGCAAGTGCTACTCTAAGATGAAGAGATTGCCACAGGAGAGGAATTCGTGGCGGGCCGCATCAAACCTGTGAAAAGACTGATGACGCAAAAAAAAGGAAGCTCTGAAAATAGTAATGTCGCAAGTGTAACAGAAGCTTTGACTTTTTTAATATTTCAACAACGAATCTTCTACGTTAATTAATTAATTAAACTAAATAGTTATCCACGAGGCACAAATAGTTAAGAGTTGATTTGCCATAATAATAACAGCTACACAAAAAATTTTAAAAATCTGGACATGTTTCCGTTAACATCACCGTCTTGAAACTGTACCTCCTAGTGCAGTGTCACGGCTACCTCAATTAACTGGTGGCCTTTGAAAGGATTGCTCATCTATCCTATCTAGACATGGAATTTAACTCGAACGGCGTATTTATGCACGCGTGGGACCTTTCGTTACTCCACCAATTGGACGATCGTCGTAAACTAACGAGGTATGTGTCATTGATGGTTTCTCAGTGACAACCAGATTTGTTGCGTATATTGTGCATTCGTTACTGAGTAACGAGTATTCCAAGAGATGGTTGTTGATGCTTGGAACGTTTTGTTAATTGCGTGTTTCTTTCTTCACGGCATGTAGTTCGTGACGTAACGAAGAATCATCGTTCTCTTGTGTAACGAGTGAACCAGTGGAAATTATATACAGTTCTGTAGACGCAACGCCCTTCTACGCCAGTTTCATATTTTAATCTTTTTTTGAGAAAATTTTATTTAAGTTTCATTGTGTGATTGTGTGCGTGTTTTTTTTAATTGTTTTCAGAAGTTCTTACTATGCTCACAGTTGTTACACAGTACTAATGACTCACAACCAAACATGTTCATCGCATGTGTCGTATCTGGTACTTGAGTAGTTCTCTGCATTTATTGTGTAGGGCTAAGTTATTTTAATTTCCGTAACATGATTCGCTGATTGTACAGAAACCAGATGGCAGTTATAAGAGTCGAGGGGCATGAAAGGGAAGCAGCGGTTGGGAAGGGAGTGAGACAGGGTTGTAGCCTGTCCCCGATGTTACTCAATCTGTATATTGAGCAAGCAGTAAAGGAAACAAAAGAAAAATTCGGAATAGGTATTAAAATCCATGGAGAAGAAATAAAAATGTTGAGGTTTGCTGATGACATCGTAATTCTGTCAGAGACAGCAAAGGACTTGGAAGAGCAGTTGAACGAAATGGACAGTGTCTTGAAAGGAGGATATAAGATCAACATTAACAAAAGCAAAACGAGGATGATGGAATGTAGTCGAATTAAGTCGGGTGATGCTGAGGGAATTAGATTAGGAAATGAGACACTTAAAGTAGTAAAGGAGTTTTTCTATTTGGGGAGCAAAATAACTGATGATGGTAGAAGTAGAGAGGATATAAAATGTAGACTGGCAATGGCAAGGAAAGCGTTTCTGAAGAAGTGAAATTTGTTAACATCGAGTATAGATTTAAGTGTCAGGAAGTCGTTTCTGAAAGTATTTGTATGGAGTGTAGCCATGTATGGAAGTGAAACATGGACGATAAATAGTTTGGACAAGAAGAGAATAGAAGCTTTTGAAATGTGGTGCTACAGAAGAATGCTGAATATTAGATGGGTAGATCATGTAACTAATGAGCAGGTATTGAATAGAATTGGGGAGAAGAGGAGTTTATGGCACAACTTGACAAAAAGAAGGGACCGGTTAGTACGACATGTTCTTAGACATCAGGGGATCACAAATTTAGAATTGGAAGGCAGCAGCGTGGTGGGTAAAAATCGTAGAGGGAGAGCAAGAGATGAATACACTAAGCAGATTCAGAAGGATGTAGGTTGCAGTAGGTACTGGGACATGAAGAAGCTTGCATAGATAGAGTAGCATGGAGAGCTGCATCAAACCAGTCTCAGGACTGAAGACAACAACAACAACAACAAACATGATTCGGTTGACTGGTCAATTCGTATAGGCATTCATTAGCGCGTAATAACGAAAACTTTGACTGATATTTAATTGTTGACGATAGTCATCGCTGTTTATTAGATGTAGATGTACAACACCTTGCGACTGGGAGTAGAGTTTTTTTTTTCACCACATCTAGCGTTACAGTTTTAATAAATCTCCCAGGATAACAGGAAAACGCCACATATTACTCACTGTTCGATTGCAAGTAATATACCAACTGATAACATTTTTATACTCTTTATTTATAACAACATTCATTTTCCGTGAACTGTGTCTATGTTTAACTTATCAGCAAGTCTCATCCATTCTCGATAGCGCTTGAATACTATTCCGTTTTAATTCTTCATGTAAAGGTCTGATTCACGTTTTGCGTATGCTGAAAATTAGGAGGGTCTACTTTAACAGGCGAGGGAAATACGATTACACCCGTATGAACCCGATGAGCAGCCGCAGTATTCATGCTCTCCCCTATCCGAAAAGCAATTTTTGCGATCTGCCATGACGAGGGGCCACGTGTAATTAATCCTCGCCTAGTAATCCCTAAGTGCACGCTGTCAGCGATAATTCACGAGATGTATTCCGGAGCGCAGATGTGGATTCAGCGCGTGTGTTCTCTGTGATCATGAAGCGTCAAGCCCATTTCCATAATGTTACACAGATAAAACCAGCTTCTACAATTGTACGCATTGCATGCAGTCTGCGAAACTCGTCATATGCCGTCTGCTGTGAAGTTACGTAGTACTCGGGGGTTACGGCAGTGCTTCTTGCACGCAGTTAATGCGTTTTAATTTTTGAACAGTACTCGAGGACCTCCGTCATAAATATCAGAACGTGAACACAAAATAGGGAAACCTTTGAAACAGCAGCTAGATTACAGTTTACTGAATAAGGAAACCTACCAGCGTTTAGAGCATGGCGGTCATCAACAGACAGTATATTCGCACGGATTGAGCTGAAGAAGAAGAGAGATCAGCAGGAAGATTGAATATCAGTTTGAGGACACTGAAGACTTTTCTTCCAATGCAACGTTAACTCTGTACACAGCGGGCATGGGCATATTGATCGGCAAAGAGTAAAGCTAGTGATTCTATCGTGTTTATTTACCTGTGCATAGTTGGGGGTGGGGGCGGGGGAATGCTGATGTCAGAACTGCCCAAAGAAGGACACACTTTTTTACTCTGAAAAGGCATGCAGTAAAGAACTCCTTTTTCCCCAACTATAGTAGTTTACTTCTCATTCATTGAATTTTCAGATCTGACGTCGAATGGCGATAATATGGAAAATGGAAGTTAACGCAGATGACATTCCATGCCATCATAGCTCATGTTACCATTCCCGAAGAAAGATCCTGTTACTGGGAACACTAATAATGAACAAGCTTTAACGGATCATACATCAACTGTAATCGTTCTGAGGGTGACAGCTTATTATTTAGCGGTATAATTCAACAAACAAGGAAGAACTTAACATTTTGTACAAGTGGTGCTCCATAGCCTCTAAACTACTTGAAACACTGCTTCAAGAGCTTCTGACAAAATAATCTCTATATACAAAATGGAATGTCCCGACTGACTGAATCGCTGACTGACTCATCCTCGCCCAGCCCGAACCACTAAGGATATCAACTTTAAATTTGCAGAGGGTGTTGATCTTATATTACAGGAGTCGTTTAAGAAGGGATTTCTTTAAATTCCATCCCTATAGGGTGAAACAGTGGTTGAAAAATTTTTGAAAATATGGCGCTATTATGGCAATTTTGAGGCTTAACTGACGAAAATTGGTTTTTCGTTTCTAGGTCAGAAGTAAATAAATACGTGTTTCAGCGTTTTTGGAAGTTTAGCCCCTAATGGGGTGAAATAGGGGTCGAAATTTTTTATCGAAATATTTCTTTGTGTAAGCATTTTTGAAGCTAATTCTATGAAAATTTGTATTTGGCTTCTCTGCTGGATATAAAAAAATACACATTTCACTACTCTTGGAAGTACAATCCCCTAAGGGGGAAAAAATAGGGCGCTAAACTACATTTCATTGTGAATACATTTTTAAAGCTAAATCTTTAAAACTGGTATTTGGCTTCTCGGTTAGAAATGAAAAAATACATGTTTTACTGTTGCTCGAAGTAGGTCCATCATCACCAACTGCTAAGGATAAAATCTTCAAATTTGGAGACGGTGTTGATCTTATTCGGTAGGCCTTGTTTTCGGAGGGATTGCTCGAAATTCCACTTTCAAGGGGAGAAATAAGGGATAAATTTTTTTTTAATTAATTCGTTAGGAAAGCATATGCAAAGCTCAATGTATGAAAATTTGTGTTTGGCTTCTCTGATATGAATTTTTTTTTTTAAAAATATGTGTTTCACTGTTTTTGGAAATTGAATCCCCATGGCACTGAAACAGGGAATGAATATTTTTACGAACATATTTCGTTATATCAGAATCGTTAGAACTATAAAAACTGGTATACCACTTCTTGGTTACATACAAAGAAATATGTGTTAGAGAATGTAAGTTTCTATGGATATATCACAAGAACGCTAAAGGTATGATTAACAGAAACGTTGGATTCTAGCTACCAGAATCGTTTTTTGGTCATAAGCACATAAATTTGGAAAACATTATGGACCCATGGGCTTAATTAGCATGAAAACTTTTGAAAGTGTTGCAAATTGTGGACAACGTAAAAGTTCGATTAAACAAAAACAAAAAACACAAAATAGTGCGGGCCATGCGGTCTACGCGAGCGAAACAGCGGACGCTAAGCTAGTTCTTTATACACCATCGATTTCGATCACTGGATCATCATCAGCTACCATAAAATTATTTACAACATCCTACGTCCGTGGAGGGGCGTCCAAACAAGCAAAACAAGTAAAAGCCATCCTGCATCACTGCTGTCAGTAGTAAAGTACAGGCTTTTAAAACAGGAGTAGAAAATATTTTGGGAGATGGGAGTACAGACTAATTCGAATGAAACATTCCATATAACATGTGTCCAGTTTTTATGGGGGTACAAATATGCAGTTGGTTACAGAAATCAGTTCTCATTTCGCATCTTCTTACTCCAGATCCAGTGAGTTTACTTAGGTCTGTCATTTTTGCTTTCAGTTCAACTTGCGAAGTTGTGCATGAGTTTAAACAACTGATTTTTTTGACTGTGGTTCTGATTGCGATTTGTTGGCCAATTGTAATGTTCGTATCGTTGAAGCATGCCGTACGTATTTATAATGGTCGATGAAAAAGTTTCCATTTGAGAGCATTGCTGCAGTGTACACAGAACATAGTGCGATTCCAGTGCGGGTATATAGGCACCGACATGTAGCCAAGAGATTAGTGTGGCATACGTGACTTTCCGTCGTGAGTGCGTAAAGGTGGAAACGTGAACTTTGGCGACGTTGTTACAAAATGCGTCCAAAGTGGGCCAAAATGCTGTTATTCTTCACTTGGCTGACGAAGGACAAACACCGATAGCCATCCATCGGATGTCTATTGAAAACCACCGTTGTGTAATGGTGCACCAAGTTCCGTGCTGGTCGACACTCCACAAAAGACGCCGGTAGATCTGGGAGGCCAGACTCTTCCATTACGGACAACAACAAGCGGGCGGCCAATGATGCCATCAGGGCAGACAGGGGCATAACAACCCGTGCGCTAGCAAAGGATCTCGACATCAGCTTTGGCAGCGTGCAGAACATATAATCACACAGGATTTAGGCCACCGTAATTGTGCAGCCATTGGATACATCCAAGTGCAGAATATCGAACAAAAAGTAAACCGTATGGCTATTTGACTGATGCACCTGATGTGTTTCCGTGTTGAAGGCAACACGTTCCTTGAGCGAATTGTTGGAGGCAACGAAAGAGGGTGGCACTACTGGGAACCGGAGTCTAAAGTGCAGAAGATGCAGCGGTGTCGACCATCGTCCCCTCAGCCCAATAACTTCATGATACCTTCTCTTAAGGATTCGAAAGATAACCACTGGAGCTGGTCAGGCTAGAACAGAAAGATTCTGGCTTAGTAAGCGGCTGAGCACAGCATCTGAAAATTTATTGGCTTACTTAGTTTACACAGGTGTACACAGAAAAAATTGTTCAAATGGTTCTGAGCACTATGGGACTTAACTTCTAAGGTCATCAGTCCCCTATAACTTAAAACTACTTAATCCTAACTAACCTAAGGACATCACACACATCCATGCCCGAGGCAGGATTCGAACCTGCGACTGTAGCGGTCGCGCGGTTCCAGGCTGTAGCGCCTAGAACGGCTCGTCCACACCTGCCGGCCTGTACACAGATATACAGAAAATTCATACCTTTAGTTAATAAAAATTAAAAGCAATAATATTGAAGCATTAATGTCATATTAATTTTTTAGAATATAAAATCTTTCAAAATATTTAAAGCCAATTACTGAAATTCTAAACTACCTAAAATTTTCCTTTTAACATTAGAAGCAATTACCTTTAAAAATGTACAATGATCCACGGTGTCTAGAATAACCATAGAAGTTCTAGATTGCCCAAGTTCCCTTTTTCTTTAAC
The DNA here is from genome assembly GCF_021461395.2 of Schistocerca americana. NCBI lineage: Eukaryota > Metazoa > Arthropoda > Insecta > Orthoptera > Acrididae > Schistocerca > Schistocerca americana. The sequence goes on along the minus strand of NC_060120.1, from coordinate 86,773,739 downwards.
AATTAGAACTGATAACTTCAAAAATTCAAAGCAATCCAAGATGTTCTTTCTAGGCCAAATAAGCTTAATTTTAGACTTCTTCACGTTAGTGCAATGTAATTGGCAACAGGGACACTGTCTTGTGAATTTCTTAACGACAGTTCATCCAATCAGTTTGTGAGGAAACCAATGTTACGTTAGTTACAGAAGAACCAATCAAAATATTTAATTACAGTTCACTGAAGTAGAACATGCGCTAATGCGCACAAATGAACTTTACGTCAGTATGAGATACATCAGTACATGCCTACGCCGCGCGGCGTAGCCGCGCAGTCCGAGGCGCCTTGCCACGGTCCGCGCGGCTCTCTCCGTCGGAGGTTCGAGTCGTTCTTCGGGCATGTGTGTGTGTGTGTTTTGTCCTTAGCGTAAGTTAGTTTAAGTTGGGTTAAGTAGTGTGTAAGCCTAGGGACCGATGACCTCAGCAGTTTGGTCCCACAGGAACTTACACAATTTTTCCAAAAAAAAAAAAAAAAAAAAAAAAAAAAAAGGCTCACTTTGCTAGAATTCCAGGCCAAGAACAAACTCTGTAAACGACAAACCAACTTCACTTCCACCCTGCCTCTTGAACATGTGTCAATTTAGAAGAATAGAGTTCAATTTTGATGGGATTGAGATTGATTGACAGCTTTGTAATCATAGGAATTTAATAAACTCCCTTGCATGCAAAATCCGGCCAGTGGAACCTAACCTGAGAACATGTATCCACAATCACGAAGTGCTCTGGAGCTGATATCACTTCTCTAGAATATCCTGTGCAGCTCAACATGATATAAGCGCTACGGAAAGTATGCATCAGAAAGGCATCCGATTTGCCACACATAAGTGGAAATTTGCATAACACTGCCAGACTACAATTTCATAGCACTACAGTCAACGATAAGCCCAACTTGCTCTCCGGGGCAACATCCAATGTGATGTATCCCAGAGAAAATAGGAAAAAAGGCTCCCGATACTTGCTAACCAAAAACAGTTCTATTTACAGAATGAACCTGCACCCGACCGGAGTCGATCACAGACGGACGAATCAGTCCCAACGAAGGCGAATGACCCAGTTCAAATTCCAAACAGAATGCCAATGATCACCAGAATCAGTAGAAGTGCAAAGCACTAATTCCGATGTGATGCGCTTCCCGACATCCACCGCCTAAACAGCAACCTCCGGGTCATTGACCTGTCACTCGGACGACTCCGTAGCAGATCCCCCACTTCCAGTGTCAATTAGCGTGCGCCCGGTTCTCGGTACACGGCTTACTCCGCCCTCTGCCGCATCAATTCAAGAGCAAGCCACCGATGGACAGGTGATGCCCACCCTCATATTTGATTACCGAGACCCATTGCTTATTGATTTCAAGGAACCTTATGTTTCTATCACTGACGAGCGGTACTGCGCCACGCTAGAGAAATTACGGCCTGCAATTAAGGCGAAACGTGCGCGAAAACTGCAACAAGGGGTGCTGCTGCTTCATGATAACGCGATCCACCCACGGTAGCTGAGTGGTCAGCGCGACAGAATGTCAATCCTAAGGGCCCGGGTTCGATTCCCGGCTGGGTCGGGGATTTTCTCCGCTCAAGGGCTGGGTGTTGTGTTGTCCTAATCATCATCATTTCATCCCCATCGACGCGCAAGTCGCCGAAGTGGCATCAGATCGAAAGACTTGCACCCGGCGAACGGTCTACCAGACGGGAGGTCCCAGTCACAGTACATTTACATGATAACCTGCACCTCCATGGCGAAAATGTCAGAACGCGGAAGTTACCCCGACTCAAGTGGGAGGCACTCGAGAGCTGCCCTATGGTTCTAATCTCTACCTATGCGATTATCACGCCTTTGGTCCCTTAAAAAAGACCTTGAAAGATCGACCATTCATGACGGAAGAGGATGTGCAGCAGTTACTTACGGACTTCTTCACGCAGCTGAACATGATGCTTTATCAAATGGGTATCTTAAACCTAGTGCGTCGGTAGGATGATTGTCTCAATGCTCACAGTGATTTTACCTGATTGGCATACTGATTTTCGGTTGTATGGCCTTCCGCGATTTTGATCGTCCCTTATATAGATATTGAATATGCCAATATGGCACTAGTGTTCAGGTTCGTAATGGAACGCTTCTGCTTCTCGTAGAGTATACGGTAGACGATTTCGTAACTGTAGAGTACCATATTCAAGATGTGTTTACTCATATTTTCAAAAAATTGCGTGTGACTGAGGCAGTGCAATCATATCTCACCTGAACGTGAAAACGAACAGAGTGCGGATCAAGTAGGAGGCATTATTCGGATGGTAGCACATAATCCTTCAACAAACACACCCAAAATTTGCATATGTGTCGGTGTTCTACATTCATGAATATGATGGACGGTATCTATGCTTGTCGTTCACAGCAGGTTCAACGTCTTAGAGCAGGAGTTGAAGGTGGATTACTAAAATTTTGTCGCTGACTCAGTAAAAATCATACGGATTAATCCTCTTGCATTCTGCATACAAACCGAACTGTTCTTTACGCGTATGATAACCGAGTACCGATACGCGGCGCTCAAAGTGAAGTTCTAACGGTTGCCGGACACGTTCACAAACGGTATAAGCCAGCAGATGGCGATGTACAAATTCAGCCAGGAAGTTGCAACCCTATAATTACACAAAGGATGTCAAGTCAGGAATGAAATTTGCATTCTACAGCGGAGTGTGCGCTGATATGAAACTTCCTGGCAGATTAAAACTTTGTGCCGGACCGAGACTCGAAATCAGTATGCGACCGAACCCCCGAATCTTTCCATCAGTAAATGGGGTATGTTCTCAACTGACTCGGTTGTTTTAACCCCCTCCACTGACGGAATGACCCGCTTCCTACTTCCGTATGTATAAAGCCAATACGGACTTGTAGCTGTCACGCCTTTGCGCTTACTGCTACGTATTTTAACCGTAAATAGCTCAGTCCTAGTGGTAAGAGGTAGTAGTGAATTCAAGTTATAAATCTTCGAATACAGCGCAGCTGCCACAAGCTCAGCTCACTTTTACTCCACTCCTACCCTCGCCATTGCACCACATTAAGTAGGTGCTACATGGACCTTGCTAAATTCACTTGCGTATACATTTTTGACCGTTACTCGCCAGTATTTACCTAATGATTAGCACACTCCTAACCGGACTATCTCCCAAAGAGCTGTGATGATTGAACGGGTTCGATCCACGGCCTACAGTGCCCTACAGTTCACACGGTAACACTGCCTACCTGACCCACTTAACTTGGTAGTGAGCTTATGTATCCAATCACCACTGCTAGCAGCAGTGGATAATCCTATCAGCACGACGAGAGCAGCAGACTTACCGTCGAATCCTCCTGAAAATACTTATAACTACGGTCGCCAGCAAAAGAATAAATCAATTTTTTGGCTCGTTTCAAAGTGAAACGGCTTGAGTTGAATTTAAACTTAATTCTGAATATTACTATTTCTGATAATTCTAGGTGTATCTACAAAGCAAATACTCTCTCAATTTCTGTGAGTTGGTTAGGTAATTACTACCAAGACAATTTATGCAACTTAGGTTAACAAAATCCTATCCTTCAACTTATTTAATGATTTTGGATATTACTCTTTGGACAATTGATACAGAATTAGTTAAGTGACTTTACTTGAAAAGTTACTCAGAAAAATTTAAGTAACTGTAAATAGGCGACTCACTCTGGTGTGACCATTGCTCTTTTCAACATTCTTATACGCTAAAGTATTCTACAACCAAAAGAATTGTAAATGAAAGAGGCGATGGTGGCCTCAGTCTGATTTCACTACACTATATTTGAGGTTACTACACTTTACAATGAACAACATGCGTCGTAATTTTGCTCATTACTATATTCTGTCCTCTGCACTTGCATAAAAGAATACTGGTATTCTCCCTTTACATGTATACAAAGTTCGACCTAACAATTGCAAGCAGTCTTGCCTTGGGTAGACGTGTCGGTACTGGTGGTGAGATGCATGTGGCTAACGCAGCTCTTCATGCCTCATGCCCTTAATGGCGGCTGGAACTACGAGCTGTAGCACTCGTATAAGCTACTGCACGTCCGCCATAAAATCTGGGCGCAGGAACTCTTACAATCAGCCCCAGTGGCATAGAGACGGCTTCGACAACCATTCGTCGCGTTCCACTCCGCAAACGGCGACGATATTCACCTCTTCGCTGTTGCACAATCACTTTTGCGTGAGCACAGTTACGCACGTCCTGTCACGTCAACACTCCCCAGGCCATTCCATTGTTCAGTCCCTGTGTCTCCAGCTACCTCTAGCTATGCTCGTATCACCAAGAGTGGGGGCGTTCCCCTACCTTCTTTTCACCGAAATCATTCAGTATTTAAGAATATTTATATTTATTACCCTGGAGTTCATACCAGTCATAATAATTTACTACTAGCGCTTTATAACATTAAATCATACAGTAATAACTTATAATTACCAAGAAAAAGAATACATTTGACTCCGAGAGCTTAGTGCATTGTCTGACAGGTAGCGCTAATTCCCAGTTTCGCCAATAGATGGCATCAGTGTGCACTCCCTGGCAGTCTCACACCAGCGCGCCCGTTTCCGACGCGCGGGCTCCAAATTACTGTCAGCCCACCATCATTTCAGTTCCGTTACAAGTACCTTTGCCTTTCGCTGGCAAATGCTCTACCAACTGAGCTACCCTAGCACGACTCACGCCCCATCCTCACAGCTTTAATTCCGCCAGTACTTCATCTCCTAGCTTCCAAACTTCACAAACGCTCTCCTGCGAACCTTGCAGAACCAGCACTCCTGGAAGAAAGGATATTGCGGAGACATGGCTTAGTCACAGCCTGGGGAATGTTTCTAGAATGAGATTTTCACTCTGCAGCGGAGTGTGCGCATCTGTCACTGCACTGTGCTGCAGCAGTTATTTCGATGCCTGTAACTCTCCTAAAAAAATTGGAAAAGACTGTGGTTGCAGTAGTAGCAGAGCTCCCTGCCCCTCCAAATATTCAGTCTGGTGTGGTCTCCAGTGCTGCCACTACCATAGCTGCAGCTGTGCCTCTGAAGCCTATCCTGGGCTAAAATCAATGTGTAACTTTACCACCCTCAAAAATAAATATCCAAAAGTCAGACTAATATGAAGGATGAGTGGAAGTTACACTAAAATAATACATAACCTGTTGGTTTTGTTGCTGATTGGACCTTGTCGAATTCTTCTTTTGAAATTTGTCTGGATCTGAATTTTCATGTGGAATCTATGTAAACAAAAGATTCAGGCGCATTTTCAATTTTATCATCATTTATGATCGACTGTCCGTAGCAAATCAAGGCAAAACACAATGAGAAAAAACACCGAAACTGAGACAAAAGACTGAGCCCCATCAGCAGTATAGCGTTCCATTATATAGAACTTTAACCATGAATTTCAATATAACCCATTATTAATTTTGTACAATTTCGATGGTACAATTAAAATTTACAAAACGTAAACAAATTGATGTTACAGCTGAATAAGGTATAAAATACAATATCGTATGACATAATTTTTGTAGTATCATCTGCAGTTTGAAATATGAAAATCACTCTGAACTTTAATTACTATAATGTTTCTTGTATTATTTTTGTTACATAATTAATTACAGTTTGGATTTGGATATTAACATTCAGTGACAGTACAGGACTCGTGCTTTATCCGATTACATACGTAAAATTCACAAATAAGGCCTCAAATTCTGGAAATCGGGAAGTTGTGTGATGTAAACAATTGGAGAGTTAATTAGAAATGTAATTACAAAGAATATTAGTTACAGAGGTGGACATAAAAATAAGTAACAAATGAAAATACATCGCTTGGTAATAACTTTTAAGCTGTTTCTCAAGATAGTGAGGTTTTCTGTTACTGGATTTTTAGATTACCATTTTGTTAATTAGAAGCACTGATTTTTCATGCTAACATTTCTGCAGTCTCTAGTTATTTATTGCTAAACACTTTTTACTTTATTTCTCGATTTGAAATTTAATATGCATAAGTACATAATTTTGTTAATGACAACAATCTGTTGACGCTCACGGGGATTTACGTCATTCCAGAATATTTGCCGGCTGGAGTGGCCGTGCGGTTCTAGGCGCTACAGTCTGGAACCGAGCGACCGCTACGGTCGCAGGTTCGAATCCTGCCTCGGGCATGGATGTGTGTGATGTCCTTAGGTTAGTTAGGTTTGGTCTTGAGTGGCCATGCGGTTCTAGGCGCTACAGTCTGGAACCGAGCGACCGCTACGGTCGCAGGTTCGAATCTTGCCTCGGGCATGGATGTGTGTGATGTCCTTAGGTTAGTTAGGTTTAATTAGTTCTAAGTTCTAGGCGACTGATGACCTCAGAAGTTAAGTCGCATAGTGCTCAGAGCCATTTGAACCAGAAATTCTATATGTCTTTACAAAGAATAATAGGTTTTTTCGCAAATTGAACTGAATGATACTTATAAAGATACACGTAAAAGGCCATACGAAGCACTGAATCGTACGATAAATACACGGACCCATATAAAAAATGGTGGTATCAGACACTTCATAATAATCTTGGGGGAGGCTGTTGCGTTATAATAGGTCCACCATTGACGGAGTCTTTAATGTTGACGTCATTTCCCTGACGTCCCTCAAGATTCTTATGTACAGCTATTGACTGGGGCAATCATCTAGCCCTCAAAACTGAGCCTCGGCCAAGTACTGGCTGCCCTCCCAGGCAGAAAGAGAGGATAAAAGTGCTACACATGTGATAGGTGCCTCCCATATTACCGTCGAACGTTAATGGGTTTAGGACGATGTGGAGGAACTAAAGCTCCTAGCATAGGAATACCCCCTGTGCTTGTGTTTACAGGAAATGCATTTTAAAGCGTCTGATATACCTGTGCTGCAAGGCTATATACTCTGTCGCAAAGATGAGTCGTATGTGAATTGAACTGTTTAAGTATATTTAAATTTTATAATTCGTAGTTTAACATTGTGAGAAATAGAAAAAATGAAGTAAATTTGTTGGATCAGCAGGAATCGAATTCGAGCTAATAATTTCCCAGCAGTCCATTTGATCATTGAGCCACAACACCATTGTAACTACTGCTCCCTTTGTAAGTAGGCTGTTTAGATTTTTATGCTGGTAACGCCACGTAGCGCTCTATATGAAAATCGCTGGCTGTGCTGTGTGCAGTCTGTGGCTGGTTTGCATTGTTGGAATATTCTCTATTGTAGTGTTGGCCAGTCACACGTGAACAACGCGCACCGTTGCGCAGTTAAAGGTGAGCCGCCAGCAGTGGTGGATGTGGGGAGAGAGATGGCGGAGTTTTGAGAGCGGATGATCTGGACGTGTGTCCGTCAGAGACAGTAAATTTGTAAGACTCGATGTCATGAACTGCTGTATATATATATATATATATATATATATATATATATATATATATATATATATATATAAAATTACTTTTGAACACTATTAAGGTAAATACATTGTTTGTTCTTTATCAAAATCTTTCGTTTGCTAACTACGCCTATCAGTAGTTAGTGACTTCAGTAGTTAGAATCTTTTATTTAGCTGGCAGTAATGGCGCTCGCTGTATTGCAGTAGTTCGAGTAATGTAGATTTTTGTGAGGTAAGTGATTCATGAAGGGTATAGGTTATTGTTAGTCAGGGCCATTCTTTTGTAGGGATTTTTGGAAGTCAGATTGCGCTGCGCTAAAAATATTGTGTTCAGTTTAGTGAAGATCAGAATAAGAAAAGAGAGTAATGTCTGAGTACGTTCAGTTCTGCTCAGCTGTTTGAAAATCAAATAACGTAAGGGGTTTACCAGCACAATTATTCATAAATTTTTCTAAGGGGACGTTCCATATGTCGACCCTTAGCCGAGGGTACCTCACTGGAATCTTCTGATTTTTTCTTGTGGTTTGTGTAATTAGTGTAGCTACTGTTTATTGCTAGCGCGTAATTATAGAGAGAATTTCCTTGGTAGTTTAGTTTTTCATTCCTGTATAGTAAAACAGTTGTGGCATGCATGTAGATTTGCACCAAGTATTTCGCAGCTGCGCTTGCAATTAACTAGATATTATTTTCAGTGCTATGTTAATGTGTTTTCTTATTTTGCTCTTCAAATTGAGCTTTTCTGTGTTGTCGTGTGAAATATTGTGACAATAATGGCGTGTGAAAAACGTAATACTAGGCTCCAAAGTAAACTGAGAAATGACGGTGAAGACGAAAGCAGTGTGTTGGCGCCACCGAGTAATGAATTAACTAATGTTCAAAGTATTAATTTGGAAATTGTGCATAGGGAAAAGGAGCGGGCTGCAAATAATGGTGTAGACAGTGAAACAATTAGTGAACAGGGAAGCATTATCGATCAATCGGTCGCCAACAGCTCGCCTCAGGTATCCGAAATGACAAGACACAATCTTGCAAATACTGTAGATTCAGGTTTTGCACCCTCACCGTTTTCTCAAATAAATCTACTTTTCCAAATGCGAACATTGCCGGTTCAATTGCACTGCCGAATAGCAGTGAGGAACATGTTTCAGACACCAATGCATTGTTATTACAGTTAATGCAACAAATGGGACAAAGGCTACAAACGTTAGACACAACGCTTGAACAAAATCAGAAACAAATGGGACAAAATCTTCAGAAGTTAGACGCAATGGAACAAAATCAAAAACAGTCACAGCAACAGCTTCAAAAGTTAGACACCACGCTTGAACAAACACGTGATGTTTTAACTGCTGAGTTACTTAACATCAAATCGAAATGTCAAAAACTCTGTAATGACGCAAAAACACAAATTGGTGAGCATTTCCAACCTATTTTTTCGCGTCATGAAAATGCATTACAGCCATAAAGGAACTGCAAACTATTGTTCATGAAAATCACGACACCTTGCACGCTAAAATTGACTCAGTTGCATCTACCGATTCGGTTACGCTACTTGCAAAAACTCAGGAAAACTTAAAGGACACAGTAGATACGATTTCAACACAAATGCACACTCTGAAACTTGGTTCAGAAAAACACACTGAGGAAATCAGTTCATTATCGGAGAAAGTAGCCGAACTTTCGGATCAGTTCACTAACTTATCTACAAAGGTAGATGATGATCTGAATGACACAAAACCCATTGCCTTCACTGACACAGAAGAGTATGAACAAATTAGAAAATTCAAACAAAATCAAAATCAAATCAATACACAGTACAAAAGAGAAATCCGGGAAGTACAAGATCAGTTGACACAGGCAATACAAGAATTACATATTTCAGAGGACACTCGCCCTCCAATACGGGAAGAGGGACATAGAAATAGGGAACAGCCACAAAATAATAACACAGGGCACTTCGGAAATTATGAAACAAATTGGAAATGTGCACTGAATTTTGAGATGGAACCGCCAAAACGAAGTAACAATGACCGATATGCGACGCGCCGACATGATGATTTTGACTATAAGCTGTTCATTACTACACGTAAATTCAAAACATTTAAGAATTCCGGCAATGACATTCATTCACAAGCATGGCTCCATCAATTCTCTCATTATTTTCCTCCCAACTGGTCACTGGAGCACAGATTAGAATTCATGTGTCGCTACTTAGAGAATAAACCAGCTGTAAGAATGCGATCAGTCATTCACGATTGTCACAGTGAAGGAGAATTTTATCATGCCTTCCTCTCAGCATATTGTTCTCAAGCTACACAAGACCGAGTAAAACATAACATCATAATGATGAAACATTTCGAATAATCTGAATTTTCCAGTCTTGTGAAATATTTTGAAGACTTGTTGCACACGAATCAGTACCTGTCAAACCCATACAGCCCTTCAGAACTCATCCGCATTTGCTTCATCAAATTTACGACATATTATTTTGGCAGGGCGTTGCAAAGACGACATTGAAGCTTTTCAGGGACTCTTACAAAAATTGGAAATTGACACTGACTATCGCGGAACGCGAAAACAGGAACACAACAAATACAGGTCACATCCTTCACAATTCCGCGATGACAGAAATAATAACTGGACACGACAAGGCTATTCTTACAACGTAAATCGTGACCAAAACAGACACCACCCATATGACAACCGTTGGCAGAGTAGTAATAATTACAGGGAAAGATCGCATTTCCGTAGTAATGAATATGACAGACATAACCTTAGAAACAGACAATATGGGAACCAAAACAATTATTATCAAGGGAGACAGAATAACTTCAGACGCAACAGTTCAGCGCGCAGTTACGATTCAAGGAGAAATTCTCCACCACGTGACCGACAAGAAAGAAACTATGTAAACTACCGACAAAACGACAGACCTGTTTTCATCAGAACTGGAGGGATTCAAACAAGGCAGGGCCATCTCGACATGGTGAATTTGTAGAAGTTACTTCTCCAAATACCAATAACGACGCACGCCAACAAAGAGACAGTAGGCCATGACTCACACCGCTGGCAGCCACAATACGTAATTATGAAACTGACGATGCAGCTGCCGTAGCTAGTAATTATGTAAAAATGGAAGACATTAGGGACATCTTACTCCAGGAACACGACGTAAAACAGAATAACATTGCACATCCTGTAATTCACATTACAGTAAATGACGGAAAATTTACGGCAGTACTTGACTCTGGCAGTCCCATTTCAGTAATTAATGAAACAGCTTTTAGCAAATGCAACAAATTGAACGATTGTCCCACACTTCCTTTATGTAAGATTAAATTACAAGGTATAATTTTTGGAAAAAGTGTAGATGTACGCCAACAAACCAACTTAGAATTCCTTTGTTAAAGCCACAGCTTCTCTATGAACTTTCTTATTGTTCCATTATTGTCGACGAAAATTATATTGGGAGTAGACTTTTTGAATGAATACAAAGCAATCTTAAACTTTCACGGTGCTGAAATAAGTTTAGAGAAAGAAGGTAAGTCAATAGCTTTGAAATCTGAAGATTGGCTCTCAAACCATGACGAGGAAATTAATCGGCTTTACTTCCTGTTAGACAACAGTTCGTAATTTTCGACGGAACTTGACACTAACAATCACTCTGCAAGTATTGAGAGGGATGATATCGACGGCGTATTTAATACTAATAAGTTAATTCAGAATAAAATTCAAACAAATGAGAAATGTAATGACACTGATAGGCAGAACCTTTTTGAGATTTTACAAAATTCATTCCACAGTTTTTACTCACAAAACAGGAACAGTCAAGGGATTTCAATACCAATTTCGTGTTCGTGAGCATACTAAATTTTGTGTTAGACCATACGTAATTCCGGCACATTATAGGGACCTGTTAGAACAGAAATACAATCTATCGTTGACGAGAGCATTATTGAGCCCGCAGTAAGCTCATACAACAATCCATTACATGTTGTTGACAAGAAAAATGGATCGATCAGGCTTGTCTTAGATTCGAGACAAATCAATACTATCATCATTCCTGAAACAGACAGGCCGCAAACGATGGAAAAACTTCTTCAAAATTAAAATGGTGTAAAAGTGTTGTCTTCTATTGATCTCAGATCCAGCTTTTATCAGATCTAACTTCATACAGAATGTATAAAATACACAGCTTTTCTTTGTTTCGGCGTTTGTTATCAATTTCGGAGACTTCCTTTTGGTTTGAACATTTCTTCGGCAGCGTTCATTCGCGGGCTAAATTCCGTATTAACTGAGTTCTTAAAACGTCACATCACCTTATATGTGGATGATATTCTAATAGCAGAACAACATAATCGCATCCTAAACAGTTTGTTACACATTTTTGCAGAATCTGAAATTACGGTTAACTTGGAAATGTCTGAATTGGGTAGGACAAAGGTGACGTTTTTGGGACATATTATTTCTTCTGAACGCATTCAGCCGGATCCTGAAAAGATAGAAGCAATCAGAGCCATTCCTGTTCCATCCACAAAAACACAAGTCTGCAGTTTTCTAGGTCTCGTAAATTTTTCCCGTTGTTTTCTGAATATGCAAATTCTAGTTACACCAAAACTTTGTTCTCTCACGGGAAAAAATACTATTTGGAACTGAAACGAACAGGCACAGTTGGAATTCAATTCTTTGAAAGAATCGCTAGTTAACGCGCCAATATTAGCTCATCCAGATCTGTCACAAGATTTCTGCCTTAGCACGGATTCTTCTGAAGTCGGTCTTGGTGCCCACTTATTTCAAGAAGCCATATAAAATGACACTACTGTTCAGGAAACCATTGCTTTTGCTAGCCCAGTGGTAACAAAATCTGAAAAAAATTATTCCGTTACTGAATTAGAAGCTTTAGCAATCGCTTGGGCATTTAACAAATTCCGTTTCTTTCTTTCTGGTAAGCACGTAAAAGTATACAGTGATCATCGTGCATTACAATTTCTTATGTCTTCAAAGTTAAATCATGACAGGTTAAAACGTTGGGCATTGTTTCTGCAAGAATTCCACTTCACAATAGTCTACATTCCCGGCGAGGAGAACATTGTTGCGAACGCACTATCACGCGCACCGGTTGGGCTTGAGAAAAGTAACACAGAAGGCAACCTCGAGAAAAATTTCAGTATTCTTTACATTCAGGAAGCCGCCTTTGAAAACTTCATCACCACATCTTTAAAGGACATTGCTCATGAACAAGATAAATATCCGATTCGGAAAGACATCAAAAGTAAATGGCATGAAAAGACACACTCACAAATTCGGCATTATTATCTGGTTAGAAACAACATACTCTTCAAACGCTGCACTGTTGATGACAAGCTATGGGTACTTTACATTCCTGACGATTTTGTTAATAAACTAATTTGGTACATTCATTTCAGCTATGCACATTTTGGTCCACGAAAATGGTATCATATTCTTCGGACGACGTGTTATTTTAACAATATGGAAAAGAGAATTCGAAGAGTCTTGTCTATTTGTAGAAGGCTAAACCATCTACTGTCTCACATCGTGCTCCGTTGTTTCCTATCATTCCTTCTAAATTAAAAGAATTTGCTGCTGTTGATCTCTTGGGACCCCTTGTCAGAACATCTAATGGATTTTCGTACGTTCTAGTCGCTGTTGAACTTACTTCAAAACTTGTTTCTTTCACACCGTTACGTAAAGCCACTGGACGGTCTGTGTCCAACGCCTTTGTTAAAAATTTCTTACGTGAAGTTGGACACGTTAGCAAAGTCATTTCAGATAACGGACCTCAATTCAGATCTGCTGTTTGGTCACGCATGCTTCGGAATCATAAAATCAAACCTGTTTTTATTTCATTTTACTCACCACATTGTAACCCCTCCGAACGGATTATGAAAGAAATCAATAAGCTTTGCAGACTTTATTGTCACAGAAAGCATCAGCAATGGGACAGATACTTACACTTATTTCAAAACGTGCTGAATGAAATGCCTCATGACTCCACTGCTTTACCACCTATTCTTGTACTGAAGAATGAAGAACCACCAAACAGAATCAGAGAGCTTGTACCTTTCCCGAATACACGTAAACTTCTACGCAAAGACATAATTGAATTGGCTATTAAAAATATAAAATCTGCAGCAGACAAAAGGAGAAAATTACACGATAAAGCAAATGCAAAGAAATTATATATTGGTCAGAAAGTTCTCATTAAAGCTCATTCATTGTCACATAAGAAGAAACACTTGAGTCACAAATTCTTTCTGATTTACAATGGACTTTACAGAATCCGACGTGTACCTCATGATAATTGCGTTGAAGTTGAAACTCTGCATACTAGGAAGAGTAAAGGACTGCACCACATTTCACATATAAAACCGTTTATTGAGAGATAATCTGTTTTTTAACATAGTGTTTGCTATAAAAGTTTGCACTTCACGTTACTAGAACTCTTTGTCACACTCAGAAACTGTTAACATGCAACTATGTCTTAAAGTTAACTATCCAGTCAAGAACCTAGGCAACTTATTTAGATAGTAATTACGAATGCATTGTTATAGTGAACAGATGACACAGTGTTGTTATTTGTACATTCTTACTTGTTAGTTGCATGATTACGTTACGAGTATAAGGCTTACATACTTAGAATATATACAGCTAATGAGATTTTAATGCAACATTTTTGTTTTCTTGAAAAGATATTCTTTATTTGAAGTACATTCTGTGGTTTCTTCGACAGCTACACGATTATATCACAACGCTACTAATATGTGACACAATTTACATTGTTGCTTTTGCGGTGTATCTATTTAATATCTGCACAGTTTTTCTGTATTATTCTGGAAAGTAAAACATGTTTTAGTAGTAACTTTTATGGTATAGCTACAATGAGACAGCCTTTTCCATAGTACAACAATACGTTACAGCACAGTACTTTCTTCATCACGGCAATAAGTGTAATAACTAAGATATCTACATGCAAAGCATTTCACTTTTGTTTATGAGGAGGTGAGTACATTGACTTCAGCAGAACTTTGCTTACAGAGGACGATAACTAAGACAGTTCCACAGAATCATCTTACAGCCAGACGCACTTTTAGCGCTACAGGACACGCATTTGAGTGATTAATTTTGTACTTAAAACATTTATTTTTAAAGATTTTTGAATTACAAAGATACAAAGGTTTTCCGTGATACATTTCATTCCATTGCTGTAATCTGTAACACCTGAGGTTCTAATTACATTAATCCTCAGGGGGGTACACGCCTACTTTGTGTACCATGTGTTTGCCAAGCACAAGGAGCCCTAGCTAATATGGTATTTGCTTATACAACTTTACACATCAGTACCATATTTCTCTAACACTGAATTACACAGCTATCTGATTATTTAACAGAGAAACAAAAAAATTTTTACTATGTCAGTGACACATGTTTACGCAATTACACAGTTGGGTAATTTCACACTTATGAAATTGTATTTTGTCTGCACTGTGTGAACTGTTCATATTTTTTTCAGAACCATTGTGATACTATGAGAGCTTTGAATGTCGTATTTGGTAAGAGAGCATGATTTTTAAAGTACATTTGAGGTAGATAACACTATTGAAATGAGCAGAGAATTTTTTTTAGGTTTTGAAATTATTGCAGAAAGCTAAGACGTTTTTGAGATTTGACTGAGGTGTTATGATGTTATTATTACGACGACGATGTGTATTATGCTGTTGAGGTATGTTTATGATCAATAAGCTGCTGCTATATGAGGAATTCGATTATGCTGCGTATTTATTATGATGAAATATTGAAGAAGTGTCGACCAGTTTGCATATGTGCAATAAGGTAAGGAATAATGAGTAGTGGTTTGGGACTCTGATATGCGAAAAAGGATGTTGGAAACCAAGAATCGTACTTTAAGAGTTATGAAATGTGTGTAAATGTTTGAATGTATCACAATGCCGGTGAAAATTTTTTAGATGCTGATATATTTATAGGATTTTGTTTCTACACATTTCTACTGTAATTTCTCGACTTGTGAAATTTTGTTTGTATCAAACTGTCACTGTAGCGGAAACTTCTTTTGTAAATTTCAGTAAGAAAGGTAAGTGACCTTTACGTAATGCGTCGTGGGCGCCCAGCTGAGCGATAGTCGCCTGAAAAAAGAAAGCCGTTAGGTGGAGAAAAAAAGAGGCCATTATCATTGCTATTGACATTTCTTTGTAGAAAGTATCACAAATACGACATGTTCAAACTTGAAAACATACGATTACACCGTGGAGTTCTTAATTTATGATATTTACTAAAATGCCTAATGAAATGATGAGAAACATTTTACATCTATTGTCTTTCTAGTTGAAAGATTTTTTTACTGCCTTTGAAAACGCCATTTGCCTAGTGAGTGATGTTTCATGCTTTGTATATATATTTGTCTATTTTGTTTAGTATCTAGTTTCTAGCTGCACTGCAGCATTGATTAGAATAAAATTTAATAGATGTACTAATATAGATATTTTATGCCTCCAGATCCAGTAAATAATAATTTTATGATCTACTTCCAAAAAAACGAGGGAGCGCAAAAAGACATTTCCCTTCACAGGAATTGCATACATAATTTTTGTCAATGACTGGGTAACTTGCTTTGTAGAGTAAGTCAATGTGATGCATCACTCTAGTGTTAAGATGTGACATAGTTATTAGACATTCCCTATCTTTACTGTAATATTTTTTTCTGCTTGTGGGTTTGTCATGTTTAGATATAAGTTATTGCATTTGCTGCTGCTGTTTGCCAGGCATAGTGCTACTGAATTTCACTTTGTATTACTCTGTTAAGTCAGTTGTACTATTGATTTATTTTTTCTTGTTGCTGCACATTGGCTCATATTAGTTCTAATGTTGCATTTGCTTTGCTAATTTATATTTATTGCTGCTAGCTTTGCCAATTTGCATTTTTTTGTCATTGCTGTTTGTGTTAATTGTTTTGTGCTGCTGCATTGCCTCGTCCCTTATTTTATGCATCTGAGCTCAGTAGATTTAAGTTAGCTTAAGATGGCGTAGGCTATATAAGAGTATCAGTTGCGGTGAATTGGAAGAAATGGATTGAGAAGTAATACGAAAACAAATTTTTTAAAGAAAGGGTATTTCGAAAGACGATATGAATAGATTACAGAAAGCAGGTATAGATAGGACTTTTTGTGAATAATGATGAATGAAGGGAGATCTCCAAGAAGTAAAGAAAGTTTTGTTTGCAAAATACTGCAGTAAAACAAACCCTGTCCTTTCCTTTTGTGTTATTCCGCTATGTGTTTGTGTACCCTTGTGTATTTGTGGTCTTCCTGTCTTTATGTGTTTATCTGATAAGAGTTACGTTGTAGAAATTTACTAATAATGTGTTATTTACTTTGTAAAGATGTTTAGACGTTATTTATTGTTTTGTTTCAATGTTCATGAGTGAAGTTGATGTTTCGAAAGTTATTCTGATCTTTTATGTATGTACTTATAACATAATTCCTGTAACACTGATGTATATGTTTATTTCCATTCTTTTCTAAAGCCTGTGTTACTACAAATGTTATCTGTACAGTTATGTTCTTTAATGATGTATTTTGTACCTTTGTAATTGTATTCTTACGTTGTAAATTTAAAATTGCATAGACCCAAGTCCTCCAAATTAAGTTTCATTTCAGTGCACACGTTTCTGTTGGTCATAGTATATGCACAATATGTGAAAAAAAGGGACTGTTAGTGCTTGCACGTGTGTTAATAATTCAGCAAGGTTCAGCTGGTTCTAAGGACATACCAAAAAGTTTGCGAGTGCACAAGTGGTGGTTTATGGACTTACTATATTGTCTGCAAGAGTCTTCGATGGTGATTGTGCACCTCCACAGTCGCAGCAGATGGCTGCTGGCCGTCTCTACAAGGACTGCAGTGGGTCTGCACCTTTGATGACCCACCTATACCATTATTTCTACAAGAACTGCAGTGGGTCTGCACCTCTGGTGCCTCACCAATACCATAATCTCTACCAGGTCTACAGTGGGTCTGCTCTGTGATGACCTACCTACCAATATTCTTCAAACCGTCGACTGACTCTGTGGTGGGTTGGCTCTGTTGAGGTCCATTACCTGTCCGCATGTCAAGAGTCAGCACTGTCTTTCCATTGGAAGGACAACACTACTTCTTCAAGACTGCATGGAAATCCATTACTTCTGTGTGCATTTTCTTTTACCGCTCAGACTTTTAAAAAAAAGACACTGCTATTTTACTGTGATGAATGATCAGGACTGTCTTTATGGTCTGAGAGAAAATTTTAGCTTTTGACCAACATTCCATCAATAAGTGTGTGCATTTCATATCTTTGTTATTGTAATTATGAAAAATTTTAACAAATATGTATTGGCCAGTGCCCAACACAATTTGTAAAATTTTTTGTGGGGAGCATGGGGGCTATGTAAGTAGACTGTTTAGATTTTAATGCTGGTAACGCCACGTAGCGCTCTATATGAAAATCACTGGCTGTGCTGTGTGCAGTCTGTGGCTGGCTTGCATTGCTGGAATTTGCTATTGTAGTGTTGGGCAGTTGGCTGTTAACAGCGCATAGCGTTGCGCAGTTGGAGGTGAGCCGCCAGCAGTGGTGGATGTGGGGAGAGAGACGGCGGAGCTTTGAGAGCGGATGATCTGGACGTGTGTCCATCAGAGACAGTAAATTTGTAAGACTCGATGTCATGAACTGATGTATATATATCATGACTTTTGAACACTATTAAGGTAAATACATTGTTTGTTCTTTATCAAAATCTTTCGTTTGCTAACTATGCCTATCAGTACTTAGTGACTTCAGTAGTTAGAATCTTTTAATTAGCTGACAGTATTGGCGTTCGCTGTATTGCAGTAGTTCGAGTAATGTAGATTTTTGTGAGGTAAGTGATTCATGAAAGGTATAAGTTATTGTTAGTCAGGGCCATTCTTTTGTAGGGATTTTTGGAAGTCAGATTGCGCTGCGCTAAAAATATTGTGTTCAGTTTAGTGAAGATCAGAATAAGAAAAGAGAGAAATGTCTGAGTACGTTCAGTTCTGCTCAGCTGTTTGAAAATCAAATAACGTAAAGGTTTTACCAGCACAATAATTCACTAATTTTTCCAAGGAGACGTTTCACTTTAAAAGCCCCACCTTCTAGGCTTACACAACGCATTATAAGTGATTTTAAGGAAAAATACTGACCCGGTGCTGTGAGCAACGTAGGATTCACTGTGCCAGAAGGAATCACATCACATTGAAGCATGCAAAATTGAAATAGACAGCTGCGTCCCTTCTCTGAGTAGATCGTAGTGTGGCTGACCGTCATGGCTGGTTTCTAGTAATCACGGATGTAGCGTTAAGAAACATGGTTGCGTCCGTTTTATTTGCAAACCAGCATGCATCTGAAGAGAAACAGCGTAATTTTAGTGCTATTTCCGGCTCGCATTCGAAGAGAAATGGCGTAATTTTATTGCGATTTCCAGGTCGCGTTCAAGTTGAAATGGCCTTATTTTAGTGCGATATTTACCAGTGTACTATAGCACATTAGCACATAGCCCGCTGCCACTGATAAAGACAAAGGTGTGATTTCTTCATTTACGTTGCTAGTAACTGACACAAATTCCTTTTCCACCAGCTACCGATATGTAATGGTATTATAATATGTGAGAATGCCTAAGTGATGTTACAGAGCAGTAATCTATCACTATTTGGAATGTTTTTCAACTTTAAATTGCGTTATCACATGAACATCTGCTGAATAGAAATTTGGCAACATCGAAACGTTGGTGTAATTTCACTGGCTAGTACTACCAGAGCGTCCGTGGCGTTGTTGGCCGGGAGGCCCCTTGCAGGGAAGTTCGGCCGCCGTAGAGCAAGTTCTCTTTAGATGACGCCACATCGGCGACTTGCTACGCTACGGAGGCAGACAGAGATATGATGTTGTTGTTGAAATTTCGGTGAAGATAAATGTGTACTGGTACTAAAAAGTTAGTACATTTTCTGTGCCTTTGACTCCTGTTATGATAACTGACAATGGCAGAAGCTATGATATCGTTAACGGCTCATATTTGGTTTACATGGTTTCCTTCGATAGAACAGGAATTACTAAGACAAAAAATACCAAAATACTACAAAATCATTATCCACTGCACGTTCCACTCGTTCTGGCAATCAGTGTTCACTGTTCAACCGATCACAGAATGACTGGTTTCTGAAAGCGAATATGAGAAGGCCGCGCTACGCTTAACAAGCAACACGGTTTATTATCACGCCACAAATCGCTCGCGTTGTAGTAAAAACGGTATAAAGAGTATCTACCATCTGCTCGCAAAGCTAAGAAGTATATCACCAATAAAACGGGACTCTTTATTGGATATAAAATCGAATACTTTGCCTGAGTGCCTTACATCTGCGATCTTCTCTTTGTTCCGTCCGCATACCAGGCGTTTCCCGCCTTTATCGTACCACGCGGCAGCGCTTAAATATTCTTTCATTTAAAATTTAGTTTCATTATCAGCAAGGCATAAAGTAGTTATTACAACTTTTATTTATTTTCTCTGATGCTTCCATCTGCTCTCTTTTGCTTTGCACGCCGAACTCACTTGCACATTGTTGGACTCTACCTTTTTCTGAGCCCTTTTGATTTCTGTCCAATGTATTCTCTTTTACAGTACAGAGCCATCTAAACGTTTGCCATTTTGCTGCGATAATTCACGTTTTTGGGAACGTAAAACCGACTCTGCGACAGTTCAAACGGCGTCCTTCCAACGGCTTGTACACTTCGCTTTTATATTTGCGCGTCGCGTGTTGAATGCCTGTTTCCACTTTATTTAATTAAGGAAAAGACCAATTTTATATCCGTTTCGGAACATTTACAGAAAGTTACGGTTGCGGTGGTGGCGGTGGTGTGTGCGTGCGAGTGTGTGTATGTGTGTGTGTGTGTGTGTTTGTGTGTGTGTGTGTATGCGCGCGCGCGCGCGCGCACATGTAATTCACGTATTCAACATCTGAAAAAGCTCCAAAAGCTCCTTGAGCTCCTGCTGTTGTTTTAGACGACGGTGAAGAGGATGCTTGTAGAGGATACTGTAAAATTGACTGACAGGAAATTTCGGACGAACTGTAAGGCAATCGATAAAATCTTACGTGATTTCATACACTCTTTTTCTTTCAGCACGAAATAAAAATCATTTATTACGAAATAACTATAGTTTAACACGAAAATATTTCGTTCCTCAGACGAACAAACATACCTGATTTCTGTACATGTGACATTCAGATTTATTGGCTTTCTTTTCATTACACAGAACAGCAATGACTGCTACTGAAGCTGTTTGAGCCTTTTGTCTTTGACTACTGTCGTTGCCAAAAATTTCAGTTTTCTAATTCGGCAATGGATACTTCGAGGTCAGTGAATTGTTTGGCCAGAGTAATAAAATTTATTATAGTCAGTACAGTGGCATAATCTTTCTGTAAATTTGTTTTTAAGCGATACAGCAAACAAATTGGTAGGAAAAGAAGGCTATTTCACTTAAAATACAGCTAGAGTTGCTTCAGGCTGTTGACGTTAAACGGAGGCCTAAAATGGAAATACCATATGTAAACAGTTTGGCATTACTACTTTACACTGTTCAGGACAGACGAAACCCGAGGTCACATAAATCCATTGTTTGAGGGCAGCTAGAGCGAAAATACAGGAGCGCGACTAAACACGTCCACGTAGATACACGTTTCTTGCCTATCTGAAACAAGATAGGTCTCAAGAATGTCCTGGTATTGGAAGCGGAGATGGGTACTGAATTTTCTGCAAACCCAGAAAACGAGCGACAGACTATTAAAAAATGTTTATTGTGAAAATAACAAAGTTTTACAGACTATAACTGCAGACTGGTTGCAGTCTACGTTGACCAGTATACCAACAAAACTGACTTATTGCACTGATACCAACCAATAAAATCTTATCGTTTAATGGACAGTTGTATGTCTAAGGAGCTGATATGATGTGCTTCACATCCCACCAGGATAGCTGAGAGGGCTAATGCGCTGCTTCCTGGACTTGGGTAGGCGCGCCGACCCCGGATCGAATCCGCCCACCCCAAAACTGACTTAATGCACTGATACCAACCAATAAAATCCTATCGTTTAATGGACAGTTTTATGTCTAAGGAGCTGATATGATGTGCTTCACATCCCACCAGGATAGCTGAGAGGGCTAACGCGCTGCTTCCTGGACTTGGGTAGGCGCTCCGGCCCCGGATCGAATCCGCCCACCGGTGTGCCAGCGAGCCTGGATGTGGTTTTTAGGCGGTTTTCCACATCCTGCTAGGTGAATACCGGCTTGTCCCCACTTCCGGCCTCAGTTACACGACTCGCAGACATTTGAAACACATTCCCACTATTTCACGATTTACACTAGACGCAGACAGCTGGGGTACACTAATTTCGTCCTGGGGGGTATGGGGTGGCGGCAGGAAGGGCATCCGGCCACCTCTTAAAATTAACCATGCCAAATCCGTACTTAACCCATCGACCCTGCACACAATGTGGGATAAAGGCTGTAGTGAAAGAAGAAATGATGTACTTCACATGGATCTGAAAGATCATCCATACTTATCACTAAGAAAACTACCGCTGTGTTATAAATATATAAGACCATTTCCAGTCGAATATATGGCGAACAAAACAGCTATGTTCAATGATTGGATTCTCAATTTGGAAAAATCATAGCCGGCTGGGGTGGCCGAGCGGTTCTAGGCGCTACAGTCTGGAACCGCGCGACCGCTATGGTCGCAGGTTCGAATCCTGCCTCGGGCATGGATGTGTGTGATGTCCTTAGGTTAGTTAGGTTTAAGTAGTTCTAAGTTCTAGGGGACTGATGACCTCAGCAGTTAAGTCCTATAGTGCTCAGAGCCATTTCAACCATTTTTGAAAAACCATAGCCAATTTTTTCCAAAGACAATAAATGTGTTACATATGCAGATATTCAGTTTTCCATATGTACATACAAAAGCAAATCTTACCAGGAAATGGAATTACATTATTGGAATGAGATTTTCACTCTGCAGCGGAGTGTGTGCTGATATGAAACTTCCTGGCAGATTAAAACTGTGTGCCAGACCTTGACTCGGGACCTTTGCCTTTCGCGGGCAAGTGCTCTACCACTGAGCTACCCAAGTACGACTCACGCCCCGTCCTCACAGCTTTACTTCTGCCAGTAGAAGCTTTACTTCTGGTAGAGCACTTGCCCACAAAAGGCAAAGGTCCCGAGTTCGAGTCTCGGTCTGGCACACAGTTGTAACCTGCCAGGAAGCTTCGAATTACATTACTGTAATATAATTTAACACACTCGAATACACAGTATTTTCTTTCACATGAGTCATTTAACTGAAAACTCTTTTGTCATAAAAAGTATTCAGTCCCTTCAGGTTCATGTTTACCATTTTTATCTGCATTGGTTTGAGGTCTTTGCAAGGTCACCACTGCGTACATCATAGAAGAAGAATGTCTGAAAACAAATTTACATTTATTCTACTGATGCTCATTAAATAAGTGTTGGATTCAATAAATCAAGTAAATCGTCTTGCATGGAGCGTAACATGTGCGTAGTCTAAATGACTGATACATTAAATCATTTTAACTGTTAGAACTATTAAAGAGTATTTCAGACGTGAGAAATGCACTGTACACTTCCCTTATCATTGCCTCTCCGTTTAATTAAACACCACTTTACTTTTGAAAGGCCGCTCTCATTCGCCACGGTATCGTTGCGAATCTGAAAGTACTCCTTCTGTTGGCCACCAGCTCTCGCTACGTCTGTGAAAGCTTCTGCATGTCCTCTCCACTCAATAAAATAAAATCTCCAATTCTTTGAACGCACGTTACTTCTTCTGTTATTTTCTGATATGTCACAACTCACAGCAGTATCTTATCCCTTCATTACAGGATATCCAGATGCTTATTCCATTTTTCTTGCGAATCCAGTGATTATTCAGGTCTCAGAATGAAATTTTCACTCTGCAGAGGAATGTGCGCTGATATGAAACTTTCTGGCCGA
Organism: Schistocerca americana; assembly: GCF_021461395.2. Taxonomy (NCBI): domain Eukaryota; kingdom Metazoa; phylum Arthropoda; class Insecta; order Orthoptera; family Acrididae; genus Schistocerca; species Schistocerca americana. The sequence continues at coordinate 86,750,231 of NC_060120.1, read as the reverse complement.
TTAAAAGACTCAATCTCGGGACCTTGTCTCGAGTTCGAGTGTCGGTCGGGCACACGGTTTTAATCGGCCAGTAAGTTTCACTCAGGCCTCAGTCTGATTCAGAAAGAAGAGGAGGGCGACTGTAGTCCATGTTGCAGCCAAGAAATGGACACACATGGAAATGCTGTGGAGTATGTCAAAACTCTCATTGAAAACCGTGCCCAAGGCTTCTGCATCGAGTGTGGCAGTCCAAGATGCATCACAAAAACAGACCCACATAGCAGTGGTGTCATAATTATGGTGGTGTACATCAACGCCCTCGCTGACACTGTGCTCCATCCTTCTGCATCCAGTGTGGCAGTCCATGTTGCATCATAGGAAACGACCCGCTGGCGTAATGGTGGTCTTTAAAACGATTCCCTGTCCTACTAGGTCCAGTGCAACGGCGATTGAGCTTCAAATTGGAAGCGGCTGCCAGCCGGTGTGGCCGAACGGTTCTAGGCGCTTCAATCTGGAACCGCGCGACCGCTACGGTCGCAGGATCGAATCCTGCCTCGGGCATGGATGTGTGTGATTTCCTTAGGTTAGCTAGGTTCAAGTAGTTCTAAGTTCTAGGGGACTGATGAGCTCAGATGTTAAGTCCCATAGTGCTCAGAGCCATTTGAACCATTTTTTTTGGAAGTGGCTCAATACACAGGGCGTTGAGGATATTGCAGGGTAGGTTGTGTTGAGAAATACCTGTTTAAAAAAATATTTTAACGTTACGCCGTTTCCTAGTTAATTAACTTTGAAGTTAGCTTATTAGGCCACTGAGCGCGCAAATTCAAGCGGCCCGCCTGATACATATAGCGTCAGTTGTTTTCATAGCTTAGATGATACTGCACGAGACTGCTCAGCCTTTGGCTCTGATTTGATTCTTACTACCGTACCATGTCCAATTTTTGTATCGCTCCCTTATGAGGTTTTAGGAAACCGAATGAAGAACACATTTGGCGACACTGCCTCTGGCGGACAGCTTCAATCTGGGCGCGCAACAGCCTGATCGGTCAACTTCAATGCAAATTAACTTGGAAACGGTGCAAAGTGTCGAATTTTTTTTCTCAACAGCTATTTCTCGGCACAACCTACCCTGCAACATCCTTAATAGCTTTTCCGTCTGTAGTTGACCACCCTGCATACGCGAGACTAATAATGTTCTGCTCAGGATAGCACACGTAGGCGACAGTTTTGCTTAACGACCGGGACCTAAGTCGCTTACTGGCATTTTCATGGCGAACTGCTGCTACCTCCGTGGCAATAACGGTTCAATAAAGGTTTTAATGACCGCGTATAAAGCAACAATTCAGCACGGACTGAAAGAGTGACATCCTACTATTCCTCGCCTGGTAGAACCTGATTTATATTCTAAAATATTACTTCACTTAGGTGCACTGTCACGTATTGTTAACTTCGCAATAGCACAACTCAATACCGTGTCCCCAGAATGGAATCTTTACCCTGCAGCCAAGTGTGGGCTGATATGAAACTTCTTGGCAAATTAAAACTGTATGCCAGACCTTTGCCTCTCTCAGGCAATTGTTCTACCAATTGAGCGACCCAAGCATGACACAGGACCCCTCCTCATAGCTTACCTGTACCTCGTCTCCTGCCTTCCAAACTTCAGAGAAGCTCTCCTGCGAAATTTGCAAGACTTGTGGGAGAAGTGAAGTTTGCAAGACGGAGACGAGGTACCGGCTGGAGTAAAGTTGCGAGGACGGGTCGTGAGTCGCGCTTGGGTAGCACAATTGGTAGAGCACTTGCCCGCGAGAGGCAAAGGTCCCGAGATCGAGTCTCGATCCGGCACACAGTTGTAATCTGCCAGTAACTTTCACAATACCTTGTCGTTTGGTGTACCTTTCGACAAGGCTTGTTATTTATTTACGGAAGTAAACCACTTCCTGCAAGCACTGTTTAAAAATAAACACGAAAGTGCGTCGCCTGTTCCCTTCTGTGGAATACTCAGAGTGCACCAAATCTAATTACTTGTCACCACAACAACACAAATTTAAAAAAAAAAAAAAAAAAAAAAACCTTCCGTTTCCAGCTCCGACGAGAGAGCCGAATCCTGCGGGCCTTCCCGAACTATTTTAGCACGGCAACCCTTGTAACACGCCCGGGAGTACGAATGGGCGGGGTACTTTAAACTGACTTCTCGTTTCGTGACAGTTTCATGACCGTGCGCCCTGTCCACACCCCATACCTGGTAATCTCGCGGCGGTCGTACTGTTCTGCTCCACACTGCTGCTGGCTTGCCTGAAATTATTTATCGAAATATGCAAGCGAATAGGGGGAGCCACTTAATGTTAAGCACAACACTGTTCTACGTCTGCTATGAACATTTATATTCTGAGACGATATGGAAATCACAGGTTGCACTGTTTACACTATAACCCGTAAATGTTTATCCCAACTGACAGTCTTGATGATCGTCTGTCCACTTGGACGAGCGTACGCGTTCTGACCGCGGCGCGGATGATTTTTGATAATGCGGAAGCCGAATGGTCGCACGAAAGTTCTTACGCTCGTCACGCATACACAGATATTTGGTACCAGTCCTCCTTGACACTAGTAATAGATATTATCACTGTTCACAAGGTTAAATTTACAGTTCACAGTTCTTCAGTTGTACGAGCGTGTGCGTAACCGTCGCGGCGCGCCTGATTGTTGATAATGCGGAAACGCGATGATCGAACACATCTCCTCACGCTCGCTACAAGACACTGGCACTTGACTGCACTCGTTTATGGTAACTAAATTCTACTGATTCACATCAGTTCATTCTGAGAGGCCGAACACGGCGCGGATGATTGATACTGAGCGACACGAAACGAGAGGACACACGAATACGTTATCGGCGGCACTGCTCATTTTTAATTACAACTTGATGCACTTTCCTCTGAATTACTTCCATATTTAATCACTTTACTGTAATAGCACTTGTTTCAACACTTCAACCTGAATACTAACAATGCTTCTTAAACGCAGAGCTACACACTACACAACATAACTATTCCGTGTCCCGTGCTTGACTCTCTAGACGTGGCTGCCCGCAAAGATACTCCACAACTAAACCAGCGTTATGACAGTACACTTACATTCCCGCACGAAAAGTTTTCGAATTGTCGAAGAGAATATCGAAATATAGGTAATTCCCTACTGCAGGGGGTTAAAGAGATGGTGTGAGGGGAGGGTTGTATACTGCCCCACCCCACAGTTATATACCATTGCCACATTGTGGACCAGACATGAGTTACACATAATCATGGAAACATAAATGAACAGTTGTCTAATATGCAAAATTTTACATAGTAAAAGAACCCTACGTACAGTGCAACCTGTATAGCGAAACAGTTACAATAGAGTGGATAAACATGGAGCTAATGCAATTAGACACAAAAGAATTAAGTCCCTGAAATGGAAAAGTTTACAGATACAATAGATTAGTTATGCCAGACAGGTGCCTGAAATAAATAAATAAAGATAAATGGTAGAAAAACAGGCACGTTCACTGCTACTCTTGGTAGACAATATCACTGGTGACACTATTAGGCAAAACAAAACTGAAGAACCTCCATCAGCACTAGAATGTTAAAATCCAAAAAAAAATTACTTCACTTCTCACAACACTGCATCACAAGGGAGCATTCTTTGCATTGAAACTGGTGGGGAGTGACTGTAGCGTCGATGCTGTGCCGACCGGCAGATGTGCAGTATAGTCGTTAGCTCGTCACTCTCGCCTCGCGGCAATCCGTCCATTGGCGTACATGAAACAGGATAATGACCCTCTCAGTGTTGTCCTAGCAATGTCTATTCAACTTAGCCTTAGTCTGTTACTATTACAGTAGACATTTCGATGTTCTACATGACATAATAAACACATACGCTATTAAGAAGAAAAATATATGGATGTCCACTAAGTTAAATTTAGTTACTAAGTGAACGGTATAAAAAATAATAGTAATCATTAAGCATGAGTAGTAAGAAACTTCTAAATGAAAAAACTTTTGGATAGCACAACCTATATACACTAGACACTAGTAATCACTCGAACTATATCACTGTGTGGGCAACAAGAAATGTAATTAATCTAGGTGAAACAGATAGAAAGTGAAAAGAAAGAAAAAAATTGCATATGGCAGTAACACATCCTAGTTAAATCTCCCTCGATTAGAGTGTCCTCTTGAAACATAATAATCAGAAAATAATGTCTGTACTTAAGGACAATAGCAATTGACATATATACAGATTCAGACATAAGTCACACAGAACCATCAGTCATTAATCTTGCTCACTATAGTATAGTTTAATGTTTTCCACTTGGTGTTTTCCCACGTGGCATGAGCTGTGCTGTTGATTGCACCCTCAAAAATATGTTACATACGCTTTCAGCTTGCTATGTTTCCAGTTTCGCACCTGGTCATCCGATGCATAGTGCTTTGAATTCTCATATCCGTAGCCGCCACCGTCACTTCTGTGACCACCACGGACACAGAAACCATCGTAATGCCTCCTGTCATTATAATTATTCCAATGTCGTCCACTATGTCTATTGACATGGTTTGAATGTGTATTTGTATTGGTTTCATTGTTCCCTGACACTCTTCTATCATATTTTCCTCCTCCTGTTCCTTATTACTCATACAACGGGTTTAATTGCCCTGAGACTAATTCCATTGCCTCTACGTCAACTTTAGGGATAGCTAGCAACTTATCCTGAACTCCTGTCGGTAGTTTACTTATGATCAGGGACACTATTGCTTCTGTCGTCATCAATTCATCTAAATACAAGTTCCTCTCATAATAATTCTTGGAAAAACTTCTTTAAGTTCTGGACACGCCCTCTCTCATACCTTTTACCCTGGTATAGCCTGTTACGTACTTCATTTTGCTTCAGTCTTGAACAATATTGTTGCAAAAATTTCTTTTCATACTCAGCAAAGGTTGTACACTTATGTCCTATTCTCATACCCTAGGTACCAGCTTCACCTTCCAATCTTGCTGCAACGAAGCGCACCTTTATTTGCTTGTCCCATAATTCAGGTAACACGCCCTTAAATTGATCTAAGAAATCTTTAGAAAGCCACATCCCATTTGGTTCGAAGTTCTTAAAATTCCCTATGCCAAGGAAGACTTCATCATTCTGTATACCAATTAAGCTACCTCCAGCAATGCTTCCATCACGTAATAGTGATTTCACTTCACTCTTCACATGCTGACCGACCTGTTCCTTAATCTTGCCTGCCTCACTGTACACCTCTTCTACTCGCCGTGCATAAGCATCGAGGTTTAGCGCAACAGCTGATATCTGTGTTTACGGTGTTTCACTTCCTCATCCAGTTGTTCGAAATGCTCATTGTAAGCCTCAACCTCTTTAGTAAGTTCATCCTTCACTTCCTTGACTTCCGATTCTACCTTTACAAAACGTTTAGTATTGCCTGCAACGTTCTCGTCAAACTGAACAGTAAGCTCATCTATTCTTTGATGACTTGACTCAGCCAGCTTCCTCAGAGCCTCATCAGTCTCGTCAATCGTTTTACTGAGTCGTTCGTTCATCTGCTCTACCGATTGCTTAATATCTTCCCTCTGATGCTTAGTATCTTCCTTTAATTGTTTGTTTTCATGCTTCTGGTGCTTAATGTCTTCCTTTATTTGTTTATTATCATGCATAATGTCTTGTTATCATTCAGTAATGTTTTGAGCATGTCAACGATGGATAGGTCAGGCCTAAGTTTACACTCATCCCGTCTAGGCTTCTCCATGATTGGTGACAACATTGGTTTAGGGCTACCCATCTCTGTTGATAGACTACTGTCCCCTATACCGGAATCTGACACTTCACTACTCCTTGCTTCTGTTTTCGTCTCCACCTGATTACTTTCGCCTAAAAAGTCTACCTTCACCTCTCTGTCTACTGCAGTTGCACCAACCTCATTATTTGCCATATTGAACCACCGTAAAGTCACCCAAGCAAAAAAAAAAAAAAAAATCACAGTAACACTAGTAGCATAGAATGGATGGCAATATCCAAAACCAAACTACAACGTTGTACACATATAACGCTGTAATTCGTGCTCAGAAGCACACATAACATACAAGATCACGTAAAAGAAAAGAAAAAAGAATTAAATATAAGCTAACGTAAATATAGTTCTGCAATTGTATTAACTGTCGTTAAAAATTTAGACTACTATTTAAGCAAGGGCTGACAGTGACATTTACTTTACTGTACTATCGGCAAGGTAAATATTGTCTCGTGACATTAATTTAATGATACAAAAAAAATTTAACTCTCACTTTTTGCAATTACGTAATTATAGAATGCAATCTACACTGCCAGTTAATTATACTCTCGTTGCTTCAGTTGTGTGAGGTAACGGTGTGATGCGCGACTTACTTTGCGTTGTCTTTTGGCTCCGTAGTCGCGGCTGTTGCGTAGCGCCGACTCAGTTGACGCCGACCGGCTGTCAGCACTGCACCCTCTCTGCAAAGCGTGGTAATATTTGCTGCGTCGCTCCTAGGCGCCGCTCATGTCGTACACGGTGATGGCTGCCAAAAAGTTTTCACTTTTGCCCATAGGTGTCTTCCGTAATGGCTGCCAAATAACTGTTCCCTTTCACACATAGGTGCCGCCAGCGTCGTCAAAGCGCACCACCGTGGAGTATGTTTACTTTGAAACTTCCTGGCAGATTAAAACTGTGTGCCCGACCGAGACTCGAACTCGGGACCTTTGCCTTTCGCGGGCAAGTGCTCTACCAACTGAGCTACCGAAGCACGACTCACGCCCGGTACTCACAGCTTCACTTCTGCCAGTACCTCGTCTCCTACCTTCCAAACCGAGTTCGAGTCTCGGTCGGGCACACAGTTTTAATCTGCCAGGAAGTTTCATATCAGCGCACACTCCGCTGCAGAGTGAAAATCTCATTCTATGTTTACTTTGTAGCACTAGCTCTTTGAACAGTCACGGATCGAACGAGTATATACACTGTGTTATAACTTCTTTGACGTACACATACCAGAGCTCGCGTGACGTCACTCAACTGTAGAAAATAATAATCACTGTTTAGACGCAAATAGTTCACACTCTGTAACACCACAGCTCTTAGGCTGTATGGACTTATTTATTTATTTATTTATTCATTTAATGTTACATCGTTAAGAACCTGTAAATGTTTTTGATTGAATTGATAACACAAAATTGTATATTCTTTTCTTTGTTAAAACTTTGATGTCGTGGTTTGTTTCAATGCAAAGTAGTGTATCTGTACTGTAAATGCTTTGTCCCATTTGGAGGGAACAAAACTTACTGTATATGATTGTAAATTTGTGTGAATAATTTTTTTGTAGAGATGTCAATATGTGTAAATGTTTTGTTTTATTTAATGTATTTGGTTGCTGTTATGTAAATTGCTGATCCTCACTTAGGGCTCTTAGTTATTCTTTATGTAAAATTTGTAGTGGTTCCCCTCGGGAACGGAACTGTGTAGCGCGCACAAATTGTGGTTGGCCTAGGTAGGAAAGGTGGAACTGATAGTCAGTTGCCCGCATCTCGTGGTCGTGCGGTAGCGTTCTCGCTTCCCACGCCCGGGTTCCCGGGTTCGATTCCCGGCGGGGTCAGGGATTTTCTCTGCCTCGTGATGGCTGGGTGTTGTGTGATGTCCTTAGGTTAGTTAGGTTTAAGTAGTTCTAAGTTCTAGGGGACTGATGACCATAGATGTAAAGTCCCATAGTGCTCAGAGCCATTTGAACCATTTGATAGTCAGTCGGGGACGAGCCACCAGTCAGAGATGAGCTACGAGTCCATGCACTACCATGTAAGGGATGCATATTGTGTTGATTCCGAGAGAGCCTTTTCCTGCTTCTTTCTAAGGCCTCGAATGGATGGATAAATAGCTGGAACTATTCTGGAATTTGTATCTATCATCGCCACCAAGAAATGACAGAGTCCAGCAATTCTGCCTGCAAATCCACCTACCAACATGCAGTTGCCACCACGTTGCGCAATCACTGTAACGTAATACTATAATGGTGTACAGTGAAGGATCAGCTTATTGGATGTGCTAATGTGCTGAAATATAAGGTAATTTATATTGGAATTTATGTACCTACCTCGATTTTTCTCCTCATCATAACACCTCTTAGGTTCCTCTCCGTTTGAACTAAAGCGATTTCAGAGTGTGCTTACTGAAAGAAATTAAAGCCTAGAGTTTTGCTAATTGATGCCTCTTCAACATAGTAAAGGGAAAGTTAAAGTTAATGTGGCAAGAGAGTGAGTTAGAGTTAATGATGCTTGCTGGAAATAATTTTCCTATTAAAACTGCTATTTAAAGTGCTGTTGCTAACTTCAATAGTAAAAGTTCTTAAGACTGAGGCTTATAAGGCAAATGATCACATTATTGTCTGTAGTAAATTCTTAAAGGTGAGTCAGTTCTTGCAATTTGGTCAGTATTGTGTATCGCTGTAGTAAAAGTGAGAAAGCTGCAGTTGTGGAACATTATATATTCAAGTTTGATAAATTTTGCAAATAGTTTGTGCTGCTCCAGTTGTTAACTTCAATCTTAATATACATGTGTGTCAGAGTTCATTGCACTCGCGTGTGGCTAAGTCTAGGTTGTGTTTGTCCATTATAGTTACTAATACCTACTTTCATAAACGAGAACGTTAATCTTTCTCTTGCCTAATTAGGCTGGCGACCGTTTCCCTTATTCTGTAATCAATATAGCTAGGCAAAATTTTGTTTGTTACTATTCCAATATTTATGTAATTTTGACTTTCATTTCCGATAAGCCACCTCCGTTAGGAACAATACAGTCATCATAACAAAATTCCTCTCAGAGGGTAACACTGCTCTGTTGCTTTATACCATAATTGATATAACAAAATAATCCTGTTTTGCAAACTGCCTCCAGTTTTGGGGTTAGAGCAGTAGCAGACGAGTGTGTTATACGTGGCGCCGCGTGACAGGACGTTGTTCAGTTTGCATCTACAGATGGAAAAAAATTATAAGTAGTTAGCATTCTTCAAATATAGTGTGAACATAAAACGTTCAGCGGCACGAACCTGTACATTACTTGACAGAACTGGTAGCGAAAGTTCAGTTTAAATTAAAAATAAAAAGTATCAGTACTTAATAATAGCTAAAATGGACAGGAAACTAGAAATAAATCTAGACACGCGAAAACAGAATACAATTCAGAGCAGTTCAGGCAGCACACCAACAGATGGCATTACGCGCGAGTTAAATTACGTACGGTACCACGCCGATGTCAATAAACAGATAGAAGCTATGAATGTCGCTCGTACTAAGCAAGACAATATAAGCGATGTTGTGGAAGACAGTGGCTATGTTAATGAATCGCGGGATATGTTCGAAGCACCAGAAACTGAGAGGGAAGTAGAACTCGAGCCCGAAAATGCGGTAGAAACCAAAAGTGAAAAGAATTCAGATATGATAGAATTGTTAAAAATGTTGTCTACACAAATTACAGCACAGAATGCAGCACTAGGTAGTGATATTAGTAAACAAATGCAAGAGCAGGGCAAGAATCTTAGCAAACAGATTGAGAAGGTTGATGTAAAAGTAGACATTGTGAGTAATGAAATTAAAAACCTTAAAAGCGAAATTATTGTCATCAATGGCAATATTGCCAACATACAAAGACAAATTGATGACATTAATGAAAGATTTGACACCGAAGTAATTAAAATTCAAGATCAAATAGAACCCTTAGTCTGTACTAAAGTAGACGAAATGGTATTCGGTATTAAATCCGAAATACAAACAGAATGTAATGCGGAATTTGCACAGATTAAGCAATCTGTAACAGAAACAAGCAGAATACTAACCAAACAGATTGTTACTTGCGAAAAGAAATGTGAACATAACACTTCACAAATCCAAGGCAAAATGCATGACTTGGAAAGAAAAATACAAACAGGACCTACAAATTTTACTGAAAGAACTCCTTTCAGTAAAATCTTAGAGGGCGAGGAAAAATTCGACCCTGCAAAGAGACATAACGGATGGCACCCCCTTGATTTTGTAAAGAATTGCGAAAGAAATTTTCCTGAATATTTGTCTGACCAGGAAAAAATTAATGTTGTGATCAGTGCATTAACGGGAGAAGCAAAAAGATGGGGGTTGAATCTAGATACAAACCATATGTCTTTTGAAAGCTTTAAACAAAAATTTATTGATGAATACTGGTCAGAACAAAAACAAGACCAGCTGTGGCCTGAATTTCTAATGTCCAGGTTGTATGACATCAGAGGCAGGCAAACCATGAAAGAGTTTTGCGAATCATGGTACAGAAAGCTAATACATCTGAAGGCTAGGAGAACTGAAGCCGAGATTGTTTGGGTTCTTGGCAGAAACTTCCTGAGGATTCTAAACGATGTGTTGGGAGTACACACAGAAGTTTTTCTGCGTTTCTGGAAAGGGTAGAGGATGAAGATCACTGGCGAAGGAATCGCGAATCTCGTCCCCATAATAACAACAATTATTCGCGAGAAAGCAATGACCAAAACGAACGACCTGAAAACGATAGATATCGTGTAAACACGATTCAAAGAGGTCGTGCGAGAGGAAAGGGAAATTATATTACGCGCTGCAGAGGATACATGGCGCGGAATTTCCAAAATAGAGACGAAATGGCAAACTGAGAACCGCGTGTGTCATGGGCCGGATTCACGCGGAAACCGGTTTTGGGCCCAAAGAAAAGATGTTAAATAATAGATTCGAGAAGGAAAGATATAAACTACGGGGCAGGAAGGTTAAGGGCGCGCCTATAGCAGACGGGCGCGGAGTGATACATAGTGGCGTTCCCAGTGCGAAGTCACGTGACCGTTCGTGCTCGGGCCAGCGGTTGCCGGAGCAGCATACATTGCACTTGGCAGCAGACACAAATGGCAGACGTCAGAACAAGATGGCTGCCGTAGAGAGAAACAGAAGTGGCGGGATCGGACACTTCCGATGGCCGGTTTCAGTAGTAAATGAATGTAAAACTGGAAATAAAGTTAATATGTCATATGATAAAGATAACTCAGTATCGGAATCGTGCGAAAAGACTTTACTAAAGAATGAAAGGGAGCCAGAAAAGGCACGTAAAGAGAATATTGGTACTGTTAATAATGTATATGAGGTAAAAGACGTAGATGTGGGGGAGGTTATGATGAATAAAGAGGAGAGGAAGGTAGAATACGCCACGTAAAAGACGTGTGCACAATTAATGATAGGTGAAAGTGATATAGAGGAGGACGTTAGTAAACATGACATCATAAGCAGTGTAGGTGAAGTTATTGTTGATGGAGAGGTGCTTAATAATTTTAATGCAGAAGGGTCTGATAGGGATTTCGCACGATTACCTGAAAATGACAGCATGGAAGAAAATGAAATGAAAGTTATCGAAGTACATGACGATTATACTAAATATGAAGTTAAGGCCGAAATCGTTCAAAGTGATATAATAGAAGTGTCTGACTGTCCAAACGATGTGTATTGTGTAGAAAATGAGTCAAAAAACGAAGTGGATGAAACATCTAGTGATAATCTGCCTCACTGTTTAAAAGTTGCCTTACTGCTCGAATCTGATAACGAAATAGAACCTAGTGATAGCTCAGACGAAGGAGAGACTACAAATTCAGATACAGATGAGTTTTCGGAGGTAGACAAACATACTTATACCTTTACAGAAAGAGGTTACGAAAAAATTAACGACATGTTTTCGAAACAAAATCCGGAATGCGTAACTGAAACAAAACCGAAAGAGCCGCCGGATGACACTATATTAGGGCAGGCTTTACTTAATGTAATGACAGAAATAGATTTACAGAAACCTAAAGAATGTCCAGAGATAAATGTAGTAGAACGTGAACTGTTAAAGATCTGTAAAGATGTTGAGGTCCACAAACCCAAAAAGCCACCTGATACACAACTGAAATCAGTAGGTAATATTTTCTGGAAAGACATTATGGCTGAGCAGGATTTGTTATGGGAAGAACAGGAGGAAAAGGAACAGAGAATTATTAAACAAACTGTAATACCTGTAAATGTTTGTAACACTGAACTGCAAGTACTTTTAGACACAGGATCCCAAATCAGTGCCATATCAGAATCATTCTTTGATCATATTTCATGTAAACCAGGGTTAGTAATAATGTCTGTCAGTGGAGTGAAAATTATAGAGCTACTGGTAGGTCCAGCGAGCCCATTCAAAAACAAGTATTGATGGACTTGGAAATAGGAAGCCAAAAATTTGAACATGATTTTTTAGTGGTCCCTGAACTAAGTGCTGAAATGATTCTAGGTATTGATTGGCTAGACAAGGAAAAAGTAATTTTAGATTGTGGTAATGGAACTGTTAAGATTAATAGGGAAACCGAAACAATAGAAATTAAATTTGAAGGTGACAACCAGGTCCTAGCTGTGAATGTAGAACCCATTTTGTTAAAAATAGAATCTGAAAATAATGGTTTGTCCCAACTATATGAAATATACCATGTGAAAGGTCTATTGCAGGATGATCAAAAAACTGACAGTTTTAGGGAAATTGTTGACGTTATCCCAGAAATATCATGTGAACAGAAAGATGATTTATTTGATATCTTGAATAATAATAAGAAAGTGCTCTCTGATAAACCAGGTGTCGTAAACAACTTTGAATACCGTATGGATATCCTGGGACATGAACCATTCTTTGTCAGACCATATCCAATACCTATAGCTAAGAAAGAAGCAGTACAAGCTGAAATTGATAAAATGTTGAAATGGGGGGTAATAGAGAGGAGCAATAGTGTATACAATAGTCCACTTATTATAGTCAATAAGAAGGATGGAGGCGTAAGAGTAGTCATTGATGCAAGGACACTGAATAAAATTGTCAGGAGAGAAGTAGACAGACCTGAAAATTTAGACGATTTATTACAGAAGTTCCATAATGTAAAATATTTAACTAGTTTAGATCTCACTGCTGGATATTGGCAAATCCCATTACATAAAGATTCTAGGAAATATACAGCTTTTTTGTTTGCAGGAAAATGTTACCAATATAAAGTTGTACAATTTGGTTTGAATACTTCTGTTTCTGTTTTCATTAGGGCTTTGGATTCTGTATTAGGAAAAGAACTTTGTGCCAGATTGACTGTATATGTAGATGACCTAATGATTGCTACTGATAACTGGGAGGAGCATTGTGACCTGTTAAACTAAACGCTTATTGCTCTTCAAGCAGGGGGCATGACTTTAAAGTTAAAAAAGTGTGAATTTGTGAGACAAGAAATTAAGTTTTTAGGGCACATAATAACCACATCTGGGATTGGCAAGGACCCAGAAAAGCTTAATGCTATTGAAAAGTGCCCTCCTCCAAAGAACAGGAAACAGTTGAAAGCGTTTTTAGGTCTTTGTGGATTTTACCGCAAATTTGCGAAGGGGCAAGCTTTCAACAGACCACATTTGAATAGCTTGTTGAAGAAAAATAGTGTATATATTTGGACATCTGAATGTCAGAAAGATTTTGAAAATTTAAAAACTAAATTGGTAAGGGAATATATTTTACATCATCCAGTTTTAAGTGAGCCATTCCACATGATTACAGACAGTAGTGCTTATGGTATTGGTGTTGAAATATTTCAGGAAAACACTAAATCTGGGGAAATGACACACAAGACCATTGCTTTTGCTAGTAGAACTTTAACTAAATATGAGAAAAATTATACTATTTCAGAAAAAGAGGCCTTAGCAATCATTTGGGGATTAAAGAAATTTAGGAATTATTTATGGGGACATAAAACTATAATTCATACTGACCACAAGGCATTAACCTTTTTGGAAAACTGTCGACTGTTTATCGGCAGGTTGAGTCGATGGGCCCTGTACTTACAACAGTTTGATTATGAGATATTATATACTAAAGGTAGTGACAATTATGTAGCTGATGCTTTATCACGATTGCCTGAGGGTATGAACAACTTACCAAGGGAATGTAAGGAAGATGGGAAATTTCATATAAGGTATATTAAGGAGGTTCCAGGTAGGAAAAGAATAGAGCATATTTGTAAAAGCATGAAGTTCCACCAGAATGAGGATGAAATATGGAAGTCAGTGAAAGTTAATTTTAGTAACCCTAATTACCCACAAATCTGTAGATTTTACAAGATATTTAATGGAATTTTATATAGGAGAAAGAATACCAGCACTGAAGAATGGAAGGTGTGTTGGCCTAGGCAATTTGAGACCGAAGTGATTGATTATTTTCATCTTGCCTTAGGGCATTGTGGTCCCAAGAAGTGTATTGAAAAGTTAACTGATGTGGTTGCGATTAATGTAGGTGCTACTAAGAAAATTACTGAGAGAATAAGATCTTGCAATTTATGTCAGAGGGCAAAAGTAACAAATAGAGTAAATCAAGGTTTTATGCAGAATACCGTACCAGAGGACACATTATAATTACTGTCAGTGGATTTGTATGGTCCTTTACCTAAAACCTCAAGTAATTGGTCTTACATTGTTGTAGTATTGGAAGTGTTCTCCAAATTTATTAAATTATATCCAATCAGGAAAGCCACTGCTAAAGCAGTCTTTAGCAAGATGACTGAGTATTTTAACACCATTGGTAAACCTAAAGCAGTTTTGTCTGATAATGGACCACAGTTTATCTCAAGAATCTGGAAGAAAGGCATGAAGCAACATGATGTTCAAGTTAAATATATTTCAGCTTACCACCCGGCTAGTAACCCTGTCGAAAGATATATGCGTGAATTAGGAAGGTTAGGTAGAACCTACTGTCACCATAACCGTAAGGCTTGCGGCAGATTTGTAAGGGAGTTTGAAAAGACCATGAACACCTTATACCATGAAACCACCGGTTTTACCCCTGAAGTATTATTGAAGAAATCTTGCAATTCCCGCCTATTGTAGGAACTAACCTGCATGAGAAAAAAGAGTTAGTTAAGAAAAGAATGAAAGAGAAAGCGGCCGCTAGATCTAAAAGGCATGATAATAACCTCAAAACAACTAAATTTAAGCTTGGAGATTACGTTTTAGTGAAAACCCATGAAAAATCTAGTGAAATTAATAATGAAATTTCTAAATTCAAATACATTTACAATGGGCCTTTCGAAGTGCAAGGAACTCCACATGCAAATGCTTACTTTCTTGTGTACCCTAGGTCAAGGAAACCTTTAGGAGTTGGAAATATAGTTGACCTGAAGTTATATGTCCACAGAAACCAATGATGAATGAAATGTAGAATCCTCAGGGGACATGCACTCTTTGCATTGTCAGGTGCCTGACGAGCACCAGGGATCCGAGTCGTTGCCAGCACTACTTCCATTTCTTTTCGTGTTGGCAACCTCCCCCTTCTTCATTCGGAACTTTGACTATCTTCTCTCTTTCTTCCCTTTTTATATTGAATCATGTTATACAAGATGTATAATTTTGCTTTAAAATAACTTTCAATTAGTGTGAATTCCAAGCTTGAAGTAATTTGTTAGAATCGTGGTGCAAACTCCAGAACTAAGTTATTTTAAAGTGTGGTTCCCAGACTATATATATATTTATTTAATTTTTTTTAGTGAATTTGAATGATGATAAAAATTTTAATAATGCTAAATTTTCCTTGTGCAATATGACTAAAGATAAATGTTTTTGAGACAAGTAAATGAATAAATAATATGGGTACACTAGAAAATGGCCAGGAATAATGAAAGTATAGTGGGTACAGTAAAAAGGAATAGGAACATGCAGTTAAAGTAATTGAATAAATGGTTCTATGCAGAAAGATGCAAGTGTGAATAAAGGTAACATTTAAAGTGAATAATCTAATGTGATTAATGTCTAAAGATGGTTGTACAGAAATGGGTAAGAACGGTGATGAAAAATGTTCTGTGTCAAAACTGAGGAGACAAACCTGATTAATATGTGTAAAGTAGATATGAGATATATGTGTCCAGTGCCACAAAGAGTAGGCAGAAGTCACTTACAGTAGGATTTAAAGTTATTGTTGTGATCTTGACATATCTGATGACCTAAATGTGTGGAAAAATAATTAAACTAAATACTGACTTCATAAGAAATATTACTGAGTAAGAAAGTGGGGAGAAAAACCACAAATCAGGGACTCAAATAACCCCTGAATATTGTCATTATGCCAAAAATGTCATTTAAAATTTTCTTGATTAATGTATGTGTTTTCTGATGTTGTCATTTGAAAAGAAATGGTTTTGTTGCTAGTGTCTAATTACTGTTTCAAAGTTGCAGATTTTATGTTTTATACCATTAATGCAATTGGCAACAAAGATGTGACATAATGATGGAAAACTTGGAGTTGATGACAATAAACTGCTCAAAAATATATTATTGGGCAGCAAAACAATACAAAACAACCAAAAGTGCTGTGGTCCTGAAGTTGAGGGCTACCAAATATGCTGTGTTGAGCAGTAGCCAAAGGACTTGCCATTATGGGGCAAGGAGCTGATAAGTGGTCATGAACTGCCAAACCCAGAGGATGGGGCAGTGTGTCAATTTAAAAATGTGTTTTCTTTAGTGTTTTTAATCTAAATTGTGTTTTGTGCCTAAAATGTTTATGAAGACTGCCAAACTAATAGCGGGCAGAATGTGTAACATGGACTACTAGTGCTGAGGCAAGCAGTGAACTTAATTAGGTTTATTGGTCAATGTATTATGAACTGACTACTTTTCTGAAGTCAGTGAAAAGTTATTATAAAATATATATGCATTCTTATTCAAATGGATGTAGATGTTTGTTTTGGACTATCTTGTTTTAAAAATACAGCAGTGATGATTAAAGATAGGGTCTGAATAGGTTAATGTGTTTATGTGTAACAAACATTTTGGACTGCTATTAATGAAGAGAAGCTTTAAAGTTAATTGTTTTGAGAAAACCTTGAAAAGTTACTTTTGTATTTAAAGAGTCAGTTGTAAAAAGTTCTCATAGCTGTTTTGTGTAAATATTGGTACATATGTGGATGCAAACTGAATTCTTCAATATTTCATTAATTGCTGAATCTTGTAAAATGTACTGTGACCATGGGTATGCTTGTGTGTCTGAATATCTACATTCCTTTAAAAATATTGAAAGACAAATTTCTGCTTTGTTATGTTAAAATGTTCTGTGCTATTGTATATGTGTTTATTATTATTATTTTTTTTATTTTTTTTTATCTAAAGGCCATACCTGTTCTACTAATATGAAGCTTATTTTTTGTACTGCTTTGTCTTTTATTTGAACTGTGTGTGTATGGAATGAACATGCTTAAAGGTATCTTGTGTGACGATGCGAAATTAATTTCCTTAAACCAGTGTGAAAATGAAAATTACTATAAATGTCTTATTTTGAAAATGTTTTGGAAGAAGTGTATGCAATTTACTAGTGTATTTACTGTGTTTGTAATGTGTGTTTTTATTTCTCCCAACTGAAGTTGGATGGAACAATTTTTTTTTTTTTTTTTTTTTTTTGCCAACACCACTTAGGTGTTATAGACGTTTCCTTGATGTATCCCTTACAGGAAACTTCAACGAAACATGGGGCATGTGTAACACCACAGCTCTTATGCTGTATGGATTTATTTATTTATTTATTTTCATTTAATATTACATTGTTAAGAACCTGTAAATGTTTTCGATTGAATTGATAACACAAAATTATATACTCTTTTCTTTGTTAAAACTTTGATGTCGTGGTTTGTTTCAATGCAAAGTAGTGTATCTGTACTGTAAATGCTTTGTCCCATTTGGAGGGAACAAAACTTACTGTATATGATTGTAAATTTGTGTGAATAATTTTTTTGTAGAGATGTCAATATGTGTAAATGTTTTGTTTTATTTAATGTATTTGGTTGCTGTTATGTAAATTGCTGATCCTCACTTAGGGCTCTTACTTATTCTTTATGTAAAAGGTGTAGTGGTTCCCCTCGGGAACGGAACTGTGTAGCGCGCACAAATTGTGGTTGGCCTAGGTAGGAAAGGTGGAACTGATAGTCAGTCGGGGACGAGCCACCAGTCGGAGATGAGCTACGAGTCCATGCACTGCCATGTAAGGGATGCATATTGTGCTGATTCCGAGAGAGGCTTTTCCTGCTTCTTTCTAAGGCCTCAGATGGATGGATAAATAGCTGGAACTATTCTGGAATTTGTATCTATCATCGCCACCAAGAAATGACAGAGTCCAGCAATTCTGCCTGCAAATCCACCTACCAACATGCAGTTGCCACCACGTTGCGCAATCACTGTAACGTAATACTATAATGGTGTACAGTGAAGGATCAGCTTAATGGATGTGCTAATGTGCTGAAATATAAAGTAATTTATATTGGAATTTATGTACCTACCTTGATTTTTCTCCTCATCATAACACCTCTTAGGTTCCTCTCCGTTTGAACTAAAGCGATTTCAGAGTGTGCTTACTGAAAGAAATTAAAGCCGAGAGTTTTGCTAATTGATGCCTCTTCAACATAGTAAAGGGAAAGTTAAAGTTAATGTGGCAAGAGAGTGAGTTAGAGTTAATGATGCTTGCTGGAAATAATTTTCCTATTAAAACTGCTATTTAAAGTGCTGTTGCTAACTTCAATAGTAAAAGTTCTTAAGACTGAGGCTTATAAGGCAAATGATCACATTATTGTCTGTAGTAAATTCTTAAAGGTGAGTCAGTTCTTGCAATTTGGTCAGTATTGTGTATCGCTGTAGTAAAAGTGAGAAAGCTGCAGTTGTGGAACATTATATATTCAAGTTTGATAAATTTTGCAAATAGTTTGTGCTGCTCCAGTTGTTAACTTCAATCTTAATATATATGTGTGTCAGAGTTCATTGCACTCGCGTGTGGCTAAGTCTAGGTTGTGTTTGTCCATTATAGTTACTAATACCTACTTTCATAAACGAGAACGTTAATCTTTCTCTTGCCTAATTAGGCTGGCGACCGTTTCCCTTATTCTGTAATCAATATAGCTAGGCAAAATTTTGTTTGTTACTATTCCAATATTTATGTAATTTTGACTTTCATTTCCGATAAGCCACCTCCGTTAGGAACAATACAGTCATCATAACAAAATTCCTCTCAGAGGGTAACACTGCTCTGTTGCTTTATACCATAATTGATATAACAAAATAATCCTGTTTTGCAAACTGCCACCAGTTTTGGGGTTAAGTTAGAGCAGTAGCAGACGAGTGTGTTATAACTCCAAGTTAATTATGAGGCACTTTTTATTCGAAATTGTAGGTCCTGAATATACGTCGCCATGTAACACGACCGGGAGTACGAATGGGTGGGGTACTCTAAACTGACTACTCGTTTCGTGACCGTTCTTGACCGTGCGCCCTGTCCACACCCCCTACCTGGTGATCTCGCGGCGGTCGTACTGTTCTGCTCCACACTGCTGCTGGCTTGCCTCAAACTATTTATCGAAATATGCAAGCGAATGAGAGCCACTCAACGTTAAGCACAACACTGTTCTACGTCTCGTATGAACATTTATATTCTGAGACGATATGGAAATCACAGGTTGCACTGTTTACACTATAAATCGTAAATGTTTATCCCAACTGACAGTCTTGATGATTATCTGTCCACTTGGACGAGCGTACGCGTACCGAACGCGACGCGGATGATTTTTGATAATGCGGAAGCCGAATGGTCGCGCGAAAGTTCTTACGCTCGTCACGCATACACAGATATTTGGTACCAGTCCTCCTTGACACTAGTAATAGATTTTATCACTGTTCACAAGGGTAAATTTACAGTTCACAGTTCTTCAGTTGTACGAGCGTGTGCGTAACCGTCGCGGCGCGCCTGATTGTTGATAATGCGGAAACGCGATGATCGAAGACATCTCCTCACGCTCGCTACAAGACACTGGCACTTGACTGCACTCGTTTATGGTAACTAAATTCTACTGATTCACATCAGTTCATTCTGAGAGGCCGAACACGGCGCGGGTGATTGATACTGAGCGACACGCAACGAGAGGACACACGAATACGTTATCGGCGGCGCTGCTCATTTTTAATTACATCTTGATGCACTTTCCTCTGAATTACTTCCATATTTAATCACTTTACTGTAATAGCACTTGTTTCAACACTTCAACCTGAATACTAACAATGCTTCTTACATGCAGAGCTACACACTACACAACATTACAGTTTCACGTCCCGTGCTCGACGCTCTAGACACGGCTGCCCGCAAAGATACTCCTTAACTACACCAGCCATGTGGCAGTACACTTACACCCTCTCTAGGCAATCGTAAGGGGCGAACAAAAGCCTCGCTATTCGCGAACTGTCAATAGCCATTTACAACTATACATAGCTTATAAATTCTCATGTTAACAGCCAGCTTCCACCACAGACTTTGCTTTGTTTGCCGAATTTGTGACCAGTTAACACAGACTTTTGGCCTTTTCTGATTAAATTCTTCTTCTTCTTTTCCTTCCTCCATAAACTAATCGGTCAAGACCATTTGGACTGCCACAAACAACTTGAATTGTTTTTCCAACAACATGGAGAGAAAGACGCCCTAGGCCTGGATCGAATCCACCCGGCGGATTAACGACGAGCGCCAGTGTGCCGGCCAGCCTGGATGTGGTTTTTAGGCGGTTTTCCACATCCCACTAGTTGAATACCGGGCTGGTACCCCCCCCCCCCCCCCCGCCGTCCCGCCTCAGTTACACGGACGGCTCGCAGACATTTGAAATAAGTTCGCACTATTTCATGGCTTACACTGGCGGCAAGGGGGGGGGGGGGTATAGGGTGGCTACAGGAAGGGCATCTGGCCACCCCCTGACACTAACGTTGCCAAATCCGTAGTAACTAGGCCGACCCCGCGTTGGAGTGGGACTGAGACCCAAAGCAAATGATGATGGAGAGAAAGGCGCTAAATTACAGGAGCAGAGGAGTAGTGCATTAAAACAGACTAAGTTTATAAAATTACTAAGGACCAGTAGTTGGCCACATCCAAAGCTTATGTTGCTTAAAGGGACGTGTGGCATACGTGCAATGACACATGGTTACTTTATTACCTGACAAGAATGAAAGCTGAATATATCAAGCTCCTGACAGTCTGCACTAATAAGGTTCAATGTATGTAACTACAGTAAGCACGACACAGCAAGGGAGCGTTTACAGTTTTGAATCGTAATAGACTAGCCCATGGAATTCAGCTGACCGAACTAAACCACAAAGTCACACGCAGGCGTATGCCTAGGCTACTTCACTTGTGATACCCTTAACCAGCGTACACAGTTCCAAACGTTAGGATCGTTTCGAAAGAAACATTCACAACCAGCTTGTGATCTAACTCGTCACTTCACGAACATTCGTTACATTCATATTTTTTCAAAGCGCAGCGAGGCTCACCGTTTTCAAACGCCGGCATTGGTCCTATCAGGCAGCAAACACCACTTCACACCTCTATGAAGCACCTCAGCGAAAGACAGTCGTAGCCAACCAAGGCAGTAGCCGCCGACTGACTGAAATCTCTACTAGACGTGAAGAAGTCCGAGGTCATCATGGTCAAGGGAACAGAAGAGGGGCAGGTGAGGATAATTTTCCAGGTAATTGGCGACAGGCTGTTCATTAACTACGGTTTGCATCACATTTCTTTCAGTTTCCATTAATCTCACACCAGTCTACAATACATCTACTTCTACATCTACGAGGGTTGGAACTTTAATAATGCCAACTATTTATTTACTGCTCGTACAAAATAGATACGTGTTTCGAAGTTTTACTGACTTTCGGAGTAGCCACCAGTATTGCGTATAACCTGTTGCCAGCGATGTGGAAGTCGTAGAATACTCTTAGCAGTGCCAGTTGTGTTGACAGTTCTGGCGGCGCGGTCTATTGCCCGACGAATTTGTAGTAGATCTGAAGCGAATGCCGTGTAGTGTTTCCTTCAGTTTAGAAATCGAGTTTGCAATGTACGTGGTTGAGCAGTGTCCTGCAAAATGATGGTCAGGTCCTGCAGAAAGTGCAGAAAGTGTCATCAGTTCCGTCTCTAAGCTGGTCGTAGGTTGTGTTCCAGAAATGAACAACAACTACTTTGAGGGTCAGTAAAACTTGGAAACACGTATCTATTTTGTAAGAGCTGTAAATAAATAGTTGCCACTATTAACGTTACAACCCTCATATCCTCTGAAAACTACCGTGAGCGCTGCAGACGGTACTTTCCATGCTACCACGCATTGAGGTTTCATCCCTTCCCATTCGAGTAAGGAGCACTACAAAAATGGTTGCCTCTGTTCACTCTAATCTTGCCTTCGTGGCCTCTACAGGAGCGACATACAGGAGGCTTGTAACGCCGGAAATGCATATACTCCTATTTCCATCTATTGTACTATTATTTTTTTTCCTTGTTTTGTTACCTCAAGATATGACATTTCTGTCTCTTTATATATTGTAATTGTTTTACTGTTTGTATATATATATATATTTATGCACTCATGTCGATGTATAATTGGTTTGTTTCGTAAATATTATTTGTATTTTTACGCTGGGTCTTGCCTAGGGAAAACTGCTATCGAACGATTACGTCGATAGGTCGTGTGAAGAATCAAAGTGTGTAGGATCTTTGGTAGTGTTAACTCTGCCGCGTGGAGCGCGGGCAGAGCAGTGAGAGGCTGGCGGGAGTAGCGAATGGAGCAGGTGTTCTGTGACGCTCCCGCGAGTTGCCGCGCTTTCGGGGTTTGGCAGCATGTAATTGCGCTCGACTCGCGATGATAGTTTCTGACATGGTGTCGCGGACGGGAAGCATTAGCTGGCGCACATCAAGAGCCCGTTTCGCCTGGTGACCGTGTCGAGAAGAAGGCGCGCCAACATCCAGCTTCTGCAACAGCGACGGCCGACAATGAGTGACTGTCGCCACCTCCTCGATCGACGGCTTCAAACCTTCAATCAACCAACAAGGAAGACTAAAAGCACGTAAAGTTTCAGAACTGTATGGCAGACCTCAGCTTTTCAAATTGTTCCATTTGCCTCGCAAAATTACAGCAACTTAGCATGAACCTTTGTTGCTCATTGTCCCAATTGCATTGCCAAGCAGGGTCCCTTCCTTTTCCGAAATGAACCCGAGTGTCGTTGAAATTCCAACGCCAGCATTAAAATAATATGATTAGATTTCACTGCTTTAATTTCAAAGTTCAGTAGCTGGCTACAATATTTAGGTTACACGAGCACAAATTTAGAGTGCGAGGTTTGTTAGCATATTTTAGCTTACCTGTGACTGCAGCTCAGCTTGGTACGTACTAAATTTTACTATTGTTAATAGTTCAGAATCATTTAATTCAAGTTCAAAGTTAAATCTCTTGTTTCTAAATTGCGTAGAGTCAAGTTGCTTTTGAAATGATTGTTGAGGTAGTCCAAGACTAACCGTATTTTACTGGATTTCGATGTGCTTCAGAAAGAAAGCTCACTATTAACTTCAGTCACTAAATTAACTTTCGATTTTCCGGTTTTATTAATTCTTTTGCTAAATTAAGTCAGAGTGTAGCGAAATTTGTTACTTCTGACAAACTTTCAGTTTTCACACTACACGTGTCAACCTTCAGTTGCCACGCTTCTAGTGTTAATTATATGTGTAATAACCTTTCTTTTTCAGTTACTATAGTAATTGTCCTTAGGACTGGCGACCGTGATTTCCCCCAAATCTCAAATATCTAATTACCGCTAGTTAATTGTTAACGTAACGGCCGCACATTTACTTTCTTTATTAACTTTACCCCTTTTCAAAATTAATTTCCACCAGTTTCATTTGCATTTTTCCTTTCATTTAGATGCAACCCTTTCCTCCCTCTTTACCGATAGATTAACTTCGGTGACGATTGCTTTTCCCAAATTTCCATTAGGTACACGCGGTTTAATTTTTCACTGTCATTAAGGTCGATAAGTGAGGGGGGAGGTTACACGTGGCGACCTGGTGACAGGACAATCTTCAAATTTGAGGTTGTTCTGGACACGAATTTTGCATTGTGCAAATCTCGTAACAAAGTACTGGTTACGAAATGGTCGATACGTCAGCGAGAATATTCGTGTGAGGAATCCTAATTAGAGTTGAGATTTTGCATTTATATTGAAAATTATTAAAGTGAGTGAAGGCAACAATTACCAAAATTTGGTAGACTTGGATACGGAACAATCGGTCGAACAGTGGGAAACGCGCACAGCGGTACCCATTGTTCCGGGGCAGGCGGCTAGCATGAAAGATGCGACCGCCGAAACGCAACAAAGAGCAGAAATGGAATTCCAGACTTTAGAAAATGTTTCGGAATCGGAAGTGAAAATCAAATCTGAATCCCTTGATGACGAATACGGGGGGACAATGAAAGAGGAAGCCGCTACGGAAGTAAAACCGGTGGTTTCCGGGAATTTAACTGATTTATTGAATGTTTTGATTAACGAAATCAAGAGTCAATCGGCAGAAATTAAAGATCAGGCTGCCAAGCGAGAAGCTCAGGCTGCCGAGCAAGCAGCTCAGGCTGCCAAGCAAGTAGCTCAGTCTGAAAAAATTGAACGAATGCTAGACGATCAGAACAAAGCTATTAATGTTGTTAACAACAATGTTGAAGTTGTTAACACAAAAGTTGATAAAATCAAAGACGATATTGTCGTGATTAATACCGAAATCGGTAACCTTAAACAGGAAATGATAGGCGTTCAGGCGGAAATTGCGAGCATAAATACTCGTTTTGATTCCGAAATTAGCAGAATCGAGAAAAGTGTAGGAGACGCAGTTGCTCCGATCATTGAGAATAAGGTGACGGAACAAATTCAATTAGTGAGAAAAGAGGATCAACAGAAGGTGGAAACTTTAAAGGCTTTAGTATCCGAAGTAGATACCAAAGTGACGAAGCAGGCTAACACCTGCGAAGAGAAAAAGAGGGAAGTGGAAACGCTTGCGACAACCACTTGCCAAGTGATTACGAGGGTGTCGGAATTAGAAAGGAAACTTGACGAAAAACAGAGCTATGTGCCAATCTGTGCACATAGTTCGGAGTTGTTGACGAAAGAGGAGCGGTTCGACCCCTTGAAAAAAGGCGGTATACACCCGACGGATTTCATTAAAAATTGTGAAAGAGTTTTACCCAGATCATGGACTAATGAGAGAAAAATTAATGCGGTTATTGATGTGTTGGCTGGTGATGCCAAGCGTTGGGGCCTAAACCTCAACATTACGAACCTGACTTTTGACGAGTTTAAAAATTTGTTTCTGGCTGAATACTGGTCAGAGCAAAAACAGCAAAGTGTCTGGCGCGAATTTGTCGTATCGAGGCCTTTCGATGCGAATTCGCGCGGCTCGATGAAGGAGTTTTGTGAGGGCTGGATCCGCAAGTTGGAATATTTGCGTGATCGCCGCACGGAATCCGAAATAGTCTGGGAACTCTACAAAAAGCTTCCAGATGATACAAAACGCTACGTAGGAAGCAATTACAGGACAATAAATGATTTCCTGGAAAGAGTGGAGGACGAGGACAATTGGCGCAATAATCGCGACAGTGGTAGAGGCCGTGGTAACAACAACGGGTACCACAGCAACCACAACAATGATAACTATGGGAATAATGCATACCGCAATCTTGACAGCGATAACAATAATGGTTCGGGCCGTAATGTCAATCGGTACAACGCGAATAATAACAGGAATGACGGAAACCAGTATCACACTAGCATGATACGGGCTTCGCAGAATAGTAATAACGCCAGAGGGTGCGATCAGCCGCCTCGGCAGCATCCGGGGTGCGTATCTGCTGGGACGAGACAGGGAAACCATTAGCCGCGCCGGTGAGGGGCCGACCGGGCGTGGAGAAATTTTGGCGGCCCAATAACAGTAGAAAACCGAGGTGTCGTCGTTATGAAAATTCCGTATGGAATAATCAACGGCGGGAGAGTGTGCCAGTGTTAGGAGAAAGGAGTGCGCCCACAAGTAGTAGATCAGCTGTAGACACGGCAGTTGGAAATACATTCACTGTCAGTGAGAACAATTTAAGCAGTGTTCCGGAAATCGATTATAAAGTGGCAGCTGTAACACCCGCAGTGGAACTGGAGATTGAGTTTAAGAATGATTCGCAAGTGTTGAAAGAAGATCAGATGTCGGATAAAACGTCCGTCATCGAGCGAGGGGATGCAGAGAGGGATGAGGTCTGGTTAAGGCAGTTCGGTCGCTTATACGACGAACTAAGAGATTATAGGGGCCTGTACGGGAGAAGTGTTTATGGGGAGCGCGGGCAGGATTTGCCGCGTCTCGTCCCGCAGGAAGATAGTGATTGTGAAGTGATAGAAAGTTCTGGCCCTAACCGGCAGACTTTACTAGAAATAGTTGATGTTAATGGGGAGCACGAGCAAGATGCGTCGTGTTTCGTCCCGCAGGAGTTGAATGTTGAAGTAGTAACGGAAAGTTCTGGCCCTAACCGGCAGACTTTACCGAAAGTTGTAATGGTAGAAGTAGCCGACCCATCCGACGCGAACATCCAGTTTAAACATTGCGAGAGTATTAAGGAGAAAGATTACGAAAATTTTAGTGATAGCCGAACACAATTGGTAGAAAAGCACGTAGATTACAGCGTGTATGAGGTTAGAGCTGCCATTATACGGTCAGAAGATAACAGTGTGGGTTGCGCAGATCTAGAGGAAGTAATTGCAGATACTACTGGGCACATGTCTCCAGGTAAATTGGCAGATGAGATCAATCTGATTAAAGAGGAATCAACGAAGGTGACAATTAGTGAATTGATAGCAAAGCAACACTCACTGGTTGACGAGTTACAGGAAAAGGTTTCGGTATTGGAGGCGACGCTACAGACTAAGCCTCAGGACAAACGTGTTGAAATTAAAACTGTAAGTGAACAGAGGCTGAAAAAGCCGCCAGATAAACCGGATTTAGGATCAAAGCCGGATGGTTTTTTCTGGAATGACCTGGATATAGACGAGGATTTACTGTGGGAAAATAAAGAAACAATCGAGGACAAGTGTAGACAGATAGTAGTGTCTGTTAATATGCACGACCTACAACTAAACGTGTTGATTGACACCGGTGCAGAATTGAGTGCTGTATCTGGGAAAATATTTGAGTTACTGAAAGACAGACCTGGCATCGTAGTTATGCCAGTAACAGGAGTGAAAATTATCGGTGCTACTGGGAAGGCCAGTAAACCGGTCACAAAACAGATTTTTGTCAGCTTCGAGATATGTGGGGCACGATTTGAACAAGAGTTTGTCGTCGTGCCAGACTTAACTACGGAAGTAATTATCGGGTTAGATTGGCTATTAAAGTACCGTGCAGTGATTAACTGCGAAAGCAAAACTTTGACATGTACGTCCCAAGATAAAACAATAGTAGTTAGTTTTGACGAGGCAGGAGACGGTGTGCATAGGCAATACCAGCCTATACACACTGTTAACTGGCCGAATGGTATTGACGTAGGTATGAATTTGAACTACTGTAATGTGAGGAATCTCGGCATTGACAATAGTGTAGAAAGTGAATTGGAAAGTATTGTAGACGGTGTGTCAAACGTAACACACGAACAAAGACGAGGCCTGTATGAAGTAATAATGAGGAATAAGAGTGTGTTTTCAGACAAACCGGGTCTTGTGGAAGGATATAAATGCAAGTTGCACGTAATTCCGCACGAACCATTCTTCGTGAGACCGTATGCTATACCGCTGTCCAAAAAGGAAGCAGTGCAACGGGAGATAGATAAGATGATCGAATGGGGAGTGATTGAAAGAAGTACAAGCCCATACAATAACGGTTTGGTCATTGTAGCAAAACGGGATGGTAGTGTGCGTATTGTGATTGACGCACGCACGTTGAATAGGGTCGTTCAACGTGAAACAGACAGACCAGAGAGTATGGAGGAGATTTTGCAACGTTTTCATGACGTTAAGTTCATGACTAGCCTCGATCTGACAGCTAGTTACTGGCAAATAGAACTCGAAGAAGAATCTAGGCCATACACCGCCTTCTTGTTTGCGGGCAGGTGTTATCAGTATAGAGTACTGCCGTTTGGACTTAATATATCTGTGTCCGTATTCATCAGGGCCCTAGATAAAGTGCTAGGACCGGCTTTGAGTTCAAGATTAACTGTATATGTTGACGACCTATTGTTGGCCAATGCCACTTGGCATGACCATTGTGACCTGTTAGATGAAGTTTTTGGAGCATTGCGCCGTGGCGGAATGACTCTAAAGCTAAAGAAATGCGAATTTGTGAAGCAGGAACTGAAATTTTTAGGGCATGTAATTACCACTGCTGGTATTACGAAAGACCCAGAGAAACTAGAGGCAATAAGGAATTGTCCTCCACCCAAGTCTAGGAAACAGTTAAAAAGTTTTCTAGGGCTCACAGGATTTTACCGTAAATTTGTAAAAGGACAAGTGTTTAATGATGAAAATTTGAATAACCTCTTACGCAAAAATGTTCCGTTTGTGTGGACTGATGGGTGTCAGACCGCTTTCGAGAGATTAAAAGACGAGTTGTTAAGATCTAACATACTATTTCATCCTGATTTATCGCTACCCTTCCATCTGGGAACGGATTCGTCGAATTACGGGGTGGGGGTAGAACTGTTCCAAGAAGTTGGTAAAGGAGAGGATAAGGAACACCGGACGATAGCGTTCGCGAGTCGAACTTTATCAAAAAGTGAGCGAAACTACACGATTTCTGAGAAAGAGTGTCTCGCTATCGTGTGGGGATTCAAGAAGTTCAAGGGTTACCTATGGGACCGTAAGGTGATTATTCATACGGACCATAAAGCGCTCACTTATCTGAAGGATTGTAAACTACTTCACGAAAGACTGACTAGGTGGTCGCTGTATTTACAGCAATTTAACTATGACATCTGTTACGTAAAAGGGACCGACAATTGCGTAGCGGATGCGCTGTCGCGGTTGCCCGAGTCCAATCAAGGTCTATTGAAAGATGAGGCAGATGGAGTGGTCAAATTGTACTATTTTAAAGAAGTTGAGGGACGTAAATTAATAATGAACATTTGTAAGAATCTACGTCGTCATCAGAACGAGGATGGTTGTTTAAATATGGTGAAAACCCGATATGATGAAAAGAGTCCAGAAGGAGAGAAATTAAGGAAGTATTACAAGATATACGATCATATCTTGTACATACGTAAGGGTGAAGATAGTAATATTTGGCGGGTATGCTGGCCCACCAAATTCGTCACGGAAATAATAGACTACTACCATTTGGCGTATGGTCACTGTGGACCGAAGAAATGTACGGAAAAGCTGTGTGAGGTAGTGCATTTTAACAACATGTTAAAACGCGTTACTGACAGAGTGAAAACTTGCGATTTATGTCAGAAGGTGAAGGTTACCAACTGTACGAGTCGTGGTCCTATGCAAAGTATAAGGCCTAACGACACCTTTGAATTACTGTGCGTGGACTTGTACGGACCTTTGCCCAAGTCATCAGGAAACTTTGCCTACATTTTAGTAGTGCTAGAAGCTTTTTCCAAGTTCATCAAGCTATACCCGATTAGGAAAGCTACAGCCAAAGCGGTCTATAGCAAGCTTGTGAACGATTATTTTGTTCATATTGGTAAGCCCAAGGCGATTCTATCAGACAATGGGGCACAATTTACTTCTAAGTTGTGGAATGAAGGCATGGAAAGTAATGGGGTCGAGGTGATCCATATTTCAGCTTATTGTCCGGCTGGGAATCCCGCTGAGAGGTATATGCGCGAGCTAGGCCGACTTTGCCGTACCTATTGCCATCACAACCATAGGGCATGGGGCAAATATGTAGCAGTATTTGAGAGAACTATGAACACCTTGAGACATGAATCTACGGGATTTTCTCCAGAGGAAATCCTGTTGGATAACAGAAGTAAAAGTTTAGTGGAAGAGATAATCAAATTCCCTCCACGGATTGACATTAGTATTGGTGTGAAAAAAGATCGTTTGCGAGAAGTAATGAAACTTAAAGCCGATGCTCGCATACGTCGTCATGACGCTAAAGCGCGTTTTGCTAAGTTTGCGATCGGAGACTTAGTACTTGTAAAAGCCCATGAGAAATCGAGCGAGATAGACAATGAAATCTCTAAATTTAAGTTTGTTTATAATGGACCATATAAAGTCATTGGTATACCTCACACAAATGCTTATTGCCTAGAGTATCCAAGCTCTGGAAAGCTATTAGGTATACGAAACATTGTAGACCTGAAATTGTACCAACCAAGGTTTGATTAGTACCACAGATAGGGTAATTTGTGCAGTATGTAGATATAAAGATTTAAGGATGTGCCATGTGGCGATGCTTTTGCCTGACCTAGAGGTCATTAAAGAAGTTGTGATTAATAAGTAATTTATGTTGATTAAATGATTTAAGAGTTACTGAATATTAATCAATTTAAAAATCCAAGCTGCTAGTTTAAGTTTTCAGCTGAGTCACAGTAGATTAAGCAATGTAAATATGATTTTGTAACTAGCTGTGAGGTCCCATGAATATGTGTTTTACTAGTCATTGCCAATGTAGTTAGACGCTGTTTTAAGTTTCAGGCTTGTACATGTGTGATGATGGACAGTGTTGAGTTATCCACTGTGATAGTGTTTATGGACTCCTTGAGATTACTCGGGAGTGAGTTTTACTGAAAGAATTCAGTGAAACGGACGTTCTGGAAATGCCGTTACACAGGCGAGTGTGATCAAGCGTGCCGCACAGGCGGGCGCAACAATACTTGCGAGGCGAAGCCGCTGTCGGCTCTTGTGCCGCTGTCGGCATTCTTTGTACTTGCGGGTACGGAAGGCGGAATTGTTTTTCTTCCTGGACAGCTGAAAGAATTCTGCTGTTAATATTTATGTTTTTGTCGATCTACTGTACATTATTTTCGTGTTTAGCGTTAAATAGATTCCCGTGACGATAATATTAATTATGAAAAGGTTATATAAAATGTGTATTCTATGTAATTAATAATTAATTTGCGTATTTTGATCTACCTGTTTTTATGACCATGTACTCTGATTAATTTTGTAAATAGTATTCCATTTCATCATAGTGTTACGAATTTTAATGATTTTGGAATAGCTAAACCATTTTCTATATCTTCTATGAATTTTAATATGTTGTCAACCTGTGTTATTTTGTGCAAGATGACAGTGTGGAATAAGATTAGGAGTGTCTCCACTCAATTATTATGGTCTAAAAATTGATTTATGATTAATTATACGAATGCTAAATTTTGTTGATGTTTTGAGCATATGCATTTCCGCTGTTTCTTTTTTGGGACATTTTCTGAGTCTGTTTACGTTACACGAACATCCTCAGACAATGTGGGGCACGTGTAACGCCGGAAATGCATATACTCCTATTTCCATCTATTGTACTATTATTTTTTTTTCCTTGTTTTGTTACCTCAAGATATGACATTTCTGTCTCTTTATATATTGTAATTGTTTTACTGTTTGTATATATATATATATATTTATGCACTCATGTCGATGTATAATTGGTTTGTTTCGTAAATATTATTTGTATTTTTACGCTGGGTCTTGCCTAGGGAAAACTGCTATCGAACGATTACGTCGATAGGTCGTGTGAAGAATCAAAGTGTGTAGGATCTTTGGTAGTGTTAACTCTGCCGCATGGAGCGCGGGCAGAGCAGTGAGAGGCTGGCGGGAGTAGCGAATGGAGCAGGTGTTCTGTGACGCTCCCGCGAGTTGCCGCGCTTTCGGGGTTTGGCAGCATGTAATTGCGCTCGACTCGCGATGATAGTTTCTGACATGGTGTCGCGGACGGGAAGCATTAGCTGGCGCACATCAAGAGCCCGTTTCGCCTGGTGACCGTGTCGAGAAGAAGGCGCGCCAACATCCAGCTTCTGCAACAGCGACGGCCGACAATGAGTGACTGTCGCCACCTCCTCGATCGACGGCTTCAAACCTTCAATCAACCAACAAGGAAGACTAAAAGCACGTAAAGTTTCAGAACTGTATGGCAGACCTCAGCTTTTCAAATTGTTCCATTTGCCTCGCAAAATTACAGCAACTTAGCATGAACCTTTGTTGCTCATTGTCCCAATTGCATTGCCAAGCAGGGTCCCTTCCTTTTCCGAAATGAACCCGAGTGTCGTTGAAATTCCAACGCCAGCATTAAAATAATATGATTAGATTTCACTGCTTTAATTTCAAAGTTCAGTAGCTGGCTACAATATTTAGGTTACACGAGCACAAATTTAGAGTGCGAGTTTTGTTAGCATATTTTAGCTTACCTGTGACTGCAGCTCAGCTTGGTACGTACTAAATTTTACTATTGTTAATAGTTCAGAATCATTTAATTCAAGTTCAAAGTTAAATCTCTTGTTTCTAAATTGCGTAGAGTCAAGTTGCTTTTGAAATGATTGTTGAGGTAGTCCAAGACTAACCGTATTTTACTGGATTTCGATGTGCTTCAGAAAGAAAGCTCACTATTAACTTCAGTCACTAAATTAACTTTCGATTTTCTGGTTTTATTAATTCTTTTGCTAAATTAAGTCAGAGTGTAGCGAAATTTGTTACTTCTGACAAACTTTCAGTTTTCACACTACACGTGTCAACCTTCAGTTGCCACACTTCTAGTGTTAATTATATGTGTAATAACCTTTCTTTTTCAGTTACTATAGTAATTGTCCTTAGGACTGGCGACCGTGATTTCCCCCAAATCTCAAATATCTAATTACCGCTAGTTAATTGTTAACGTAACGGCCGCACATTTACTTTCTTTATTAACTTTACCCCTTTTCAAAATTAATTTCCACCAGTTTCATTTGCATTTTTCCTTTCATTTAGATGTAACCCTTTCCTCCCTCTTTACCGATAGATTAACTTCGGTGACGATTGCTTTTCCCAAATTTCCATTAGGTACATGCGGTTTAATTTTTCACTGTCATTAAGGTCGATAAGTGAGGGGGGAGGTTACAGGCTGTAGTACATTCATACTCTTAGACGGCTCAACTAATATCATTTCCTGAAACGTTGTACGGGTAATTGGTGTCTTGTCTTCAGGTGTTTGGCAATTCATTTTTTCCTGCTTCTCTATGTGAGTTATGCAAAACTTTTCCCATTCGTGTTGTCCTTCTTTGCTTATTTTTAATGCCCCCTGTTAGTCCTATTCACTATCGATCCCAAACATTTGAGAAATATTCTAGAATGGTGCATGATACTTGCTTTCCGCACCCTCGGCAGGCCTCCTCAATTTTATAAATGGCACCTGTACTATAGAAGACGGCGGCGGCCATTTGCAGCAACAAGCATCAATACTCAAACTAAAGTTTTATTCGGTGGTTTTGATCAAGCTAGGATTAGAATATTATTATAATGAAGT
This sequence comes from Schistocerca americana, assembly GCF_021461395.2. Taxonomy (NCBI): domain Eukaryota; kingdom Metazoa; phylum Arthropoda; class Insecta; order Orthoptera; family Acrididae; genus Schistocerca; species Schistocerca americana. The sequence continues at coordinate 86,716,902 of NC_060120.1, read as the reverse complement.
TTTAATACCACCTTACAGAGTTTATTAAATGAAATATGCCCATGAGTGGGACATAGACAGGTAATTAACTGAAATACGCATACCAAATATTCTGTGAAATGATAAGGGAATATGGTGTGGCTGGGAGAAGTCACTGTAACATATTTATATAATAACACAATCACATTTATTCAATAAACATTACTATCTCAAATATTCCCTCTCACTTATCACGGAATGCTGGCGTGATACAAATAGTATCATATCTAAGTAAACTTAGTTAAACATCCGGCTAACATGTGCCGTGAATCGACAATGACTACCGCCTGCACATTTCTATCATCATTTAGCCACACACACACACACACACTAACATTCACTCTATTCATTTTATCTAACAGATAAAAGAGGAAGGTTCCCATACACCAAGTGGGACAACATTGGGAGAGAGCACATGGTTCCAACTGTAACTTTAATTCGGGCAAGTCCCGTCTTCACGTTTAACTAACTCCGCGAGTTTTACTGCATATTATGAAGGAACAATTAAATCACACGCGTGAATTTACGTAGAAGATCCAGCTCGATCACGAAATGTGATTGCGTCGAGCTGAAGCTTCTCACCAAGAAATGCACGGGGTCTGCGGACCACGTGTTACCAATCTCTCCACAATCAGGAGTCAATAAACACATTTAAATAAAATACACTTTGCATATATACTTCACACTCACACTGAAATGCAAATTGAGCAACTCTGAGTATTAATCGGCAATGAGCGCCTGTTCACTCCCAAGTGCAGTGAACACAATTCCCATGAAATTACTTGGCAAAAGAAATCATCTCCCTATCTCTCCTAACCGAGATGATTCTAGGAAATACCATAGTGGCTTTCCTCAGCAGGGAAGCTGCTTCCAAGTTCAAAGTGAACATGGAATTCTAAATCTTCGCTAACTATCGGAGCGATAGAGCAGAGCGTGCTTACTCACCCAGGTCTTCCCAGCAACAACCCCGATACGGTCTCCCTCGTCCGGGTCCACACATCGTGGCCGCAGGGACTCAGAGATACCGCACACGGTTATTTGCCAACCTAACGAGCGCTAATGACGCGCGTGGAGCTTATGCCTCTCTGGTCCAGTGCAGTCGCGCTCTACTAGATTCGAGGTTGGCTACACTTCCACTACGCCTATAGCACACCCACAGCCGACATCTCACGCATACCTCATCATACGTTCGCATTCACACTTTGCAGACAATTACCATATCTGATATTAAAATGATCATCTATATTTAAATAACCCTATCTTACTAATTATCATCAGACTCTTCCCTGAATGTCGGAAGGACACCAAGGTGTCTTTAGTTGTGGGGTCGAGCCATGTAGCGGCTTACTTGGAGCCGTTACAATGGCTCGCATGGGTGTCTTCTGAGCAATCCCCTTTACAGACTGCAGTTTCCCATCATTTTACCAGTGTACCTCCTACGATTGAGCCTGTATGATCATTCTACTTCAGGCCTTGCAAACCGTTACACTCATGCACTTTTATGACTTGACACATTCCTGTTGTGATTCATTGATATAGTCATAGCATATAACGTTTTTAGCGTTTTGTGAAGTGTAGAAATTTAGATGTGTGAACATTTGAAGCAAGGTGCCAGTCTTTGCATCACTTTGAAATCCGGCCAGGATTTGGATGAATATACAGGGTGTTCGGAAATTCCCGTTTCAGAGGTCTAAGATTTGTAGAGGGGTGTAGGTACACAATATTTTCAGTAGGAACCCATGCCGTTTCCGTTCTCTGATGGTTTCTGTTCACATGTTTAACTTATCCAGTTCTGCTTGATGAACAGAGCTAGGCGTGACACGGAACAATTTTTAGATAACAATTTGAAGGGAAACATAATGAGATACCCATTTATCACTTAATCGCATTTGTTTGCGTTAACACGCAAACATTACGCGTTTATATTATTCCAGAACAAAACAGAATCCAGCATACTGTACGTACAGAACACTACTGATGCATTACAACAGCGGCTCGATGTGCTGACCATTAACGTTGTTACAAACATTGTATTACAGTCATTGTACCTAAGTAGCATGTTCTGGTACACACTCTCCATCCCACCTGGTGTCCTTCCGTTTCTAGTGCAGCCGGCGGGACTCGTGACAGCAGATCTTCCTACCCCACAAGAAGTAGTCCATATCATCCTGTATACACTACTGCGTACGAAGACAAACAGCTCTGAGTCATTTCTGTTTGTCTCAGCAGATGTGGACTCTTAACGCATATTGGATGAAGCCGTCGTAGAACGGAAACGGTTCATTTCTGGACATGGGACTCTGTTCAAAATACACTCCTGGAAATTGAAATAAGAACACCGTGAATTCATTGTCCCAGGAAGGGGAAACTTTATTGACACATTCCTGGGGTCAGATACATCACATGATCACACTGACAGAACCACAGGCACATAGACACAGGCAACAGAGCATGCACAATGTCGGCGCTAGTACAGTGTATATCCACCTTTCGCAGCAATGCAGGCTGCTATTCTCCCATGGAGACGATCGTAGAGATGCTGGATGTAGTCCTGTGGAACGGCTTGCCATGCCATTTCCACCTGGCGCCTCAGTTGGACCAGCGTTCGTGCTGGACGTGCAGACCGCGTGAGACGACGCTTCATCCAGTCCCAAACATGCTCAATGGGGGACAGATCCGGAGATCTTGCTGGCCAGGGTAGTTGACTTACACCTTCTAGAGCACGTTGGGAGGCACGGGATACATGCGGACGTGCATTGTCCTGTTGGATCAGCAAGTTCCCTTGCCGGTCTAGGAATGGTAGAACGATGGGTTCGATGACGGTTTGGATGTACCGTGCACTATTCAGTGTCCCCTCGACGATCACCAGTGGTGTACGGCCAGTGTAGGAGATCGCTCCCCACACCATGATGCCGGGTGTTGGCCCTGTGTGCCTCGGTCGTATGCAGTCCTGATTGTGGCGCTCACCTGCACGGCGCCAAACACGCATACGACCATCGTTGGCACCAAGGCAGAAGCGACTTTCATCGCTGAAGACGACACGTCTCCATTTGTCCCTCCATTCACGCCTGTCGCGACACCACTGGAGGCGGGCTGCACGATGTTGGGGCGTGAGCGGAAGACGGCCTAACGGTGTGCGGGACCGTAGCCCAGCTTCATGGAGACGGTTGCGAATGGTCCTCGCCGATAGCCCAGGAGCAACAGTGTCCCTAATTTGCTGGGAAGTGGCGGTGCGGTCCCTACCGGAACTGCGTAGGATCCTACGGTCTTGGCGTGCATCCGTGCGTCGCTGCGGTCCGGTCCCAGGTTGACGGGCACGTGCACCTTCCGCTGACCACTGGCGACAACATCGATGTACTGTGGAGACCTCACGCCCCACGTGTTGAGCAATTAGGCGGTACGTCCACCCGGCCTCCCGCATGCCCACTATACGCCCTCGCTCAAAGTCCGTCAACTGCACATACGGTTCACGTCCACGCTGTCACGGCATGCTACCAGTGTTAAAGACTGCGATGGAGCTCCGTATGCCACGGCAAACTGGCTGACACTGACGGCGGCGCTGCACAAATGCTGCGCAGCTAGCGCCATTCGACGGCCAACACCGCGGTTCCTGGTGTGTCCGCCGTGCCGTGCGTGTGATCATTGCTTGTACAGCCCTCTCGCAGTGTCCGGAGCAAGTATGGTGGGTCTGACACACCGGTGTCAATGTGTTCTTTTTTCCATTTCCAAGAGTGTATTATGTACTCACTCCCTTGTACAAGTCCGAGAAGTTTGTAACGGGAATTAAGGAACATTCAGTATCGGCAAAAAGTCTCAGGGTAATGTTAATATTGGTTGCCAGGTGTTAATATACAACACCAACAGCAACAGTAATACAATTCTCAGGGGTCAACCTGAAGTTACTTCTACATCTGTCGATCACTGTCCATCATAGAGCACACACTGCGTCCTCCCTACCAATAAATCCTCGATAGTTCCGTTTGCTATCCCATATTACTGCACTTTATTTACATACATTATGTGGTACCGGTTTACACGTTCTAAGTACGCTAGCACAACGGCAGCTGGCAGATGAGACAGATTTTACGAAAGTGAACGGTTTTGTACCAGACGTCACCGAAACATAAATGGGTCTCTCAAGCTCTTACAGCAAAAGACCGTGGAGTATTTGGACAACAACAAGAGTACAGAAAACTTTTAGAGGGGGTCTCTTATGGCAGGCGAGCGTTTCGCTCTTCCACGACTTCACCCTCAAATCAGAATCAAGCATGACATTCGCAGCTTATCTGAGGAACGAACACACATACAATAAACTCTGTGTACTGCTGGTTGCAAAACGTCAAATCACACATGAAGAGAATCGTAATATTGTGTGAAAAAAGGAAGGAGGTGGACGACAAAAGAACCATAGTAAGCCTTCTCTCTTGCATAAAAGGCAAATAAAAAGACAGATTTCCCCTAAAACACGCTCATAACAAAAGTTAAAAACCCAAAAGTAATAGAACTGACACGGAAAAGAAAGGTAAGACAAAATTGGTAATCCTTGTGACTCACGAAAGGGGAAGGAACCTCCTTATTCCACGTGACGAGAAAGGAAAAAAAGAGCAAAGCAAAGAAACTTAACTTGACGTGAAATGACTTCGTCTGAGTTCATCAAAATCAAAACTGTCACAAAATTTTTCCAAAATTTATACGCGGAGCAACAGACAACCTCGCAAGACGAAGAAGTAATTCTCGCTTTTAGATGGAGGAACAGGCAGGTAGGATAACGACGCAATAAAAATTCCCCTCAAAAGTAAAGTGTAAGAAATATATCTATTCATTATCTATTTCTTTGGAATTTTATCAGATGATTTGGGACATTATCGGTGAATATCTCATCGCCTTGTATGAGTTGGTACCCGAAGAACGACGGCGGTCGCTTTCCGAGATCAAGTCTCCCAAAAATATGCAGGAATATAGATGTACCACAGTGTTAAATGTCAATGTGGATTATGAGGTACTTTCATACTTGACTAACGACAGATGACAACCATTACTAACAAATACCAGCCTACCTAGACATGAGGCGCTATCACATGTAACATTTTTGCATAGTATACAGATATTTTTCATCTGAGCTCAACATGACGCACTAGTTTAATCCTAGTATTTATCGTCTATGATAACGCATTACACAGAATTCGACAAAAAATTTTAATGTGGTCATAAAGGATAAATATTAATGGACAGTTAACGCAGAAAGTCGACATAAACTACTGTTTAAGTCAAGTCCGCCCTTTTCCCGCCACCTTACACCCAGCTTGAGTGGAACATCGCTTTTGAATGTCTACAAATACTCGGGCAGAAGACTAAATGGTAAGCTTACTTACGCCACATCTGATTTACAAACAGCAAGAGAGCCTGGGAAAAGTGAGAGGGTGAAAACATTCTGTGAAGCAACAGGTGCAAAAAATAAGTACACAAAAATCACGAAAAACGCCAATAAAACGACTGACTGACCCGAAAATGTTTAAAGTCAACAGAAGAAACCGGGCTTACGCCTAATTGGAAGCAGGAAGAGATGATTCTAGTTAAATGGACAAATAGAACTGACCTAATACAAAGCTCTCGTATTTACAGCCGAGTGAGTACATCGAAAGGGCGCATCGTTTCGTGCGAAGAATATAGGAGCGACACTCATCCAAATGAAGCGCTATTCCGGGAACTTATTAGACTGGAAATCTGAGACTTGTATATTAGTTTAATCTCACTGAGAACTGGAGCTTGATCAGAATCAACCTATTGAGGGCGACGATCAAAGAAACCATTCCAAGAAATGGAGGGAAATTAAAAAACTGGAATTCGTCATTGCACATATTTTGAGGAAAGTTACAGCACAGCATTCCTACCCATCTTCACGAATTTAGCCAACAACACACAAAACTTGAGTTGCTTGTAAAGTATCTGCTGTAGTCTGTCAAACAACGAAAGGCCCAGACATAAAATGAAGAATAGTTTCTTTGAATTAAGAGAACAAAGTTTTCTTTCTTGGAAACAAGTCTTAAAGCGGTTATGAAGAAATTAAGCTCTTCTGGTTGAACAGAAACAATACTTGAGACAGGAGGCATGGTAATGGCGCAAGTAAGTTTTGACGTACAGTACAAGTTTTAGGCACAATTGTGACAGAACAAGTCGCTTCAGAAGGCCTCGGCCCTGTAAAGACAGTTAATGTTTGAACAAAGCAAATTAATCTAGTCCAAGCACAAACAGTAAATCAGGCAGAAGCTTTCGTAAAGGAGAAAAGAGAAAATCTTAACACACTTAAGATAGACACAAAAACAGATGAAAGTTCTTGGCACACGGAGCACAGAAACCAAGTCCAATTAAAGGTCTTTGACACCCCAGAGGTTGAACAAAGTGTGATTAAAGTTCTGGAAACATTCTTGTAGAAACAATGTCCAGGAATGAACAGTTAAAGTTGGTTCGATGTTCGTTGCTAAGTTCGGTGAAGCCGAAGAAATATTACAAGTACGGTGGTCGGTCATCGCGTGAGGGCCGTGTCTTCTTCTGTATGAGCATGTTGCAGAATTCTGAGCGAGAATGCTGGCTTGGACGATGGCGACAGCATAGCGACCGCTCCAGAGGGAGCTACTGATTGAAGATGTGTATAAGCATTCGGCGTCTGGCCCAGGAAACCCGCTCGGAGTGAACTGGCCTCCTAGGACCCGTGCGCCGGCCTAAGTTCAGCCCTCGGCCCTAGGGTACATTCGGTCTTGCTACGTCTCACGTGACAGGTGTGGGAAGTTCGTCGTCTGGAGGCCGCGAGCAGCGAGGCATTCTCGAGTATCGATTGTAGGAGAGCCGGCTGACCGCGTAACTCGGATGTAAGGTGGGTTGAAGGGACAGCAGGCGTAACGCCACGATGCTGAAACTTCCTTACGTGGAGCGAGAATATTTTTAACACCTATTTCAAAACAACAATGCTTCTCTCACAGGAGTGAGGCATAGGCCTTCCAAGTGCCACAGTCCACTCTATGTACAGCAGAGTTCCTTAAAAAGGCTAAGAAGTTATTTGGCAACGAAAATACAATAACAAAGAGTTTAGGAACCAATGTTTATTACCCTGCCAGTCCAAGCAGCACAATACATAACAATTTCAAACTTTTCCGATGGTATAATGTGGAGTTAAGCTACTTGCAAAGACACTCATAACGTTTGGAAACCGAAAACGTGAACAGTAAGCTAGCAAAATATCACCCTAGAAATCTGAGAGAAATGAGATTCATTCGATGTGGAAGGACGACAGCAAGGAAGAAATATCGGTAAGAAAAGTCTACAAATATCAGATAAGAGCAGCTTGGTATGAAATAATAAAGGTCACGATCCTCGAAGCTGGAAACTTGTATAAAATAATACCTATCACAGTTCCGTGACAATATTTTCTCTTAATGGACACAGTAGAACATAAATCCACTGGGTGTCAGAAAACGATACCGACAACTTCGAGGTTCGTAGAAGGTGTCTTGAGGAACAAATGAAGGATATAATCGTGTCCGAAAACATCTTCCAACGACGCTACAGATTGTCGAAGTTATAGGCGACAGCTCTCGCCGCTAGTCCGCGCCTTCGACCTTTTACAATGACGGACCGCAGGCGGTACGTCTCACAGAGGCATTTTGGACTTAGATGGCACCAATCGATTCCACACCTGTCACAACAACATTGTAGAAACCGCTAATAGCAGAGGCGTCACGGGGAAAAGATAAACATCCACTGCGAAAATACCCAATATTCTAGGGGTATTCTCTTCGATTAGGAATCAGAACGTCCTCGCTGCCGGACTCGAATCCCGCCACCGCATAGATTTTGAATAAATATCATCGGCATTGGTGGCCGAAGACTTCCACCGTAAGAAGTCACTTTCATTCTGCCAACGGCCTTGTCAAAGAGGGCGGAGGAGCGGACATAGGTTCAGGGCACTCTGTTGCCCTTGGGGTGGGAAACTATCCCTAAAGGCGGAAGACTCAACAATGACCAACAGCATGAGGATACAGCAGGCAACGGAAACCCCCGCATTAAAGACACATAATGTGGATCCGTAGGACATGTGGCCTGTAACTGAAGAAGTGTCATGATGATCTCTCCATTGTTCTGGAATAGTCAGGGAGGGGACTGCCAAGACGAGGGTGACCATGAGAAAAAGGTTGAATAACCCAAGGCGGGATAACGTTCTACGAGTCGCGACATGGAATGTCAGGAGCTTCAACGTTGTAGGGAAGCTAGAATATCTGAAAGACAAATGCAAAGGCTCAATCTAGATACAGTGGGGGTCAGTGAAGTGAAATTGAAAGAAGAAAAAGATATCTGGTCAGATGAGCACAGTTTAATATTAACATCGGCAGAGAATGGTATAATGTGAGTCGTTACGAATAGGAAGTTAGGGCAGAGATTGAGTTGCTGTGAACATCAAAATCGACAGAAAACAAGCACCAACAACGATAGTTCAGGTATACATGCAGACGTCGCAAGCTGAATATGAAAATACGGAGAAAATATATGACGATATTGAATTCAGTGCGTAAAGGGAAATGAAAATCTAATAATCATGTGGGATTGGAACGCAGTTGTAGGGAAAGGAATAGTACCAACAGTCATGAAATACTATGGGTTTGGTAGCAGGAACGAGAGAGAAGAAAGACTAATTGAGTTCTGCAAATGGTTCAAATGGCTCTGAGCACTATGGGACCAAACATCAGAGGTCATCAGTCCCCTAGAACTTAGAACTACTTAAACCTAACTAACCTAAGGACATCACACACATCCATGCTCGAGTAGGATTCGAACCTGCGACCGTAGTGGTCCCGCGGTTCCATACTGAAGCGCCTAGAACCACCCGGCCGGCTGAGTTCTGCAATTAAATTTCAATTAATATTAGCGTAAAAGCTGCTCAAAAATTGCGATACTTGGAAAGAACATGGAGACACTGGAAGAATCCATTTACAGGGGAGTGTGGGCTTGAGGAGAAAGACTAACTGATTTCTGCAATAAATTTCAGCTAGAAATATCGAATACTTTGTTCAAGAATCACAAGAAGCATGGGTACACTTGGAAAAGCCGGGAGATACGGCTAGTTTTCAGTTCGATTACATCATGGTTAGACAGAAATTCCAGAATCAAATACTGGATTGGAAGGCGTACCCAGGAGCAGATATAGACTCAGATCACAATGTAGTAGTGATTCAGAGTAGGCTGAAGTTTAAGAGATTAGTCAAGAAGAATCAATACACAAAAAAGTGGGATATGAAAGTACTAAGGAATGACGAGGTAAGCTTGATGTTCTCTAGTGCTATAGATACAGCAATAAAGAATAGCTCAGAAGGCAGTACAGTTGAAAAGAAATGGACAACTCTAAAAAGGGTAGTCACAGAAATTAAAAACAAAGACTAAGGTGATTGCGAAAAAACCATGGGTAACAGAAGAGACACATTAGTTGATTGAGGTGGTGTGTTAAGATAAGGAATGAGGAGGTTGTGGGCAGAATCGGAGAGGAAAGGAATGTATGTAAAAACACTGACAAGAAGAAGGAAGAGCATAATAGGACATCCCTTAGGACATTAGCGGATAACTTCCTTGGAACTAGAGGGAGCCGTAGGGGGTGAAAGCTGTAGAGGAAGACAGAGATTGAAATACATCCAGCTAATAATGGAGAACGTAGGCTGCAAGTGCTATTCTGAGATGATGAGGTTGGCAAAGGAGAGAAATTCGTGGCGGGCCGCATCAAACTAGTCAGAAGACTGATGACTCAAAAAAATACAGTGCTCATTGCTAGTTAGTCTCGTGCTGTTGTGTCGCATCACGGAGAACTTCACTTGGTCGGAACAGACGATATACATTTCGTTCATGGTGGGGCGTACACACGCTATGATTTGATGAGGACGGGCCGGCCGGTGTGGCCGAGCGGTTCTAGGCGCTACAGTCTGGAACCGCGCGACCGCTACAGTCGCAGGTTCGAATCCTGCCTCGGGCATGGATGTGTGGGATGTCCTTAGGTTAGTTAGGTTCAGGGGACTGATGACCTCAGCAGTTAAGTCCCATAGTGCTCAGAGCCATTTGAACAATTTTTTTGATGAGGACGTATTAGAGAGATACGGCGTAGATCCATCCACAAGCACCTGCGCTGTGGCGCGCGCATTTCATATCAACCATGTAGCGGATTGAAAGGTGATGCATGAGAGTGGTAGACATCCATTCCATTTTGAAAATAGGTATCGACGGTCCATGATTTTGTTCCACGTGTGGAGTGCGTGGTGGTTTTTGCAGCACTTCTCCACATAGACGCATTACGCCGCATTTGTTTTGTTCACGAACGAGGCATCCTTCAACGCGGAGGAGTACTCAGCGCTAACAATTCAATTCTTATGGTTGGACAGAAGAAAACCACCCGCCACCTCCTGCCGAGGTGATCAAGAAAAGTTCTCCATATATTTATAGTCTGGCATGGTTCACGATTGTTTGATTGTCCCCTACCCTCGGCTCACAGGCGATAGCTATGCGACTTCTATTTGAGAAGTACCATCAGAACTACTGGAGGAGGTGCCACTTGCATTCCATCAACGTACGTGGTCCCAGCACGATAGAGCACTCACACACTTCATTCTAGCCGCCAGAAACCCGATCGGAAGGAATTTTGGACATTGCCGGATTGATCGAGGTGGCCTTGTAACTTGGCCGGCTCGTCCACCTGAATCAAACCATTTTTTCTTGTGGATCGTCTGAAGAATGTCGTGCATGAAACCTTAGTAAAGTCTGCGAAAGACTTAGATACAATTATATAACCCTTGTGTGAAGATGTTCGCACCATGCCCGGTATCCTTGAGCGAGTGCGTCAGTCAATGATACGCAGATGTGAGATACACTGCAGTGGTGGAGGCAGGCATTCTGGACAGCTTCTCTAATTGCCAGATTTAGTTGCTCACTGAAAATATAGCTGAACGTAATTAGTAATGAGACTTCAGTAAGTTAACTGTTCTGTTCGATAATAATATTAGATTAACTATTTTCTATAACGAGTTTAGTTACCTGATTTGAAAAAGAAAACGTGGCCCAGTAGGCAACAGCCCTCGGCCAGGACAGAGCAGCAACAGGGAAGTAACCGACTTTATGACATTTTTCAATTTCCAACCAGGAGCGAATTATTTAGTCACACTTGTGTGCTGTGGTAGGCTAGTTAGTGAATCTCTCCATGTTAATCTGCTTTATTAAACCCAGTTCTTGCGTTTTCGTTAGTGTCTACAGTAGAGTGTAGTAGCGCGAGTCGAGAGTCGTTTGTTTGTTTTGAAAGCTACTGACCTCTCGTTGACATTAGTCAGTCAGTCACACAGCAGCCGTCAGGTAAGACAGAGCAGTAGCAGAGAAGTAACCGATTTTTTTACTTTTACGAGTTCCTAACCTGGAGCGAATAATATAGTCTCATCTGTGTGCTTTGGCAGTTCGGTTTTTGAGTCTCTACATCTACATCTACATATATACTCCGCTAGCCAACAGGTGGTGTATGGTGGAGGGCACAATTCGGGCCAAAGTCATATCCCCCCTCTGTTCCACTCGCGGATCGCGCGAGGGAAAAACGGCTGTCTGAACGGCTCAGTACGAGCTCTTATTTCTCTTATCTTCGAATGGTGATCATTGCGCGATTTGAAAGTTGGTGGTAATAGTATATGCTCTACATCCTCGGTGAAGATCGGATTTCGGAATTTAGTGAGCAGCCCCTTCTGTTTAGCGCGCCGTCTATCTGCAAGTGTGTCACACTTCACAGTTTCTATGAGATATGTAACGCTCTCGCGATGGCTAAATGTACCAGTCACGAATCTTGCCGCTCTTCTTTGGACCTGTCAGTCTCTTGAATCAGACTCAACTGGTAAGGGTCCCATACAGACGAACAATACTCCAAAACTGGACGAACTAACGTAATGTAAGCTATTTCATTTGTTGAAGGACTGCATCGCTTCAGGATTCTACCAATAAACCTCAGTCTAGAGTTCGCCTTACCCATTACCTGTGTAATCTGATCATTCCATTTGAGATCATTTTGAATAGTCACACCCAGATACACGACGGGCGTTACCGTTTCCAAAGACTGGGCATTTGTTTTGTACTCGTACATTAACGGGGATTTTCGCCTTATTATACGTAGTATGTTACGCTTGCTAATATTGAGAGATAACTGCCAGCCATTACACCACGCATTTATTTTCTGCAAATCCTCATTGATTTGTTCACAACTTTCGTGTGATACTACTTTCCTGTAGACTAAAGCATCATCGGCAACAGTCCAAGGCCGCTGTCAATACCATCAACCAGATCGTTTATGTAAATCGTAAAAAGCAGAGAACCTATCACGCTGCCCTGGCGTACACCCGAAGTCACGCCTGTTTCTGTCGAAGTCACCCCGTCCAGGACGATATACTGCTCCCCATCTGTTAGAAAACTTTCTATCCAACCGCATATGTCATCGGATAGACCGTAAGCGTGCACTTTTTGTAGCAAGCGACAGTGCAGAACTGAGCCGAACGCCTTTCGAAAGTCGAGAAATATGGCATCAACTTGGGAGCTGGTATCTAGAGCCTGTTTTATTTCATGCACAAAGAGGGCCAGCTGTGTCTCGCATGACCACTGTTTCCTAAAGCCGTGCTGATTTCTGCAGATGAGCTTCCCAGAGTCTAGAAAGGTCATTATGTCTAAATACAAAATATGTTCCATGATTCTACAGCAAATCGATGTAGTCAGTGAAATTGGCCGTAATTATGAGCATCCGATTTTCTACCCTTTTTATAGATTGCAATGACCTGGGCCTTCTTCCAGTTCCTTGGAACTTTCCGCTGTTCCATTGTTCTCTGACCGCTGATGGGTAAGAAAGGTGCTATATTTGTAGCACAATCAACATAAAATCTTACGGGATACCTTCTGGGCCAGATGCCTTCCTGGCGTCTAAGGATCTTAACTGCTTTACAATCCCAGATACACTAAATACTATGTCAGCCAACCTTCCGTTTGTTCGATAACTGAAAGGGGGAATGGTGCTGCAGTCCTCTACCGTAAACGAGTTTTTGAAAGTTAGAATTTCAGCCTTCTGTGTATCATCATCAGTTGCATTACCCGTACTGTCAGCAAGAGAAGGTATTGAATTATTTGAAGCGTTCATATGTTTCACGTACGACCAAAATTTTTGGGGTTATTTTTAGAATCTGCAGATAAAATATTGCTTTCAAATTTCTTAAAAGAATCTCTGCGTGGTAATCTATTTTATGAGACACAGTTTTTGCATTTTCGTCAGCGTCTACAGTACAGTGTTGCGGTGAGTGTCAATAGTCGTTTGTTTGTATGTGTAGTGTAGTTCTCAGCCACCGTTGGTATGGATAGGGACTGTGATTGCTGTGTGCATATGCATTCTGAATTGGTAACACGTCGCTCTCAGCTGAGAGCTGCGTTGGGTTCGGTTACACAGTTTGAGGTTGCAGTGGATGGGCACCATTGTTGTGGACCGGCCGTGAGGATCCAACAGACATCCAATACGACCCACGAGTCCGCCGACCGGTCCGCACCAGTGGCCAGCCCATTGTGGGTCAATCTCACATTGCAGTTGACCCATCACCCATGATCGAGTGGGAGGTCGCCTTGGGCGTGACAGGCTTCCCAGTGCAGCAGAACGTAAGGCCTTCCCAGTTAGTCTGACAAACAGGTTCCAGGTGCTTGCTGTCTGTGGCTGACAATGTCCCTCAGCCAGATGCAGTCGCTTGCCCTGTTTCAGAGGAAACCTTTCAGCCTACGAGATACAGGCAGTCACAGAGGGTGGGATTATTGGTAGCTAGGAGCTCCAATGTTAGGCACGTTATGGAGCTCCTTAGGGACATTGGTGCCAAGGGGAGGGAGAAGAAAGCCAATATGCACTCTGCGTGCATAGCTGGTGGAGTCATTCCAGACGTGGAACGGGTCCTCCTGGATGCCATGAAGAGCATATGGTGCAGCCAATTAAGGTGATGGCTTATGTCAGTACCAATTATGTGCGTCACTTTGGATCTGAGGAGATTCTCTCTGATTCCGAGCGACTGTCAGAAAGGGTAAACAATGCCAGTCTTGATTGCGATATCAAAGTTGAGCTCACCATTTGCAGCATAGTCAACAGGACCGACTGTAGACCTCTGTCACAGAGCCGAGTAAAGAGTCTGAATCAGAGGCTCGGACCGCTCTGCGACCGTGTAGGCTGCAGATTCCTCCGCATAGAGTGGTGGGGTTTCGGGTTCTGCTGAACAGATCAGGAACCCATTACACGTAGGAGGCCGCTACACGGGTAGCGGGGGCTATGTGGCGTGGACTGGGCGAATTTTTAGGTTGGAGGACCTTAGGCAAACACAGACAGGGCTTCAGTCTCAAACGGTGCAGGCCGAAAACAAGGAGAACGTAGATCTAGGAACCGTCAATATAAAAGTTGTAAACTGTAGGAACTGTACTCGGAGAAAAAGCAGAAGTCCAAGAGCTAATTGAAAGCACTGACTCTCTAATCGTTTAGGCACTGAAGCCTGGCTAAAGCTGTAGGCAAGTTCAAAAGTTCGAGTGAAATTTTTGCGAAGGCCCTAACAGTGTTCAGAGAGGGTAAGCTAAATATAGTGGGCTGTGGCGGCTTTTTTTTCTTTTTAAAAAGGAGTTTATACGAATCTGAAGTACGTAATTCCTGCGAGTCAGTACGGGTAGAAGCCATTCTTGGCAACCGGAATAAAATAATAACTGCATCCCTTTACCGACCTCCAAATTCAGATGATACAATTACTGAAAGGTTCAAAGAAAACTTGAGTCTAATCTCAAACACTTACCCGACTCATACAGTTACAATTCGTGGTTTCTCCAATTTACCCTCGACATGTTGGTGAAATTACATGTTTAAATCCGGAGATACACATAAAACATCATAAGAAATTGTGCTTAACACATTCTCTAAAAATTATTTCGAACAATTAGTCCATGAGCCCACTCGATTAGTAAATGGTTGTGAAAACTCACTTGACCTCTTTGCAACAAACTGTCCCGAGCTAATTACGATCATCAACACGGACACAGGGATTAGTGAACTCATGGTTGTCGTAGCTTGAGTGAATACCGCAACTCCCATACGCACCAAAAATAAACGAAAGGTATATCTATTCAAAAAAGCAGATAAGAATCTGCCTGACGCCTTCCTGAGAGACAAAGTCGACTCCTTCCAAATTAACTATGTAAGTGTAGACCAGATGTGGTCTGAATTCAACGAAATAGCATCGACAGCAGTTAAGGGATTTGATCCATTATAAATGGTTCTGAAAGCCTGCGACTTTGAAAACGATAGGTTTGTTTATAAATAACTCACCTGCTACCAGTTACGATTTTCTTTATTTTCTTTTTCGCACGATGCGTTTCGGACAATGATTCCTATTTTCAAGTGCGTTTTTTGTGTTTGTTATGCCATTTCTATGTGAAGTTACCGATGTGTGAGAGTCTGCTTCATTTCGTTTACTTTACTGCACTATATAAGAAAACAAGAGATTTTTAGTGAAGCGATTTTTTGTGAAGTTAGTGGCGAAATTTTAGAAGAATTTGTACTTAAAGTTTCCCTACGGTCCATATGTGCACAGTCTCACACATACTAAACATCACACACGACTTGTTGTACGCTTTTAAACATCGAAAACATTTTACATACACAATACAGTTACAAACATATTGCTATAAGTAGTCAACAGAGATGACATTACAGGTCTTCCACAGAGTATGATATGCTTTTGCACAGAGGTTATTTACCTTAACAATTTAGATCATAATTTACTTACATCGATTTTACAATTGTGCTTATTTCTATGTGTTACTATTTTTATTTAA
Source organism: Schistocerca americana (assembly GCF_021461395.2). Classification (NCBI taxonomy): domain Eukaryota; kingdom Metazoa; phylum Arthropoda; class Insecta; order Orthoptera; family Acrididae; genus Schistocerca; species Schistocerca americana. The sequence continues at coordinate 86,700,999 of NC_060120.1, read as the reverse complement.
GCATACTATCGAAACATCTGAAGAAATTCACTGAATCATTTTCGTTTAATATTTTATCTTCATATTTTCTGTAATGTGAATATATCTCCAGTTCTTCTAGCAAATCCATTTTATGTCCTTTATTTAGTCGGTGGTGTACTTTGACATTTTTCTATATTGTTCCAAATGGGTGTCCTGTATTATGTATATGTGTTGCTATAGGTGATGTAGTGTGTCTGTTCTGTGTGCAGGCTTTTATGTGCTGTGTGTTCCTGGTGTTTGTCCTAGGTAAAAAGTGGAGCATTCTTAGCAGGAACTCATGGTGAACTCATCGAAGGTAGAAGAATAAGGACTCAAAACAAAAATAAGAATGAAATGGCGGTAAGATGCCTTTCTGAAAAAAAAACAGACTTTCTGATTGCTCATTTATATCTGCGTTGTCGTAGCTGGTCAATGCACTGAGTTGGTGGAGAATAAATTTACTTTTTGAACCAATGAAAAAAACTCTCATGTACTCATTGTGTGAGTAGGTTAGTATCCTAGCTTTTGATAGTCAATGGTCAAAGCATACGCAAGTTGGAGTGAGGAAAATCTAGACTCAACATTTACTGTGGCCTAATGCATGATGGTACTTTACCAAGCGGCATCTGCAACAACGTTGTCTGCGTGCTGAACATAAAACGCTAATTCCCTACTCTGGCTTTGACTAAACTCACTCAGTCGCAACTTTCATGCATTCTGTGGAACGTTAATCTTTCCCTAGTCGAAATAATGGCTATTGCGTATTCGCTATGGGTTGAAGAGACGCGCACAATTTCTTTGCCCGCAAAATTCCAGCCGAAATAATTAAGTACTGCTTTGCTATCTGTCGTCACCATGTGTGAAGCATATCGTCTTCACTTCGCAGAAAGCAAAGCTCTCAATGCCTTCGCTTATTTCCACACCCTTGTGTGGTCCGCCGCGAGACGAGAGAGAGAGAGATAGAGCCTTAATGTCTCAAAATGCTTTTGTATAATGGGGATCTCCCCACCGTGTCGCGTCTGTGTCGCCAAGTATGGCTTCAGCCCATCACCATCTCGCCAGAGGTGAATACATTTTTATTTTTCTTACTGGGTCGCAGCCTAGCCATCTGAATGACGTGCACCCACTTACCCTCAGTCCTGGCCTTATTTACGTTAAAAATAATATTGTATTGTTCTGGACTTGTTCTGCTGAAGCTCGGCGTTCTCTTGCTAAATGGAAGTTTCACAGTATCATTAACCACCTGCTCGGTTTGTCTCCAACATGCGTTTCAGTTTAACTTGTTTGTTCACGCCAGTCCACATACTAGTAGATACTGTTTTGTTAGTTTTGGTACATGAGATTAACTGCACTTGCCTTTTGGTGATATAATATGGTTATTATTTGCTGAGGATCTCATACTGTATTGGCCTGGATCAAGCTCATGTAAGGTCCATAAAATCCGGACGCCTTAAAAAGCCATTGGTAAATGCAGCGAAGCTTAAGCAAAGATCAGCAGAAAAAGAAATGAAGAAACAGAAAAGGAAATGGTAGTCGTAAGAGCGGATTCAGAATACAGAAAAGTCAAAAACCGTTCGGTGAAATGAAAAGCTAGATTCTCAGTATTAACTATTCAAAGTAAATTCCACTGTTAAACACAGTTGAGACAGCGGATAGATGTAGACGTTACACTAAGGGCCTCTACTGGAAGATGGAAGTGTCTGCACATGTGACAAAAATGGGTGCCGATTTGTATGACATATGTTACCGCGTAAAGTCAAGCGCCAGCACGCCAGTCGAGAAAGATAGAGCAGAGACGCCTGTGAGAAGAAGTCAGTCAATCGTGCTTAGCCTCCCTATACAGCAAGGTGGGATACTTGTTCAAAATGACAGTGGGCAGTCACGTGTGTTGATTCCCAAAGCTTTACAAAAATAAGTGTTGCAGTTACTTCACCAAGGACACTGGGGGATTGTTCGTACGAAACAGTTCGCGCGTCGACTCTGTACTTGGCAAGTTATGGACACCCAAATACGAGTACAACATATGACGTCACAGTGTCACGCATAGCTGGAAAATCAGTCCTCACCGACATAAAAATTCTCTGCTTGGCTTCAGTCGCAATCAACACGGCAACGTGTGCACATAGAATTTGCGGGTCCTTTTTGGAACATTCGTTGGTTGATTGTGGTAGACTCTTATAGCAAATTTCCTTTTGATGAACTCGATAATGTCAAGTAGAACAGGCGTTGCCTCTATTTTTTGCCTGTAAGGTTTACCTGAAGTCATAGTGTCAGACAACGGCCCTCAGTTCACGTCAAACGAATCTGAAACATCCTGTAAACGCAATGGCATACAGCATCTAATTAGTGCACCGTTCCATCCACAGTCAAACGGCGAAGCGGAACTTCTAGTCAGAACTTTCAAGCAGCAGATGGCCAAACTTCGCGCCGCACACACCAGGGATCAAGCATTGCAACTGTTTCTCGCCTCCTATCGTTCGCATCCGCCATCCAGCGGAATTGTTTCACGGCCGCCGCCATCGAACACTGCTCCACCTGCTCCACCTCCTCAGCATCCTGCGCCGGAGGAAGGCCGCAAGTATCGCTTCGCGCTGCATGATATTGTGTGTTTCAGGGTTTATAGCGGCAACAGAAGGTCGGCGCGAGGCGAGATCCTTCGCCGACTTGGCACATGCATGTATCTCACTTCACGCCCAGACGGACTGCAGCGCCGACATCACAATCGAATTCGCCACTGTCACGTGCACGGTGATCCATCTGCATCTCTTCCCCCGATTCACGGATCCCGACATCTTCTCCATCGTGGTACGGGCACAGAGCATAGAAGGATATAGAGCGGCCTTCCCCACGGCGGATGCCCGGCCGGCATGTGCTCGCCTGCCTTGCCCCTCTGGGCACCTGCCAGGCCGGCTGGGCACAGCCCGCGCTCCTGTTTCCTTCCTAATTTTTTGCTTACTAGCTTATCTCACCTGATTTTCTGATCTCTAGTTGTTAGTTATTAACGTATTCATGTATCCATACAACTTTTTTCCATCCCAATCAATATGCTGTCGAATGGCCATTGAATCGAATATCAGACTGCACACAAGTCCATGATGAAGTTCGCATTTTTATTTCAGTACCCGGAAGACTTCTGAGCTGAAACCTGGTTCAGCATTGATGGAAGAGAACAGCAATTGTTCGTGGATGCGGCAGGCAAGTCTGAAAAGTTTGTCGCACAAAGTTGTAAGCCTCAGGAGAGAGGAAATGCAACGCCATGGCGAAATTCCGTATGCAGTCATCGTACTGTCTCTTCATGTTTGGATTCACACGCTTTTCTGACTCTCTCTGCACAAGACACAATGACGTTGGAGAAACGTTGCACAACAAATCGCCGTGCTCTGACTGAATAAGATTTTTTCTTTTTAGTTCTTCAACGATATCTGTTAAACTAGTCACTTTTAATTGCAGTCTCTTTTGTTTCAGTTTCATATTCCGCAGTTTTTCTCTAGATTCATTTAGTTTTGTTGGGTCTTTTCTAGTTTTTCTTCAGTTATCGTTAAATCAGTTTTTGGTACTTTTTCGGGTACTGACGATGGAATAGGCGAAGTAACACGTTTGAGAACTCTTCTTACCTTTGAAGCTGATGTTGATGGCTGTAGATGTGGTGGATGTGAACTAAATATCGATGGAACTGCATCTTTTTTCAAATATCTTCGAAAAGGAGAAGAATTCTGGAAGTCTTCCTCGCTGGAATGACAGCTGCAGATACGGCTGTGAGTTGAAGGTTTCCAGTTGTCTCTTCTGATCGCTCGAATCCATTTCTCCTTCAGTTCTGGATCATTATGAAAGCGGTGGAAATAAATTCTTCTCCTCTCAATATTTTCTCTTTTCATTTTTCTGCGGTTATTACAACCGTAAGCCACACACATACCCATTCGAAAGCAGGAAAATTTTCGCGCACAACAGCAAAATCTCACACAATAACAACTTGTCTCCGACTCTACACCAAACCAACACTGGACTGAACAACGAAAAGCTCTGGACTGCATACCTATTCGCATAAAGGAGGCGGGACCGGCAGCGCAGGGCCCCAGCGCGGTAGGTACCCAGGGAGGCGGAGTTACCTGGCACATCTCGCGCCGGCCGGAGGCCGCTCTATATCCTTCTATGCTCTGTGGGTATGGGCCTCAGGATGTGGACGTGTACCCTTCTGGGCGTTTCCCAAGAACGTTCCCACCAGAGTGAAGGCCGGATGGCGGGTTACGACCGAAAGTCCGACGTCCCATGCCGCCGCAGCTTCCGTTACCTCAGAGGGTCCACGCTCCTGCCTCCCCCACCGTTGTCGTGCTCCCTATATGACGGCCGTCCGTTGCTTTGGGCCGGGGGGCTGGGGGGTTAGAGGAGTGTTGCGGCGTGAAGTCAAGCGCCGGCACGCCAGTTGGGAACGGTAGAACAGAGAAAGCTGTGAGAAGAAGTCAGCCAACTCTACGCTGACCGGATCTCACTCCAGATGACAAGCGCCACGATCGACTGGTGACGGCCCGGTTCGATAGCAGCTTCAAGATAAGCGACTTCCATAGGAGCGTGAACTCTAGTCATTTCGCTTATACCCTCTATGTAGCACACACTTGGAATTGTCTATACTAAAAAAGATTGATTATTTTGTAAGTCGCCCTTTGGTTGCGTCACATCTGTATAATTGCCAGAGTTAAGTATTGTAATTTTCTTGTTGTAATAAAACACATTAATCCGACTTGTTTCATTGTCTAGCGAACCGAGTATGCAGGCTTTCTAGACGCTACAACATAGGTGACCTAGTATTCGAGTCTGAAATGCTGAAGGATACCGGCGATCAAATAAGGAAAAAAAAAAGATAGGTACAATTCCTTTGGAATTTCCAGAGTTACTGAGGAAAGTGGCAGTCAACCAGCTATAGAAATTGGGAGAAAGGAAACGTACTATCGTACTTTCGGAAAAATATCATATCCATAATCGCGAAGATGTTGTTGTTGTTGTGGTCTTCAGTCCAGAGACTGGTTTGATGCAGCTCTCCATGCTCCTCTATCCTGTGCAAGCTTCTTCATCTCCCAGTACCTGCTGCAACCTACATCCTTCTGAATCTGCTTAGTCTATTCATCTCTTTGTCTCCCTCTACGATTTTTACCCTCCACGCTGCCCTCCAATATTATGTTGGTGATCCCTTGATGTCTCAGAACATGTCCTACCAACAGATCCCTTCTTCTAGTAAAGTTGTGCACAAATTTCTCTTCTTCCCAATTCTAGTCAATACCTCCTCATTAGTTATGTGATCTACCCATCTAATCTTCAGCATTCTTCTGTAGCACCACATTTCTAAAGTTTCTATTCTCTTCTTGTCCAAACTATTTATCGTCCATGTTTCACATCCATCCATGGCTACACTCCAACAAATACTTTCAGAAACGACTTCCTAACACTTAAATCTATACTCGATGTTAACAAATTTCTCTTCTTCAGAAATGCTTTCCTTGCCATTGCTAGTCTACATTTTATATCCTCTCTACTTCGACTGTCATCAGTTATTTGGTTCCCCAAATAGCATAACTCATTTACTACTTTAAGTGTCTCATTTCCTAATCTGATTCCCTCAGCATCACCCGACGTAATTCGACTACATTCCATTATCCTTGTTTTGCTTTTGTTGATGTTCATCTTATATCCTCCTTTGACGACACTGTCCACTCCATTCAACTGCTCTTCCAGGTCCTTTTCTGTCTCTGACAGAATTACAATGTCATCCGCGAGCCTAAAAGTTTTTATTTCTTCTCCATGGATTTTAATACCTACTCCGAATTTTTCTTTTGTTTCCTTTACTGCTTGCTCAATATACAGATTGAATAACATATCGCGAAGATATATGAGGTGAATAAATACGAGAACTATCACATAATCACTTTAACAAGTGATACAGCTAACTTTCTGGCAAGAAATGTTATACAGAATAATAAAAAGCAACAGATTTTAAATAACTATCCGTTCGGTTTGAAGGCACCAAACACGAAATTATGACGTTGCACTCGATAACAGGGACAAGGCTTCAGATAACTAAGACACATTCACACGATTGGTCGAGTTAGAACAGATCTTCGAAAACATTAGGGCGTGCTGAAAGTTAATGCCTTCAAATTCCCTTTATGTCAGAATTCTTAAAGCTTTTTAATAGAACAAATCTTTTTAACGTTCTACATTTTTATTTTTCGTGCCAACACATTTGCAGTCCTCTGCCGCTATAGAGTCCGAATTGTAGCGAGTAACACGGCGGTGTGTAACGTAGTTATGTCGGTGGGTGAGAAACAGAGTACTGTTCGAATTCGAAGAGTTCGTCTACAGGTACAGCACCCTCTCCTTCAGCACGACTACACCACACCACACACGAGCACTGCGACGTCGGCAACAATCCGATACAATAGGTTCACTGTAGCCGATCGCCGTCCATACTGTACCGATTTTAACCCCATCTAATTTTCAGCTGTTTACAAAAGTTAAAGAAAAGCTTCGAGGGCTTCATGGACTTCACTTAGGTAGTGATGGAGAGGTGTGAGCAAAGGTGCGGTTGTGGCTTCGCCAACAAAGTCCAACATTCTGCAGTGACGAAAGCAACAAACTGGTTCCCGTTTCAAGAGATGTGTTTGTTGCCACAGTGACTACAATGAGAAATAAATACACTAGTGGCCATTAAAACTGCTACACCAAGAAGAAATGCAGATGATAAACGGGTATTCGTTGGACAAATATACTATACTAGAACTGACGTGTGATTACGTTTTCACGCAATTTCGGTGCATAGTTCCTGAGAAATCAGTACCCAGAACAACCACCTCCGGCCGTAATAACGGCCTTGATACGTCTGGGCATTGAGTCAAACAGAGCTTGGATGGCGTGTACAGGCACAGCTGCCCATGCAGCTTCAACACGATACAACAGTTCATCAAGAGTAGTAACTGGCGTATTGTGACGAGCCAGTTGCTCGTCCATCATTGACCAGACGTTTTTAATTGGTGAGAGATCTGGAGAATGTGCCGGTCAGGGCAGCAGTCGAACATTTTCTGTATCCAGAAAGGCCCGTACAGGGCCTAAAACATGCGGTCGTGCATTAGCCTGCTGAAATTTAGGATTTTGCAGGGATCGAATGAAGGGTAGAGCCCCGGTTCGTAACACATCTGAAATGTAACGTCCACTGTTCAAAGTGTCGTCAATGCGAACAAGAGGTGACCGAGACGTGTAACCGATGGCACCCCATACCATCACGCCGGGTGATACGCCAGTATGGCGATGACGAATAGAAGCTTCCAATGTGTGTTCACCGCGATGTCGCCAAAGACGGATGCAACCATCATGATGCTGTAAACAAAACCTGGATTCATCCGAAAAAATGACGTTTTGCCATTCGTGCACCCAGGTTCGTCGTTGAGTACACAATCACAGGCGCTCCTGTCTGTGATGCAGCGTCAAGGGTAACCGCAGCCACGGTCTCAGAGCTGGTAGTCCATGCTGCTGCAAACGTAGTCGAACTGTTCGTGCAGATGGTTGTTGTCTTGCAAACGTTCCCATCTGTTGACTCAGGAATGGAGACGTGGCTGCACGATCCGTTACAGGCATGCGGACAAGATGCCTGTCATCTCGACTGCTAGCGATACGAGGCTACAAACGTGATAGTACGCATTTCTCCTCCATACACGAGGCATCACAACAACGTTGCACCAGGCAATACCGGTCAACTGCTGTTTGTGTATGAGAAATCGGTTGGAAACTTTTCTCATGTCAGCACGTTATAGGTGTCGCCACCGGCGCCAACCTTGTATGAATGCTTGAAAAGCTAATCATTTGCATATACAGCATATTCTTCCTGTTGGTTAAATTTCGCGTCTGTAGCACGTCATCTTCGTGGTGTAGCAATTTTAATGGCCAGTAGCGTATGTAGGTATGAAGAATAAAGATGTAAAATGTTAACAACGTTTGTTTTTTTAAAAAAAATCTTTAAGACTTTTAATATCAAAATTTCGAAGGCATTACTTTTCAATATACCCTCTCAAAATGGCGCAAGATGTCTGAAATTCCCATAGAGGTAGATAAGCTATAGCGAAATGTCATTAAGTACAAGAACCACGATGGATCAATAACACTGAATGACTATTAGATAAGTATATCGTGTTGTTGTGTATATCATGATTGAATACTTGTACTCATTACTCACCGTCGTGATATCTGAATCATCTCGTATTATTCTCTCATTTCTATCATAGTGGAGATGCCTACCCACTATCTTTCTCCGACCTGTGAAATAAATGTCAATTAGATAACTTTACTTTTGGATGAATGTAGTGTGTGCTGCGCAATGTAAACTCAATTTTGCTTTGTTAGTGACGATTTGGAACCTAAAGGAAGAGGAAGTTTGTAAGCCAGTATCGGCAGATGCCCGTCTTATGCCGCACAGCACCAACGGGGTGGTCGAGTGTAACATACCTGTCTAAAGAACTGACGTCTCTATAATTCCAGCCAACTTATGGCCATCGGCTATGAATTTCGACCCATAATGACCGTCTTCAGATCTGAATAAAACAGTAGAGGTCTTATCTTCATAATTTGACCCATTATTAAGCGTATGAGAATAAAATAGGCTTCCGTTTTATTCAAATCTGAATTTGGTCATTATAGACCAAAATCGACACTCTGACAACCATTTGCAATCACTGATGGGAAATTAAAGAAAGAAATTACGTGTTTTCCAAATCACGGTTTTTTATTTGCGACTGTGTCGCAGCCTGTAATGCTTGTGGGCAGGTCATCCGACCAACAGAATCACATCAATTCACTCCACGAGACACTGCTCAGAGATTTCACGTTTAGCTGTAGATATTGGCGTGTTCCGTAGCAGGCTTGTCTCTCAGTCAGAAAGTGAAGACGAAAATCTCTGCACATCATCTTTCGCTCCATCGTTTCAATATAAAACCACCAACTACGGCTGCGGACACTCGTTTAGCTTCTCGTTTTTGTTTAATTTGACGCTCTCCATACCGCCCTGTTCTACTGCATTTAAAAGTAATAAAGTTTTTGTACTACCCTGTTCATTACGAATTGCAGTCCTCTTCAACTTGATTTGAAATATGTGCACATCCATTGTTCGCTAGCACGAACTCCAACCGGTTGCGAATCCGTCAAAGCGACTATCATTTGTTCGGAAATACAATACGCATCAAAAACACCGCAGTGTCTTGTATACTTCTGGTACGAGGCTATTTCGAGAAATTCGGACAAAGCATCGTGTATTAGCTACGAACAGATAGACAGCGTACCTACCAAAAACTTCCGAGTCTAGTTCCAGGGACGCAGCATATAGAGAACGCCGTGTCGGTGTGTGTGATAACTTCAAGCCAAGTGCTCTCAACAGCAGATGTGCCAGCAGCCTGCAGATATTGAGCTATCACAGAGCATTTCTGCTCAGAATTGCGCATAGTTTGTAGAATAAGGGAATATTGCGCCAGCCCCCTGCATCCACTTCCCTACCGCTTCTCGGTGCACTCCGCTTTTCGCAACAATGTCGCTGATGAAGTTTCTTTCTTCAACGCAGTACTCTCATGAGTGTCATCACATGTCTAATACTGAGTGTGAAACATAGTAAGGACGTCTAAACATTTAGTTAATGGTGTTTCACTGACGTGACGAAAGTTGTGGAATAGTAATACGCACATATATCGCGTGCACAAGGCATAAAAGGGCAGCGCACTAGCGTACCTGTCGTTTGTACTCATGTGATTCATTTGACAAGGTTTCCGACGTGATTACGGCCACACGACGGGAAATAATGGACTTTGAACGCGAAATGGTAGTTGGGGCTAGACGCATGGGAGATTACATTGAAACCTTCCTGTCGAATAAAATAAGTTTAAGTTACTTTCCATCTAATGAAGGAAAGAAAGAGAGTTGAACTTTTTGTGCCTTGCAGCTTTCCGGTCTGGACTTGCTTCTGACAACGTGTCTGATCTAATAGTCTATAGCGTACACAATTTTGTACGCCTAGTGCCTTTATTGGTAACAATATTAATGTGACTGATCAAAAGACTATTTCGACGTGAACACATAAGCTTACGCCGTGGCCCTTAGTACTGGTTGTCTATTCAGTAAACCTGAAGACATACATATAGATTTTTCTTACCTTTTATTTTGCTGGGTCGCCTCAGGATGACATCATCTGACTGCATGTCTGAATATACTCACTCTGATCTATTGTTGACAATTACTTGGGTTGGCATTCATTTACTGGGATTGCGTATATGTGAGCTAAGACTGTACTTATTATTCATTTGCTTTTTTGATTTAAGTTACTGTTGAAAAATTCAATGTCATTATTAAATAAAAAATTGAGAAAACTCAACAAAAGTTAAATCTTGTGGTTACTGGATTCGATGAAAAATAATACGATGTTGACTGAGATAAACTGATCTATTCTGAAAACGATTGAATATAAATTTTTAGCTCTTTATAATGATTGAATTTATAAAACTTTAGTTTGGGGATCGTTTACATAAAACAGATTAAAAATGTAACAACGATCTTACAATATGCAGCTTGTGCTTAAATACCTTTGATTTCTTCATAATTCATAAATAATGACAAATTATATAATTATAGTATTCTTCAAGTAATATATAGCTGGTGGCGAACAGGCACACTGCTCTGTCTCTACATATAACTTCACTGCACAAAGGTTGACCCAAGAGGGTCCTATCGACAATGCTGCGCGCTTCTCGCTACGATCCCTGTCTACTATTGCGCTGGCTCTCCCACCAACAAAAAGCTTGGTGCAGATACTTCACTGTCGCCACCGATATGCAACGAACTTAAATAAATTTTACAAAACATTTTTCTTATCATTTTCCTTGCACAATATAATTTGATTTTCTATTGACATATTTCAACATTTCGGAAATATTTGGGGAGTTCAGTATTCCGAGAGCCACAGTGTCGAGAGTGTTCCGGGAATACCACATTTCAGGCCCTAACCCTCACCACGGATAGCGCAGTGGCCGACGGCCTTCACTTAACAATCGACAGCTGCAGCGTTTGCGCAAAGTTGTCAGTGCTAACAGACAAGCAACACTGGGTGAAATAGCCACAGATATCAATGCGGGAGGTACGATGAACGTATCGATTAGGATAGTAAGAGGGAATTTGGAGTTAATGGGCTACGGCAGCAGAAGACCGACACGAGTACCTCTGCTAATAGCAAAATATGGCCTGCATCACGTCTCCAGCGTTTGGGCTCGATCCTAGATAGCTGGAAAATAGTGGTCTGGTCAGATGAGTCCTGATTTCAGTGGTGAGAGCTGATGGTAGGCTTCAGGTGTGGTGCAGACCTCACGAAGCCATGGTTGAAAGTTGTCAACAAGGCACTGTGCCAGCTGAAGGTTGCTCCATATCCGTGTAGGCTGTGTGCACGTTGAATGGGCTGGTCCAACTGAACCGATCACTGACTGGAAGTGATTATGTTCGACTACTTGGAGACCATCTACAGCCATACATGGACCTCACGTTCCCAAACAACGCTGGGATTTTTATGGATCACAATGAGCCATGTCACCAGGCCACAATTGTTCAGCTGATGATTTGGCCACCCAAATCGCCCGACATGAATCGAATCGAACATGTATGGGACATAATCTATAGACCAGCTCGTGCCCCAAATCCTGCACCGGCAACATTTTTTCAGTTATGGGCGGCTGTAGAGGCAATAAGGTTCAATATTTTTGCAGGGGAATTCCAACAATTTGTTGAGTCCAACGACTTGTTGAGTCCATATCACATCGAGATTCTGCGCTACGCCGGGCAAAAGGAAATCCTACACAATATTAGGAGATATCCCATGACTTTTGTCACTTCGGTGTATTGTAAGATTCTGAAATCTGCCAGCGAAGGTTACTTTAGAAACTGATCAAAACATTGAGGTCTCCTGTCTTTGAAAGTCTGTGGAAAATTTAGCGTAAGATTTAACGGTCACTAGTGTTCATACTAAACCAAAGATGAACATTTTATAATTTTTGTGAGTATCACGGATTGCCTAGTTTTCACCTCACTGATGCGAGAAATACAGCCACGAAAACTAATCACTTCTCAGTAGGCTGTGCTGAATAGTTACACCACACAGCGTAATTTACTAAAGTACGGTCTGTTATTGGGCCCTGAACGCTGAATAGTTACACCACACAACGTAATTTACTAAAATACGGTCTGTTATTGGGCCCTGAACATTCTATCTGTTGTGACTTGGCAAGACAACCAAGCCACTCTGAGGAAGCCGAAAGGCACGCGTTTAAGCTCACGCAGGCTGGCGTGAGGTCTGGAACAGTTAAAGGAGTTGAGTCTAGCAAAAAAAGTACGTAGCTTCTGGAATACTTAACTTTAATCCATAATTGGTAAACATCGGTCTGGCGGTACATGCATCACAGGATGAAAAGCAATTGATAATGGCGCCTTGCTAGGTCGTAGCAAATAACGTAGCTGAAGGCTATTCTAACTATCGTCTCGGCAAATGAGAGCGTAATTTGTCAGTGAACCATTGCTAGCAAAGTCGGCTGTACAACTGGGGCGAGTGCTAGGAAGTCTCTCTAGTCCTGCCGTGTGGCGGCGCTCGGTCTGCAATCACTGATAGTGGCGACACGCGGGTCCGACGTATACTACCGGACCGCGGCCGATTTAAAGGCTACCACCTAGCAAGTGTGGTGTCTGGCGGTGACACCACAGTATCCTGAATGAATGTCAATTAAATTTCTATACTCCTATGTATATGCACGGATTTTACTAGCTATAAAAGGAAATCAGTGAGTAGAATGCATTTGTAACTCATTCCACAATTGACATATTAAATCTTGGAGGGTTTAAACATTCGTTGCTTACAGCTTCGAGTCAAGTAACACATAGGTGGTCACATTAATGACCAACTAATTCTTGGCAAAGTCCTAGGGTGGATGGGGGTAGCAATTTAATTAAGCTGATTCACTACCATTGTCATTAAATTGTGAAGTTAGATGAGAAACACGCACACACACACACACACACACACACACACACACACACACACACACACACACACAGTGATTGCAAAGCGTGAGGGTAACAGCAATTGAAGATAACCATATTATGGGGTAGATCGCTCGATTGAGAGTTCCTCACTTCCATAAAAGCTGACAAGTTATCGTACCTATCCATCCCTATCATGCTGTTGCTGCAATATGTTCTTCCCGTTCGTAGCGGTGGTCAGCATCGAACCGCAGTAGCATAACTCGAGGGGGCCCACCGCCTACACTCCTCTGAATCTTTCAGCCTCCAAATATTGTTCCAGTATTGTTTCCCAAATTCTGGTTGGAGATTTTCTCCACCCGGGGACTGGACGCTTTGTTGTCCACAACAGCATCACCATCGAATAGCAAGTCACCCATTGTGGTGAAAGGGTCCTGTAGCCACCTTTCATTGCCAACTCTCGTAGTGGTCAAGTCGGCAAAGAGGTTTCCGCTACTTGTGAGAAATCCACCTGCGTTAGGTTGGTGGCGGAAATGGCATCCTGGGGTTTTCCGGTCCACGCGGAGCGTGGAAGAGGCTGGAGAAGCGGGAGGCAGTCTGCCGCCGGTACGGGAAGCGTACACAGCTGTGCTCCAGTCGAAGAAGGGTGAGTTGGACTGACCGCGTGGCGCGTTGTCACATAGAGAGGGGAGCTTTTAGCTTTTGGTCTCGAATTTCGTCTTATAAAGATTTACTTGCTGGGTTGCAGCAGGGAATGCAAGGCTTTTGTAGACTTTCAGTTTGATTCCCAATGCAGTCTTGACTTTGATCCGTGAGAGAAACGCAGCACAAAGGAGTTGCATATGTTGAAGTGCCCTCGGTTCAGTGTGAATGTTTATGTGCCTACAACTGTGTGTGTATGCTTCTAATCTTTTCCGGATCTTGGTAATTTTTGTGTATTTGTGGATTTTCCTTGTCTCATGTGATTAAAATTTGGCCACGGTCCATAGAAGTTGTCTCCGCGGACCGAGTGGGCACGCGAGTCTGTTATGAAACGTATAGTATTTCACAAGCAATTGTACATAGTTAGCATGCAACAGCAGTCTATAGATGCACTACATCAATGTTTTAAGGAATAAATAATTTTGCCTTCAATCTTATCTTGTGTACCGATGTTACGTCGCCGTTACCTTCGCCATTTACCTTGTAGTTTTCCTTGTTGGCCCACCTATAGCGTTTCCATGTGCACAGGTGTAGTGATTAGTGTCCCTTTTTTTATCTGAAACAAATGCTCTGGAATAGATCGTGTTTTCACGAATCTTGCTACAGGCTGCACTTACGCATGGTGTTCACGACCTATTTACTTTACTCAATATTTGATTCACGGAAAGAATGCCTGGATCATATTAATAACTACATCCCATTCTTTATCAATGACTTTACAATGAATGCTCTTTTGTGAGTTTTTCTTATTAATAAATTAAATAATTTTCCGACTCAGTGCTACCTCTTCTTTGTCGTGTGGCTAGAGTTGGTGGCGACCCTATCTTTTATATTGATTTCAGTGTCAAATAGCATTTTCTTATTCAAAGTGCGCGTGGGTCTTTTAGCTATCAGGATACATTCAAAGGGTGCTTCATGCTTCTTGCACATAGCGTCCTTTTATTCACGCCACTTACAGTGGTGTCAACTGAAAAGAGTTGCAACTCGGCGGCCGAACTGCCGCCTATAGGGGCTACCGGCCATCAATAACTTTTTTTTTTTTTTTTTTTGAGTCATCAGTCTTCTGATTTGCTTCATGCAGCCTGCCATGCCAGTCTCCTTCACAATGATACCTCCAGCATATGTCCTCACTTATTTGCAGGATGTATTCCAATCTCTGTCTTCCTCTACAGTTATTACCCTCGACAGCGCCCTTTAGTACCATGGAAGTTATTCCCTGATGTCTAACAGAAGTCCTAATATCATGTCCCTTCTTCTTGTCAGCATCTTCCATATATCTCTTTCTTCTCCAATTCTATGCTGAACCTCCTCATTCCTCACCTTCTAAGCCTACCTAATTATCAACATTCGCCTGTAACAATCCAGTGCCATACCATCGTTTAATTTCAGTTTCTTTAAAACGTGTAGCTTTTTAACCACACAGTGCAAGAATTGTCCTGTTTCATTTCGTAGAAGTTATTTCGTTATTCTGTCATAACTAAAAAAGAGAAATGCTATCAGTAACAGAGCAGTTGTAAAAACCTATATAAAGCAAGCAGTGAGATGATAGAGCCCTGAGGGTGCATATGCCATCTGACGGCAGCAAGGTAAAGTAAGGCAGCTCATCGCTGTAATGTGCTGCCACCAGCCCGAGAAGTATGCAACCAATAATCTGTAACTGTGTTTCAACTATGTTGCGGTAAGTAATGCATTTTTGTATTAATCTCTATATGTTGTTAAGTAGATCTTAGTTTTAAGTGTATTATGAACCTTTGTAGTTAAAGCTGTAACGAGTCGTGGCTTTTGGCATAAGTTAAAATCGAAAGGGACTTCCCCGTTTAAGGATAAGGCGGGAGAAACGTAACGACAATAGGTTCCAGAAATGTTCTCCTTGAGAGTCGGAATGGTTGTGAGGTAGCTTGTGGAGCAATGCCCACGTATTGTATTGTGTGGTGATCAAAATGAGCACTATCATTGTTAAACAGCCTCAAATGGTCGGTAAATTATTGCTACATATACTTGTACAGTATTAAGCAGCAATTTGTCAGCCAAGCAGAAGTGGCAATGTTATTACGAGGGCCAGTGGGAAATCGTTGTTCCCTGTGAAGGATGCAGACATTCCGTTGCAGCATTACCCCCTGTACTGGCCAGATATTACGATGGGCATTAAGACTTGAAAGCCATTGTGTAGAAGCTGCTAGACCGTCCATCTATAGTAAAATCTCGTCAGAGGCTGCAATTCGTTGCCCAAGACCATAGAAGGACTGAAGTATTTATTTCAGTATATTCTATTTTTCATAGCGACGGACATGTAAAATTCTTGATTCGTCGTCCTATTTTACAAGTTACGTAATATAATTTATGTGGTTAAAAGCAACAAGCTTTATCACACTGTTGTTATTTCAGTACGTGTTTAGTGTGTCCTTTTCACATACTGTGATATATGATCAGCAACATTTTCAGATCAAAAGCTTATACGTAGGCCTATATAAAGTGCTTAAAATTATTACCACATATCAAGCAAAGCACCACGTTGTGTACGAAGCACCAGCTATTTTATTATATTGACAAGCATAATAAAAGCAGTTTGCAGAAGAAGACAACAAAAGCTATTGTGTACATTTTCATTACTACAAAAAAAAATCATTACTGTGGTGTTCAGAACATACTATGTTATTGATTCACGGCGTGTGACAAACTAAATTTATATTTCAACAGAAGCACAGGAAAGTGTTTTGTTATGTTGCTTGTAGTACTATCAGTTCAAAAATTCTTCAGGTTGAAAATTATCAGAAAACATCAGTATAAAAACTCATTTTTAGTCAATGGTCAATTCTGTGTAAAGATAACGTTAAAGAAAGATGTTTATTAGTTACAAAAATAAAAAATAACACTACCGCAGTAGCTATACATCTTCAGAGCTAAACAGGATCTTTTCACTCAGCGTTTCAGAGCTATTTTACATAAAAGTGTCTCAAGTTTAAAACAGATTTCTTCTGTACTGATGAAAGTATCTTTTGGGCGGTAACGAAAGTAGTACAGGTGTAGAACGCACATTGTCCGTATGCGGTGTACGTATGTCACTCTTTCAAAGTGGTTTGTGACTTGTATTGTGTGCTCTCCTCCCCCTTGTTGCTTGTCAAGTTACTTTATCGCTTCCAATTATTCAAAAATAAAGATTATGTGGTAAGAGCCTAGCTCTGCAGTGCTTAGGGCGGTTAGTGAAATCAACATTTGGATCTTATTGAGCGCGCGTGCCCGCCAACTACAACTATGAGTTGGAGTGCCAACTACGGTCATTTATAAGCGAAAACTGATCCGTATAAGGATAGTCCTGGGTGGGGCATCGCAAGCTCCAGCGGATATAAAGTTACTGCTACTTCACGTCAATATGCATTCTTGTTTTGGGACAGGGCCTTGCCGTAAGACGAAGCAGTCGAGTGCTGAAAAAACTTCCACATCAGATTCAGTAAGTAGTGGGTTGTTACTAAGTCTATGTCGAGTACAAGTAGTACCGAAATAGGAGCTAAGACTAAAACATTTTCGTAGATGTAACCCCCATTCTTTAAAACCGAGAAAAGCCCATTCCTCAGTTTGTGGTTTACTTCGGAAAACTTTTCAAGACAGTATTAAAACTAGAAAGGCATTTATCAACTAAACATCCTGAATAGGTAGGAAAGTCTCTCTGTTTATTGCAAATCAAGAAAAGAGTTTCTTCTATGATTAAATCCACCGTGGAAAAGGCTTCAGAACAGAAAACAGTAACTACCAGAGTTTCTTATGAACTGTCTTTCTTAACTGCAAAGAAGTGGTTAGCTCACACCGTGAGAAAAGAACTCATTAAACCTGCAAGAAACGTAATAATAATGCATGAAAAACACACAAAAAAATAAGTGAAATTCCATTATCAAATACAAACTGCGAAGGGAAGAATTGATGACGTGCTGCAAAATGTGAACAGGCTGTAATTGCTGCTTTGAAACAAAGCAAATATTTTTCGCTGCAGCTTGATGATATTAAAGACATTGCTTGCCAGGCTAATTTATTAGCTTTCGGTCAGTTTGAGTTGAACGACAATATTCATGAAGAAGTATGAAGTAGATTGGTCAAAGTAGGTAAGTCTGATAATCTATGAAGTGCGTGCTAAGTCTGGTACTCATACTGGCTCAGTCATCAAAAGTTGGGTCAGTTGACTTACAGTTATAGTTTTGGACGAGTGTCTCAAAAAGCTGTTCGCAGTGCTGTAAAAATCATCAGCTTTATTAAGGAAAGCCCTAAAAGCTCGAGACTGTTTGGTGTTTACTGTGATGAAATGGAAAGTAAACACACTATTTCACTGAGAAGATGAATGGCTGTCGAGAGGTAAGGTATTGTCAAGATTTTCCGAACCCTGCGACAAACGCAGGAATTTTCTTCTGCATGGGGATTGTGTTGAAAAATTTGCATGTTCCTCCTTAGACAGAGACTGATGAAAACTAGTCGACACGATTGGCATATTTGGCGGATATTTTAGGTGCCTCCAACGTTCTTAATTGAACTCTGCATAGCGAGGACATTTATAAGTTATTTTGTGCAAGGCAAAGCAGAAGCAATGATAGTGAAACTACAACGATGGGCTGAAAAAGTGTGACAAGTTTCCTGCAACGTATTCCGAGTCCGACATGATTTTCTGGAAAGCAACATACTCAAAATAGATAAAACGGCTGTTGTAACCGTAAAATGTCACCTCGAATCTTTGGCCTCTAGCCCCAGGCAATTTAAAATTATATACTAAACCTCATGCAAATAATTTAAGAAGCCTAAGCGTAAAAAGTAATTTTCTTTAAGCTGCAGCTTTATCTAAAACAGTTAATTTATGAAACACTAAAATTTCAGTTTACTTGCCACGCCAAATTTGGATAAAAACCCGAGCTTTTGATGACTACCTCCGTCATCTTCATCAGGGGTAAAACTGACTGTCGCGGACCGGTAGGCTTCCGCTTTTATAAACAATGGACGGCTTCTCATTGGCTGGATGACGTCACGGTGAAAACGGCGCGTATGGAGGTGGCGGCCTCTATGTCCATAGATTTTGTTTGAGAGCTTTATCCAGCGTTACTTGCAGAGCCATCCATCGCAACAGGCGGAGAACTGCGAGATGGAAAATGGTGGAAAATATTATGAAATGACTGACGGAACAGCCATGGGTTCACCACTGTCACCAGCCATAGCTAACTTCTTCATGGAGGATTTCGGAGAACGAGCGTTGAACAGTGCCCCCTTAAGTCCATCCAGCTTCTTCAGGTATGTTGACAATACATTTTTAACCTGGCCACATGGCAATGAGGCACTGCAGCAGTTTGTTGATCATTTGAATGGTATACACCAGAACATAAGATTTACAGTGGAGGTGAAGAAGTATGGAAGTAACTCTTCTTAGATGGCCCGACAGAAGCCACAGGACCATTGATGGAGCAGAGTTCGCACCCAGCATCCGGCAGCGCCACACTGACACCTCACAATATGTCATCGAAAATCAGGTTTATACGTAATCTTAGAGACAGTTGGTCTTTCCACACAGTGTTCCGAAGGGAACAAGAGTGCTGAAATGATAAAAGTGGACGATTTACATCCCACCTTCTGCAGAGTATTAACGTAGACAAAAATGCGTGTAAAATTAGGGTTATCTCACATTATAATGTACAAGTACACCACAGATTCTTAAAGGTATTGGACTGCCATGTATAAAGCAGCTTCAAACATCTGATTACTTTAAAATGAGTTAGCATGTTAAGTATTTGATGTAAAGCATGTAAGCGAGCAAAAGTTTAGAAGAGATTTGAAATAACGCACAAAATCTGTTGCAAGTCGCTAAATGGTCTCATTCTCAAATAGTAGATGCAAAAGTCCATATATCTGTTTGTCACCAGGTACACTGCGTCAAGACAAAAAAAGTTTCTAGCTGTAATACTTGTCATATTGTAAGAGGTCCATGACTAAGGGAATTATTGGTAGCGCACTCGAGCAGATATAGCTTCGATGGCTTGCTCACGCACTGCCTGCGACATGTACGATACAATAGAATCGCAGACCAGAGAGCAGTGTTGGCTGCAGTAAGAGAAGCGTCAGCGTCAGCATCTGTAGTAGTAGTAGTAGTAGTAGTAGCTAGCTGTCGGGCTGTTGGGCTGGTCGTGGAGAGCGATCCAGTATAAGGTAAATGCAGCCGCGCGCATATATAACTTGTAACAACTGATTTTGTACTATTGTCATATCAAGTCCCATGTAAATGATTTTTAAAAAATCTTTTAATAATAATCTTTCTCATAAAGTTAACTTTTGATAATCACTCATCTGCATTTAAAGATTTTACTAACTTCTCCTATCTATAGTCATCCCTATTATCGCAAAGTAAAATCAGTTGTTTCTTTTTCTAGTGGCCAGCATTGCACTGGGCTGTGCCAGAAATATTTCTTATGGGAGCAGATATATACGCGTTATCCGGCGACTTCATTGAGGTGAGAATTTTCAATTTGTTCAGGATGATCCTTCAGGGCCACGAGGCAGCACTGCTGACGTCCAAAATTTACCAGTTTAAATTCACAGTCAGTTAATTATTGAAAGGTTATATGTGAGCTACAATTTTATTGAGAGATTTGTCACATTTTTATTGCGAAGTTACGTAAGCAAACTGTTGGGAGGTTACACTGAATGTGAATGTTATAAATATTTTTTCTGCTGGGAGGTTACAATATTATATTCAATTTTTAACACAAGATTATACATCTCAATGAGTAGATTATGATATCATTTTCAATTCGGCAACCACACCAATTACCGAGAATACTTTTTTTTTTTTTTTTTTTTTTGCTTTCTACTCCCTTAAACTGTTTTTACGGGCAACTTTTAAATGGTACAAGGTTCTTGGAGCCAGGTTCCAGTTTCCAGGAGAGTCGCTTAGTATTATAGAATTGTGCACTGCCTGAAAAAAAGTGAAGCAGTCACAAGGAACGTTGCACCCACTCTGGTGGATTCGTCCATTAATTCTATTGGGAAGGGTGCCAAAAGTCCTTTGTGTCCTCTCCTGAGGCAAGCTGGCTACCTGCGTTGTTTCTAGTCCTTGATTTCCTGGATATTGGCGCTGGAAGAGTTGAAAATGGTTCAAATGGCTCTGAGCACTATGGGACTTACCATCTATGGTCATCAGTCCCCTAGAACTTAGAACTACTTAAACCTAACTAACCTAAGGACAGCACACAACACCCAGCCATCAGGAGGCAGAGAAAATCCCGGACCCCGCCGGGAATCGAACCCGGGAACCCTGGCGTGGGAAGCGAGAACGCTACCGCACGACCACGAGATGCGGGCTGGAAGAGTTGACATCGGATCTGGCGCCACAAGTGTTCTGTCGGGGACGAGTCTCGAGATCAAGCTGTAGTACCTCGGCATTAAGCAGACAGTTCGTAGAGACACATGCCATTTGAGGTTGAGCATTGTCCTACTGAAAAATAGCACCACGGTACTGTCACATAAGAGGTAACACATGATCACGCAGGATGTCCGTGACATACCACTGAGCCGTCAGAGTTCCCTCAGTTACCATCAGCCAAGACTTCAAGTCACACCCAATGGCTCTCCACACCATAACACCAGATGATACATCGCTGTGCCTCTCCAAAACATTAAAATAATAATGAAACATCTCCCCAGATCGACGCCTTACCCGTCAACGGTTGTCGTCCTGGGTAGTGCCGAACGGTGATTCATCGCTGAACACAATACGACGCCATTCATCAGCAGGCCTACACATTCGACGGTAATTCTCTAGTCCGGTGGCTGCTGGTCTCCGTCCAATGGAATGTCGCAGGGAGTCCATTACTTAGTCTAGGATGCCAGGCACAGATGTGAAAGGATTACAGTGTGCATGGTGCAGAATACTGTGATCCTCACTTCTGGTCGACCGGAACCCTGTTTCCACTTTTCCATGCTATTCAAAATAGGGCCACTGACAAAAAACTGGATATTGCACAACTCGACCAGCCAGTTAAATTTCGACTAACATTGAGCACCCATTCAGAATTCGTCAGGTGCTGAAAATGCTGTCTCACACTAGTAAACGGTATCTC
Source organism: Schistocerca americana (assembly GCF_021461395.2). Taxonomy (NCBI): domain Eukaryota; kingdom Metazoa; phylum Arthropoda; class Insecta; order Orthoptera; family Acrididae; genus Schistocerca; species Schistocerca americana. The sequence goes on along the minus strand of NC_060120.1, from coordinate 86,679,181 downwards.
CCTGTCCTTTACAGTGAAAACACCTGACGCTGTTCACGCCCCTTATACGTCCAATGAGGCCTGGTAACAACACTAACTAGTATCAACAACACTACTACACTCTGGTAGCCATTCTACTTATCACAGAGAGTTGCAACTCTAATCATTTACATATCCACCAGTGGTGTGACGTCTACGTGTGGTACACAAGCATGTCTTCTGGGTTCTCACTTCTTTTGTCAGGCAGTGCATTTTACTACGGTTTTATGATAAAAGAAGGTTTCAGGTACTTGCTACGTTCACCATTTATGTGAAATATCCTCTGTGATGTGCATTTCTCGTATGGGACGAATCGTACGTTGTGTTATGTATATGCGTATAGTCGCTGTTGCTCTTCGTCGCTGCCAAATTTACAGAAAATCCGTAAGCGGTTGGCGGTTAAGAGATTTTCTGTCTACTGTTCTCGGGATTTTGGGCCTCGCTAATCGGAATTAAGCCCGAGAAGCGAAACGGAAAACGGGATCGATTATTCCGGCCGGTTGGATTAACGAAATTAGCGGCGCGTCCTAGTCACGGATCGTTAGGTCCAGAGGTCTAACTCCCTGCCGATGCGAACCGGGAATATATTTCTCAAGCTTCGGATGTGATGGCTTAAACCGATGTAGGAGGTCGGGATTTGCTGCAGATCCTCACAGGCAGCGCGAATGGATCAACCAGGCGGATGAATGAGACGTTTTGGTGCAGGTTTCGATAATCGCCTTATGATAGCGCCGTAATTCGTTACACACTAGTAAATTAAACATTGCTTCTTATTTCACTTCCTGCAGCGGCGTTCATTTGTTTTTGAAGAGTTTTCTATTTTTTTAACAAAATTTAATTACGTTCATTTTATTTTTCAGCTAGCTTAATGTCTGCTATTTCTTTGTAATATGTACTTGTCACATCATTTCCGCGTTACTGCTGATCCCTATACTAGCATATAACAAATACACTCCTGGAAATTGAAATAAGAACACCGTGAATTCATTGTCCCAGGAAGGCGAAACTTTATTGACACATTCCTGGGGTCAGATACATCACATGATCACACTGACAGAACCACAGGCACATAAACACAGGCAACAGAGCATGCACAATGTCGGCACTAGTACAGTGTACATCCACCTTTCGCAGCAATGCAGGCTGCTATTCTCCCATGGAGACGATCGTAGAGATGCTGGATGTAGTCCTGTGGAACGGCTTGCCATGCCATTTCCACCTGGCGCCTCATTTGGACCAGCGTTCGTGCTGGACGTGCAGACCGCGTGAGATGACGCTTCATCCAGTCCCAAACATGCTCAATGGCGGACAGATCCGGAGATCTTGCTGGCCAGGGTAGTTGACTTACACCTTCTAGAGCACGTTGGGTGGCACGGGATACATGCGGACGTGCATTGTCCTGTTGGAACAGCAAGTTCCCTTGCCGGTCTAGGAATGGTAGAACGATGGGTTCGATGACGGTTTGGATGTACCGCGCACTATTCAGTGTCCCCTCGACGATCACCAGTGGTGTACGGCCAGTGTAGGAGATCGCTCCCCACACCATGATGCCGGGTATTGGCCCTGTGTGCCTCGGTCGCATGCAGTCCTGATTGTGGCGCTCACCTGCACGGCGCCAAACACGCTTACGACCATCATTGGCACCAAGGCAGAAGCGACTCTCATCGCTGAAGACGACACGTCTCCATTCGTCCCTCCATTCACGCCTGTCGCGACACCACTGGAGGCGGGCTGCACGATGTTGGGGCGTGAGCGGAAGACGGCCTAACGGTGTGCGGGACCGTAGCCCAGCTTCATGGAGACGGTTGCGAATGGTCCTCGCCGATACCCCAGGAGCAACAGTGTCCCTAATTTGCTGGGAAGTGGCGGTGCGGTCCCCTACGGCACTGCGTAGGATCCTACGGTCTTGGCGTGCATCCGTGCGTCGCTGCGGTCCGGTCCCAGGTCGACGGGCACGTGCACCTTCCGCCGACCACTGGCGACAACATCGATGTACTGTGGAGACCTCACGCCCCACGTGTTGAGCAATTCGGCGGTACGTCCACCCGGCCTCCCGCATGCCCACTATACGCCCTCGCTCAAAGTCCGTCAACTGCACATACGGTTCACGTCCACGCTGTCACGGCATGCTACCAGTGTTAAAGACTGCGATGGAGCTCCGTATGCCACGGCAAACTGGCTGACACTGACGGCAGCGGTGCACAAATGCTGCGCAGCTAGCGCCATTCGACGGCCAACACCGCGGTTCCTGGTGTGTCCGCTGTGCCGTGCGTGTGATCATTGCTTGTACAGCCCTCTCGCAGTGTCCGGAGCAAGTATGGTGGGTCTGACACACCGGTGTCAATGTGTTCTTTTTTCCATTTCCAGGAGTGTATGTACACAAATACACCAGTTGCGAAAGAACAGGCATTGCAAAAAAACATTCTTTAATATAGAACGATATCTATCACAGATACCCACGAATTCATAGATCTGCTACAGCTCACATTCCCTCAAAATTATTTTGAATGCGAAATTCTGTACACAAATAGATTGGATTTTAATGGGCAACTGTATAGCAGAAACGACTGCAGACACATTCACAAACGCATTGCCGGCCGTGGTGGCCGAGCGGTTCTAAGCGCTCAGTCCGGAACCGCGCGACTGCTACGGTCGCAGGTTCGAATCCTGCCTCGGGCATGGATGTGTGTGATGTCCTTAGGTTAGTTAGGTTTAATTAGTTCTAAGTTCTAGGCGACTGATGACCTCAGAAGTTAAGTCGCATAGTGCTCAGAGCCATTTGAACCATAAACGCACTAGAAGAAAAACATTTCATTTCCAACAGCCAATTAACAGGAAAAATTGTATATTATTATAGATAAGTAAACGATAGCTTATTACTAATAAATGGTAGCAAAACTGACATCCAAGAAATTGACCAAAAATTCAACAGCTTAAATCCAAAAATAAAGTGTACCATGGAAACTGAAACGAACAATTCTATTAATTTTCTCGACCTGAAAACAAGTAAAATAAACAAAATATGTACATTAGAAATATAACAGAAAAGCAAGACTACAACAACATAATTAATAACACTTCTTGCCATGTGGATGCATATAAACATGCATTCTTCAAACCAGTAATCAACAAAATCGTAAATTTATTCCTAGCGCAATGTGCAATACAAAAAGAAATCATAAGGCTACAATACACAGAACAGCAGACAGATTCCACCCAAATGTATAGCCGTCAACCAAAATCTAAAATACAGACTATATTTCAGAATATAACACTAAAAAACAAAAATAAATCTGCCAACAAATTATCTAGGCCACACAACGAACAAAATGAACGAACTTTTACGTGAGACAGATGTAAAATTAGCCTTTCCCACGGCCAATAATCTGAAAACGCATTCGATCAGGAACAGAGGATTTTGCAGAATTTTCGAACCCAGGCGTCTACAAAATATCTTGTGAAAATTGTACAAAATTGTATATCAGACAAACAGGAAGAAACATCAACATTAGATTCAAAGAATGTACGAGAGCATGTGAAAGCAATCATTCAACGTTCTACTACATCTTTAAAAAGAAGACTACAAAGCAGAACACACTGAAAACTCTGAAAAAATTTTACACAGAGTATCTAAAGGACGTATTAGAAACGTTTTGGAAGAAATAGAGATATACTCTCATACGAATGAACAAACTCGGCTGAAACCTACTTAGAAAACTGTACTGAAATTTTCGACTAGGAGAAAGGATAAACATATGGAATCACAGATAACAAATTACAAAATTTTGACCACATAATACCATGCATCAAACACATCATCCCTGGAAACACTCATTTCACAACACTTTCTGCAAACTTGTTCGTTTTGACATCACACGTAATTTCGACAATCACGAGAACTGCTACCAGCTTTCTTTAGCGTTTGGTTTGCAGAATGTCTTGTGTGGTAAATGTTACTCGTAAAATATTTGTGACAAGGAAGTATACAAACTTTATTGTTCATCATATCATTTGCAGCATTTAACTGTGTCCCCTTACGTTCCTGCCTAACCACACACTCGGAAATCCCGACATACTTGGAAATAAATAGCAGTATATTAGCGACAAGGAAGAATTTTACAATAGTTCAAAAGAAAAACGCCTTTTTCATGCTGCATATTGAGTTTCTTTATTTATCTAGTGCACCCAGACGCGTTTCGCCTTAACCACTAGACGCCTTCAATGAGTGTCCTGAAATAACACTTTTTTTCCGTTTTCACATACTGGCTATCATTTGCACTTCTAGGTAATAGACTTAAAACAGTTCATTGAGATTTTTACAATAAAATGAGAAAGTACTTACAGATCAGAATCTGATTCATTATTTCTACGTCAAACAGATTTCTCTCTGGTGGCACACTGGTTAAAAGATCGCACTTTTCCCTTTTATCACTGTTTTCAACGTATAGCAATGTAACTGCTGTTTTTGTGTGTACAGTGTCATTTGTCTCTGTAAGTGTTACCAACTTTCTCAGGTTTTGTTTTCAACTGTTTTTTCTGTGACTGTAAGTGTGCTGATGTAAGTTCTGTATGTGTGTGTGTGTGTGTGTGTGTGTGTGTGTGTGTGTGTGTGTGTGTGTGTGTGAGTGTGTGTGTGTGTGTGCACTTTTACTTTATTTACTTTTTTGTTATATGTTTTTTCTTTATTTACTTTTTTCGTACATTTATGTTCTTGGGACAGAAACTGGATTTTCTTATCAGCCGTTGTGATTATATTATATTCAACTTTTGCAGACCAGTTAATAGAAAGGAATCATAAAACTACTACAAGAGAGAAAGGCATGGAAATAGCAAGAATAAATAATGATAGACACCTGCTAACATTACAAGAAAATTACCACATATACAAAACAACAGCTGAAAGGAAGATATTGATAATTGACCAAGTGAATGTGACTGACTACTCACTGTTTACACTGTTTGATTATATAACAGAGAATAATCACAATGGCTGACGACAAAATCCAATTTCTCTCCCAAGAATGTAAATGCACGAAAACATATAAATAAATTTAAAAAAATAAATAAAATAAAAGAAAATAAAAGTACATATATACAGAATTTGCATCAGCACACACATAGTCACAGAAAAGACCGTTGAAATCAAAAAACCTGAGAAAGTTGGTATCACTTACAGAAACAAATGAGACTATACACACAAAAATGGCAGTTAAACTGTTATACGTCGAAAACAGTGACAAAAAGGAAAAACGCCACCTTTAAATCAATTTTCCGCCAGAGATAAAGCTGTTTGGCTTATAAATAATGAATTTGACTCTGATCTGTAAATACTTTTACCATTTTTTTGTAAAAATCTCAATGAAATGTTTTAAATCTATAACCTTTAAGTGTAAACGATAAGCTGTACATGAAAACGAAAAAAATCGTGTTATTTCACGATAACCACTGAAGACGCTTTGCAATTAAAGCGAAACGTGTCTGCTTGCACAAGATAAGTAAAAAATGTAATATGTAGCATGGAAGAAGCGTTCTGCTGCTGAAACATCGTAATTTACATACACCTGCTGCGAAAATAGTCAACACAAGAAAGTTGTAATATGAATTTTATTGCTGCTCTTTTCACTCGCAGCAATTTAAGATGTCCTCAGGTTACTACCTAACCACACACTCGGAAATTGTCACATATTCGCAAATAAATATTTATTTCAATCTTCGTTCTCCAGTCATACGGGTATGTTAAATAACGTGGAATATCACAGAAACACTTGCATTACATTCGTAAGAAAGTTCCAGAATGTAGTAACAACGTTAAGTCGAAAAGTAAAAGCAGCATGTAGCAGGATGCGAATTTACTACATCCTTCGACTCCGTAAACCATGACATTATCCACTGCGTTGCAGCTTAGTCACTGAGTTTCACCTCTTGTTTCAGTTGTTGTAATACCTCCTTATCTTGTCGTTGAGGCGTTATTAACTGACATTTAATGATAATTTGATTTTTCTGTGGTACATTTCAAGTGCGCCATTGCCATGAAACGGCATACTGCAAATTACAGTACGAAACATCTAAATATCCCTCCTCCACATACCAGACAAGAAAGCGAGCTAATATTGCATTGCCACACTTCGTTTAAAATCAACTGCAAAATTTGTACCAAACAAACAGACAAGAAAGCGACTTAACAAAGCGTGGTAGCAATTACACTGAATGGGAGTTAGCTGGCAGCCTATAGCCACTGCCTACATTTCCGGTTAATTAGGACTTAAATGAACCATGCACCTACACATCCCTGTTGTGCGGGAAAGGCATCTACTCCGAAAAAAAAAGGAAATCCGTGAAATATAGTTGCAGTTACCGAATCACCAATGCTTATAGTTGTACCATTGACGACAGAAAGGCAAATTAGGTTAATGTAAATGAATATAAAATTCAGCTGGATGGAATTACAGTGGTTAGTTAAATTTGGATAATGTTTTAAATTTAATTAATCACTCAAAAAATTTACGGACGTCAGCACACTTCATGAGCAAAATTATTGTCTCTATAATATCTCTCCGTTAATACTGGGAAACTTACGTAAGAGTGCTTGGTTTTGCTGTAAGGTGAAAAAACCACAAAATTGGTAAATATTTCCCTGGTGTAATTCGGATAGATATGTTACAGTGAACAAATGCCTTTCAGTTAAGTAGCAACTCACGGAAATCAATTAGCAATAATCAAAGAACAACAAAATCTCATCAGCGGTAAACAAGTACGTATATTCAATGTTTTCGTGACGTCACTCAATGCAATAGCTACTGTCTTTAATTTTACTCAAAACGTTATTTATGTTTATTCATTACTGAATGTTGTCATTTAGCTTTAAATTTATGCTAATGATATAGCGTCATTCAATATCACTCTCCTGTGAGTTACAGTTACGTAATTTGCAAAGTCAAAATTTCGTTCGTAAAAGAATGGTAAAGTTCGTTACATGGTTTTACTGACACATTGGTTTCATGCAGCTTCGACTTTTATTACAATTAATTAACAATTACTGCTAATAAATTTGTGCAAATACCACTATCATTTGCTCGAGACGTTAACAAACGCTTCTAGTTGATTGCAGTTGTGTAAAACTGAAAACTTATTTACCCACGAAAAATACACAAAAAAATTGTTTTAGAATATTGCTGTGTTAAGTACCGTCTTTCAAATTACTGTTTATAGACTTGAGCAATTCTGTTAATAGCAGTCTTGCAAATCATTGAAATTTTAATCACTATTATTTCTTTCATAACATACTGCAACAGTTTCTCAATCACCAGTACTCTCTCGGATCATCGATAATGGATAGGATGGACCCTACTTAGGTATTTTGTCTTAGATATAATTGAAGGTCAACACTTCAGTACAGCTCGGTATTATTTAAACACAAAATGAATACGACGCTGGCTATACAAGTCTGGCCAAGCAATTAGTTGCCTCTTACTTCAAGTTGAGATGTCGTCGGCAATGTAAGGTGTTGTTCGTTGACAATGTGTGACACAGACTCTTCTTCTTGTAGCTGCATAACAAATGAAATTGGGCGCACAGTACATTTCATACTGATTTCCATCCTTTTAAGTCTCAGACATTCATGGTGTATGAACAATGACAGGACATGGATTAAGGCAAGTGGAACGTACTGGAGGTTTACTGAATATCAAGACAAACTTTTAAAAACGTTGATTTGACATCAGTAACGCAAACAATAATCAAACATTGTTACACAGTTGTACCATGTTCTATTCTATTACTCAGTTCTGAGCCAAAAAAACAGTTCTGGAAAAACATAAGTAAATTATCTTTTTAAGTTTAATGGAGAACACCAGTACATAAAATTTACAACTTCATAAAATAAAACTTCATTTGCTGTTAACTGTCTTAGTAGGCAATAATAAATCACACTACGCTCTGAACACACAAGTTTTACAACAAGGCAGAAAATTCATAAAGCCTTTCTTGTCATTACAAAGCATATGAACCAATTTAAAAACCACGTAAAATAAACATTCAACATTTAAATTAGACCTGATAAGTCAAAGCAATTTACATCTTAAGCTCTACCCACCCCTTTAACCAGTCTGTTTCTCAAAACGTCAGACAACATTACTCTTTCTTTCGGACTTTACAGGCGTAAGACAGCAAAACTGAACATAGTTTATCAAATTACCAATCGTCAGCTACAGTAGGGAAAGGTCCTCCAGACTTCTCGACAGTCAGATTCCACTTGTATCGAATAGAGCTGCAATGCACTATAATTAAATTCGCGAGGACAGTCACATGACATAAACGTCCTTTCAGTGATTATTAAATACGCCAATCGTCCGGATTTACACGACTGGCCATTAAAATTGCTACACCACGAAGATGACGTGTTACAGACGCGAAATTTAACCGACAGGAAGAAGATGCTGTGATATGCAAATGATTAGCTTTTCAGAGCATTCACACAAGGTTGGCGCAGGTGGTGACACTTACAGCGTGCTGACATGAGGAAAGTTTCCAACCGATTTCTCATACAGAAACAGCAGTTGACCGGCGTTGCCTGGTGAAACGTTTCCGACTTTGATAAAGGTAGGATTGTAAGCTGTCGCGATTGAGGTTTATCGTATCACGACATTGCTGCTCACGTTGGTCGAGATCCAATGACTGTCAGCAGAATATGGAGTCGGTGGGTTCAGGAGGGTGATACGGAACGCCGTGCTGGATCCCAACGGCCTCGTATCACTAGCAGTCAAGGTGACAGGAATCTTATCGGCATGGCTGTAACGGATCGTGTAGCCACGTCTCGATCCCCGATTCAACAGATGGGGACGTTTACAAGACAACAACCATCTGCACGAACAGTTCGACGACGTTTGCAGCAGCATGGACTATCAGCTCGGAGACCATGGCTGCAGTTACCCTTGACGCTGCATCACAGACAGGAGCGCCTGCGTTGATGTACTCAACGACGAACCTGGGTGCACGAGTGACAAAACATCATTTTTTCGGATGAATCCAGGTTCTGTTTACAGCATCATGATGGTCGCATCCGTGTTTGGCGACATCGCGGTGAACGCGCATTGGAAGCGTCTATTCGTCATCGCCATAATGGCGTATCACCCGGCGTGAGGTATGGGGTGCCATTGGTTACACGTCTCGGTTACCTCTTGTTCGCATTGACGACACTTTGAACAGTGAACGTTACATTTCAGATGTGTTACGACCGGTGGCTCTACCGTTCATTCGATTCCTGCGAAACCCTACATTTCAGCAAGATGATGCACGACCGCATGTTGCAGGTCGTGTACGGGCCTGTCTGGATACAGAAAATGTTCGACTGCTGCCCTGGCCAGCACATTCTCCAGATCTCTCGTCAATTGAAAACATCTGGTTATTGGTGGCCGAGCATCTGGCTCGTCACGCTACGCCAGTCACTACTCTTTATGAACTGTGGTATCGTGTTGAAGCTGCATGGGTAGCTGTACCTGTACACGCCGAACAAGACACGGGCAGGGCAAAAGCACCACAGACGCAGAGATGCGAGCTAGTACCAGTACCATAGAGACTCGCCACTTGCGCGAGTTCCACTAGTGCCATGGGTGGCGTTAAGGATGAAGATACCGACTTCGCCTCGTCCAGATGCAAGGCGAGTACATTCCGCCAACGACCGGACGACAACGGACAGAAACTTATTAGGAAGATAGAAGAACAGCTCTCGCCCACTTGGTTATAGACCATCGTCCAGGGCTGACTTAGTCAGGGAACGTCGTTTAGTGAACTCTCAGATGTGAACAGACAGTTGTAAATTGTATTTGCTATGTACTGTGAAGTTTACCTAAGAGTATTTGCCATTGAGGGCCTTTTTGTGTTACATTATATGCAATATTGGAGACCTCAATTACCGACAAGTTTGTGTGACTTTCTTATTAATTTGTTGAAGTGTTGTAGCGCCTCCGCTCTCCTATTCTGTTACCTGACTCTGGGGCGTATGCTGTATAATACTGGTAGGGAGAAATTGTCTTAGCGGTGTACTGCACCAGAAGCCGTTTCACGAACCCACGGTCTATCGCAACAACAGTGGCAACTCAACCTCCATAGCAGTAGAGACGAGGCCTTACAAAACGGGCGACGAGGGTTTACAAAATCTTGTCAGTCCACGTAGGGTGATAGAGGGTAGTCGAGCAGCACTAACGGTTACAACTTCGGTCCCCCTGCTGCCCGCCTCGACACCAGCTGCCAAGTATACCACTCCGCTTACTGCGTGTGTCACTGCCCAGAGGTACGGTACTGCCTGGCTGGGTGGGCCCTCTCTTGCTGACAAGTTACTTGCAGACAACCACGCCACGCTAGTACTTGCCACTCTGTCCATAACTCCGTTCTGTAAGTCATATCCCTCTGCTCCCTCTTTACAACACTCCGATATCGAGTTGCTTAGCTTGGGTCTCTGAAAAGTAGCCAAAACACTAAGGCTCGACCCCGATCTAGCAAGGTTGATAGTTCGACACAGCTCATGACCTCCCTCCCCCTCCCCTCCTTAAAGTCAACCTACCCTCCGCTCAAGAGAAGATAAGCACACTATCATGGAGTATTACATTTGGAAACCAGAGAGAATCGAAACTTAGCACGTGGTTCGGAGTACTTCTTTTTGTCAACAAGTGTAATTATGACACTGATACTCTATGTATCTTCCTTGAAACCACGTCCCGCATCAAAAGAAATACAGGGGTCGTCTTTTAAATGACTTCACATAGTCCCACAATTTTGGCCACCGCCTTACTGAGCGCCCAGAAACCTTTTATAACAACCTGAATCCCGATGATTAGTTTCGGGGGCCATCTCCCCTCGTAATTCAGCTCTGCCCCTCTTTGATGCCCCGCTAACATACTGGTCATAGTTTTACGCTAATTTTCGTCAATACTGACAGGATTATTTTTCAGAATGAATTTTCACTCTGCAGTGGAGTTTGCACTGATGAAACTTCCTGGCAGGTTAAAACTGTGTGCAGCACCGAGGCTCGAACTCGGGACATTTGCCTTTCGTGAGCAAGTGCTCTATCGTCTGAGATACCGAAGCACGACTGACGACCCGTCCTCACAGCTTTAGTTCCTCCAGTACCTCACCTCCTACCTTCCCAACTTCACGGAAGCTTCGTCAGTTCCCGCAGTGAAAGTTTCCCTACATCTACCTGTTTCCATAACGTGCTCTGGTCTATCTGCAGATTATAAATACCATTATTCACGCTTTGAGGACAAACGGGATACCCTTTCCCTGGGCAAAATTTAAATGGAAACTACCTTGATCCCCAGTCACAACTTAACCCCACACTCTGCAGGAAATCGTAATCCAGTTTTGTCATTTGATAATTTGTCGGCAATTAACAAAGATATTTTCCAAGAAAACCACTGTATTGTATATACTACCACAATTTCTCCTAATATGTTTAACTGACAAAAATCTGCCTCTTCGCATCTCACTCCCACCTTACGAAAATTCCTGACCACTTATTCACCCCCCCCCCCCCCCCCCCCGCCTCCCTTGGTTCGCACTGTGCCATTTGGGACACAGCGTAGTCATAGAAGTGTTCTAGACAAGCAGTGCACATATTGGTTCCTCATTGACTGGAGCACATAAAAATAGCAATTTATTGGTGTTACCCACGACGATTTCCCTAGTCGTAACTCTTGTTTACCGCCTTGTCCCTGATTAGGACAATCGCACGCCATATGCCCTTCTCTAAGGCATCTGACACTCCTTTTGTTTCATCTTGACTCCAGTTCATTCACTTGCTTTCCTGCTTCTCTATACTGAACCATTTTAGCTGTTCTATCCTGCTCGCCTGTCTAACACTTTCAGTTTCCGAACATAATGTTACCATTTCCATTAGTGTCTTAGATTTTATAAAAACGACTGTCCTGGATCGGTCTTCTGGTCTGACTCCTTCTAAAATATATTGCGCTAATTCCATTTCTTTTGCCTCTACACACAGTGTCTTAGCCCAAGTACTAATGACACATACGTAAGTAGACAGGCATTCATCTTCAGCCTGAACCAGAGAATAGTAAACTTGAACAAATTCGTACATGAGACTCTTGGGAATGTATTCGATAAAAATTAGTACTTGCCATAGCCTGACTGACGACTTTTGCTGAATAATCTGATGAATATTATTCTACAACCTTCCTTTGGCTACTCTGTAAGGTGTCAGGCAAATCCAACACCTTCCATGAAAACCCTGACATGATAAGCAAATCCAGTAGTATGTCACATAGCTCCGAATAAATCGTGACATTAAATTAACCAAAGTAATATGAGTAACGAGTGAGCAAATGGAATAGCACAGACTAACACAAGAATGCCTAAATGCATGTCATACCTTCCCACCGTGAGACAGACGCAGTTCTGAGAGGAGAAACGAGAACAGAAGCCGAGAGCAGAACCGTGTTAAGCTGGAAGGCCCTACGATAAGGGACAGACACCCACGTCGCCAACTAACCGCTAGGACCACACCACCCGCAAGTTTTAGCGTGAGACTTTTCGCGTCTCTAGGTCAGAAAAACATGCTGTTGAAAAATTTTCGTAATAAAAAATTTTTTTGAACGTTATAAATAGTAGAAAACAGTAGCTGCTGCGATAGATAGTAATAAAGTATTCAATAAAAGTGAGACATTCATTCTGGCAGAGACAATAGCATAATTAAGTTATGAATTTTAACATTGTTAGAATTAAGTTTTCTCTCCAATGCAAGCGCACAGGTGGCGGATACATCGTTGACAAGTTGGTTCTGACCCAACAAGTAAGTGAATTGATTGTCAAGTGGTGTGTGCAAAAAGTTTATGAAAGGCGTGAGATCGCATGAGCGCATGTTGACTCGAAGTAGGGCGCGTGAATTGCTTTAAAAACAGAAAATAAGGGATTCGGAAAGATTAGCATGGCAAATAGAGACCTTGCCCGAATTGAGGTAGAGACCCAGCATGAAAATGGACAGAGAACAGAGGACAGTATAACAGACGATGCAGTATCGCGAGAAATAGGACATATAACGCACCATAACGAGGATAATGTACGCCAAGGCACAGAAAACCTAGGTCAGCATACGACAGAGGAGCAGGAAAGTAGAGAGACAGGCGATGAGGATTCTAACTTGCGTCTGGAATACGTAGAACCCATAGTACAGGTAATCAGAGCTCCCCCACCACAGAGTACAAGGAATTCCAGCAGATACGTGTCACCGCACAGTTCAATGCAATCGGTTGCGAACCAACACTTGGGCGAAAACACAGAGCGTAGGACATCGGAAGAAAACGCAATAGGACCCACCAATCTGGCAGAATTATTACAATTAATGACGGAAACCATGACAAGACGAAATAAAGAAATTGCGAACCAAATTAAAATTCAGAATGCAGAAATGAAGAAACAAAATGCAGAAACCACGAGACAAATGCGTGCGATTAAAGAACAAAACAAAAAAATTCAGTTACACCTAATTCATATTGAAGACGAAGCAAAAAAATCTCGAGAAGTGATAGGAAACTTAATAACAGGTCATAATCAAATGAGAACAGACATTGACAAGGTACAAGAGGACGTACAAACATTGCGTAATGGCATTCAGGACGAGATCAAAACACTACGTAACAACACCCGCGGAGAAGTCAAGAAACTAGAGAAACAGATAAACGTAATTACGAGACAAGCTTAGGTACAGCGCGGGAAGGTGTTGAAAACAATGTGTTACACAAACGTATCACAAAAGCAGCGCTGAAAAGATATAATAATCGCATAGTCAAAATAGAAGCGCAAACGAAGCGACAATTTCAGAAATTGCGAACAGAGTTGTTGCAAACCATTGAAGAGCGTAGTGAACAGGATCGAACAAGCACTGAGTCTGCAACCACATCCGTGTCTGTAACAGCACCGGAAAAACAAGCAATTAACGAAGATATCATGCACTTGCGATTCCAATCACAGGCGGAAAGTAACATACGTGACAATGGAAAGCCAGGTCGCGAAGAGTACAGTGCAATGCATTCAGCTGCACGTTCACAACCGATGGAAGAAAATTATTGCGTACCACTCCAACGATACTACACAAGGGTAGGCGAAAGTTACAGTGGACAATATCCAATGGATCTACCACAACCGGAAAGAACGACGGGAGAAATGATCAGAAACAAAAGTGGCGAAGAATCGCGAATTTCATATGGAACTATGATGAAGTACGACAACGATCATTTCCTCACAGTCAGAAAATTTCAACACTTTCGAGAAGGAAACTCATTACATCCACGAATTTTTATTGATTAATTCCGAGTAGGATTACCAGAACACTGGACGCTAGCACACAAATTAGACTTTATATGTGCACACATGTCAGGAACAGTCGCCGAAACCATGCACAATGTTGCAGCCACAAGCGGATGGTACGAAGAATTCAGAGAGAAGTTTCTCTCACGATATTGGTCCAGCGAAGCACAGAACAGAGTGAAGTACGAATTATTACAGAACCCATATTTTGAAAATTCAGCAGAGAAGAATCCCGTGAAATTTTTCGAATTAATGGCAAAGAAAGATCAATGCTTAGACGTACCATACAGTGACGGAGAGTTGATTAAATTATGCGCGATGAAGCTACCATTGAAATACCAGCAATCATTAGTAGGTCGCGGAGGCAATGACGTCGAAGCATTTAAAGGTATTCTAAGGGAACTAGAGTTCATATTTTCGGAAGATAACGCAATAAAAAGACAAAGCGCACGTGAAAACGAAAGCAAAAAGCAGTGGAATCCACAAGGCACAGTACGAAGAAACAATAATTACGAACCATGTGATAACTTCGCACCAAGAAACGACAATAGATTTCAACAAAGAACCGGTTATGGATTTAGAAGAGAATATGGCAATAACTATAATTCACCCAGGAACGGCAACAACTATTACAGAGGGAATAACGACAACCGGAGCGGGTACTAGAGAACCAATAGACCGACAAATTATCAACAAAGAAACCACTATCAACAAGCTGAACAAGAAAACAGAATACACATAGAAGAGGTGGAGGTAAGACCACCAAACCCCGATAAACGTTCGAATTGACAGCTAAGCGCCCATGCCAAAGAGAATGACGCACCGACCCACGATAATTGCAGCACCTTGAACAGAGAAGTAAAAATCTTATCAAGAGAAGAGAAGAAGGAAGAAGCAAATCCGCAGGGACCAGATGAAAACGAAGACAATAAAATAACAATATCATGTTGGGACGAAATTAATTGGGAGAATACTGACGAGGAAGATGAATTACCAGAGGCATGCACAACGAATGTAGGAGGAAAGGAGGAAGTAATGAGTATTGCAGAGCTATTTGACATGGAAACCAGGGAAAGCGAATTCAATGAGGATAATGCGCAGTCGACAGAAGTTGAAAATAAGTTACCGAGGGGGCACACAACCCAACGTATATAATGAAGGAAGTTGTGAAGCGATGATTAGAGCATTTAGATGCGATTATGTGGAAGTAGCGACGAAGAAGGAGAAGATAGACGAGGATGAGGAAAAAGTAGAGGATGTTGAAGAAAGCGTAAATTAAGGAAGAAATAGAGAAGAGGAAATAAAAGAGAGAGAAGTAGCAGTCGAAGCTTATCCTACAGAAAGTTCGAATTCACAAGAGAAATTCCTAAAAAGACTCATGTATGATTCAGTGGAGGATTCGTTGATGCAAGAAGAAGAAGAAGAACAGAACCAACCCTTTCAAATTCAACCAATTGTGAAGGCCATGGTAAAGCATATCCCAGTCAATATTGTAATTGATAGCGGAAGTGAACTGACTGCGATCTCAGAAAATTTATTCATGCAGTGTAATGCCAATGAGGAATTGCCAGTTCTGAAAAGACGTAAGATTAAAGTAAGAGGTCCTATTAGAAACAATGCTGTGGAAGTTACGAGACAAACAAGGTTAACTCTTTCGTGTCAAGGTCAAAAGATCGAAGCCAACTTCGTGATTATACCTAAACTAACTGTAGATTTGATTATAGATGCAGATTTTTTAAATGAGAGACGAGCAATAATAGATATGGGGAAAGGTAGCGAAACATTCGGGAATGTCACACTTCTCTTTGAGCAAAAGCTAAAATTAGAAGAAATAACAGTTATAAACAAACAATTAAGAATGACGCCAGACAAAGAGGATGAAGAATTAGAATGGTATGGACAAAAGGGGGAATCGCTTCAACTCATGTTAGAAGTTCATAAAGAAATCGAAGAAAAATTGCAAGAAGTTCAAGGTATTTCAGAACACAGTAAAAGAGAATTAGAGGGTATTTTACGAGATAAAGCAGAGGTATTTTTACCTAAGGCTGGCAGTATTAAACACTTTCAGTACAAGTTTGAAGATTAATTTTATTACTGGTAAATAATCAGCATAATATTTCAAGATTATGTTGCAGTTAAGATCGTCAGGAGAAAGAAGAATGAAGAGAGAGTAAGGTGGGAAAAAGAAAGTAGTTTCAATAAAAACAAAAACAAAAATAACA
Source organism: Schistocerca americana (assembly GCF_021461395.2). Classification (NCBI taxonomy): domain Eukaryota; kingdom Metazoa; phylum Arthropoda; class Insecta; order Orthoptera; family Acrididae; genus Schistocerca; species Schistocerca americana. The sequence goes on along the minus strand of NC_060120.1, from coordinate 86,662,625 downwards.
CCAATAGTACCATAGATTAAGGTGAAGGTATAAAATGTAGATAGTCTAACAGCATGAAATACTAAAATGCTATACACCACAACACTACACAAAAATAAAAAACGAATTTGAGGTTTCTTGTAGAAGTTAAGACACAAAATATCTTAGAATTGTAAAATGGAAAGGGCGCCAAAATTTGTAAAGCTTTTTAAGAAGGCATAAAACAATGTAGGTACTAGACATATGTTAGATGATTATAAGTAAAACTTTTTGTAAGAACCATTGTAAAAACTCCAGCAAGGACAAGATGCAACGACCCACTAGTTGCAATGAGAGAAGAATCAAGAAAGAAAAGGACGTAATTAGCAAGACACGATTCCTACAAGGCAGAAGCATCGAGAGAAAGGAAAGGACAGTGAGACCAACAGAAGGCGCTTATATCGAAAGTGGGCAATAAATTTGCCCACTAGGCGGAACCCTGCTGGGACGGAACACAGAGCCACACAGTATCAGAGCCCTGCAGAGACGCGACGGGATGCTGAACGCCGGAAGGATCTCTGAGCGCCCCAAATGAACGGAGCGAGCAAAAAACGGCCCAACGAGAAGACCACTTGGGCAAGCCACCACTGGCAAAAAAATATGTGTAAAAGTCACACTAACGCTATTAAACAGCACGCTGATGCACGAAACTGAAGAAAACGTCCACAAAGTAGAAATGACATGTCCAAACCATTTATCAAACTGTTACTAGGAGGGGAACTTCAAAGCGACTAGTTATCAATAAATATTTCCATATCCTGCCCAGAGAAGAACCAAGAAGCAAGTAAGAAGCAGAGAAAAAGCAGGAAGAACAGAAGTTGAAGATTCGCAAGATTGAGACCAAGAAAGAAGATGGGTGAAGAATAGACGATATACCTCCCCAAATCCCTATCCTATTGTAAACTAGTTGTCAGCGAAGTATTACAACGAAAAACGACCGCTTTCAGCGACACATGACGATGACTTTCACACATACAAAGCCAGTAAACCACGAGATTCTACACTCACAGCTCCATTCCATTATGGGACCTCCAGAACAGCAACACACACTTGCAAAGCCAACAAAGAACGACGAACGAAGCTGTACATCAAATACTTGCCCACATCCATCTCGCTAAAGTCCATCACCTTCGTGCAAAAACATTCGCCAACCGCATGCTTAAACATTCATAGGATTGTGTGAATGTGTGAAATCAAATTATGTGATGTAGGAATTGTGCAAAAGAAATGTGTGAAAAACTAAATGAGTTAAGTGCACCAGACAGCTAATAAACTACAAAATAAGTCATTGACTATGGACTTAAGTAAAAAATAGACTATCGATAAAAATAAGTCATTAGTTCTGAAATGGACAGTATATAAAGAACAAAAGTAAGGCATAATAAACACTAAAACTATATGCCACTTATTTTCTCCTCATAAAAATAAAAGAATAACTATATTTTACTTAGTTTCTTCTTATAAAAACAAAGAATAAAAATTTATCTTGTTGGATGTTTTCCCTTTTTTTAACATTTGTACCATTTGTTAGGATAATATCTCAATACTTGTGTATGTATATTTCTTTGTCAAAGCAATTCTTGGAAATAATTCTTATTTGTTAGTGTAACAATGTTGAAATGAGTGCCCAGAAACAAGAACATTTTACTTGTACATGATATTTAGAAAATGTGTTTGGAATAGATTTTACTTAATTACTACATTTATAAAAAAAATATATTTCTAAGAAAATCGATGTGAAAGACTCCTCACTTTCAATAACAAACTTCTTAAAAAACAAACTTCACACTTAAATAACGAAAGAAAATAATTAAAAACTAATAATAGCATAAAAATATTCTTCTCTTGTCATTTTTGAGAATAATGTAGAAGAATATAAAAATATAAATTTGTAATACAAATTAGCATAGAACCAGAATAATGTGGCTGAACAGTAAACAACAAAATTTAGATAACAGAAAAATTTTTGACTGGTTTAGACAACGATTCAATCATTGCCTAACTTCAGTACAAAAATTAAGTTCGAAGGTTGGTGATATGTAAGGTGTCAGGCAAATCCAACACCTTCCATGAAAACCCTGACATGATAAGCAAATCCAGTAGTATGTCACATAGCTCCGAATAAATCGTGACATTAAATTAACCAAAGTAATATGAGTAACGAGTGAGCAAATGGAATACCACAGACTAACACAAGAATGCCTAAATGCATGTCATACCTTCCCACCGTGAGACAGACACAGTTCTGAGGGGAGAAACGAGAACAGAAGCCGAAAGCAGAACCGTGTTAAGCTGGAAGGCCCTACGATAAAGGGACAGATGGACACCCACGTCGCCAGCTAACCGCTAGGACCACACCACCCGCAAGTTTTAGTGTGAGACTTTTTCGCGTCTCTGTTACGTCAGGACCACCCCCCAGCCAATGTTAAAAGATAGAGCCCTCCAGAAGAACAGTATAGATCTTATGATAATGCTAAAAGGACCACACCAGCTGCAAGTTTTAGCGTGAGACTTTTTCGCGTCTCTGTTATGTTGCAAACTTTAAAAAACATTGCCCCACCGGAAATACAGAAGCGTCCGATCTTACCCGTCGGCTTTGACCCATGACGTCACAAATACCGCGGAAACGACTATAAACAATTCCAATATGGCGGATATAAAAACATCGCACCGCACTTCACGACCTCGGCAATTAAGCCAAATAGCTGAAGAAATTTAATCAGCTCTAAAGCTGTCTCCCCCATCATCGCCCTCAACCGAACACTGTTAAGGCGGTCTTTCATATCCATTCCTGAACAAAAAACCACAACCAAATACACTCAATAACAAACTCACCCGACGTACAGCAATGAGCATTAAATTAACCATTAACTCACTAATAGAAATTCCGCTTCAAATCCAACACCTGAGCAACAGAAAACTGACCCCACCACACGAAACAAACGAAACAAACGAAAACCATGAACACACCACCAGAGAGCACGACAAACAAAAACAAGACATCTACAAACACGCCACAATCGCAAATCAAACTCCGCGCCGTAATGACGTCACACACCACAACACGCTTACGTCACGGGTCAAAGCCGACGGGTAAGATCGGACGCTTCTGTTGACCCTGCCCCACCACAAAAAGTATAACGTTTCTCATTGGATAGACACAATTTTTGTAGGCGGAGCTTAAGGTTAACATTGAGACCTGATTGGTCAGATGAAAACACAGCCAGATAGTTTTTTTTAAACCAACTTCGGTAAATTGTAGTAAGGAGAAGTTAGGAGAGAGTTGCTTCTGAGATGGCGAGGTGAGCGGAGCTGTGCTGTCCGCTGCCCCCTGACGAACACCGACAAGGTAATGAACGCACACAATGCCGTATAACAGCGCATAAAGCTTCACTCAGAACTGCAAAAGTCTCATCTGTTACACCCCTTTTTGCGTAATACTAGTGTCGATCGTCTATTAAAGCTCATGGTGTTCACATTTGCCACTTGAAGTAAAAATCTGAAACGCGATGATTTTTCTGTTATATAGTTATTGAGAAGCCACATCAGCCACTGTAAATTACGACAAGTTAGATAAGTAATTAAAGATAATTGAGGGTCACTGTAGACCATTTTGATAGTTTTCTCTTTTGTGAAACTTAATTTAAACCTAGATTACAGATGTGATATGGCATAGGTCATCCTTCGATCCATTGTAGAACTTGGAAACCCATTCAGGGAATATTCGTTCACATTTTTGTTGAACGCAGTCGGTTTTTACCATCCTGTATTAAAACATTTCCTTTTATCAATAGTACAATTTATAAACGATGTTTTGTGAGTAGAATAAAATTTCCAATGGTAAACGTAACTGCTTTTTCGACATTATTTTATCAGCTAACTAAAAATAGGAAAGCCTTGAACCCCTTCCACTAAATTTAGTTAGTATTTAGATTATTTTACAGGGAGTGCAGTGGAGTTGACGCTGAAATCATTAAGTATTTGGTTATATCATCGCTAGTCTCACTGAACTCTTCTGAATTCTACATGTCATGTGTGGTCTGGCGTCTCCTTACCAGCAACAGGTCCCAGTTTCAAACTAGTCAATTCCCTAAAAAACACGCTCAGAGCGTCGTTGGGCGATAGTGGTAGGGAGACACAATATAGAACAAACAGACACCACGCAGAATGTTTGAACTCGATACAGCATTTTTCAACATTTACACCTCATCAGTTTTGTATTGTTTATTGACATCCACCACTTCAACAAGAGACAGTGTAATTTTCAATTGCAGAAGTGGTTCTATGGCCATGCTCTAATCTTTTGTAGTACTGCGAGAAAAGAATTCGTAAGTTTCACAAACTGAATTGATTGAACACAGTATAATGTTTCCATTTCTTTTTCATTTCGGGACAGCACACTGTTTTCCTCTTTTTTGCAGCTCCATTCTAACAGTCTAATTACGTCAGCACAGTAATTAATAGCCACACTCATTAATTAGCGATTTTTTTTGCTCCACCTACAGCTTAATAATTTGCAAATCTTTAATTCTATTTCCTCAATGCACAAGGTGAGCCTAGAATCTTTTGACTCCCCTACAGGATGGCACACACGATCTGAATAAGGCCAACATACTACTAAGCTCATTTAAAGCACTTATAATCAAAGTGATGGCTTCGCTCACCTCACCTATTCGCTCCGGCATGATGTGTACGCCACGATCATCTGCATCCCGTAGCCGGCGCAGCAGTTTGTCACCAGAATCTAGCATATCTTCCCCTTGTATTACATGAATGGCTGCAAATGGTCGACAAGTAGTTCAACATCCAGAAGACACAGTCCACTCCATGTAAACAAAACTAACACCATTATGTAGCCTCCACCAGTTTGCACAGTGCCTTCTTGACAACTTGAGTCCGCCACACTCGACCCTACCATCACCTCTTACCAACTGAAATCGGGACTCATCTGACCAGGTCACAGTTTTCCAAACGTCTAGTGTCCATCCGATATGGTCATGAGCCCAGGAGAGGCTCTGCAGGCGATGACATGCTGTTAGCACAGACACTTGCTTCGGTCGTCTCCTTCCATGGACCATTAACGCCAAATTTCGCCACATAGTCCTAACTGGTATATTCGACGTATGTCCTACATTGGTTTCTGCGGTTATTTCATGCAGTGTTGGTTGACTGTTGGCACTGCGAACGCCGCTGCTCTCGGTTGTTAAGTGAAGGCTTTCGCCGTGGCGTTGTTAGAGGAGAGAGGTAACGCCTGAAATGTCCTGTTCTCAGAACACTCTTGACACTGTGGATTTCGGAATATTGAATTCCCTAACGATTTTCGGAATGGAACGTCTCATGCCTCTAGCTCCAACTACCATTCTGCGTTCAAAGTGCATTAATTCCCGTCGTGAGGCCGAAGTCACGTTGTAAACCTTTTCACATGAATCACGTGAGTACAAACAACAGCTCCGGCAACGCACGGCCTGGTTATACCTTGTGTATGCGATACTACCGCCATCTGTATATGTGCATACCGCTATCCCATGATTTCTGTCACGACACTGTGTAGCAGCCTTTGTTCAACATGAAGGAGGTTGAGTACTTTTTATGGTTTTTCATTTTAGGGATCCCTCTCCTTTTATTACCCCAAGACCAACGACATATAGAGACTCCAGCAGACGACAAACATGCTTCCAAGCAGACAACCAGAGAGATGGAACAAGGAAAACGTAGAGCGACGACTTAATTATACGACGATTTGCTTTCCTATACAAAATTAAACTCTAAATAGGTATCTACATAATGTGGAAGATAATATAGATAAAAAATACAATATAGATATAATACTTAAATGGTAAAATATTACTACAGCTGCCATATCCAGGATGGTCAACTGATAGTGGCGAAATAAGCATCAAACGAAAGAATTACAAAGAACGAAACTCGTCTAGCTTGAAGGAGGAAACCAGATGGCGCTATGGTTGGCCCGCTAGATGGCGCTGCCATAGGTCAAACGGATATCAACTGCGTTTTTTTAGAAGGAACCCCCATTTTATTCCATATTTGTGTAGTACGTAAGGAAATATGAATGTTTTAGTTGGAACACTTTCTTCGCTTTGTGATAGATGGCGCTATAATAGTCACAAACATATGGCTCACAATTTTAGACGAACAGTTGGTAACAGGCAGGTTTTTTAAATTAAAATACAGAACGTAGGTACGTTTGAACATTTTATTTCGGTTGTTCCAATGTGGTACATGTACCTTTGTGAACTTATCATTTCTGAGAACGCATGCTGTTACAGCGTGATTATCTGTAAATACCACACTAATGCAATAAATGCTCAAAGTGATGTCCGCCAACCTCAATGCGTTTGGCAATACGTGTAACGACGTTCTTCTCAGCAGCGAGTAGTTCGCCTTACGTAATGATCGCACATGCACTGACAATGCGCTGACGCATGTTGTCAGACGTTGTCGGTGGATCATGATGGCAAATATCCTTCAAATTTACCCACAGAAAGAAATTCGGGGACGTCAGAACCTGTGAACGTGCGGCCCATGGTATGGTGCTTCGATGACCAATCCACCTGTCATGAAACATGCTATTCAATACCGCTTCAACCGCACGCTAGCTATGTGCCGGACATCCATCATGTTGGAAGTACATCGCCATTCTGTCATGCAGTGAAACATCTTGTAGTAACCTCGGTAGAACATTACGTAGGAAATCAGCATACATTGTACCATTTAGATTGCCATCGATAAAATGGGGGCCTATTATCCTTCCTCCCATAGTGCCGCACCATACATTAACCCGCCAAGGTCGCTGATTTTCCGTTGCCCAATAGTGCATATTATGCCGGTTTACGTTACCGCTGTTGGTGTATTGCGCTTCGTCGCTAAACAGAACTCGTGCAAAAAATCTGTCATCGTCCCGTACTTTCTCTTGTGCCCAGTGGCAGAACTGTACACGACGTTCAAAGTCGTCGCCACGCAATACCTGGTGCACAGATATATGGCAATTTGTCTGCTACTGATGTGCGGATTAGCCGCGACAGCAGATAAAACACCTACTTGGGCATCATCATTTGTTGCAGGTCGTGATTGACGTTTCACATTTGGCTGAACACTTCCTGTTTCCTTACATAACGTAACTATCCGGCGAACGGTCGGGACACTTTGATGATGTCGTCCAGGATACCGAGCAGCATACATAACACACGTCCGGTGGGCAATTTGACCACAACAGCCATTTATCAACACGGTATCGACCTTTTCCGCAATTGGTAAACAGTCCATTTTAACACGGGTAATGTATCACGAAGCAAATACCGTCCGCACTGGCGGGATGTTACGTGATACAACGTACACATCTATCACAAAGCGAAAAAAATGTTCCAACTAAAATATTCATGTTTCATTACGTACTACACTAATATGTAATAAAAATGGGGGTTCCTATTTTTAAAAAAACCCAGTTGATATCCGTTTGTCCTATGGCAGAGCCATCTAGCGGGCCAACCATAGCGCCATTTGGTTTCCCCCTTCAAGCTAGAAGAGTTTGGTTCTTTGTAGTTTTTTCGTTTGATGTTTATTTCGTGAGATACTTGGCCCTGACACTATAACTGGACCACCCTGTATACCACCCAGCTGATCGTCTTTCCTTTAGTTTGAATTTATAGGAGCACCGATACATAAGCGATGCTATTCAGAAATATGAAAGTGGGTATCAATCCCGAAAGTCAATGATGCGAGCCCAGGAGAGGCTCTGCAGACCATGTCACGTTGTTTTCTTCTGTTCCCCTCATCGCACGGTGTTTGACGGTTTACTTATACTTCTTTTTTAGGTTCCGGCTATTGGCCCACTTTTAAATAAGCTTATCGTAGGGTGCGACATGAGTTTTAGAATGGCGTGAAATTCCAGGAATAGGTGGTGAAGTTTAATATCAAAGGTTTTCTAGCATCATGGTGTTGTTAAGTATTGGTCATTGCCATATTTTATGTAACTTGCACTCATCCACTTTCGGCAAAGATCTGACGAACCTTTTATCCAAGGCTATCACTTTCTGAAATTACTTTGCAGTTTCTTTCCATTCGGGACTTCACTCAATAATGTAATTAACGTTAAGAAACCGATCGTGCTTTTTAAATGAAACTGGTCGTCCTTTTTAAATAAACACACAGATGCAGCGGTGTTTTTACTCAGCGTGAGGTTCAGGGCTTTCCCGCGGCTGCAAGACTGCAAATGGTGTCGAAGATTTGTGTTTTACTGACAGTATTGTAGATAACAACGTTTACATAAACATCCTAAAAATATGTCTACCTAAAAGTTTGAATAATACGAGTCTCTCTGGGAATTATATTTTCACACAAGATAATGATGCAAAACATACAGCTCTAGATGCTAGGACGTGTATAACACTTCCCCCTCGATGCCGAACTACAGCGGTCGCCAAAGATTAATCCAATGGAAAATATGCGGTTGCTCTCCACAGAACATGAGGAATCATCAGATATCCTATAGGAGTTACCTAAAGAATGGTCCACTAGTGGAATGGCGTAAAATTACAGTGCAAACAATAGAATCGCTGATGAAATCCATACTAAGGAGAATGCAAGAGATTATGAAGATGAAAGAAGGACCTACTAAGTACTAACCACAACATTCTGTAAGTTCGTATGCTTCCAAAGATAGTGTAATTTTGAATAAAATAAATTTGTGTATCAGGCCGCCTCATTACAAAACAATGAATCAACTAAATAGTCGGCGTTTCAGCCAACTTGCTGCGGTTCTCTTCAAGATGGTGACTGTTGGATACTGGTGAATGTCTTCGTCTGCATACCGACTGTTTCGATTATCTGGTGGCTACCAACGTCACATATCTGGTATGTCACTGGACAATTTGAAGACAGGTTGCTGTGGAGGGGGATGGCTGTGGGTAGGTTATTGCCAGTGCTATACTGGGGCTAACAGAAATTCAACTCTAGTAGATGACTGGTAGGAAATAGCTTATCGGCAGGTTGTTGCCTGTGCCACTCTAGTAAGTGACTGGTAGGCAACTCTCGTTGGCAGTCGATAGGCAACAGCAAATCGGTAGCTGTACCCAGGTGTAGCGTCTTCCCGCAGCTGCGTGTTAAGTCCGCACGGCAGTTCTCTCGCGCCTGTTGTTTATGTTGTTAAACCTGGATAAAGTGGTGCTGCTGTCTGAGAAACACACGCGGTCCGCCGGGCTGAAATCACTGGCATCCAGATCGTAGGTAGCTTGAAACCGTCCTCCCTCTTCATGCTGTTAGGGCGTTTGATTATTTCAATAGCCTCTTTTATTTTTCTCTGATGCATCCAAGGCTGCCGAGTAAGCACGCGAGCTTCTAGAAAATTGATAGAACGGCCACATTACTGTTGGGTTCAGCTACAGCTGACGTGTTGTTTTGTCCCAGTCCTATAGTCGACACGCCATAATAATATCCCTGACAGCGCTGTTGCCAGCTTTCAACTGCGAAACGCTAGCGGGTGCAGGCGAAAACAATAGTTGTCTTCAGAGACGTGACAGCACTGAGGCGTTGCCATAGAGACGTTTACAAAATCACGTTACGTTATTGGTTGAGGTAGGTCCGCAAAGCTGCCATGCCCAGCCCATTGCAACTGTCAGAGATCAACTTATCCCGACTCTACTACACGTAACGTTCATGCTCCAATACGCGAGTGCTAATGGATCTCACAGTTTCGCCAACACAGACTTCGTCGAATTCACACCAAAGTTCGTAGACGTCTGCAGTGTGGAGAGCATCCACTGGATCCTTAGTGGACCTCAAAAGATCTCAGATGTTACAACCACTCTGGAATATGGCTCTGGTTCCTCTGTGACGCAGAGCCTTGCCTACACAGTCGCTGATGCCTATCACATAAGGTAGACGAGCTACAGGAAGAGTCTCTTCCGCACATTTGTTTCTTTTGTCTTTACTGTTTCTCATAGTTCGTTGTATGTCTCTGCTGTTGTATTCATTGACAAGGAAATATTCTTGAGCTCGTTCAGTTCATGTAGCCTGTGGGTGGTGTCACTAATCCTCTGAGCACGGGCTGTCAACGTAGACAGTACAGTGTTCTTTTGTGATGATGTTCTACACACCTCCACATCCATAAGAAGAATCGATCCGTTGTTTCCCGTCTCTAGCGTGAACTGTACATTCTTATGTAAGCTGGTGAGATGCTCATGAAATCCATGTAGTTCTGCTTCCCCGTGCGACCATATGACGTTTAGCAGCGTTGGTGCAGTGGCGCCATATGTACTAGAGTGGCGCAGGCAATAACCTATACTATTTCCAACCAGTCACCTGCTAGAATTTCCTTCGAGTCAAGCACTAGAGTAGCACAGGCAACAGCCTACGGTACAGCCATCCCCTTGTATAACATCCTCTCTTCAAATTGCCAGTGACATCCCAGATATGTGACATAGCTAGCAACCAGATAACCGAAACAGACAATATACAGGGGAAGATATTTACGAGTACACATCAGTTACCGTCCTGAAGAGGCCTGCAGCAAGACAGACGAAACGTCGGAAATTTAGTTGCTTTAGTGCTTTGTAATGACGGCACCTAATACAGAAAATTATTTTATTGTAAAATAGATTCTGTGTTCTGAGCATCATTTTCAGCATTGCAGACGAATACGTACTTTGAATCCTCAATTCCCTATGTCTACTCTTGAATGCTTCAGTTCGATTATATTAATACAAATCTGTGTTTATTCTATTTTCCTTTTCACTGATTAATAAACGAGCCCAAGTCGCTGTGATACTTCACTCTGAAAGTTTTCCACTATCTATGTACCCCCATATGTAAATCCTTTTATCAGACGAACACTTTTTAGAGTAATCGTATGTAAGTCAATCTTTATTGAAGTTCATTATCTTATCTGTGAACTGAATACCCAATTTTTCGCTGAAAAGTAAGTTTTAGTTAGTGATGCTAGAAAATATTCGTTTTGTTTTCAAATAATGGCGTTTAAAGACTTGATTAAGTACGGCCAAAGGCCTTGCTGCAATGGTAACGCCGGTTCCCGTCAGATCACCGAAGTTAAGCGCTGTCGGGCTGGGCTAGCACTTGGATGGGTCTGCCGGAAGATGCTAAAGGGCTCATAGGCGACCAAATATCATGAGATAAAGTCAGAGTAGCGCTACCAGGCGTGGTGTGGCTATCCTTGGAAATCTAGGACAGAATATGTGTTGCTGCTCAAAGGCACATTACACAACAGAAATCAATGGATTGGTTCTCACTAAGAGAAAATCTAACTATGGATTTATATACCTGGGTGTAGTGCTGCTATGTGTTGCAGCTTGTCCAACTTGATGGCCTCTGAAAAGATATGGTCTTGGTGTATATCTACAAACCACAGCCATATGCAGCTCTTCTCAACATGTCCTGTGCATGTCTCCCTCATTTGTGCCTTCCATTGCAATGACAACCAATACAGTCCACTGACCAGTGTCACCAACTCATACCTGCACAATACTCATAATACAAAGTATACTTATTTATCCATATAAGACTGTTCTAATATTCCTTATTGCTAGATAAGTTTCCTGAAAAAAAAAAACATACACACACACACACAGAGAGAGAGAGAGAGAGAGATGATATACATATACTTTGTTACACTTACAAACACACAAACCATTGACATTCAGTTTCAGTTTTTCTTTAAATTTGACACTTATATGATCTTCTAGCAAGCAGTTCTCACATAACTTACTAAATTAATAGTATATCAGTTCGCTTTGCTGCACATCTTTTTCACATTAGTATATTAGTATGGAGTATAGTTGTTATCAGTTAATGAAACATGCAGTTGTGCATCCTATCCTTGATGTAAATGCAATTTTGTCTTCATGCTTTCCAGCCTCGCTTCTACATATCTCTATGATTTAGTTAATCATTGCCTACTAAATCCATAACGATAAGAAGATACTACCATCAACATATGTTGATGTCAAGCTTGATCTTTCTGCTCTGTATGTGAGTCTCCTCACTTCCGTCTTTCTCTTTGCCTTTCATTAACCATTCCATCTTCCCCACATTCTCTGTTGTACCATACATGGGGCTGTCTCCTTCTTGGTGTCGTCGTTCCTGCGGAAGTAGTTCATTCTTGCAAATATCTTCAGTATAAAGTACCAACACACTGTAATGTCTCATTCGACTTGTAACACCATAGCTCTAATGCTCTATTGATTTATTTTGCTTTTGTTTCATTTAATGTTACATCGTTGAGCTTCTGTAAATGTTGTTTGAATGAATCGGTACCACAAAATTGTATACTCCTTTCTTTGTTAAAACATTGATGTCATCATTTGATTCTATGCAATGTAGTATATCTGTCATTTAAATTCTTTGTCCCATTTGGAGGGAACAACACTTACTATATATGATTGTAATTTCTGTGTGAATAATTTTTTGTAGGAATGTCAATATGTGCAAATGTTCTGTTTTATTTAAAATGTTTGTTTGCTGTTATGTAAACTGCTGACCTTCACTTACGGTTCTTAGTTATTCTGTACATAAAAGGTGTTGTGGTTCCCGTCGGGACCGGAACTGTGTAGTGCGCGCAAATTGTGGTGGGCCTAGGTAGAAAAGGTGGAACAAGAGTCAGTCGGGGACAAGCTACCAAACTGTACACTGCCATGTAAAAGTTGTATATTGTGCTGATTCCGAGAGAGGCTTTTTCTGTCACTTTCCAATACCTTGGATGGATGGATAAATAGCTGGAACGATTCTGGAATTGATATCCATCATCGCCACCAAGAAGGGACAGTGTCCAGCAATTCTGCCTGCAAATCCACCTACCAACATGCAGTTGCCACCACATTGCGCAATCATTATAACGGAACACTATAATAATGTACAGTGAAGGATCAGCTCATTGGATGTTTTAGTGTGCACAAACATAAGGTAACTTATAGCTGAATTCATGTACCTACCTTGCTTTGTTCCCTATCACAACACATCTCAGGTTCCTCTCCATTTGAATTATGATTACCGAGTGTCCTAGTTTGTGGAAAAAATGAAAGCCTCCCAGTGATGGAAACAGTCCAATTTAAAGTTTTTTTGGAGTGTCAAAGTCACCTATTCAATCATTTACTTGAAAGTAGAAGACTGTGGTAATAAAGACAATTTGCTGTTTCTTTTAATATTTAAAAGTTCTAAAAACTGAGGCTTATAAAGTTTTCCTTAGTTAATGATCATAGTGCTACCTGTAGTAAATTTTAAAAGGCGAGTCAGCTTCTTGTAAATTTGTCAACATGATATCTCACTGCAGCAAAAGTCGTGAATTGCAGTTGTGGAAAGTTATATTTGCTTGCTAAGCATTTGTTTCTTTCGGGTATTGAAAGTGCGTATTAATAGTGAAATAAGATCCACAGGTTATCCTTTACCACTATTTATGAAAACAATAATTTCTTTACTCAAAAGACAGTGAGAAGTAACCTGTTAGTGAATTCCAATTAACTTTCATTTTAAATAGTTTTGCAGTGAACAACATTTATAATTCTATGTCAATTAGGAAAGTGTTTGAAAAATAATACTGACCTATTTCCAATTAATGATTCTACAGTGAATATTGATAGTAATGTTATAAAGACCATTTAGTTTGAATAAGCCCTGAAAGTAATACTGTGTTTCGTTATCTGTTATATTTATGCAAATAGTCTGTCCTGCTCTGCCAGCTTCCAATGTTAACCGTTAACGTACGCAAGTGTCAGAGTTCATTGCATTTGCTTGTGGCAAAATACAGGTTGCGTTTGTCCATTAAAGTTACTCATACTTGATTTCTTGAAAACAAAAATTTCAATCATTCTCTAGCCTAATTAGGCTGGCGACCGTTTTGCTTGTTCTTTGAACAGTGTACATAGGTAAAATATTGTTTGTACTGTTCAAAAATTAACGTATATCTGACTTTCGCTTCCAATAAGCCACCTCCGTTAGGTACAACACGGTAAATAAAAAGAATTCCTCTCAGAGGGTAACACTGCTCTGTTGCTTTATACCATAATTACTTTAAAAGAATAGTTCCATTTTACAAAACTGCTTCCAGCTCTGAGGTTATGGTATAGCTGTAGCGGACAGGAGTGTTATAGACTGTAATATATTTCCTTATCTTTAAGCTTCATAGACTAGTGGGATACTTCCTTCATATTTTTTCATCGTGACCAGAGGTCCGTATGGCCTCCAGGATCAGTTATTGCTGTTTTCCTCACATTTCACCATGGCCGTTCATGGATTCATGTACAGTACCTATGCTTCTCCTACCTTTATAAACTCTTCCTCCTCTCTCCATTGTGGGTATTACCGCGTCTATTTACATATGACAAAAAAAAGCTTGTAAGGACCTTTCATTATCATCAAATTTTTATGTCCATTCGAAGTTCACTCATCATTTAATCTTTCACTTTCCTCGGCTACTCTTAATGTGTAGCAATTGGTCCTTACCCTCAACAATTACTTTGGTGCTACATAACTACTTACACACTATAAACCCCTGTGGCTACAATATATCAACAATTTATAACATGCACTGTGGACATAGGTCTTCTGTCCAACCTCATATACCATGTCATGATACTTGCTAGGCACAGTACATACAAAAGCACCTATTACTCCCGACACAAGTTTTTTCTCTCCTTCACGTCCTAAAGTGTCAAAAGAAATTCCAAAACTTCCTAAAGTCATGTGCATTCCCTTTCATCCGAATTCTCCATAGCCTCCCTTGCTGTATCTTCCACCCTTGCACTGGGTCTCACAATTCTGCTTGCAAAACATACCCACTTATTTAATATTCATAATTCTTATACATTCTCGCCACCTTTATCGCATATCTGAAGCCACGCACTTTACTCCGAAGTTGATCTTATCTTTCCACATGTCAACATTTACTTCCACTCACATAATACAATACATTTACTTCCACTCACATAATACAATATGAAAGGGTCAGAAATTTGGCTAACGAATTACTTATTCCCTTTTAACCTACCCAGTTATGGCGTTTTTCATCATCCAATGGGTATGTTCCCATTACTGTGTCGTTCTCTACAAGGTTTAATGTTACAAATATATGTTTTCCTCCATATTCGCCGGTTTTGGCGTCTCCACCTCTATGACATTAACATGAAAAGAATTTATGACACACAGTCTTCTGTCTGCTTCATAGTGTATGCAACCATATAAGAACCTTATGCCCATCTTCATAGTTCCATGTCTTTGTGTTCCTATGCATTCTTTCTTTCCTGTTTGCCACCATTGTTTTATCTTATTTAGGGCTGATTCATTCCTTGTCTTTTGTTGCTGGTGTTGTCTGCTTGGGAACTCTGTCATCTCTGTAACATTGTCTGCTGCTAGCTTATTCTTTAGTACCATTATCGAAACTATCTTTGTTGCTCTCTGTGGCAAACTGTTCATCTCTCCTGGAAGTCGTTGAGGATCAAGTGATGTTTACTGCAATAAAATCGGCAGAGGCATCCCAGTTCTCTCACAATCCTTGCAGATGGATTATGAGGAAGGGTGGTAAGTTGATACAAATATCTGCTGAAAGTTATGCTTCTTCCACATTCGTGATCCGAATTGGGAGCCATTCTCAGAGATAACCTTTCCAACCTGCTTCAGAAATTCTTTCTGGGATGCATCCGGATCAATTCTGACTGTTGGTCTTTGTAGTGGCACCAAGGACACATATTTTGAGGCCAGTTCCACTGTCACAAAAATATATCACCCTCTCACACGAGGTAACGGTACCATTAAATCTGTTGCTACCACTCATCTTAGTCTGTTTGGTATGATGGGAAAAGGATAAACTTGGTTCAATGTCATTAATGATTTTGACTTCAGCCATGGTTTGCAAATGGTTAACACTTTTCTGATTGTTATTTCCATATTCTTGAAGTAAAAAGTAAAATTTCCTCTGCCTGTAATGTGCATCACTCAGCTGAGTATACGATATTAATTTGTCTATTATCTTTTCATTTACACACAGTAACCACTGTGTCACATCCAAGCTCTGTCGTCAGATTAGATAACGCATGACTAAAACAACACATTCCTCTAGTGTAAGTTGAAAACTGATATTCAGTATTGCAAAAAAAAAAAAAAAAAAAAAAAAACTACAAATGTAAACAATGAGGCGTTCTTGTCATTTCACCTAACTCCTTTTTTGGTCTGACCATCGTTTTCACGTGAGTGAACAGCACAAATAATTTAAATCTTACTTAATAATTTATACATTCACATTGGGGCGCAAAGAAAGACATAGAATTTTTCCAGTTTGGACCATCAGAAAGTAGTCACTGTCCTAAACACTCAGTAGCCTACTTCTGATGATGTAAGTCCAATCATGCACATTCTTGACAATCTCTGTCTAAGTGACCATATTGCCTGCAAATCCCACAAGTCACTCGTAAAACCTGATAATGGTGCTCTGTGTCCAATCAAATTACATTGTGCGCACCAGACTGGATATAACACCCCGTCCATTTCTAAGGAGTTGCCACTAAATTCCCTTAAATAAGGCAACTTACAATCTGCTTGAAAGCTGACATGAAGTATTGTATCACCCGACATGTTTCTTATCAAACAGTCATTCCCCTAACCAAAATTTTCAGACCTTATCCTACCGACCGCACACGTAAAATCAACTGGTCAACAGTGTAATCAAACCGACAGATGGTGGTACCCCAACAAACCAATCACAGACACATGAATCCAATGTAATACACAGAAGAAACGGTACTTACCTTATTTATTTTGCGCTTGCCGTGTTATACTATTGCTGAAAATGTTATCTAAATTGAAGGAAGGAAAGGAAGGTGAAGGGACCATTGACATGAGCTGCATCAGGGCTCTGTGCGACGTCAGTGGCAAGGAGTGAAAATCTGTGCCGGACCGGGATTCGAACCCTGGATCTCCTGCTTACTACGCGGTTGCATTAAACACTGCACCACCAAGACAAAATGTTTATTACGACTCCATGAACTTTTCTCGGCGTACCTCTCAGCTCACCCACAATCTCACCTAGCGCCAGCCGTCTGTAGCCCCCGTCTCATGTACTCCATGCTCACTACTTGGATATTCGTGCACAAGGTCAGACGTAATGGTGCATCGTAAAAAATTTTTTGTTTATTTATAGACGCAATCACATTATTATGACACAGTCATAACCGGTTTCGGCCATACAGTGACCACCTTCAGATTCTAAAGGCGGCATACACTGAACATAGGTTCATGCGTTGTCATCCTAAACCTGTTATGACTGTGTCATAAGAATGTGATTGCGTCTATAAATACACAAAAAAAATTTACACAATATTCAATCATGCACTCCATAGACAAAATGTCGTTTTTTCCGTAATGCTGCATCTGCACTGTATGTGGTGGGCTCATTCCCCACGCAGTTAAACAGCAACCAGTGGAGCTTCTGGCACGCTTTCTATTGATATTATCTAATGCGCAGTCGGAGCCTATGCTTTTGCACACCCAGAGAATTCGACAGTGTTTCTCTGAAGCCTCTCACAGCAGCAGGCAACTTTCTTTCGTTAACCTGAGGCCGCATTATACCGCCCGCAGGTTATGCTGGAGGGAACAGAGGGGATTGTGTTTTAACACCACGGTTGCATCCCCGTGTATTTCCTTCAGTCCTGGCAGTCCACGGCCCAGTACCAGATAACTGCCCCGTCACCCGCACCTAGCCCCGAACGTCTGCTCTCCCTTGGCCGCGGGTTCACTGCCCACCTTGTAAGGACACCAGCTCCTCCGTCCCACAGGAGGACACCCGCTGCAAACCTTGCTCCCCCAAGCGCTCGGTCTCCCCTGACGGCACCTTGTTCACCTCAACACATCATTATACGGCGTGCACGACATCGCATCAGAATATAAAGTTACAGCGAGTTAGTACTACCACTACAATCATTGTCAAAAAAAGGGCTCTGAGCACTATGGGACTTAACATCTGAGCTCTTCAGTCCCCTAGAACTTAGAACTAATTAACCTAACTAACCTTAGGACATCGCACACATCCATTCTCGAGGCAGGTTTCGAACCTGCGACCGTAGCGGTCGCGCGGTTCCAGACTGAAGCGCCTAGAACCGGTCGGCCACACCGGCAGGTTCATTTAAATTCGAAGTGCAACCAGCGTTTTTAATTGCAAATTATTGCACAATCAGCTTAACAGCTCATGCATCCTAGTTTCTGCCAAGAAAATATACAGAAGAATGGAAAATAATATCAAGGATTGTTAGATGACGCTGTTTGGCTTTAGGAAAGGTGCAGGCATCAAAGAGGCAGTCCTAACGTTGCGGATGATAACGGAAGTATAACTAAAGAGATATCAAAACACTTTCATAACACGTGTTGACGTAGCAAAAGCGTGCGACAATGCTAAATGGTGCAAAATATCCGAAATTCTGAGTGAAATACAGGTAAGCTACAGCGAAAGATGGATAATATGCTATGGGTATAAGACCCAAGGGCGAAAAATAAGAATGGAAGGCCAAGAATGAAGTGCTCGAATTAAAAAGGGTGTAAGACAGGGATATAGTCTTTCGCCCTTACTGCTCAATTTATACACTGAAAAAGCGATGACGGAAATAAAAGTTCAAGAATGGGATTAAAATTCATGATGAACAGATATCGGTGATAAGATCCGGTGGCCGACCGGAGTGGCTGAGCGGTTAAAGGCGCTACAGTCTGGAACCGTACGACCACTACGGTCGCAGGTTCGAATCCTGCCTCGGGCATGGATGTGTGTGATGTCCTTAGGTTAGTTAGGTTTAATTAGTTCTAAGTTCTAGGGGACTTATGACCACAGCAGTTGAGTCGCATAGTGCTCAGAGCCATTTGAACCAACCAAGATTCGGTGATGACATTGCTATCCTCAGTGAAATTGTAATTACAGGATCAGTTGAATTTAATGAACAGTCTAATGACTACAGAACGTGGATTGAGAATAAATCGAAGAAAAACGAAAGAATTAGAAGCTGCAGAAATGAGAAAAGCGAGAAATTTAACATCACAATTGGAGATCACAAAGTAGATGAAGTTAATAAATTCTTCCACCTAGGCAGCAAAACAACCCGTGACGGACGGAGCAAGAAGGATATGAAAACCAGACTAGAAGTGGCAAAATGGCATTCCTGGGGAAGAGAACTTTTACTAGTATCAAACATAGGTCTTAACAAGAGGAACAAATTTCTGAGAATGTATGTTTGGAGCATACCATTGTATGTTAGTGAGACATGGAACGTGGGAAAACGGAACACAAGAGAATAGAAGCATTTCATACCTGATGCTACAGAAGAATGTTGAAAATTGGGTGGACTGATAAGGTAAGAAATGAGGAGGTTCTCCGCAGAATCGACGAAGAAAGGAAAGTGTGGAAAACAGAGCTAGAAGGGACACTATGGTAGGACATCTGTTACGACATCAGAAAATAACTTCCATAGTGCTAGAATCAGCTGTAGAAGGTAAAAACTGTAGAGAAAGACAGAGATTAGAATACATCCAGCAAATAATGAAACTGAGTACGCAATTTGCAAGTGCTACTCTGAGATGAAAAGGCTGGCACAGGAGATGAATTCTTGGCCGACAGCATCAAACCAGTCAGAAGACTGATGACTCAAAAAAAAAAAAAAAAAAAAAAAAACATAAAGAGAAAAAAAAACATGTAACTTAACATAAATCGTCCGTTGGCGTCCAGCAAGCGAATCGAGCATGCTTTAACTCTGTTGCATGCGTGTTACCAACGGTGATACATGTGTTACTGTTCACTGACCACGGGTGAAGCTAACAGGAAGAAAGGAGATGCGTTCAGCATTTTACAGCAAATTAACATGGGGCGATAAGTGTCTGGTGCTGTAAGGTTGCGTTTCACTTTGCAATGAAAAACCAGTCCAAATTACCGTGAATTCCGAACTATTGAGAGTTTAAGGTGTACGTCTTCCTTCAGGCTGGTGAGCAGGTGCTTTTACGTCCGATTGTTGCCAGTATTTATTTATTTATTTATTTTTCTTTACTTGATGTCAACATATCTTCCCGTCTGTCCAATCTAAAATAACTGGGAAAATACACTTGATTTTATTAATACATTTGTTTTAGTTACTGGTTTCATAATCTCTAAAATGTTTCGTCTGTTTCTTCATCGTAGTGCTTCTGTTGTACCTACTATTACTACTGTTAATGTCCACTTGCTCTTGCTAGCGTTTCGACAGCACGTTAATAGTCACCAACTTCTGTGCACATTTCCTGGTTGTTTGGCAGCAAAGTACGCTGCGAAAGCTACTTTAGAGATTACGCTAAAAAATCATCGTACTGAATCCCCCCTTTGTGCTGTTTAACAAGTAAATTAACGCAAATTGCACAAAATGAAACCAATCTCCATTAAATAATGTAAACGAGCTGAAAATACATTTTAATGGTAGCCATTAATTCCAAATATCTGGCGGTAAGCCGCAGCATTTCATTGCGTATTTCGTAGACAGATGAGCATTTATAGCACTGCTGCTACTCAAACGACACAAAAAGCTATATTGTTTTATATTTGCAGAATACTTACTCAATATCGTTTCTCTGTGTAAATGTGAAAACCTTTAAACTAATTAACAGGGCAGGCACTTAGATAGAGATTTGAAGAATGAGAACTGACAATTGGCAGAAAGTTTTATTTTGAAAGTGAATATTACACTACTGGCCATTAAAATTGCTACACCACGGAGATGACGTGCTACCGACGTCAAATTTAACCGACAGGAAGAAGATGCTGTGATATGTAAATGATTAGCTTTTCAGAGCATTCACACAAGGTTGGCACCGCTGGCGACACCTACAACGTGCTTACATGAGGAAAGTTTCCAACCGATTTCTCATACACAAACAGCAGTTGACCGGCGTTGCCTGGTGAAACGTTGTTGTGATGCCTCATGTAAGGAGAATAAATGGGTACCATCACGTTTCCGACTTTGATAAAGGTCGGATTGTAGCCTATCGCGATTATGGTTTATCGTATCGCGACATTGCTGCTCATGTTGGTCGAGTTCCAATGACTGATAGCAGAATATGGAATCGGTTGGTTCAGGAGGGTAATACGGAACGCCGTGCTGGATCCCAACGGCCTCGTATCACTAGCAGTCGAGATGACAGGCATCTTATTTGCATGGCTGTAACGGATCGTGCAGCCACGTCTCGATCCCTGAGTCAACAGATGGGGACGTTTGCAAAACAACAACCATCTGCACGAACAGTTCGACGACGTTTGTAGCAGCATGGACTATCAGCTCGGAGACCATGGCTGCGGTTACCTTTGACGCTGCATCACAGACAGGAGCGCCTGTGATGGTGTACTCAACGACGAAGCTGGATGCACGAATGGCAACACGTCATTTTTTTCGGATGAATCCAGGTTCTGTTTACAGCATCATGACGGTCGCATCCGTGTTCAGCGACATGGCGGTGAACGCACATGGATGCGTGTATTCGTCATCACCATACTGGCGTATCACTCAGCGTGTTGGTATGGCGTGCCATTGGTTACACGTCTCGGTCACCTCTTGTTCACATTGACGGCACTTTAAACAGTGGACGTTACATTTAAGATGTGTTACGACCCGTGGCTCTACCCTTCATTCGATCCCTGCTAAAGCCTACATTTCAGCAGGATAATGCACGACCGCATGTTGCAGGTCCTTTCTGGATACAGAAAATGTTCGACTGCTGCCCTGGCCAGCACATTCTCCAGATCTCTCACCAAGTGAAAACGTCTGGTCAATGGTGGCCGAGCAACTGGCTCCTCACAATACGCCAGTCACTACTCGTGATGAACTGTGGTATCGTGTTGAAGCTGCATGGGCAGCTGTACCTGTACACGCCATCCAAGCTCTGTTTGACTCAATGCCCAGGCGTATCAGGGCCGTTATTACGGCCAGAGGTGGTTGTTCCGGGCACTGATTTCTCAGGATCCATGCACCCAGATTGTGTGAAAATGTAATCACATGTCAGTTCTAGTATAATATATTTGTCCTATGAATACCCGTTTATCATCTGCATTTCTTCTTGGTGCAGCAATTTTAAT
This sequence comes from Schistocerca americana, assembly GCF_021461395.2. Classification (NCBI taxonomy): domain Eukaryota; kingdom Metazoa; phylum Arthropoda; class Insecta; order Orthoptera; family Acrididae; genus Schistocerca; species Schistocerca americana. Next base: position 86,640,520 of record NC_060120.1, on the reverse strand, counting down.
GGTCAGTAGTGTAGCAATGGTATTAGAAGTCGGGTCAATGTAGCAGACTTCCAACGTTGACAGGAGGCATTTAGAGACGCTACGAAGAGGACTATTCTGCTGCCAAGTACTTCCGACTGTCGAAGTGTAGGCCGACGATTTCAAGTATTATAACTTAGAGAGCACCAAGTCGCTAGGAGTCATTCATGTCACGTAAATCATATTCGGTGGAAACTGAGAATGAAAACTGACTTGCGAACTAAGTTATTCCCGACAGAGTTCTTGTATTAGGTACGTGTGGAAGTTCGCAGCGTTTTTGTCTTGCATGTTGGTATTCCGGATATTATGGCTCTGTTTATCGATTGACTTTATTTGTAGTTCATTATTGCTATTTGAGCCTACATATCGTCATTTTGTCATTTGTAGATAGTGAATGGAGCTATGGACGCTACATAATTGAATGCCACGTGGAGAAATCGGAGCATTTCCAACATATTCTTGTTTTTGAGTATAGAGGGGATGACAGCGGGGGCGGCAGCCAAAACTTTTGCATTGTGTTTGGGGTTAATGTCAGGGGACATAGCACGGCAAAAAAAAAATTGTTTTCTCTTTTAAAGGAGGATCATTTTGGCGTTAGTGATTCTTCACGTTCAGGAAGACCTTTTGGCCTGACGAACATCGTTTAAACGCGTTAATCCTCAATGGTCCACGTCATTGCACTCGTTAACTGACAAATATGATTAACTGTGATCGTTCCACCACCGTGCAACATTTGAATGCATTGGGGAAGGTTCAAGAACCGGGTGTATGGGTACTGCATACTCTAAGCAAAACTCATTAAGATCAGTGGGTGGCTGTATGTACATCTCTGCTAGCTTGTCGTCAATTGGCTCGTGAGAAACTCCGACTTTTCCTACCCTTTATCATTGCTGGTGACGAGAAATGGTGCCTTCATGCTAACATAAGGAGAAGAAAGGGAAGGTTGGACAAAAACAAACTCCCCGTGCAAAGATCTACGTGCATAGAAATAACATAATGTTATGGATCTGGTAGAACAGTGTGGTGTACTACGAATTACTTCCCCGAGGTGTAACCATCACTGCTGATATTTATTGTCAACGACTGAGACGTCTTGCAGAAGCAATCCAAGAATAACTCCACGATAACGCCCGCCCGCATTCTGCTAGACTGAGAAAAAGCGATATACATGAGTTGGGTTGGTAAGTTATTCCGCACTCACCTTTCTCACCCGATTTTGGGCTCTTTGCTTTTCACTTTTTCCACTCTCTGTCGAACAACTTTCAAGGAACTTCCTTTTCGGATGAAAATGTACTCCGAACACGACTCGAGAAGTTCTTCGCCTCAAAATCTTGTGATTTCTGCAGTCGTGGAATCGAATAGCTACCCCAGTGTTGGCAAATTCTCCCTTTAAATATATTGAATGAAAAATCTAAAATGATTCCTTTTATTATAGAAATATTGCAACATGACGAAAATACGGATATCACTAAAAACGACGTCGTGATAGAACCACAGACATTTGTAGCTGCAATAAAACTTGTTTCTACAAAATATAAGACAATAAGCAGAAGGCGTAGCACTCACGAATCTCAAAATGAATATACTGATATCGTGTCCCGAAACTAAGCCCTACAAATCTGAAAATACGAGAAGTCCTACAAAGATAACATGGGATACAACTCGAAATAATATTTATTCGTAAGCGCTGCACAGCACCCCCTGATGTTTCTAATGTGCGACGCTCAGTTTATTTGGCTAGGTACTGACAAAGGATGTTCGTAAATCCCGGGATCCCTTTTAACAAGACTGTTCTTAACCGGGAGTAGAATCTATTATCTTGTTTAACAGTCAGAAAATAGCAGTAATGTCATGTCTGGCCAGGACACAACGTGTTTTATTAGATGTAACCCTCAGAAAGAAAGAGCAGAACAATAAATAGCCTTGTACTGTTCAACACCACTTTTCCGTTTCTTGGAGAGCGCTACCTTAATATACAGATCCCGAAGCTGAAGTTTCAGGAAATCATGCTTCATTTGTTTTGTACCGGAATCCATGTGGTCCTTAACGTATTCAAAACCGCTTATTTCTGTGACGGATCGTGAATGCCCTCCTCGCTTATGTACGATAACAGAGATGAGCTAAACAGTTAATTACGAGTAATAGGTTACGTTCCAGCTCCAACCTGGTAATGGTTTCTAAAAACCTATTAATTATTAATTAGATTTCATGTAGGTCATAAAGTACGACGGAAGCAGAAAAATAGTTTGCATTACTGTAGTATTGCGTCCGTGGATTGATAAATTTGTCCGAGCGGTCTAGGGCGCTGCAGTCATGGACTGTGTGGCTGGTCCCGGCGGAGGTTCGAGTCCTCCCTCAGGCATGGGTGTGTGTGTTTGTCCTTAGGATAATTTAGGTTAAGTATGTGTAAGCTTAGGGACTGGTGACCTTAGCAGTTGAGTCCCATAAGATTTCACACACATTTGAACATTTGATAAATTTGTCGTTGGATGCCGTTGGTCCAAATGCTTTCTCAGATTATTTATAAACGTTTCCTAACATAATTAGTGCTTGACAATAAATATCGCATTGCGCGATTTGTTACCTTCGTGGCTCACAGAAAAATATTCACATAGACAACTGCATTTCTTTTAATCGTTGCTAATGACACTCAAAATTAAAATTAAATGTTACGTATTTCACTTTCCTGTAGTGTATCAAATTGGCATAAAACATGAGTACTGAACTGCAGACAAAACCAGCAACGCACTTGGAGCTATAGACGGTGGTACTGTTTTAGCAGTGGAACAAACCTGCACACAGACCACGAAAAAAAGAACAAGTTCCATTTGCGAGTTACAGCCTGCCCTGTCGGAGCTATTAATGAACCACAGCTGAGGTGTACCGCATAAAAATCGGCTAAGGGTGCACCTCTTAATCACAGAATTTGACGAGTTGGGTTCGGTTGTTTGGAGGAAACATCGAGGTCATCTGATTAGGGAAGGACGGGGAAGGAAGTCGGCCGTGCCCAGCATTTGCCTGGAGCGATTTAGGGAAATCATGGGAAACCTAAATCAGGATGGCCGACACGGGATTGAACCGTCGTCCTCCCGAATGCGAGTCCAGAATTTGACGAGTCTTTGGTATGTTGTGGAAGGACTTGACCTGGTTACCTGGCTGGCGGATTTTCATACGAAGCCCCCTAGTTTCCGAGAATGTCGATGCTGCAGTTTTATGCCTACCTCCTAAAGCGTCAGTGTAACTAATGCTTGCACCAAGCGAGTATAGTGCAGCGGCTGAGGTTCATGGCTAACATGATCGCGGTACTGCTTCAAACCCCGCCTGTGTGCTTCAATTTATCGTACAAAATATCAGTAAAAAGTACATCTAATATAAAATTATTTTTTAAGCGGTAGTAATTTCGTTAATAAATCAACCAGTACAGCAGAATTTCTTCAAATGTGTTCCATTTTTACAGAACAGATTACAGGATCGTGTTACTCGCTACCTCTCGCATCTCTTGCTGCGTTAGAATTGAAGCTAACTGAAACACAAACTCGTAGAGCACCACACACATTTAATGTAAGCTTCGTCCTTAAAGGTACACGGATTTTTCAAAAGCGATAGCAGAAAACTCATTTCGTTTGGATTCAAGCTGATTCTTCTCTTCTCGATCAGCTTCGATGAGAACCATGTGTATTCGATCATTCCTTTGAAAGCAGGTAGACTAAATTGATGCAGAATTAAAGAATTTAATTTTATGGGATCTCCCTTCGAAGCGGTTTCTCTTTTAGTCTTCAGCAAGTCGGGAGCGTTTTGATTTTTTTTTTTTTTTCGTGAAGCTGCCTTTAAAAATAAACATAGCAAGGCGCAAAGTGGAGTACATTCGGGTAGGATAAGTTCTTCGGTCCAGATTCAAGCTTTTCTTTCGTCCACAAAGATCTGATCAGTCTGCCCCGCCCACGAATCAGAAACGTAAAGAAACTTTTACTATCCCGCGTGCAGAAGAATGACAGATTTTGAGAACTCTTCGAACAGTGCATTCGTGAACTTCCCTGATTTCGTTTAGGTTACAATTATATTTCTTTAATTTATGAGCCAACTCTTCCACTCGTATTTGAACAATCCTATCAAATTTCCTGGATGATTCATTCATAAGTGAGAAAACTGTGTTGTGAAGGGCTTACTGGTCTTGTTCAGATACACTCCTGGAAATGGAAATAAGAACACATTGACACCGGTGTGTCAGACCCACCATACTTGCTCCGGACACTGCGAGAGGGCTGTACAAGCAATGATCACACGCACGGCACAGCGGACACACCAGGAACCGCGGTGTTGGCCGTCGAATGGCGCTAGCTGCTCAGCATTTGTGCACCGCCGCCGTCAGTGTCAGCCAGTTTGCCGTGGCATACGGAGCTCCATCGCAGTCTTTAACACTGGTAGCACGCCGCGACAGCGTGGACGTGAACCGTATGTGCAGTTGACGGACTTTGAGCGAGGGCGTATAGTGGGCATGCGGGAGGCCGGGTGGACATACCGCCGAATTGCTCAACACGTGGGGCGTGAGGTCTCCACAGTACATCGATGTTGTCGCCAGTGGTCGGCGGAAGGGGCACGTGCCCGTCGACCTGGGACCGGACCGCAGCGACGCACGGATGCACGCCAAGACCGTAGGATCCTACGCAGTGCCGTAGGGGACCGCACCGCCACTTCCCAGCAAATTAGGGACACTGTTGCCCCTGGGGTATCGGCGAGGACCATTCGCAACCGTCTCCATGAAGCTGGGCTACGTTCCCGCACACCGTTAGGCCGTCTTCCGCTCACGCCCCAACATCGTGCAGCCCGCCTCCAGTGGTGTCGCGACAGGCGTGAATGGAGGGACGAATGGAGACGTGTCGTCTTCAGCGATGAGAGTCGCTTCTGCCTTGGTGCCAATGATGGTCGTATGCGTGTTTGGCGCCGTGCAGGTGAGCGCCACAATCAGGACTGCATACGACCGAGGCACACAGGGCCAACACCCGGCATCATGGTGTGGGGAGCGATCTCCTACACTGGCCGTACACCACTGGTGATCGTCGAGGGGACACTGAATAGTGCACGGTACATCCAAACCGTCATCGAACTCATCGTTCTACCATTCCTAGACCGGCAAGGGAACTTGTTGTTCCAACAGGACAATGCACGTCCGCATGTACCCCGTGCCACCCAACGTGCTCTAGAAGGTGTAAGTCAACTACCCTGGCCAGCAAGATCTCCGGATCTGTCCCCCATTGAACATGTTTGGGACTGGATGAAGCGTCGTCTCACGCGGTCTGCACGTCCAGCACGAACGCTGGTCCAACTGAGGCGCCAGGTGGAAATGGCATGGCAAGCCGTTCCACAGGACTACATCCAGCATCTCTACGATCGTCTCCATGGGAAAATAGCAGCCTGCATTGCTGCGAAAGGTGGATATACACTGTACTAGTGCCGACATTGTGCATGCTCTGTTGCCTGTGTCTATGTGCCTGTGGTTCTGTCAGTGTGATCATGTGATGTATGTGTCAATATAGTTTCCCCTTTCTGGGACAATGAATTCACGGTGTTCTTATTTCAATTTCCAGGAGTGTATTTTCCCTGCACAGGGACGATTTTTGCTCCTTGTTCCGCAAGGGACCTATTGTATGTCGATTGGGATAGGCCGGTTTCATCATTGTTCATTACATAAGCTGATTGATAATAAGGGATGAGAACATTCACCTTTAACCGGAATCCTTCCACAGCTGTTAATGCTTGGTACATCGTTGATTTTTTTAGAGTTTTCCAAATGTTTGGCATTTTAACTGCCAATCATAAAACAAATATACATTTGAAGAAAGTTTGCTGTAGTTAGGCGTTTATTAATGAAATTACTACGTCGAAAATGACAATTTTGAATAATTGTGAGTGACAGTCACAATTTCATGATATTCTGTACGATGAAAAAGAAAAAAACATTTACACAGGCGGTTTTTGAACCCTTGCTGCCAGCGTAGTAGCTATAAACCTCACACGCAGCGATACGCTCGTTTGGGCGAAAGGTACATAAAGTTACGGGTATAGGAGGCACGCGTAAAACTTCAACATCGAGTTTCTGGGTAACTAGGGGCTGATGCACGAGAAGCTGGCAGCTAGGTCCTCGGTCCACTCTTTACCACGTACCTAAGACTCGTTAAAAGGCATGATTAACAGCTCTGATGGTTCCCTTGTGAGATACGGAACGAAGACGTTGCGCAGGCGCAAATAACACCCTGACCGCACTGAGCTGTTTGTGCTTAATAGGTTGAGAAACGGAACTCTGAGACTGCCAGTTACAGTGACATGGCACGAATGGTACAGATTTGCTTAAAATATCTGATATTTTAATAGTAAGAAGAAATCTGTTTAATAAGAACTGAATAGTTTTCTCATCACTAACCAAAAATGAAATGATTACTGAAAATTCGTGTTTGTGATTTTGAAAAGTATTACTTTCTTGGATGCGATTCAGTCTTATTTTAATATTTTCTGTATGTTAAATATCGCCGACCCACCGCTCATATTAGTACGCTGCCGGCCCTGAATCGAATGAATCGTAAACATTTCTAAAACGTTCTTACACTTTCAAGTGTGGTAATACTAGAGGCAGGTAGGTGGGGTACACGAATTCCGTCCAAGAGGAGAGAGGGGGGAAGGGTGAAATGGTGACGACAAGCCATCCGGCCACCCTCTGCAACTAACAATGCCAAACTCAGAACAACATGCCGACCCTGCGAAGGAACAGGATGAGGCCAGGAAAAAGACAAGACGTTAAACACCACCCATCTCTAATATGTAAACCAACGTCTCTCGGCTTACGAAAAAGGCCAGTATCAACAGCCTCATTTACGTTCAAGGTAAACATCTAATTGCACCCGTGGTCTAGTCTTTGGTCAGTAATCAGAACGCTTTCTAACTCCGCTGCCACTTAAATTTTGAATAAAAATCATCAGAAATGGCGGCCGAAGACTTCCGGCGTAAGAAGTCACCCTCATTCTGTCAACGGCAGAGACGAGGAGAGGACAGAGGTTCAGGGCACCGTCTTGTTGTTGGGGTGGGAACGGTCCCCAAAGGCGGAAGAATTAGTGACGGCATGACGATACAGAAGGCAAAAGAAACAACTGCATTAAAGATGTTTATCCACAGGACATGTGGCCTGCATTTAAAAAGATGTCGTAATGATCTCTCCATTGGCAAAAGATTCTGGCCTAATCCCCATACGGATCTCTGGGAGGGGACTGCCATGGCCAAGATGATCATGAGAAAAAGATCGAATAACCAACGAAAGGAAAGCGTTCTACGAGCCGCAGCATGGAATTCCAGAAGTTTGAAAGTCGTAGGGAAGATAGAAAATCTGAAAAGGGGAATGCTAAGACTCAATCTAGATGTAGTGGGAGCAAGTGAAGTGAAACAGGAAGAAGGCAAGGATTTCTGGTCAGATGAATACAGGCTAATATCAACAGAAGCAGAACATGGTATAGCGAGAGTGGTATTCGTTATGAACAGGAAGGTAGGACAGAGAATGCGTTGCTCTTAACATTACAGTGATAGGGTTGTTTTCGTCAGAATCGACAGCAGACCAAAACAATAGTTCAGGTATACAAGCCGACCTCGCAAGCAGGAGATGAACAGAGAGAGAAATTGTACAGGATCTTGCAGGAGTAACTCAGTAAGTAAGGGGAGATGAAAAACTAATAGTCATGGGGGACTGGAATGCGACAGGAGTAGAAGAAAGGGTTAGGGAAGAATTTGGGCTTGGCAGTAGGAATGAGAGAGGAGAAAGACTGGTTGAGTTCTGAAATAAATTTAGCTATCCTCCTAATCACAAGAGGAAGAGGTATACTTGGGAAAGGCCGAGCAATACGGGAAGATTTCAATTAGACTGCGTCGTGGTTGGGCAGAGATTTCGAAATCAGATATTGGATTGTAAGGCGTAGCCAGGAGCACACACAAGATCACAATTTAGTAAGGATGAAGAGTAGGCTGAAGTTTAAGAGACTAGTCAGGAAAAATCAAAGTGCAAAGAAGGGGGATGGGGGGGTATGAAAGTACTAAAGAAAGGAGAAATACGCTTGAAGTTTTCTGAGGCTAAAGATACTGCGATAATGAATAGGTCATCAGGCAGCCGAGTTGAAGAGGGATGGACATAGAAATTGGGAAGAAAAACATAGGTGCTAAGAAGGTAGTTGCGAAGAAACAATGAGTAACAGAAGAAATGCTTCAATTTATCGACGAAAGAAGGAAGTACAAAAATGTTCAGAGAAATTCAGGAACACAGAAATACAAGTCACCTAGGAATAAAATAAATAGCAAGTCCAGGGAAGCTAAGGCGAAATCGCTGCATGAAAGATTTGAAGAAATCGAAAAAGAAATGATTGTCGGAAGCACTGATACACCATATAGAAAAGTCAAAACAACAAATCAAAAGCAAGGGCGATAACATTAACATTCCACTATTAAACGCACAGAATAGAGTGGATAGGCGGAAAGAGTACACTGAAGGCCTCTATGATGGGGAGAAAGAGTCTGATGAGGAGATACGAGAAGAAGTAGGAGTCGACAGGGAAGAGATGGAGGAACCGGTATTAGTCACAGAATTTAAATGAGCTTTGGAAGACTTAAGAGCAAGTAAGGCAATAGGGATGGATAATATTCCATCGGAATGTCGAAAATCATTTAGAGAAGTGGCATCAAAAGTAATATGCACGTTAGTGTGTAGAATGTATGCGACTGTCTATATACCATCAGACAATTCCGAAGAGAGCAAGAGCCGACAAGTGCGAGAATTATCGTAGAATCAGCTTAACAGTGCATGCATCCACTAACACGCTTGAAAATAGTTCAAGTGGCTCTGAGCACTATGAGAGTTAACTGCTGAGGTCATTAGTCCCCTAGAACTTAGAACTACTTAAATCTAACTAAGGACATCACATACATCCATGCCCAAGACAGGATTCGAACCTGTGACCGTAGCGGTCGCGCGGTTCCAGACTGTAGCGCCTAGACCCGCTCTGCCACTCCGGCCGACACGCTTGAAAATCAACATCGGCGTTGCATATTGTCCAAAAGCACTGACCCAGCAAAGATTGTTGTAACAAAACGCTCTGCGCTCGTGATGGATCTGTTGGATGACGATCAGTTTGGCTTTAGAGAAGGTAGAGGCACCAGACAGGAAGATCTGACGGCGCGGTTGACAATGGAAACAAGATTAAAGAAAAATCAAAACACGTTCAAAGAATTTGTCCACCCAAAAAAAAGCGTTCGACAGCGTAAAATGGTGCATGGTGTTAGAAACTCTGTGACAAATGGGGGTAACCGACAGGTAGAGACGGGTGATATGGGGTACGGTTGCCATCAGTGGACCAACTAACTGTTGTCTCTAACTGAAGGAAATCTAACGTTTCAAATGTTGGGAATGAATGTTAGAATTCTTCAGGTAACCTACATTGCAGTATATAACGGTTATTCTTGGAATACTTTTAACACCATCAGGAAAAAAATCTGAATTATTTTCCGTAAAGGTCCATTTATGGATACCTGTTTCCACTAATGGGCCAGTTAAATTTCATGACTGAACCATTAGATGCTTATCCGAAATTTCGCAGTTAAACACCTCTTTTTCGAGTATGACTGGGTGGATTTGAATATAGCCATACAGTATAATTAAAAAAAATAAAAGTGTAGTTAAGTGTAAATTAATTTTAGTGGAACGAAGAATGCTGATTCTGCACATAAAAAGAATTAAATCAGACCAATATTGAAGTGGAGTACAGTTCTAAACCGACATTACTATGAAATTAAGTGAAATTTAGGTTGCTTTATAAAATAAATGCCATTGCGTATGACTATGGACAAATAATAAGGCAGTTCAAACTCTTTACCATAACACAGGGATAGTGTCTACCTGCAATTAAAACAAAAGTGTCCTTACTATTCTTCCTAACTCCAACGCAATATTTATGCACCCACTTCCTACAGGAAATACACTCAATCATATCTTCCATTGATCGGTTTTGACATAGTTAACAAAACAATCATTTGTTTTGTTGCTTTTCATTTGTTCAGTTTGACTCACTATAAACAGCTTTCTCTCAAGGTTAGCGGAAAGTTTAGCACTACGTCCTAATCGATCCTTATATGGAGAACTAGTCAGTATTAAAGCTTTTGTGTGCCTTTTCCTGACCTGGCCTCCAGTGACTCGGCACCATTGGAAATACGGGAAATGTCTTGTAAAGGAAACGACTGGGCCCATTAGTACTTTTTCCGATGTCCTTTGAGGTTACTGGCCGTCTTGCTGAGATTTCTGAGCATGATGTTGAACCTAACCTCCTTCCACCACTGTTGGTGGCGCTGTTGTCTCTCTCACTACTGGTAACTCTTCATTGGATGGATCGGAGTGAACTACATTACAGGTAGAAAAGTAATGATCCTTAAAGAGATCTCTATCCACCGCTCAGACTCCAGAACGAGAAAATCCATTAACGGCCGTCTCTACAATTCCTTCCCTCCTATATGCTTTTCCAGGGTTCCTAAAAGTCCTGGATGTGCTAGTAGCAAGTTTTCCATTTCGTCTATATAGTAACTTCTTAAAGGTTTGCAGAAAAGTCGCGTCTAAAGGCTGTAGTTTGTGCGTTATTTGTCCTGGAAGACAAAGCAATATCACCCCATTCTACCGAGTTAAATACAGTGCTTCCGGATTTTTTGTGTGGGTTGCATGACCATCAAGAAGGAGAACCTTATGCTCCTTCGGAAGCTTTATATGAGAAATAAAATGTTCCAGATGTTTCACTAATAATTCTATGTTTATATATCCTCTATTTGCACTGAAAGCGAAAATTGTCACGCGAGGTGCTCTATTCCTCAGCTCATCTTTACCAGTAACACGCTTGAAGATCAGCATCGATATGTACTGTCCAGCAGCACTTACGCAGCAGACATTGTTGTAACATCACGCTCTGCGCTCGTGATGGATCCAACTTGTTGTTTCTCCTTCTTACATTCCTTGTGTCTGTTTGTACGATGGAATACCCATAGTCATCTAAATTAAAAACTGCAGCTACTTACAATATGTTCGGATCGATTATCTTCGTGAGACTGCCAAAAAAAAAAAAAAAAAAAAAAAAATCTTCAACTCCCTCTTTGTTGAAACCTGGCACCAACCATGGATGTGGCCTCTGGCCGTATCAGCAAGACTTTTTTGTATCTCTTTATAAAATAGTAATACCACTTCTTGCCAGCTATCTTTTTCTCGTGGTTGAATCTGTGCTGCATATTTTCTCTTACGGTAACTTCGAAGTTAGTCCTTAGGTATGAGGGCAAACATGCAATCTTTTAATTGCGTCACATGTTCACATATCTCTTGCTCCACTTCAGAAGACCATTCACTAACGTTCCCCATTACTTTTTTATCCTTCAAAACAAATCAATTTTTCCCATCCAGATGACGTTGGAGAGTTGCTTTGGGAACACAATACTGCTTTGCTGCAGCATCCAAACCGAGATCACCATTTCGGCATCATCAGGTGCCCGTTGCACATTCCTTTCGTTCCATTTTTCGTCTGAAACACATTTAGACATTTTGAAAACTGCGAAAGAATAGTTTAAATATACTTTAAATAATAATCTAATGTTACATATATAAAACGAATTTCAAAGCCTTGAAAATTGTATTGAGCCTCTGCCTGGTAAACTTTAAAACCACTTGAACTTAAATATGCAACAGAGACGAGCGAAATAAATTTTATCTTCGTTCAAATATACATATATACAAAGAGTATGTGTGACAGCAGTACTAAATGTAATTAACCACTGCTTTTGTTCAATTTGATAGAGTAATTGTAATATTATAGAATAATTTAATTTGTTAAATATTTAATTGTATTTATTGTTTACAATATGCAATATTTGCACTTCAAATTATTTGTAAACTAAGGTGACAAGTGTTATGGGACACCTCCTAATATAGTGTTCCAATGGCTCAAAGCACTATGGGACTTAACATTTGAGGCCACCAGACCCCTAGACTTAGAACTACTTAAACCTAACTAGCCTAAGGACATCACACCCGAGGCAGGATTCGAACCTGCGACTGTAGCAGAAGTGCGGTTCCGGACTGAAGCACCTAGAACCGCTCGGCCACAGCGGCCGGCACCTAATATAGTGTCGCACATCCTTTGGCCCGATGAAGGGCAGCAACTTGACGTGGCATGGAGTCAATAATAGTTGGAAGTCCCCTGCAGAAAAACTAAGCCATGCTGCCTCTATAGCTGAAAGTGTCACCGGTACAGGATTTTGTGCACCAACTCAGTCGCGATTATGTCCCATACATGAGCGATGGGATTCATATCTGGCGATCTGGATGGCCAAGTTATTCGCTCGAACTGTTCAAAATGGTCTTCAAACCAGTCGCGAACAATCCTGGGTGGGTGACATGCTACATTGCCCGCCATAAAAATTTCATCGTTGTTTGGGGAGTCCATGAATGGTTGTAAATGGTCTCCATGTAGCAAAACATAACTATTTCCAGTCAACAATCCGTTCAGTCGGACCAGAGCACCCAGTCCAATTCATGTAAACACAGTCCAAACCATCATGGAGCTGCTGCCAGCTTTCACAGTGCATGTTGACAACTTGGGTCCATGGCTGCGTGGGCTCTGCGTCTCATTCGAACCCTACCATCAGCTCTTACCAATTGAAACTGGGACTCATCTGACCAGGTCACGGTTTTCTAGTCGTCTAGGATGCCACCGATATGGTCGCGAGCCCAGGAGAGGCGCTGCAAGCGATTTCATGCTGATAGCAAAGGCGCTCACGTCATTCGCCTGCTGCCATAGCCCATTAACGCCAAAATTTCGGCGCACTGCCCTATCGGATACGTTAGTCGTACGTCCGACATTGATTTCTGTGGTTATTTCACACAGTGTTGCTTGTCTGTTAGCACTGACAACACTGTGCAAACGCCGCTGCCCTCAGTCGTTAAGTAAAGGCCATCAGTCACTAAATTGTCGGCGGTGAGAGGTAATGCCTGAAATTTGGTTTTCTTGGCACACTCTTGACGTTGTGGATCTCGGAATATTGAATTACCTGACGATTTCCGAAACAGAATAGCATCCCATGCTAAGTCTGTTAATTTGCGTCATGCGGCCATAACCACGTCGGAAACGTTTTTAGATTAATCATCTGAGTGCACATGACAGGTCCGCCAACGCATCCCTGTACCATATGTATATATTCGCATATCGCTATCCCTCTGTGCAGAGATCAATTGAAAATTAGAAGATAATGGACTGCAGTAGGTGATTTCAGGTTATTTACGAAACAAGTTGGCTCTTTATTACAGTTTTTAACTTCTAAAAAGGACGACACACTATTAAATAGACATCTTAATTTAAATACATAGAGCACTGCAGCCATACTTGTAAGTACTTTGTCACTTCATTCCGTCCAGCTCTGCCTTATACACATTGGAAAGATTAGCACAACACTGTTCGTGTCACTGAGAAATGTAGTGTTTGCGAAAGACAGTTTGCTAGTCTACAGTTCTTTTCTTCCAAAAATAGTCAACCTAAGGACGTCGATGCTCATAAGTATGGCAATTCATTTTCCGTAGTGTAACATCGCGACGTCCCGGCATTCGAAATACTTGTGGGAACTGCGTGCCGAACGGCTCGTTTGTGCTGGGGCCAAAAATTGCGGATAATATCGCTGGCGGTATCTCCAGCGATACGTCCCTCGCGTGTGGGCGTCTTTACAAACGAAGAAGGTGGTGCATGTGTGCACAGACGAAACTTGAATAACAGAGCTCGGTTTTCTCACGTGATGTGCGTATGCACAGCCAGAATCTTCGCTGTAACAGACACTAGTTCGTCCAGTTGGCTAAAGTTGGGAAGACGTCTTGTTAGACTGGACGTGGCAGGGTTTGGACGGCCGTCGCAGCGCCCGGTCCGCCACCCACGTCGCGCACACCGGGCTATTGTGACACGCGAAAGCGGGAGAAGCGCCAGGTTGTGGACACCCACACCAGACCACCCGACGAGAGAGTCCGCCGGTCTTAGCGCAGGTGCAGGCGCGTCCCGCTGCGTCATTGTTCGGCTCCTGGACGCAGGTGGCTGCACTACTGTACACATACAACGCGTACCAGCTCGAGGCGCCCGCAGAAAGAACATTACGTATTTAGAAATGCGCCAAATTCATTTTCCAGACGAAGCGCCCCAAAAGTGACTGTTCTTCAAAAAGAAACTCTCTATGTGTAAAGTCTCATTGTCAGGGTTCACAGTCATGTACAATTTTTTGACGGACATCATGTTCGCCATGATTGAAAAATTATTATTTTACTTATTTTTATTTGTTTATTTTAGTCATTATTCTTTATTTATTTTACTACAGCAATTTCATCCGTTGGATCATTATCAAGTGATACTGCAAAATACACTCCTGGAAATGGAAAAAAGAACACATTGACACCGGTGTGTCAGACCCACCATACTTGCTCCGGACACTGCGAGGGCTGTACAAGCAATGATCACACGCACGGCACAGCGGACACACCAGGAACCGCGGTGTTGGCCGTCGAATGGCGCTAGCTGCGCAGCATTTGTGCACCGCCGCCGTCAGTGTCAGCCAGTTTGCCGTGGCATACGGAGCTCCATCGCAGTCTTTAACACTGGTAGCATGCCGCGACAGCGTGGACGTGAACCGTATGTGCAGTTGACGGACTTTGAGCGAGGGCGTATAGTGGGCATGCGGGAGGCCGGGTGGACGTACCGCCGAATTGCTCAACACGTGGGGCGTGAGGTCTCCACAGTACATCGATGTTGTCGCCAGTGGTCGGCGGAAGGTGCACGTGCCCGTCGACCTGGGACCGGACCGCAGCGACGCACGGATGCACGCCAAGACCGTAGGATCCTACGCAGTGCCGTAGGGGACCGCACCGCCACTTCCCAGCAAATTAGGGACACTGTTGCTCCTGGGGTATCGGCGAGGACCATTCGCAACCGTCTCCATGAAGCTGGGCTACGGTCCCGCACACCGTTAGGCCGTCTTCCGCTCACGCCCCAACATCGTGCAGCCCGCCTCCAGTGGTGTCGCGACAGGCGTGAATGGAGGGACGAATGGAGACGTGTCGTCTTCAGCGATGAGAGTCGCTTCTGCCTTGGTGCCAATGATGGTCGTATGCGTGTTTGACGCCGTGCAGATGAGCGCCACAATCAGGACTGCATACGACCGAGGCACACAGGGCCAACACCCGGCATCATGGTGTGGGGAGCGATCTCCTACACTGGCCGTACACCACTGGTGATCGTCGAGGGGACACTGAATAGTGCACGGTACATCCAAACCGTCATCGAACCCATCGTTCTACCATTCCTAGACCGGCAAGGGAACTTGCTGTTCCAACAGGACAATGCACGTCCGCATGTATCCCGTGCCACCCAACGTGCTCTAGAAGGTGTAAGTTAACTACCCTGGCCAGCAAGATCTCCGGATCTGTCCCCCATTGAGCATGTTTGGGACTGGATGAAGCGTCGTCTCACGCGGTCTGCATGTCCAGCACGAACGCTGGTCCAACTGAGGCGCCAGGTGGAAATGGCATGGCAAGCCGTTCCACAGGACTACATCCAGCATCTCTACGATCGTCTCCATGGGAGAATAGCAGCCTGCATTGCTGCGAAAGGTGGATATACACTGTACTAGTGCCGACATTGTGCATGCTCTGTTGCCTGTCTCTATGTGCCTGTGGTTCTGTCAGTGTGATCATGTGATGTATCTGACCCCAGGAATGTGTCAATAAAGTTTCCCCTTCCTGGGACAATGAATTCACGGTGTTCTTATTTCATTTTCCCGGAGTGTATTTTGCTTCATTTGAAGGTTTTATCGGCACTACGAGCATAATTGACGTTATAAAATAAATGGAAATTATAAATTGCATGATGACTATCTAATTACGGGTTTCGATTTATACATAATCATCAGATTAATCTGAAAAATCCATAAAAAGCAACATTTAATGCATAGTGCATAATAATAGTTACCGGTCAGTAAACACAAACAGGAAACGTATCAAAAATATGGAAACATATCAGGGTTTGGGTCAACACTTCATAAATATGTATAGAGTCATCTCTCCTATCCGGGCGACAAAACGAAACTGAATCATTAGGGCAGCTACTCTGTTCCAGAAGACAATTGGGCCACCATGTGGCACTATTGGTGAGTATTAATACCTGAGTATTAATACTTAATATGTGAATACAGTCACCATACCACGGCGAAAATGGCAAACATATGAGCTGGAGGTAGTGTATAGTCACAAATCAAATGCGATTCATATATACAAGCATAAAGTTACAACTGTGTTGTACACATATCAATAATCACTTGTAGGGCATGGGATTAGGGCCACTACATTGGTCGACACGACAAATGAACTCTTATTACAAAACACGTATCATTAAAATCCTCTCCCCATGAACCATGAACCTTGCCATGGGTGGGGAGACTTGCGTGCCTCAGCGATACAGATAGCTGTACCGTAGGTGCAACCACAACGGAGGGGTATCTGTTGAGAGGCCAGACTAACGTGTGGTTCCCGAAGAGGGGTACCAGTCTTTTCAGTAGTTGAAGGGGTAACAGTCTGGATGATGGACTGATCTGGCCTTGTAATACTAACCAAAACGTCCTTGCTGTGCTGGATCTGAGAACGCCTGAAAGCTAGGGGAAACCTAAGCCGTAATTTTTCCCAAGGGCATGCAGCTTTACTTTATGGTTAAATGATGATGGCGTCCTCTTGGGTAAAATGTTCCAGAGGTAAAATAGTCCCCATTCGGATCTCCGGGCGGGGACTACTCCGCAGGACGTCGTTATAAGGAGAAACAAAACAGGCGTTCTACGAATCGCATCGTGGAATGTCAGATCCCTTAACGGGGCAGGTAGGTTAGAAAATCAAAAAGGGAAATAGACAGGTTAAAGATAGATATAGCGAGAATTAGTGAAGTTCGGTGACATGAGGAACAAGACTTCTGGTCAGGTGAATATAGGGTTATAAATACCAAATCAAACAGGGGTAACGCAGGAGTAGGTTTAATAATGAAAAAAAAGTAGGAGCGTGAGTAATCTACTACGAACAGCATAGTGAACGTATCATTGTAGCAAAGATAGACATGAAGCCCACGCCTAACACAGTAGTACAAGTTTATATGCCAACTAGCTCCGCAGATGACGAAAAGATTGAAGAAATGTATGATCAGATAAAATAAATTATTCAGGTAGTGAGGCGAGACGAAAATTTAAAAGTTGTGGGGGGAATGGAATTCGATAGTAGGAAAATAAAGAGAAGTAAAAGTAGTAAATGAATATGGAGGGGAGGGGGGGGGGGGGGTAAGGAATGAAACAGGAAGCCGCCTGGTAGAATTTTGCACGGAGCATAACTTAATCATACCTAATACTTGGTTTAAGAATCATGAAAGAAGGTTGTACACATGGAAGAGGCATGGGGACACTGTAAGGTTTCAGATAGGTTATATAATGGTAAGACAGAGATTTAGGAACCAAGTTTTAAATTGTAAGACATTTCCAGAGGCAGATGTGGACGGTGACCGCAATTTATTCGTTATGAACTGTAGATTAAAATTGAAGAAACTGCAAAAATGTAGGAATTTCAGCAGATGGGACCTGGATAAACTGAAAGAAGCAGAGGTTGTAAAGGGTTTCAGAGAGAACATTATGGAACGCTTGACAAGAAGAGGGAAAGAAATACAGTAGAAGAAGAATGGATAGCTTTGAGAGATGAAATAGTGAAGGCAGCAAAGGATCAAGCAAGTAAAAAGACGAGGGCTAGTAGAAATCATTGGGTAACAGAATAGATACTGAATTAAATTGATGAAAGAAGCAAATATAAAAATGCAGTAAACAAAACAGGCGAAAAGGAATACAAACTCTCAAAAATGAAATTGATAGGAAGTGCAAAATGACGAATCAGGGATGGCTAGAGGACAAATGTAAGGATGTGGAGGCTTGTCTCACTAGGGGTAAGATAGATACTGCCTACAGGAAAATTAAAGATACCTTTGGAGAGAAGAGAACCACTTGTATGAATATCAAGAGCTCAGATGGCAACCCAGTTCTAAGCAAAGAAAGGAAGGCAGAAAGGTGGAAGGAGTATATAGAGGGTTTATACAAGGGCGATGTACTTGAGGACAATGTTATGGAAGTGGAAGAGGACATAGAAGAAGATGAAGAAGAAATCGGAGATATGGTACTGCGTGAAGAGTTTTACAGAGCACTGAAAGACCTAAGTCGAAACGAGTAGACAACATTCCATTAGAACTACTGATAGCCTTGAGAGAGCCAGTCCTGACGAAACTCTACCATCTGAGCAAGATGTATGGGACAGGAGAAATACCCTCAGGCTTCAAGAAGAATATAATAATTCCAATCCCAAAGAAAACAAGGTGTGAAAATTAATAATAGTTTAAGAAGTCGACCTCGGGAAAGATCAGTTTGGATTCCGTAGTAATGTTGGAACACGTGAGGCAGTACTGATCCTACGACTTATCTTAGAAGATAAAGCAAAGGCAAATCGACGCTTCTAGCATTGGTAGACTTAGAGAAAGCTTTTGACAACGTTGACGGGAATACTCCCTATCAGATTCTGAAGGTAGAAGGGGTCAAATACAGGGAGAGAAAGGCTATTTACAATTTGTACAGAAACCAGATGGAAGTTATAAGAATCGAGGGACACGAAAGGGAAGCATTGGTTGAGAAGGGAGTGAGACAAGGTTATAGCCTATCTCCGATTATATTCAATCTGTATATCGAGCAAGCAGTAAAGGAAACAAAAGAAATATTTGGAGTAGGCGTTAAAATCCATGGTCCAGAAATAAAAACTTTGAGGTTTGCCGACGACATTGTAATTCTGTCAGAGACAGCAAAGGATCTGGAAGAGCAGTTGAAAGGAATGGACAGTGCCTTGTAAGGAGGATATAAGATGAACATGAACAAAATCAAAACGAGAATAAGAATAACATCAGGTGATGCTGAGGAAATTGCATTAGGAAATGAGATACTTAAAGTAGTAGTGAGTTTTGCTATTTGGGGAGCATAATGACTGATATTGGTTGAATCAGAGAGGATATAAAATGTAGACTGACAATGGCAGCGAAAGTGTTTACGAAGAAGAGAAATTTGTTAACATCGAGTATAGGTTTAAGTCGTTTCTGAAAGTATTTGTATGGAGTGTAGCCATGTATGGAAGTGAAACGTGTACGATAAATAGTTTAGACAAGAAGAGAATAGAAGCTTTCGAAATGTGGTGTTACAGAAGAATGTTGAAGATTAGATGCGTAGATCACGTAACTAATGAGGGGGTACTGAATAGAGTTGGGGAGAAGAGGAATCTGTGGCACAAAGTGACTAGAAGAAGAGATTCTGAGGCATCAAGGGATCATCAGCTTAGTATTAGAGTGATGCGCTTGGGGTATAAATCGTAGAGACAGACCAAGGCATGACTTCACTAAACTGATTCAGAAGGATGTACGTTGCAGTAGTTTCACAGGATAGAGTAGCATGGAGAGCTGCATCAAACCAGTCTGTGAACTGAAGACCACACAACGTCAGGCACAAGAGATAAAACTTTTTAGTTTTTTATCATTGCTATATATGGTTAACTAAGTAAACTACACTTACAAACATCGAAGTAAATTGACACATGACAGAAATAAAATAAAATCTTAAGATAATAACATACATCGAGAAAATTGCCGAAACATGAGCATAATTTCATGTAGAGAAAGTGACCCTGTGGCGTAAAGATCAATTGTTTAAATAATTTCATAGAAATAGTGTCATGTAGGCTTCATAGGCAACATTGGTCATTTATGTAAAATAACAATGGATATGATATAAAATAAACATGCAGTCGTATATTGGCCAAGAACAATTCAGGTGCGCATTGGAAGCGCATGAAGCCTAAGTGGCACTATTTTTTTTTAATTATGTAGCCCAGTGGTGTTCATACTACCGGGTCACTTTCTATATATGAAATCATGAGCATGTTTCTGGTATTTTTCTCTATATGTGTCATTATCTTTAAATTTTATTTTATATCTGTCATTTGTCACTTTCCTTCGATGTTTGTAAGCTTAGGTTACCTACCTAATCATACACAAAAAGAAGTTTTAAAACATTTCATTTCTTGTGCCTGTTTCTGTATATAGACGATTAATGTACGTGTGTTTTAATGATATTGTTTAATCAAAGTGTCTTGTAATGAACAATTATTCACTGTACCGATAGTAAAATATCAACGGCCGTTATTTTGGTTTTATTTGATAGGCAGCCAGTTTCGGCATTACATTATGCCATCTTCAGGCCTGCATATATCGAGGAGCTCCAAGGAGCGCACATGTCCGTGGTAAAAAATCTTCACGATACCAGTTGACAGTGCTGCATTGGTTTCTAACACGAGGGTTACTCCATATATGAGGGCCTGAAGATGGCATAATGTAATTCCGAAACTGGTTGCCTATCAAATAAAAACAAAATAACGGCTGTCGGTATTTTATTATTGGAATTCGACCAGCCGAAGTCCCGTACTCCGGACATAGGATCGAATTACATGTGTCGACCAATGGATTGGCCCTGCTCCCATCCCCAACAATATGGGTTTTGCTTTGTCTCTAATAATGTTGTTATTTTGTTGTTTTTTATATAACATACATCTCTTTGTGATTATACGCCACGTCATTTACATCGAAGTATGGTGATTGTATTCAAGTCTTAAGTACAAGCACTCATCGGCACTGGAACCTGGTGGCCTAGTTGTCTTATTGAACGACGAAACTGCCCTAATGACTCAATTTCTCATTGTCTTATGGATAAGATGCATGATGCGTTCAACCAAACCCTGGCATCTTTTCATATTGTACTTTGACGTTTTTCTCGTATGTGTTTAGTGGTCAGTATGTATTACTATGAACTATGTATTATTTGTGGGTTTTAACGGATTTTTTTTCCAGATTACTCTGATGATGATGTATAAATCGAAACGTATAATTAAAAAAAGTAGTCACCAGGCAATCAGTGACTTCCAAGTATTTTTATAGCATCTGTTATAGCACTGATACAACGTTAAAGTAAAAATGGACGCATACTTCCTACGTGGCTTCATGTAACACATGTTAGATTTTGCTTCAGTGGTTGTCAGACCTTAAAATCCCCCGACACGTCTAAAATCCTTCGAGAAAACCTCTCTGTAATGTTTTACGCTATTTCACATGGTACTCCCATACAATTTCCAGCCTCGAGACAGAAGAAGACTCTTTTCTGGGAATAGCAACAACGTTTTATATCACCAACACACACAGTGGGCGCCACGGAACGGAATGTCAAAACCGCCCACAATGCATTCACATGGCAGCATTCACAGAGACCGTCAATGGAATAGAACGGGGCTGAATGCGATAACATCGGAAGCTCAACGAGGCTGATCGTGGTTGATGCTGTATACAGAGAAGTCACAGCACTAGAAATACACTGTTCAATCACATTAAGGGGCTCTGGAAAGGCTCAAAATCATGAAAAGTTCAATTTTTACTTTTTTGCGTTTTCTGAATCTGCAGACTATTACCTTTTAATAGATATATAATTTATTCAATTCCGAAGGCTACAACTATTTTTAAATTTTTTTTGAAATGTGCTCTACATGGGCGTGACCCACTGTGGCGCTGTTAAACTGCTGTCAAATGGTGTTATTATTAACGTCCGTGTTCATCAGGTACATTTTAGTGATGTGAGATAAAGTATGTGTTGTGGCTAACCTGTGATGGTTCAATATATATCGCTGGTGTGATTGTCGATTGTTTCATGTTTATTTACTCTGTCGTTATCTCGAAAATATTCGTAATTAATTCTGTTTCTTGAGTCTCTGTTTTGTTGAAGTATAATAATGAGTAAAAGTAAAGTTATTAGAAATCCTCTGAAGGCTTTTAAGAAAAGGAGAAATGTTGGAAAGCCGAAGGTATGTGTTATTACTGTAAACAATAAAGACGATAACCAAGTGAGTGAACCTAACCTCTCAAGTACACCTGCCCATAGCAGTCAAAGTGGGAAAGAAAATACTTCACAGAAGAAGCTTGGTTCAATGAGTGAAAACTATGAATGTTTTATGGGCGAATCGGATGTGAATGAAATATTTGATATGTCGGTTCTCAAAGGAATTTTTTCAAACTGTGTGAGATGTATTCATTGCAGTGAAGTTGGTCTGGAACTCTCCATAATAGAGCACGTAGGACTTGCTAGTGAAATACAACTGAAATGTGGTAGGTGTTCATACATGACCACCTTCTGGAACAGTGTTGCAGTAACTGCAACTGAAGAAAATGGTAGCAAAATCTACGAACACAACACCGAGCGATGCTTGCTTTAGACAAGGAACGCCTTCGGGCTGCAGACAGGGCTGTAAAGAGTCTAGAAATACAAGCAAGAGTAAACTGGAGGAGGAACAAGAGGAAGCTGGAGGAGGAGTTTGCAGAGGATGAAGATAATCCATCCTATGGACCTGGAATGCACTAAAAAGTTAATCCAATCTTTGTCGCTCGATTCCCAAAACTTTTATTTTCTCATACTAATTACATGTTTTCTAAGGATCTTCCAAACATATTTGTTTCAAACTTTCAGTAAATGTTACACAGTACCTTCTGCATAATTTAACACAGCCTTTTTCCAAAAAACTGTATATTTTTGAATATATAAATAAAAAATTGCAAAAAAAGTTGTGAATTTTCATTACAATTGAAAAAAATCATATTTAATACCTGAACTAAAATTTTGTAAAATCCCTGTGTTAAGTTGTAGCCCATATTCCAATAAATAATCTGTAAAAAGTTCAACTTCCTACCTCAAATACTTTGTGAGGAAAGATGTAATTTATAAGCGTTATTTTAACATTGCAAGTATAGGGCGTTCCGGAGCCCCTTAAGGTGACCTCCTGTCAGGAACCGAAATAACCACCCTTTGAAGCGCAGTTCGCTGCAAGACGCGCAGGAAGAGGATCGGTGAGGTTCTGGAAGGTAAAGACAGGGCTGTGGAGCCATGCCAGCTTCAGTCTGTGAGCAGCTGATCTAGGTTTGTCGGTCGAGGATCGATGGCGCGAACAGCGCCCTCTTGGTGATCTCGCAGATTAGCGACTGGCCTTAAATCTGGGGAGTTTGGGGGCCAGGCGAGTACGGCGAACTCATTGTGGTGCTCTTCGAACCACGTACGTACGCTGCAAGTTCTGTGACACGTTGCATTGTCCTGCTGGTAGATTCCACCGTGCTGTTGTTGTTGTTGTGGTCTTCAGTCCAGAGACTGGTTTGATGCAGCTCTCCGTGCTACTCTATACGGTGCAGGCTTCTTCATCGCCCAGAACCTACTGCAACCTACATCCTTCTGAATCTGCTTAGTGTATTCATCTCTTGGTCTCCCTCTACGGTTTTCATACTCCACGCTGCCCTCCAGTACTAAATTGGTGGTCCCGTATGCCTCAGAACATGTCCTACCAACCGATCCCTTCTTCTAGTCAAGCTGTGACACATATTTCTCTTCTCCCCAATTCTGTTCAATACCTCCTCATTAGTTATGTGATCTACCCATCTAATCTTCAGCATTCTTCTGTAGCACCACATTTCGAAAGCTTCTATTCTCTTCTTGTCTAAACAATTTATCGTCCACCTTTCACTTCCATACATGACTACACTCCATACAAATACTTTCAGAAACGACTTAAACCTATACTCGATGTTAACAAATTTCTCTTCCTCAGAAATGCTTTCCTTGCCATTGCCAGTCTACATTTTATATCCTCTCTACTTCGACCATCAGTTATTTTGCTCCCCAAATAGCAAAACTCCTTTACTACTTTAAGTGTCTCAGTTCCTAATCTAATTCCCTCAGCATCACCCGACTTAATTCAATTCCATTCCATTATCCACGTTTTGCTTTTGTTGATGTTCATCTTATATCCTCCTTTCAAGACACTGTCCATTCCTTTCAAGTGCTCTTCCAGGTCCTTTGCTGTCTCTGACAGAATTACAATGTCTTCGGCGAACCTTAAAGTTTTTATTTCTTCTCCATGGATTTTAATACCTACTCCGTATTTTTCTTTTGTTTCCTTTACTGCTTGCTCAATATACATGTTAAGCTGAGGAAAAACAGCCTGCATGTAGGGGTGGACATGGTCCCCAATGAGAGGTGCATGCTTGACTTCATCCACTGTGTCTTGCAGAATGACGACATCACCCCGAGAATGCCACGGAAACTTTCCTGAGCCCATAGATGTTGCAGGGTGAATGCTTACAGACGTTTCACGCCGTACTCGCCAACAGATATCTGTCCGATCGAGCATAAAACGTTATACACCTGAAAAGGCCACCTGTCGCCACTCAATGAATATCGAGATTCGTATTGTCTCCGATGAACTGAAGTCAGAAGGGCGCATGAACCAGGAACCTGCTGCAGAGGCCTACGCATAGCAACGTTCGCTGAACCGTCATTGAGTAGAAACTTTTGCTACATCTTTGGTTCGTCTGGGCGGTCAGTTGTTCAGGACTTGCACGTCTATTGGCCTGTACACATCCACGCAGCCGTCGCTCGCTGCCCATAGTGTCCCACAGATGCCTCAGCGCTGATTTTGGATGGCGCCAATTTGCCATGCACGGTATACTAGCACATAAAGCACGGTGGCACACAGACAGTTTACAGACTCAGTCGCTTCGGAAGTGCTTCCACCTTTGGTCCGAAAGCCAACAGAGGTCCCCTTTTGAACGTCATATAAATCGCTCCGTTTCCGCATTGCGACAACGACTGCTCTATTTTCCTCGTTCCCCTGACACGCTTTATATACCCTTCACTGCTAGTGCTGCCACCTGCTGTACGTGAGTGGTTATTACACGTTGATGTCGAATATAGGCGGAGGTCACATTATTGTGGCGTGACCGTGTAGTATCGAAATGCAAGAATATCTGCAGAGGCTCGATGCTTGGTGCACTCAACATAAACAAATGTAACTTACTGTGCATACGTAGGCGAAAATCCTATTTCCAAACAGTTAGTGGAAGCACTCACACCATTAAATATGTGGGGAGTATGGGTACTGAACGATCTAAAGTGGAACGTCCACATTAAACTGATCGTAGGAAATACAGATAGCAAACAAACAGTCAGTGGTAGGATCCTCAGGAAATGTAGCTCACCCACGAACGACGAAGCTTACAAAACTATAGTTCGGCAGTTAACTGAGTATTGCTCAGTTAGGGAGTCTCACCTCCAACGACCGATAGAGTAACTAGAGAAGATCCAAAGATAAGCAGCGGGTTTCGTCACATGTTTGTTTAGTAAGTGTCACCTAGATGCTCGTCCAACTCAAGTGACAGACGCTACAAGAGAGACATTGTGCATCCCAGTATGGTTTGCAAGTAAAATTCCGCGAAGAGCGTATGATTCCAGAAGAGTCAATAAATACGTTGCTCCCTCCTACGCATATCTCACGAGAAAAACGTGAAGGTAAAATTAGAGAGATTCGGAGGTCTGCCAACAACGGTTCTTGCCGCGCGCCACTGGCGACGGGAACTGGATGAGGAGGGGCAAGTGCCAGTGGTAAACGAAGTACTCCCCGCCACACTGCGTAAGTTAGCTTGTGGAGTACAGACGTAGACGTCAACGTCAAGCGTTACTTAGAAGGAAGTTCTAACTTCGACGATGGCTGGGGAAAGAGTGGCATCGTCTATTAACATCGGATGTTGACCTGTTGTCGCTAAGCGCATCCATGTTATGGTAGAGGATTTTGTTTTCTTTGAGTCTTCCTAATTTTTATTTTATCGTCTTATGTTTTCTGTTAGTGCTCTTCTGCGAAAAAGACCAAATCTCTGAAAGCGAAAAATGACATTGTTTTATAATAAATAAGAAGGCAGCCGCGCTGGATTAGCTAAGCGGTCTAGGGCGCTGCAGACATTTACTGTGCGGCTGGTACCGGTAGAGGTTCGAGTCCTACCTCGGGCGTGGGTGTGTGTGTTTGTCCTTTGGATAATTTAGGTTAAGTAGTGCTTAGGGACTGATGACGTTAGCAGTTAAGTCCCATAAGATTTCATACACATATAAGAAGTCAAATTATGAAACACTTCTCATTAAAAAATACTTTTTAGCGGTGAAAAAGTCAGCTCTATTGGAAGAGAAAAATGCATCAGTTAAAAATACTCTTCATACTGCCTTTTAAAACTTTGTGCGAAAAATTCAAAGCCGGCCGCTGTGGGCGAGCGGTTCCAGGCGCTTCAGTCCGGAACCACGCTGCTGCTACGGTCGCAGGTTCGAATCCTGCCTCGGGCATAGATATGTGAGATGTCCTTAGGTTTGTTAGGTTTAAGTAGTTCTAAGTCTAGCGGACTGATGACCTCGGATGTGAAGTCCCATAGCGCTTAGATCCATTTGAACCATTTTTGAAAAATTCAACACAAAACTTTTGTCAAGAACATCCATTACGTATTTTGCTTTGGCCATTGTAAATCTCTGCAAATACTAGTTCCTTAACACTCATACCATATTCAAGTCTTTTACATCATGGATTATATCTCATAACCAACCTTTGGTCTTTCGGTACATGGCTAAGCGAAGTGACGTTATGTTGCTTATCCATCTAGTGTGAACAGGCCTCCATTTGAGGTGACGTTCCGTTCGTTCGACGTCAAGTATGTATTGGGCTGCAAGGGCGCAAACAAGTTTTTACAGAAGTCCAAACATCGTGTTACCTGAGTCTCACTTCAAAACAGCGGCGTACATTAGAATGACAGCAAATTGTAAAAACATTGCTGTACATTTGAATCTTCCAATTAAGTCGCAAAAGCTACGAACTCCAAAGGCTTCCACAACGTCTATGAAAAAGGAAAAAAAGATCTTCACCTATAACTTAATGCCCTACTACTTTTGCAGTACATCAACACGGTGATGATAACTGTAGTTCACGTTATGTATGAATAATTATCCCGCCTAATCCAATAACGTTTACTGAACTGTGCTTACCAAAAATAATAAATGCACCACACCCCAGATGTAGACAGCACAGAATTTAGTACGTCCGTAGAATATTATTGTAGTTCAGGAAAACATAGAGACTGCTGCCGATATATTGCTTTGCGTCCGGCAGGTAACTCAAGTCCTGTTCCCTCATTCCATACATTTATGTCATCTAAATTATTTCAAGACTAAATTTTTCGTCCTTAGACGATCAAGTATTCGCGTAGTAATAATGGAAGTAGTAAGAAACTCAGTTAAAACTGAAGGGGTAGATAACATCAATTATCTCATTACTCATTAATCTGAGGTAACAATTTTTATTTGGTTACTCATGCCTTAAGTATACTGCAAATTAGGAGTGTTTTTCCACAAGACGCGTTTCGTTTTAATGGTAAACCATCATTAGAGGTGATTCGAGTTTTTTGTAGTCGACGAAAGTTTTATCAGCTTGTCTCCTGAAAGGAGCAATGAACTCCAATCAGCACTAACGACGTCTCAGTATTAAAGCGAAATACGTCTGTTTAGAAAGTCTCCTAAACTGCAAAACGATTACGACAGAAAATAAAAATAATGATGCTTATTTAAAAAATACTGGGCTCACATTGGATGTG
The DNA here is from genome assembly GCF_021461395.2 of Schistocerca americana. Taxonomy (NCBI): domain Eukaryota; kingdom Metazoa; phylum Arthropoda; class Insecta; order Orthoptera; family Acrididae; genus Schistocerca; species Schistocerca americana. The sequence goes on along the minus strand of NC_060120.1, from coordinate 86,612,831 downwards.
ACACGGTCGTGGAAATGCATTGAAATCACTCCTGTTTTTCGAAAACGATGGTTTACTCTATGTTTACATGAGCTGTACTCAGAAGCTAGACACCTCGCGTGAGAAAAACTAGTTTGTAGGGAACCAGCAGTGCAATCAGACAAAAAAATAATTTTGCAGCCTCCGTGACATATTTAATGTAACTACCTTAGGATTCTATGAGAGATATTATTGTCTTTTAGGAACAAACGGTGAAATGGAATAATATGGCATTAATTTTAACATTCTCTGGTGAATCCCCACTTGTGGGATCGCATAAGAAATAAATTACAAATCAGCAACCTACTACCGATTTTACAATCAGGACGGATTTTATTAATAACGTTATCAATAGTTTTCTGACATACATTGTAAATTGAGATACAAAGTACGAGTGCGAGTCAAATGAAAACCTTAAATATCTTTTAAATATTATTTATTGTGCAGAAGTAGTACAAAGCTGTATCACTTTTCAACACAATCTGCCCCACTCTCAATGCAAGTCCTCCAGCGCTTACAAAGTGCATAAATTCCTTTAGAAAAAAATTCTTTTGGTAGTCCGCGCAACCACTCATGCACCGCGTGGCATACTTTTTCATCAGAATGGAACTTCTTACATCCCATTGCGTCTTTGAGTGGTCCAAACATATGGAGATCACTTGGGGCAAGGTCTGGTGACTATGGTGGATGAGGAAGGCACTCAAAATGCAGGTCTGTGATTGCTGCAACTGTTGTACGGGCATGTTGCAGAAGGACACCTGCTGACAGCAATCCACGTCGCTTAGATTTGATCGCAGGCCTCAGATGATTTTTTAGGAGATCTGTGTATGATGCGCTGGTGACAGTGGTTCCTCTAGACAAGTAATACTCCAAAATTACGCCTTTTTCGTCCCAAAAGAGAGTCAGCATAACCTTCCCTGCTGATGGTTCTGTTCGAAACTTCTTTGGTTTTGGTGATGAGGAATGGCGCCATTCCTTACTCGCTCTCATCGTTTCCGGTTGGTGGAAGTGAACCCAGGTTTCGTCCCCAGTAACGATTCTTGCAAGGAAGCTATCACCTTCTCGTTCAAAGCGCCGAAGAAGTTCATCACAAGCATCAACACGTCGTTCTGTCATTTCAGGAGTCAGCCGCCGTGGCACCCATCTTGCAGACACTTTGTGAAACTGGAGCACATCATGCACAATGTGGTGTGCTGACCAACGACTAATGTGTAAACATGCTGCAATGTCACTCGGTGGTTTTCCTTCACTATGGCTTCAACTGCTGCAATGTTCTGTGGAGTCAAAACTCGTTGTGCCTGACCTGGACGAGGAGCATCTTCCACTGAAGTCACACCATTTGTGAACTCCCTACTTCATTCGTAGACTTGCTGCTGTGACAAATATGCATCACCGTACTGAACCTTCATTCGTCGATGAATTTCAATGGGTTTCACACCTTCACTACGCGAAAACCGAATAACAGAACACTGTTCTTCCCCGGTGCAAATCGCAAGTGGGGCGGCCATCTTTATACTGATACTGCTACGGTATGTGTGCATCTGCACTATGCTGCCACTTACAGGCCATTCTGCATGCTGTTTGTAGCACGCTCACCAACTTACAAGATAACGGCGAGAAATTTCGATTTGTTATTACAAATTTAAGGTTTTCATTTGACCCACCCTCGTATATTTGTAGAATGTAGTTTAGCGGCTGTGTAATTATTTATGGTCACGTGACTGTGGCACTTCGAAAATCATCAGTTACCTGAACATCTTGCATATGTCGATTTCGTATCGCCTCAGTTGCTTCGTGTTGGTCACGAAGAGTTGTTTGCTGTATTTGCTGCCGTATGTTAATCAAATTAATGAATATTGATAATTAAAATGTTGTCTCCTCTAATGAGTTAAAATACATTGTACAGTTCTAATTCTTGGCGAACTGACGCTTAAGCGATTAGTACAAGAGTGTGTTCTCTCGCGCTGTGAGCGTCCGCACTGACAAAGAGCACCTGTACAGTAGTTTGTAAAGTGGGGGGGGGGGGGGGGGGCGGAGCTAGTAATGGGGGTATGCTATGTTAGTAACATTTTGGAAGACGAATGGTGACTTGTAAATAGGCATAAAACGTTGTCACATCCGACAATGTTAAAAGCCAGTGTAACACTGACTTTTAAATCGTCTTCTTGAAAGAAAAACACCTGAACACACTAATTTTGTTTCCTCTCCGTTAGAGCTAGGGAGGAGGGGGCCGCCCTTTGTACTGACGGTATCCTGACTACGTACTCGCCACTTGCAGCCTTCCATGTAAAACTGTATTGCTCTGCCATCTGTTGACGACGGACGATACCATTTCGTCAGCTAACTGCAGGCGTATCTATGCTGACCAATATTCAAGGTTGCTGTCACAGTGGCACCGATAACTGCGTATTCTGCCGACGACCGACATTGGCAGTCTGGCTGGTTTCACTCCGCCACTACGAGCACTGTTACAATGCAGCCCATCTCATCGCCCAAATGTACGTACTTAGGACGACGAGTGGCGAAATTCAGATCAATGTATTTTCTTCGGTCAAATCAGCCGACGTTCCCGCACACGACGAAGGGACTGTGAGTAGCCGGTAAGTTTACTCCAAGTTTACTCTTTGGCATCTTGAGGATGTAGTTCGGAATCTATCGGCTGAAATGGCAATTTTATTTGGAAAGCACAAGTAGGCAAAATGTCAGTCGGAAATTTTAGGCGTAAATTATAACCTCGAAAATAATTCATTCAACAAAGACGGATGGCGTATATTATGCTTAAAGCCACTGCAATGGATCTATTCTGGGCTGTAGCAGGTGGGCATTAGCCGTTTACAAATAAATATTCCAATAGAGTCTCGATTATCTGATCTTCGGTTGTCCGACCTTCTGTGCTATCCGACCCCTCCACCGCGCCGGCCGTGCGCCAGCCGACGGCAGGTTGTAGGGAAGCAGCCTACTCACGCCGTAGTAAATTCACATCAGTTTTCCCATTGTGTGCCAGCCTAGTCCGCTGTAACTAGCTCTGACGTCATAAAGGTTGCGCAATACTTTAAAAATCAAGTAAATAACCTAAAATGTTTCTAGCATGTCAGGAGTAATACTAAATTAATATGTGTTGAATATCAGTTCAATGACTTTAACCGTTTTCGAAATTTGGACGTTTTTCTGTAAAAATCATTGGCGCAACACAAAAGAGCTAGAGACTTAAGAATTTATGTTTAGATTCCTTTTTCATAATAATTTAATAGAGACAGTACTTTGGATCTCACAAATTAAGATTTTAGTTGAAATTCATAATTTTCTGGTTTTTGTCTTAAAAATTAAGGAAGCAAGATAGATTAAGTAGGCTAGTAAATAAGGCTAGGATGTTTATATTTAAGGAGAATGGAGATCCACTATAACCAGAAAGATGTGAGAAGTTTCATTTGAATAACTATAAAACTATAGCGACAGCGTATCTCCAAAGGGCAAGTTCAGAGCTCGTCTACTGCGTGCAGTGTAATTAAATTAGTTCTCTCGCCCAAAATATTTAACTTAGCCACGTCAAGCTTTTATTATGATTACTTACCTGTGTGCTGAATGCACATTTAGAATGAGAGCTTCATCGGCCATCAGCAAAAGAAGCTATGATTTATTTGGTAACTTAAAGTGGTGCATTACTAGCCCAGCGGCTAGTCGGGAGGGCCGATTTGATCAGGCGTTCCCTTAGCTGTCCGCACCGCGGCTTTATATATAAGAACGCTGCGCGAGGAAGCAAGGCCCCAGTTCTCTCCAGATGGTGAATAGCACACCATATGTGTCGGGAGTCGCGTAGCGTTGGTATCATTGCTACAAACAGCCTCGGATGCCGTATTAAGTTACTCGAGATATGCGTAACCATGAAATCATTTTCGAGTGAAGTGTTAATTCTGGGATGACTTTAATGATAGGTCTTCAGTTTGCGTATGTCTTATTTTCACGTGCCGCCGCGGGACAAACATTCTACCATTATTTAGCGTGGCGTTTGATGAGCATATTCATCAAATTATGGCGAGCATTCATTTAAATATTTAATTTGGACAGTTATAGTGGCATCAGCGCATTAGACTCTGAACTGCTCTGTTAGTTAGATTGTGTGGATTCTTCTTTTTTTTTCATCTGTGACTTTCAGAAGACAGGGAAAGTTTTTTTTCACGATCGTTTTTGATTATGGATCCCAGACAATCTCCTAATTCCTCAGAGCTATAAGCTGCAGTTCTGTGTGTTTCTCAGATGAAGTGGGCACTAGGAATTCTAATTACAGGCTTCACGTTTTGCTAAAAACTTTCTGGTTGCCAATATTGTAGTTAGAGAGCCAGTGTGGAGAACAGCAAACAAAAGCATAAATAATAGGAACTGGTTTTGCATTCAGGAACATTTATATAAACAATTAATTTCACCAGCCACCCCACATATGGTGCATCGGCCGGGGAGAAACTGAGTAAAGTGAAAGTGATTTTAAATATTGGGATTCAGGAGTGAAATGCGACACGCAACTGAGTAATAGAACAGTGAAAGTGTTACGTGTGTATGTGGACAACGCAACTGGATTAACGACGTATCTGGATTGACAGAGCTGGCACTGAGTCTAGCGGCGCTGCCGGCATCGCGAGAAGCCAATTTTGCCTCACCGCAGTCGTCCGCCGGAGCAGCCGGAGCCGCGCCTGCAGTTGCCGGCCACGCACACACACAACAGCCGTCGGAGTGCCGTCTGAATTCAGCGAGCTGCGTCGCATCAGTAATCCTGGTACACCACCCCGGCAACGCCATACGTCGTGCAGAAGGAACTTAGTGAAGTGAAAAGCTGTTAAAAATTTTACTAACCTGCACTAAAAGACTGTCGGCGATGGAACCGTCAAAAGAAACTGAGGTTAAACTTAAATCAGAACCTATGTCTGTTGAAGGAACTGTAAATCCAGACAACGGTTCAAGTGTAAATATGCATGAAAATAGTAATGTTAAAGTGAAATATCAAGTATTGTCTTCTGACAGTAGTGTGGGAAGGGGCAATGATTCAATAATAGAGACCCCTGTAGTAAAGCAGAAAGCAGAAATTGTTAATTTATTGGATGATAGTTTCTCTGTTGAATTAAAAATGAATCAGTCAACAGAGATGGTAGAGTTTAAGAAGGAGAAGTTAGATATGACTAATCAATCAGAAGTTTCGTTTAGTTTTGATGATTCTGGTGTTGGAGCTAGTTTTTCGTCACCTGAGTGTGATAAAAAGCCTGCTAGTGAGCAACCCAAAGATCCTGGGGCTATTGATTTAAATGTTATATTACAAGCAATAGCTGCCAGTAATGCAAAAATGTCAGCCAGTAATGCTAGAATGACAGCTGAATTAAAGTCTGAAATGAGTGAACAGGTCAAAAACAGTAATGCTGAATTAAAGTCTGAGATTGTGGCCAGCCAAACAAATTTTAATAAACGATTGGAGGTAATGGACGATACCTTCAAGGCTGGTTGCAATAAGTTGAAGGAGGATCTGGACAGTATGAATTATAAAACTGATTACAATCATGAGGATATTAAGAGAAAGGTTGCTCAACAATTTTCTGAAATGTATAAAACAGTAAAATCCGAAGTTGCTGAGGTTCGCAGAGACTTCCAAATGGAGGATGCGAAGCTGGAGCACAAGTTAACAGAAAAGATCGAGGCGGAATCTGAACTGTGCTCAGATAGGTTTAAAGATGTTAATATAAAAGTAAAAATATGTCAAGCAGAAGTAGATGCAATCAAAACTGATACTACTCATATTGTGCAAAGAGTAGATAATGTTGAAATGAGAGTAGAAAATATCAGTACTAACACTGCTAACATTGAGAGTAAAGTAGCTTCAGTAACTTCTGGTAATGGTAGTATACAACAAGTTGTAGTTGCAAACGCCGCTTTTATCGGGTGTCGGCAGTTCCTGCGGTTCGATCCAGATAAAAATATCCACCTGCTAGATTTCTGGAACGATTTTGAAGGTGTGATTCCACCAACTTGGTCTGAACGAGAGAAAATCTCATTTATTAGAAGCCATTTAGCAGGTGACGCCATGCGTTGGTCAGCTGATGTTATGTTGAAGTGTAAAACATTAGCGGAGTTTAAAACAGCTTTCATTAATGAGTATTGGTCTAGCAATAAGCAAAATGAAGTGTTGAGAGAATTTTGGAGTGGAAAACGCTTCAATGCAGGCAAGGAATCTATTAAAGAGTTTGCTAGGTCATGGATCTCACGTTTGTCACATTTGGGCGAAAAGCTAAAACCTGAAATGATAATACTAGGTCTTGAAGCCAAACTGCCATGGTATTGGCAAAATAGAATTATATCTGCCCCTAGAGACAATCTGGATCATTTCATTGAGTATCTGGAACGTGTAGAACGTGTTGCTGCCAATGAGGAGCAAGCACGTTGTGGTGTCACCGCCAGACACCACACTTGCTAGGTGGTAGCCTTTTAAATCGGCCGCGGTCCGCTAGTATACGACGGACCCGCGTGTCGCCACTGTCAGTAATTGCAGACCGAGCGCCGCCATACGGCAGATCTAGAGAGACTTACTAGCACTCGCCCCAGTTGTACAGCCGACGTTGCTAGGAAAGGTTCACTGAGAATTACGCTCTCATTTGCCGAGACGATAGTTAGCATAGCCTTCAGCTAAGTCAATTGCTACGACCTAGCAAGGCGCCATTTATCCTTTGCTATGTATCTAATGAAGCATGTACAGTAACAAGACCAATGTTCACCAATTGTGGATTAAAGTTAAGTATTCCAGAAGCTACGAACTTTTCTTTATAGCATTCATTCCGTATCCTGTTTCAGACCTCACACCATCCTGCGTGAGCTTATAGCGTGCATTTCGGCTTCCTCAAACAACACGGTGTTGGCACTTCTGCCGACACTTCACACGTAATAACAGAAATGCTAATAACAATAGTAGTAATTTTAAGAACGAGCAGAATGGCAACGTAAACATCAGAACAGTAGGTGTTCGCCATCCTAAGAGAGGTAGGAATTGGAGAAATAATTATCAGAACCAACAATGGCATCCAAATGATAATAATTTTGTTCCAAACAAAATTATGCATGTAAACAACAGTACGAAAGCAATGCTATGCCAGTTAACTATAATGAAAACAAAGGAAACAGTAGTAGGCCGAGGCAGGAAAACTAGTTCCCGTCTATGAGGACAATGGCGCTCACCAGGCGGTTACTTTTCCTAAACCAGTAGTTACGGGAATTGGTAAGACAGATCAGAATACTCAGACTGAACATGTGGATGAAGAGTCGGTAGCATCTAAGGATACAACAGAAATATTAGATCACTCACAGTGTTTGATAGATACCGTGTTAGAGACGCTTTCTAAGTGGGAAGAGAGAGAGAAGGCGCAGCAGTGTAGTGATAGGGAGGAGCTACAAAACACTGAATTGTCAGGTGAAGAAGCAGAAGAAATTCATGCTTATATTTACGATGAGGATGATGTGCTCTTATCTAAAGTGCCTGTGCAGGATGTTGATAGTGTACTAATAGATTTAGGACAGGAGATAAGTGAGAATGTAGAGGGTAGCCTGTTGGGGGTCGATGAACCCAGTAGCTGTGACCAGTTGTCACTTGAGAAGGAACCCGACGATAATGGTGAAAGTGGTTTAGCTGTAACTAGTGTTATGCCCGGTCTGGAGGCGCAGAATCGCTCAGACTACAGTAATTTGGGTCATGTTCAGCAAACTAAATGTAATGAAGTCGTGCGGTGTTTCGATTTGAAATTAATAGACCGACTGGAAAAGGCAGCTGAAAATGTAATTCAGGAAACCCCTACACACTTTGACCTAAATGTAATGAAGACAGATGTCGATCACTTTAGTTGGAGACAAATCCAAAAGGAACTATTGGATGAGTTTGAGGAACCACCTGTACAACCTAGAATAAGCCACCCTACAATAATAGTGAATATGTTGGGTATCAATGTACGTTGTCTCTTAGACAGTGGAAGTGAGGTGAGTGCGATATCTCAGTCCTTCTTTGATGCATTATCTGGTAAAGACAAGCTTACAGTAATGAGTGTATCAGGGCTGAGAATAATTGGTGCTACTGGAAAAGTGTCAAAAACGGTAAAGCAAGAAGCTTTGCTGCCCTTTAACATTAATGGTAATTTAATTGATCATCCATGTTTAATTGTAAACAATCTCAGTATTGAGGTTTTAATTGGCATAGATTTCCTGTCGAAATATCAGTGTGTTGTTGACTTTGAAAGAAGCCAGTTAAAAATGTCTTGCCAATAACCGGAGTAATTACAGTACCTTTTAGTGATAAACATGTAGTAGCTAATGATGAAACTTGGGAGCTGCCTATACGATTTCTGAAAAATAGGAGATATTGGGACGAAGGTGTTAATCTTAGTACAAGTAAGCTAAACACAGAAGAAGAAGAAGCAATTATTTTGGACAAAATAGAAGCTAAATTGCAGGAAATCGATAAAATTTCAGCTAATCAGAAGGAAGAACTGAGACAGGTTTTAAAAAGGCATCATAAGGTCTTTTCAGATCGACCTGGCGTGGTCAAAGGTTATGAATGAATGTTGTAGGAAGGAGGTTGTTCTGTAACCTCTACACAGTGTGGCAGCTGTGCAGTCCCAGCTGTGTGAGATCTTCTTTCCTTTTCAGGTCTCACTCACTCTTCATCTTTCCTATCCACAAAAATTTCGACCCCTTCTTTCCAATATGAAAAATTTCTGAAACCAATGAATTCTGTAGGGAGGAGGTTGTTCAGTAACCTCTATACAGTGTGGCAGCTGTGCAGTCCCAGCTGTGTGAGATCTTCTTTCCTTTTCAGGTCTCACTCACTCTTCATCTTTCCTATCCACAAAAATTACGACCCCTTTTTTCCAATATGAAAATTTTCTGAAACCAATGAATTCTGTAGGGAGGAGGTTGTTCAGTAACCTCTACACAGTGTGGCAGCTGTGCAGTCCCAGCTGTGTGAGATCTTCTTTCCCATTTCAGATCTCACTCATTCTTCATCTTTTCTATCCACCTAAAATTTTGACCTCTTCTTTCCAACACATTAAATGTTCCGTTACAGTTATCAATCCAATAATAAACTAATGAATGCTGTAGGGAGGAGGTTGTTCTGTAACCTCTACACAGTGTGGCAGCTGTGCAGTCCCAGCTGTGTGAGATCTTCTTTCCTTTTCAGGTCTCACTCACTCTTCATCTTTTCTATCCACATAAAATTTCGACCTCTTCTTTCCAACACATTAAATTTTCCGTTATGACTATTAAGCCAGCATTAAGCTAATGATTCTGTAGGGAGGAGGTTGTTCTTTAACCTCTACACAGTGTGGCAGCTGTGCAGTCCCAGCTGTGTGAGATCTTCTTTCCATTTCAGGTCTCACTCATTCTTCATCTTTCCTATCTACAAAAAATTAGACCTCTTCTTTCCAACACCTTAAATTTTCCGTTATGGTTATCAATCCAATAATTAAGCTAATGAATGCTGTAGGGAGGAGGTTGTTTTGTAACCTCTACACGGTGTGGCAGCTGTGCAGTCCCAGCTGTGTGAGATCTTCTTTCCATTTCAGGTCTCACTCATTCTTCCTCTTTCCTGTCCACAAAAATTTCGACCTCTTCCTTCCAACACATTAAATTTTCCATCATGGCTATCAAGCCATTAGTTCTGTAACCATTCTATCCACCGATTAGTGAAGAAAATACCTAATGTGACACACCTAACAGTGACATAAACAACAGAGAGGTATGATGTAATTAAGATACAAATGTATTTGAGTAACAAGTATGCATAGAACCCTGGTAATATTGTAAGTACAGAGTGTTGTTTTATTGGAAATGGTCCCACCATAATATTTTAAAAAAGATATACAAATTCGTGTACAAGCAGGATCTGAAGTGGCAGTAAAACCTAGTGTATGCATTAAAGCTAACCAATAAATAGTAAGAAAGAGTGCTTAGTGTTATGAAAAATACGCAGATAAATTGCAAGAATAAACTCACCTTGTGTAGCAAGGAATGGCAGTGTAATAGAATTGAACAGTGTTTGTGGTTGAGACTTGAAGGACACGTCCCTGAAGTATTTATAAGGTTGGAGCTGGCCATTATTTTGGTGTAGTGTGTGACAGGACACACCTACACGTATTGAGGTTATGTGTTGGAGGCGTGAATGCGTCCATAGGTACCCTTATATTAGATGAGACAGAGCAGCTCATGGTGTCCTATAGGTTTAATGAATTTAGCATTACGCTCGTCCATAATTACTTGATGCACTTTAGTGGTAGGTCGAGAGAGACTACCTGTGGTTTCAGCGTCCGATCGAGTGGAAATGGATTGCCACGTGAACAAACTAATCAGCTGCAATATACTATAGATATGAAATAAATGTGCTGTCCTATGCTTTAAATGATAATAGAGTGAATGTTAAATAAGTACATACACTAGCAACATAATTTAGTAACATAATGGCAGACGTGAAACATTATTTATAGCTCAGAATAAATACACTTCGACGAAGTAAGTACATAAGTGCAGATGTGGAACTGACACAGCAGCAGAGGACCAATAAGTGGATTTTGTAGTCAACTAAACGTAGTGTGTTTTGAACACTCAGAACTGTACTATTGCCACAAGTTACTCACATGTACAAAGAAGCTGAGAAGACAATTACTAATCAAATATACTCATACTATCTCTAAGAATAAAGTAATTGAAGATGAGTCAGCTAAGTGAATAAAATACAAATGTATCAGGAATGTACCGAGCATTGGTTCAGTGTTCCGGCCCAGAAATAATAAATTGAAATTAAATAGGATTCATGATTGTATGCCTTGAGCATAAATTTTCTCTAGTACGCGACTAATGGCGTTTTGAGCCATTTTTATTACCGATTTTACAGTTAAGTAACCGCGAGAGTAAAATTGAAAAAGTTCTGTTAACTTTGTTCTAGTAACATATTGAAGGATAAAATGTATATATCCCCATTTCATTGTGATCCACCCTTAGATATTAAGTGAACAGAGTCTGAGGCACTCTTTTTGTTTGTTCTACAGGACAAACCAGATAATGGCAGCCTGGTAGCTGCGTGAAAACGTGGAGTGACTTGGACACAACTCACAGTGACCCCTCCCCTTTCTCCATGTAATTTAGAGTGAACGTGAAGGACGTACACCATAGCAACTTCCCCTCCTCTACCCTTGTGAATGGAAGTGTAGAACGCCAGCCAAAGCGGCTACAACCACGTGTGTAAAAATGATTTGTAAAATTCTCTTTCAGGTTTAGAAAAGACTGCTAAGATATAATCATCTGTTTATGTATCTTGAATAACTGTTATTTTCTTTGAATTTGTGTATGTAAAAATGTATTTAATGGATTTAAGATTTTCATAGTTTTACATATTTTTATGTGTTTGTTTGTCTAAGGCAATATGTATGCCAAAGTGTTTCATTGACTTTGCTTAAATTTTGAGTAATAATGTTGCTTAAGAGGCAGTGAACATGCCCACAATTTAAATAATGAAGTAGGTAATCAGTTTTCTTTTAATATTTCTATATGTTTACATTTCAGTTTTAATTTTCATAGGGAGTTAAGCTGTAATCTTCCTTCCCTTTTTGTAATTAAATTTTTTTTGTTCATTAACATACAAAAAACAAAAAAATTTAATTAGAGGGTGATGTAGGGAAGCAGCCTACTCACGCCGTAGTAAATTCACATCAGTTTTCCCATTGTGTGCCAGCCTAGTCCGCTGTAACTAGCTCTGACGTCATAAAGGTTGCGCAATACTTTAAAAATCAAGTAAATAACCTAAAATGTTTCTAGCATGTCAGGAGTAATTCTAAATTAATATGTGTTGAATATCAGTTCGATAACCTTAACCGTTTTCGAAATTTGGACGTTTTTCTGTAAAAATCATTGGCGCAACACAAAAGAGCTAGAGACTTAAAAATTTATGTTTAGATTCCTTTTTCATAATAATTTAATAGAGACAGTACTTTGGATCTCACAAATTAAGATTTTAGTTGAAATTCATAATTTTCTGGTTTTTGTCTTAAAAATTAAGGAAGCAAGATAGATTAAGTAGGCTAGTAAATAAGGCTAGGATGTTTATATTTAAGTAGAATGGAGATCCACTATAACCAGAAAGATGTGAGAAGTTTCATTTGAATAACTATAAAACTATAGCGACAGCGTATCTCCAAAGGGCAAGTTCAGAGCTCGTCTACTGCGTGCAGTGTAATTAAATTAGTTCTCTCGCCCAAAATATTTAACTTAGCCACGTCAAGCTTTTATTATGATTACTTACCTGTGTGCTGAATGCACATTTAAATTGAGAGCTTCATCGGCCATCAGCAAAAGAAGCTATGATTTATTTGGTAACTTAAAGTGGTGCATTACTAGCCCAGCGGCTAGTCGGGAGGGCCGATTTGATCAGGCGTTCCCTTAGCTGTCCGCACCGCGGCTTTATATATAAGAACGCTGCGCGAGGAAGCAAGGCCCCAGTTCTCTCCAGATGGTGAATAGCACACCATATGTGTTGGGAGTCGCGTCGCGTCGGTATCATTGCTACAAACAGCCTCGGATGCCGTATTAAGTTACTCGAGATATGCGTAACCATGAAATCATTTTCGAGTGAAGTGTTAATTCTGGGATGACTTTAATGATAGGTCTTCAGTTTGCGTATGTCTTATTTTCACGTGCCGCCGCGGGACAAACATTCTACCATTATTTAGCGTGGCGTTTGATGAGCATATTCATCAAATTATGGCGAGCATTCATTTAAATATTCAATTTGGACAGTTATAGTGGCATCAGCGCATTAGACTCTGAACTGCTCTGTTAGTTAGATTGTGTGGATTCTTCTTTTTTTTCATCTGTGACTTTCAGAAGACAGGGAAAGTTTTTTTTCACGATCGTTTTTGATTATGGATCCCAGACAATCTCCTAATTCCTCAGCGCTATAAGCTGCAGTTATAAGTGTGTTTCTCAGATGAAGTGGGCACTAGGAATTCTAATTACAGGCTTCACGTTTTGCTAAAAACTTTCTGGTTGCCAATATTGTAGTTAGAGAGCCAGTGTGGAGAACAGCAAACAAATGCATAAATAATAGGAACTGGTTTTGCATTCAGGAACATTTATATAAACAATTAATTTCACCCGCCGCCCCACATATAGTGCATCGGCCGGGAAATGAAGTGTTTCTACATTCTACAAACATTTTATATAACAGTAATTAAATATTCCATCAGCCGCCCCACAAGGTCAGTGACTAGCGTGTTGTTTGTTGACACTCAGTTCATTGTCGCCGTCTGCTACTCCTCACTCCTCAGTGCTAACTTAGATCTGTAGTGGAGTGGACGTGTTGCACTTTGTTTATTGTAAAAATTTGTGGTGATGGCTTCAAAACGGAAAAAGCTGATCGTTTCAATGGAAGAAAAACTTAAAGATTTAAAAAGAATAGACAATGTTGAAACTTTATTAAAAGTGGCGCAACGTTATAACGTCGGGAAAACAAGAGCTGGAGACTGGAAAAGGAACCGCAATGAAATTGAGAAGTGGTATTCTCAGCGAGCAACCTGGGCTGTTTTGGAAGATGAGAAAACCATGAAAAAATGTGATTACGAAAAGGTAAGTGAAGCTTTGTTCCTATGGTATATTCAACATAGCGATAAAGGTGTACACATGTCGGGCCATATTTTGCAGGAAAAAGCCTTAAAGTTACGTAACGAGCTAAACGAAGGTGAACGTGATTTCACAGTTAGTGTAGGGTGGCTCGATAGATGGAAGAAAAGATACGGAATTCGGCAACTTAATGCCTCTGCTGAAAAGCTTTCAGCAAATTTTGAAGCTGTTCAGTTGTTTAGGAATATACTTCACAAGGTATTGGAAAAGGAAGACTTATCAGGCGATCAAATTTTTAACTGCGACGAGACTGGTCTCAATTGCAAAATGTTACCGCAAAAACATTAGCGTCAAAGGCCGAAAAGGCAGTTCCAGGCTACAACCGCAGCAAAGAAAGTGACAATTCTTGCATGCAGTAACGCCACAGCACATTTGAAAATGAAACAGTCTATGATAGGTAATGGTTCAAAAGGCTCTGAGCACTATGGGACTCAACTTATGAGGTCATTAGTCCCCTAGAACTTAGAACTAGTTAAACCTAACTAACCTAAGGACATCACAAACATCCATGCCCGAGGCAGGATTCGAACCTGCGACCGTAACGGTCTTGCGGTTCCAGACTGCAGCGCCTTTAACCGCACGGCCACTTCGGCCGGCTATGATAGGTAAGCCAAAAAAACTGAGAGCATTTAAAAATGTATCTAAAAATGCTCTATCGGTGAAATATTGCAACCAAAAAAATGCTTGGATGAGCTCAGGCATTTTTAAAGAATGGTTTTTTAACGAGTTCGTGCAACAAACTGAAAAGTTTTTGAAAGCCAACAACTTGCCCCGCAAAGCACTGTTGCTTCTATACAATGCCACTTGTCATCCTAATGAAGATGAACTTCAAGATCAAGATATAAAGCTCATGTTTTTTCCTCCAAATGTCACATCCTTATGTCAGCCTATGGACCAAGGGACCTTAGAGACACTGAAGAGAAACTACCGCAGAAACTTGCTTTCCTCTTTAATTAATGCTATGGACAAGGGAGAGGACATGCTAGAGCAGTTGCACCGTATTAATTTGAAATACATAGCTTATGACGTGGCAGAATCTTGGGACAGTGCTGGATCAAACACAACTGCAAAATCCTGGAAAATGTTGCTACAGGAAACTCAAGAAAATTCTCCAGATGATGAAAATCTACAGCAGCAGACCGAACTAGAAAATACTACCCTGCTTTCATTGTTAGAAAAGTTCCGGGATGTGCTGACGCCACAGAATATGACATAAATGGATGGATTGTCCAAGATGAAGAATTTGAAGTGACAGATGAAGGAATAGTCAACATGGTAAACGAAAAAGAAGAAGACGAAGAAGCGGATGTAGTGGAGGAAAGTGCGCCCAAGGTTTCTCACAACGAAGGACACAAGGCCTGAGAAACTGCTTTAAAATATGTAGAGCAACTGGAGGAAACATCGTCTACCGAGGTTTTTCTTCTTAAGAGACTACGTGATTTAGCGGCAAAAAACGGCAAACAGCAGGCAAACAACAGACAGTTACTAACTTGCAGAATGAGATTTTCAATCTGCAGCGGAGTGTGCACTGATATGAAACTTCCTGGCAGATTAAATCTTTGTGCCGGACCGAGACTCGAACTCGGGACCTTTGCCTTTCGCGGGCAAGTGCTCTGCCAACTAAGCTACCCAAGCACGACGCACGCCCCGTCCTCACAGCTGTACTTCTGACAGTATCTCGTCTCCTACCTTCCAAACTTTACAGAAGCTCTCCTGTGAACCTTGCAGAACTAGCACTCCTGAAAGAAAGGATATTGCGGAGACATGTTTGGAAGGTAGGAGACGAGATACTGTCAGAAGTAAAGCTGTGAGGACGGTGCGTGAGTCGTGCTTGGGTAGCTCAGTTGGCAAAGCACTTGCTCGCAGAAGGCAAAGGTCCCGAGTTCGAGTCTCGGTCCGGCACACAGTTTTAATCTGCCAGGAAGTTTCAATTACTAACTTCTTCACACAGTAAATATCTATTGTTTAATTTGATTTGTATTGTATTTATTGTTTAACTCATCTGGCCTACTTTTAGTTTAATTTTTGTGTTTTTTGTATTATTTTCCGTGTTATCCGACCTTCCCGCTTATCCGACCTTGTCGCGGCCAATTTAGGTCGGATAATCGAGACTCTACTGTACTGCTTACTATCGTTTTCACGCCACTGGGGCTGTGATTGTCCCTCGCAGACTTCCACTCCGTGGTAGTTTTCGCTACCAATTGTGCACACAGTGTACAAAGATCTTGCACTTGGGCTGGCCTACCGCGCTTCTCAACTTGGGGTCTGAAACTACTATTATTGGGACATATTCCGCACAGTAGTCTTGCAGATGTGGCGGCTCTGGTGCCCCTCTCAGCTTGACGCCCCAAACGGTGGCTTCTGTAACTTGGGCCTTAAACCGGCCGTGACGTCGACACAGATCAGTCTTCTAGTTTTCTTGTCACTGGAGATGATGGGAATTGTTCAGAAGCCTTCCGCAAAACCTTATGTAATGATGCATCCACTTTTGAACACGACGATGTTTTACCAGTCTGTGCACCAAGATAGATTCGAATTACTTTGTAGATAATTTTTTAAAGCATGAGTAACTGCATGTATTTGATGGGAATAGCAGAGTGTTCAAGTTGGGCTCTGTCATTCAAAACCTGAATGACACATTTAAAAATTCATACAATATGGGAGAAAATATTTTTCTGGCAGAACTTCTTACTTTATGGAAAGGAAGAATGGCAATAAAAACCTGCCTACATCCAAAAGCAGAGAATTTTGGAATAAAGTTCTGCGATATCTGTGAATTAACCACTAGATATTTATGACAATTTGTTATTTATACAGAAAGGTCCACAGGTTGGTAATTCTTTCTTGAGATACCCTGAAAACAACCCAGATTGTAGTAAAACGTCTTGAGCCCCTCTTCAACTTATGCCACAACCTCTCAATGGGCAATTATTACGACAGCGTGCTTTGTGTCACTTTTTTGAAGGAAAGAAGTATGTATGTAGCTGGTACACTGAGTACGTAACTTCAGTGACGTCCAGTCTGAAGTTCTGTGGGTAACAGCAATCAAATACCATATACTAATTCTTGAATCTTATCCGTGTCCATAATACAACTATATACAATGATTAACGTTCCCTCATAGCTAAGTAAGCGGCAGGGCGACATCTATCACTGTGGAAGACTAGAGCACAATGCGATGTATCGAGATGCAATCCTAACTGAAACCCGATGCAACGTACTGAGATACTAAGACTGAGCGATTGAGCTCAGTCGGCGGCGGAGGCCTATATGCACGCTGCCCAGGGGGCGTTATCGAAGCGTAGCGTGCGGGAGTGTGTTGATCTTCTCTTGTCATTATCCCGCCTAGTTCAGCGCTTGCTATACAGTGGTTCCTAGTGCCGCCCGGTGTGCTCGCAAAGGCTTACGCCACACAGGTTTATTGCTGAAATGGATAAAGCACAAGTGGCCTTTATTTCAAAATTCCATAACAATGCATTTGCTACAGCAAGCTAGAGGTAAGAAAACTTCAATGCATTAAGGAATGCATCATTTTTATGGGCGGTGTACATCTAAAGAATCAGAAACTACAACTTTTTTCCTCATGGAAAAGAAAAAAAATTATAAAGTGGTACATGATATGTTTAGGAGCCTGATGAAAACTCGCCGGAAGAGTGAAGCTTCACCTCGATGTGGATGGCCTTAGAAACTGTTATGCCTTAACGGCTCACGACGACGCATTTCATAGGGAAGATCCCACTCGCAGAGAACAAGAGCAAGTCTCCAAAGAGATGCGCAGTATGCAACAAGAAGACAGGGAAACGAGATGAAACATCGTTCTTGTAAAAGGACTACGATGGAGGACAGTTTCGAAAAGTGTTTCTAGGTATGCCACACCGAAAATTTATTTTAAGCGACTGACATGTCAGAAACAACAGATACAACGCATATTGTACTGCTTGCTTCCTGGGGTAGACACTTGGGCGATAAACTTTTGTGAAAGTGAACTTTATGTAACACGAAAAACTTTGCTACGAGTTGTAAAGTGTCAGAACTGATAAGGAAGAACTTTCTTTGCAAAATATTACGAAAAATATTAATTAAATGTGTCATGACCTATAAAGAACTATTATATGGGAAACTAATATCTACGAGCATTGTAATTCCTAGAACAAATGCTCAGATGTTTTTTTTTTCACTTCTTCTTCTTCTTCTTCAGTTTGTGATGTACCTTGAGCGTGCTGGAGGCCAGACGTGATAGCTGTAAGTGTAATTTGGTAATTTCAAGTAACAGATGAAACTTTACCTAATTTTGTATTCTCTACGCTTTAAGAAGTGTCTGTGAATATTATAAATAACGCACGAGAGACGCGGATGCCACTCATATTGTTGTCGGCCATTTAAAGACCGATAACGTTATTTCACAATATTTCTGAACTCATTAATAATGTTCAACTCAGACACGTTTAAAAAATGAATAATACTAATAATACTCCTTCAGAGTGGATAGGCATTTTGCTTAATTTCAAGGAGTTTTAGGTAAAAACATCGTACGTGTGTGTGTGCTAATAGAATTTGTGGCAAAGACGTTGTTTTATCAATACTTAAGGAAAGCAAATATTTATCGAGAGAAGTTTCAAATATTAAGAGATGGTACGTACAGCTGTTCATGCTAGGACATAACCAATTAAAGCTGGATATTTTATTAAAGAACTGTATTTGGTATTTAATAAAAAGATAGCCCTGAGAGCTTACTAGCCGGAACTTAGAGCTTTACCCTCCAAAGACAGTTTAATACCGTGTTGTTGTAGTTTGTGCATGTACTTGAGATGTATTTTCCAATAAAGCAGGTGAACAATTAATAGAATCTTACCACCAAAGAGAACTGCTGTTACGTATGTCCATGCTGCTTCAGTTTAAAGGAAGTTTCTGAAGTAAAGCTAGCTACCTGCCTTTTAATATAGTCAAGATCCTCGCAGATTGTTTTCAGCGTATATTTTGAAAATTTCGTGTAACATATTACCCAAACAATATTAAATTGGTCCCAAATTCAAAGACTTACTGTACGCAAACAAGCGTTGTCAGATTCGTGCGATACATTTCATAGCGTGTGCATGTGTTTACAATACGTTACTACAATTACACGATCCACACAGACAGACATTCTACACGCCACGACGCGGCACACCCCACAATATGATAGTAATATGTTCGTCTTGATGGACCTTCATGATATATCTTCAGTGTGGATGCACCCTAGGTCAGACATCTTGAGGGAATCGTACTAAATGCTGCGAGTAATGTGTATGGTGGATTAGGAGGCGCTACATAAGTAGCGTGCAACAAGTTGGAAATTCTAGTTGGACAGCAACGTGCTCGGTTGACCGCATTTCTTCAAATCACTGCTCGCGTAAAGTGGGAAATCTGGGTTCGAGTCTCGGTTCGGCACAAATTTTCACTTGTCGCCACCGAATTATTAATTGTTTCAGTGCTCTCACGTGGGTGACGTTGCTATTTTTCTTTCATCAAGTAGGCTATATATACGGCTGCGGAAACGTGAATGTTGAATGTATAGTGCCTGTTCTTTCGGACATTAGACACCACACATATAATAGTATCAAAGACAGTTATGCTTTCACAGAACAGCAAACGCTCGATACACAAAACATATCCGAAAAATTGTGATTGTGACAGGCAACATTCAAAATTAATTCTTGTCCATCTAAACAATTATTCAGAAAGCATATCTTAAAAATACCAGCCTAAAATTGTAAAATTACTTGCAACGTCGAAATTAAAAACTAACGAATGATGAGAATTCTAGTTTTTCTCAGTGAGTAATTATGAACCAAACACCATTTTCAAAAGCAGTCAAGTGTTTAAAAGTGGTTAGAGCGGATACAGGTTAATTATCTTACTTTGCCATTAGTTTTGTGAAATAAATGAAATACAGAGTTTTATATGGTTATACCAGCTCGTGAAGTTTGTGGCTTTGGACACCTTTCCTAACTGCGTATTATTCTAAAGCTGGGGAATGTCACAGTCAGTCCGCAGCTCGTGGTCGTGCGGTAGCGTTCTCGCTTCCCACGCCCGGGTTCCCGGGTTCGATTCCTGGCGGGGCCAGGGATTTTCTCTGCCTCGTGATGACTGGGTGTTGTGTGATGTCCTTAGGTTAGTTAGGTTTAAGTAGTTCTAAGTTCTAGGGGACTGATGACCATAGATGTTCAGTCCCATAGTGCTCAGAGCCATTTGAACCATTTTTTTGTCACAGTCAACATGCCTGCATTTGTAGAAGGATACAGCGGTAGCACGATGTTTTGTGAAGGTTTAAATTTACATAAATACCCTTTACAGAGCAGGGCAGAAGGTACACCGTACCAATATTGCCGATTCTCCTTTCTACTGAATTCACGTATTCTCAATATACCTCTGCATCCGCCTTACCCTGTTTTCATGATTCCCGTGCGAGGGTGATTTCCCTAAATCGCTCCAGGCAAATGCCGGGATGGTTCCTTTCAAAGGGCACGGCCGACTTCCTTCCCCATCCGCCCCTAATCCGATGAGACTGATGACCTCGCTGTCTGGTCTCCTCCCCCAAAAACCAACCAACCAACCCATGCGAGGTATACCAGTGCGTCAAGATAAAGTTTGCACAACCTTCTTCGGACACAGGTTCTGTAAAGTTATCCAAAAGGATTTCGCGAAAACTACATCGTCTTCCTTGAAATGATTGCTGTGTAAATTACCAACTCATTTCCGCTACTTTTTCGTATTAGTTACACCGACGAGTTAGCACCTTCAGCAGACACCTCCGTATTCGGTCGATATCTACTCTCACGCCTACTTGACAACGACTAGGAAAGCTGGAACAATACTCTAGAACTGGTCGCTTCTTTCATGTATTTTCCTTTGTAGATGTGTTACTTTTTCACAGAATCCTTCCAACATTCGCCTCCCATAGTATTGAGTTTACATGATCATCTCATTCCATACTCCTTTATTGTATCAGCCCTGAATACTTGTGCGATGTGGCGAGCTCCAGGTGTTTATCACTAATCTTGTAATCAGATACTACCGGGGGCTTTCACTTTGGTATAGGCATTATCTTAAGTTTCATCGCATTTAAAGGCAGCTGTCATTCATTACGCTAAACGGAAGTTCAGAAGTAGTGCAGGAGCTGACAGGCTTGGTAAATATTCCGCAAACACGTAACAGAGATGAAATCAGTTCATGTTTCCTATTTGATGAAGTGACTGGTAGACAGGCAGACTAGCTTTCAGCGACATGTCCACGGTCACGTCATCAGGATAGAGCATGAGCTTTGAATCACAATAGGTAATGATATCGGATGTTCAAATTGGTTCAAATGGCTCTGAGCACTATGGGACATAACTTCTAAGGTCATCAGTTCCCTAGAACTTAGAACTACTTAAACCTAACTAACCTAAGGATATCACACACATCCATGCCCGAGGCAGGATTCGAACCTGCGACCGTAGCGGTCTCGCGGTTCCAGACTGTAGCGCCTAGAACCGCACGGCCACTCCGGCCGGCAAAAAGATATCGGACTTAGGGTCATTAAAGGAAATATAAAAGCATTCGCACATTCCGGCAAACATAACGTTTTCTCCCATTAGTATCGTGTAATCACTTCCTGCAAATAGTGTGATGATGTCTCCGGCAGAACCGTTCGATTCTTCACCTCTCCCTTGTGCAGTCGAGCGTGTGTTCCGCCTCTAATGGCTTCGATATCTCGAGGCATTATGCCTTCCCCTCATCTTGTGCGCAGCTTGTAATGGCTTCAGTATCGAAGGAGCGTTAAATCCTTATCGGAGGAACATTAAATCGTAACAAACAAAAAATAGTCGATAGCGACTTGACGGTAGTGCAGCGTATACTTTCTGAGCAAAAATTCTGCTACAAAAACGGTTTCCTATGATAAAACAGCCGGAGGTGACTCCGTACAGGGATGATCATTAGAATCGCAAGGCCAGGAACAGTTGTTATAAAGTTCTTGGGTTTCCATCCGAGTGAGTTCAACGAAATGGTGCAATGTTTCGATTCGTGTCACTTTCATCATTTTCTGGCAAAGTATCGTCTGGCGTCTCGTTTATTCCTATTGCAGCGCAATGCCAGAGACGGTTGGGGTGGGGGGAAAACCGCGCTAGACTCCTGCCGTCTGTCGCGTGCTGTACGAGACCATACTAGGAACGGTATTTTACTTATACACTGCAGTAGGAAGAATATTTTACATATGCAGTGTAGTAGGAAGAACAATTTACTTACGCAGTGTAGTAGGAAGGATGTGTTACTTATACAGTGGAGTAGGAAGGTTATTTTACTTATGCAGTGTAGTAGGAACAGTATTTTACTTATGCAGTGTAGTAGAAAGATGATTCGCGTATAAAGGATGTCAAATGTCCTACGCAGAGGTGCTATCCCTGGCAACAAACGTGGCTATAACTGGCAGTGAGTCGAACTGAGCTTGGAAGAGAGGTATGGATGTATTTTATTTCACGTACTAGTTTTTTGCTGTACTGTTTGTTCATTTACTCATAGTGACAGAAGTCACACGAGGAGCTGTTATGAGGTGTACCTGTGAACTGGTGTAAGAGATATATATTGTTTCGAATGTGTGTGTTAGTCTGTGTCTACATACGGCACCTTACGCTTAGTCTTGGCTGTTACGACGTGGAGCATAAATGTCGGTTCCCTTTTTGTTATGATATAGTCATGTTGTTTATTTGTTTCCTTTTAATTTTGTGATCAGGTAAAATTATTTTTGACAGTTTTTTGACAGCTTCGGGTCCAGCGATGCCATATGTTTACACCGAAAATTATTTTATAATGTCAATAAAATTTGCGAGGTGTTTTTTTATATTTACAATCTGTTTTCTCGCTGTTATAGAAGAAAAAATTGTAAATTGTCGTGATAATCACAAAACAAATAACTTACGGGTTTGCTGCCGGATGACGTCGTAGACCATCGCCGATACTTCGACAGGAGCACACCCTACCATTCTCAAGGCACAACTGCAAGGAGGAAGCAATGTGCAAAGGAATTTAATACCTCGGTTCACAGAGGAGAAACAAGGAAGATACCACACACAGAACAAATAACCGCAGAGTCAACACACAACCAAAGATAACCAACATCAGAAATATCGATAGTGACTCTTAATCAACAGATGAGGTAGCACTGATTCTGTCCCTCTGTTTTTTGATGAGAGACACAGCCGGATTCCAAGCAGCATTTTAACAAAATCCACCATCTCTGTTCATCAGGTTGCTTGATAGTTTGATTTCAACAGCTTCCTTAATAACACTATCCCAATAGCTGGACGTGCAAGCCAGAATCTCCGTGTTGATGTATTCCATAGGATGACCGGCGTCAAGGCAATGTTCTGCAATAGCGGAGTTGCTCGGCTATTGTAAGCGTGTGTGACGCTTATGTTAAATACACCGGTCTTCCACAGTCCCGATTGTCTGACTAATATATGACATGCCACAACTGCAAGAAGTACGATAGACCAGCCTTACGCAAACCAATATCGTCTTTTACGGACGCCAACAGGGCCTTAATATTAGAAGGTGGTCGAAAAACACATTTCACATCATATTTCCGCAAAATACGGCCAATCCTGTTGGAAATGATTCCTGCGTAGGGCAAAATGGCGTAGATTTAGGTGCCACTTCGTTGCTATCGTCACTCACTCGTTGCACAGAAGGCTGATAGCGCAACGCGCGTTTGATCTGCCTCTCAATATAACCATTCTGACGAGAGGTAACTTCGAGATGTGATAGCTCAGCTGCCAAACTTTCAGGGTTTGAGGTAACGTGGGCCCTGTGAACCAAGGTACGAAGTACCATTTCAAGCTGAGCTGGATGGTGACAACCATCTGCTCGCAGATACAAGTCAGTGTGAGTAGGCTTCCTATAAACAGAATGTCACAACGTCTTCCGTCTGACTAACACATCAAGTAAGGGAAGGCATCCATTCTTTTCCACCTCTATAGTGAACTGTATACTCGGGTGACTGAATTCAGGTATTCCAAAAACCGGTTTAAATTCTCACTGCCATGAGGCCAAACAACGAAAGTATCGTCTACATATCTGAAAAAACACGCAGGTTTCAAGGTCGCTGACTCCAATGCACGTTGCACAAAGTCCTCCATAAACAAATTGGCTACAATAGGTGGCAACGTGCTTCCCATTGCAACTCCATCAGTCTGTTCGTAGTACTAACCATTTAATAAAAAGTAAGTGGAAATCAGCACATGTCGAAACAAATTTGTTAACTCGACACCAAACTTAACCTCAAGTAGCTGCAACGAATCAGAGAGAGGAACGCGAGTGAAAAGAGGATCCGCATCAAAACTGACGAAAATTTCAGAGTCACTCAAATGCAATCCCTGCAATCGATGTAAGAAATCTGCAGAGTTCTTAATGCGGTGTTAACACCTACCTACTAGTGAGCTCAACAAACTAGCAAGATGTTTAGCTACACGATGTGTCGGAGCACCAATATTAGAAACAATAGGCCTGAACGGGACAGCCTCTTTATGGACCTTAGGGAGGCCATATAATCTAGGTGGTACAGCACAGTAAGAATTAAGACTGTTGATAATCTCCTGTGACAAATAACTTTTCTTCAGGAGGTTATTAGTCTTTCTCTCAACACTCTTAGCAGGGCCAGCACCGATTTTGCGATACGCCGAATCAGAAAGTAGACACTGCATCTTTTGAATGTTAACGTGCTTGTTCAACAAAACCGTGGCATTTCCCTTGTCCGCAGGTAAAATAACAATACCAGGGTCCATTCTGAGTGAACGTAAAGCAGCCGCCTCAGCTGCCGTAATGTTACACTTGGGTGGACGGGCCCCAGTCAACACACGACAAGCTTCCCTCCTAACCTCCTCCGCAGCCTCGGAAGGTAGTTTATAAACAGCCTGTTCAATAGAACTAATAAAATCAACAACTGGCAAACTCTTAGGCGTCGGTGTGAAATTCAAACCTTTCCCCAGCACAGACAAAGGTGCGGCACAAACGTTTTCTCCGTGAGATTGATCACAGAACGTCGAGAATTAAAATTAGCATTAGACACTGAGCCAAGGAATCGTTCAAACTTCGCCGAATGACGAGCAGTTACAGATTGAAATTCCCAGTCAGTCTGTGACCAAGAGGAACCGTTCACCCAATCCTAAGAAAATTCAGAAACATTAGACGCCATCATTAAATGAAGCTGAAATAATTCCTTAGAAAAAAAAATCTAATGGACGGCGAGTATAGTGGATCCTTTCACTAACAAGAGCTAAACCAGCACGTTGCTTGATGCGATTGGCGGCAGGAGAATTAATACGATACACAACCTTAGCAAACGTTGGAACCACACTAAGATTTCGACACTTCAATAAAAACTATAATGTGCACTCCAACCTTACTCTACTGCTGCGAAGTTTATCCAACCTCCGCAAGCATGTCATACATTGGTCAGACAATCAAGACTGTGGAAGACCTGTGTATTGAACATAAGCGTAACACACGCTTACAACAGCCGAGCAAAGCCGCTATTGCAGAACATTGCCTTGACACCGGTCATCCTATGGAATACAACAACACGGAGATTCTGGCTTGCACGTCCTGCTATTGGGATAGTGTTATTAAGGAAGCTGATGAAATCAAATTATCAAGCAACGTTATAAACAGATATGGAGGATTTTGTTTAAATGCTGCTTGGAATCCGGCTCTGTCTCTCATCAAATAACAGAGGGACAGAATCAGTGCTACCTCACCTGTTGATTAATAGTCACTATCGATATTTCTGATGTTGGTTATCTTTGGTTGTGTGTTGACTCTGCGATTACTTGTTCTGTGTGTGGTATCTTCCTTGTTTCTCCTCTGTGAACCGAGGTATTAAATTCCCTTGCACATTGCTTCCTCCTTGCAGTTGTGCCTTGAGAATGGTAGGGTGTGCTCCTGTCGAAATATCGGCGGTGGTCGACGACGTCTTCCGGCAGCAAACCTGTAAGTTATTTGAACATTCAGTTCGCCTGGAAAAGTTAAGGTCTCAATCACAGAACATTATAACACGTACCATTTACGTAAAAACCACAAATTACTATTCCTGAAAAATTAAACGTAATCACTGACTTCCTGGGAAACAGAAATTCCGTCTATAAACAAATAGCATCCGTGGATCCGAAGCTGATCACGAAGTGAACAAGCAAATAACATGATGATATCAGAACAAAAAAAAAAAACTGTCATTTACGCTCCAAGATTCCATATGGAGCATGTCATACCAGCTAAGACGTAAGCATTAGGTGCCATAAGCAGACATAGACTAACATACACGTAAGAAACAATATTATACCCATTGTACCATCTTCACAGGTACACTTGATAGGGGCAAAACGCCGAAACAAGGTAGTCGTATAACTTGTATCACTAGACGTAAATAAATGAATTGAGCAGCAAAAAACTTGTTCTGAAAATAAAATATATCATTAAATAAAATATGTCATTAAATAAAGTATGTCGTTCTTCGACCTCATACAAGCTGCGGGCTCACTGGAAAAGGAAGATATGGGTATGTCTTTCCATGCTACTTTAACTCTGGGCCACAGTTCATTAGTTGTACCGGTTGGCGAATGCTGGCGTGACTGTCTCTCTGCAACCCATGACCAAATGTTTTCGATGAATGAGAGATCTCGAGAGCGGGTCGGCCGGAGTAACAGACGAACATGCTCTGTATTGAGATATGCCAGGTCACGGCAGCAAAGGTACAATGCGATCTTGCGTTATCGTGTTGAAAAATAAAGTCAAGGAGACCTCAAAATTAGCCGATATCCACCAGCCTCAATACGTCCGAAATGTAATGTCACCAGTCCAAATCACCAGCTATGCGCATCAAAGGTAATCGTGTTATGTACCCTATGGCACCCCTCCCATAATGACAACTGCTGGACCCGTGTGACATACGACGAATGATATGTAGCAATGTGCATTCTCCTTTGAGCCTCCACACAAGCATGTGTCAATCGTGATGCTGTACTCACAATCGGAACTCACTTCAAAAGACGACGTGACGTCATGGTGTCCAGTGTTGTTGGGAGCACCACTGCCGGTGTTCCCCCTCTACATCTACATCTACATTTATACTCCGCAAGACACCCAACGGTGTGTGCCGGAGGGCACTTTACGTGCCACTGTCAATACCTCCCTTTCCTGTTCCAGTCGCGTATGGCTCGCGTGAAGAACGACTGTCTGAAAGCCTCCGTGCGCGCTCTAATCTCTCTAATTTTACATTCGTGATCTCCTCGGGAGGTATAAGTAGGGGGAAGCAATATATTCGATACCTCATCCAGAAACGCACCCTCTCGAAACCTGGCGAGCAATCTACACCGCGATGCACAGCGCCTCTCTTGCAGAGTCTGCCACTTGAGTTTATTAAACATCTCCGTAACGCTATCACGGTTACCAAATAACCCTGTGACGAAACGCGCCGCTCTTCTTTGGATCTTCTCTATCTCCTCCGTCAAACCGATCTGGTACGGATCCCACACTGATGAGCAATACTCAAGTATAGGTCGAACGAGTGTTTTGTAAGCCACCTCCTTTGTTGATGGACTACATTTACTAAGCGCTCTCCCAATGAATCTCAACCTGGTACCCGCCTTACCAAAAATTAATTTTATATGATCATTCCACTTCAAATCGTTCCGCACGCATACTCCCAGATATTTTACAGAAGTAACTGCTACCAGTGTTTGTTCCGCTATCATATAATCATACAATAAAGGATCCTTCTTTCTATGTATTCGCAATACATTACATTCGTCTATGTTAAGGGACAGTTGCCACTCCCTGCACCAAGTGCCTATCCGCTGCAGATCTTCCTGCATTTCGCTACAATTTTCTAATGCTGCAACTTCTCTGTATACTACAGCATCATCCGCGAAAAGCCGCATGGAACTTCCGACACTATCTACTAGGTCATTTATATATATTGTGAAAAGCAATGGTCCCATAACACTCCCCTGTGGCACGCCAGAGGTTACTTTAACGTCTGTAGACGTCTCTCCATTGATAACAACATGCTGTGTTCTGTTTGCTAAAAACTCTTCAATCCAGCCACACAGCTGGTCTGATATTCCGTAGGCTCTTACTTTGTTTATCAGGCGACAGTGCGGAACTGTATCGAACGCCTCCCGGAAGTCAAGAAAAATAGCATCTACCTGGGAGCCTGTATCTAATATTTTCTGGGTCTCATGAACAAATAAAGCGAGTTGGGTCTCACACGATCGCTGTTTCCGGAATCCATGTTGATTCCTACATAGTAGATTCTGGGTTTCCAAAAACGACATGATACTCGAGCAAAAAACATGTTCTAAAATTCTACAACAGTTTCTAGGTCAAGGCAAGCCCAAACAATGGTCGTCGTGCTTCAGTCCGTGTCCCTCCAGACGCTGCACTGCCCGTGTGGATACCTGTCTCGCCCCAGACAGGCTCATGACTGAAGCTATATTACGTGGCCGTATGATCCTGGAGAGTCGAGCTTTAGTCGTGTGGTATCGTTGAGTTCCTGCAAGGCGTTGACTTTAGCACACATTAACCAGTCAATTTTCTATTCACTCGACAATCATCTGGTCCTTATCAACGAGAACAGCAGTATCGCGTAATGACGAACTGGAATCTCGTTAGGTCCCGATCCTGCTCCTCTCGAAATCAGACGCGTGGTACCAATGCGACTATCTCACAAACAACCTTCAAAAGCGATATCTGAATGAGAAATCTTTCCTTCCTCACTGAAGGTAGATGGCGTTAATCCTACTTACTTTCCTGGGTTGTGCTGAAATGCCTGTCATATTCCAAGCATGTAGTGCACTTCATGGCAGTCTGTCGTTCGTTGCACATAACTTCCATCACGATTCAGTGTTAACATCCAGCAGTGTATCATTCCCTGCAATTTCCCCCTCAACAACAGAGAGGTATAGTCGATTTTCGCTGTCATGTGCTCATTCACCCAATTGCTTTTACATACAAAAGCAAACCTGTTTTCTTAAATTACTTTTGAATACATTGTGGAAGTGAACAGTGATCAATGTGTTACAAATATTTACTATCAAAAACGGTCTTGATCACAATTTATTTATTACGGTGACCCGTTTCGACCACTACTGTCATCATCTTCAGACCAATGAGTAACAATCTCCTTCTGCTAGAGAATCACTACTTTTGATTCTCCATCAGAAGGAGGTTTTTACTCATTGATCTGAAGATGACCACACTAGCGGGCGAAACGGGTCACCGTAATAAACAAATTTTGATCAAGAATGTTTTTGATAGTAAATATTTGTTTTCTTAATGTTTCAATATCTACACTCCTGGAAATGGAAAAAAGAACACATTGACACCGGTGTGTCAGACCCACCATACTTGCTCCGGACACTGCGAGAGGGCTGTACAAGCAATGATCACACGCACGGCACAGTGGACACACCAGGAACCGCGGTGTTGGCCGTCGAATGGCACTAGCTGCGAAGCATTTGTGCACCGCCGCCGTCAGTGTCAGCCAGTCTGCCGTGGCATACGGAGCTCCATCGCAGTCTTTAACACTGGTAGCATGCCGCGACAGCGTGGACGTGAACCGTATGTGCAGTTGACGGACTTTGAGCGAGGCCGTATAGTGGGCATGCGGGAGGCCGGGTGGACGTACCGCCGAATTGCTCAACACGTGGGGCGTGAGGTCTCCACAGTACATCGATGTTGTCGCCAGTGGTTGGCAGAAGGTGCACGTGCCCGTCGACCTGGGACCGGACCGCAGCGACGCACAGATGCACGCCAAGACCGTAGGATCCTACGCAGTGCCGTAGGGGACCGCACCGCCACTTCCCAGCAAATTAGGGACACTGTTGCTCCTGGGGTATCGGCGAGGACCATTCACAACCGTCTCCATGAAGCTGGGCTACGGTCCCGCACACCGTTAGGCCGTCTTCCGCTCACGCCCCAACATCGTGCAGCCCGCCTCCAGTGGTGTCGCGACAGGCGTGAATGGAGGGACGAATGGAGACGTGTCGTCTTCACCGATGAGAGTCGCTTCTGCCTTGGTGCCAATGATGGTCGTATGCGTGTTTGGCGCCGTGCAGGTGAGCGCCACAATCAGGACTGCATACGACCGAGGCACACAGGGCCAACACCCGGCATCATGGTGTGGGGAGCGATCTCCTACACTGGCCGTACACCACTGGTGATCGTCGAGGGGACACTGAATAGTGCACGGTACATCCAAACCGTCATCGAACCCATCGTTCTACCATTCCTAGACCGGCAAGGGAGCTTGCTGTTCCAACAGGACAATGCACGTCCGCATGTATCCCGTGCCACCCAACGTGCTCTAGAAGGTGTAAGTCAACTACCCTGGCCAGCAAGATCTCCGAATCTGTCCCCCATTGAGCATGTTTGGGACTGGATGAAGCGTCGTCTCACGCGGTCTGCACGTCCAGCACGAACGCTGGTCCAACTGAGGCGCCAGGTGGAAATGGCATGGCAAGCCGTTCCACAGGACTACATCCAGCATCTCTACGATCGTCTCCATGGGAGAATAGCAGCCTGCATTGCTGCGAAAGGTGGATATACACTGTACTAGTGCCGACATTGTGCATGCTCTGTTGCCTGTGTCTATGTGCCTGTGGTTCTGTCAGTGTGATCATGTGATGTATCTGACCCCAGGAATGTGTCAATAAAGTTTCCCCATCCTGGGACAATGAATTCACGGTGTTCTTATTTCAATTTCCAGGAGTGTATATCTGCATACATCGCAAACCATCTTCAGGTGCATGACGGGAGGTACCACATACCACAACCAGCAGAGTGAGAGAAAAACAACCGTTTATATGCCTCAGTACGAGCACTAATTTCCCTTATCTCCATGAGTCTTACGTAAAATGTATGCTGGTGGCAGCAGAATCGCTCAAATGTCAGTTCTCTAAATTTTTCTCATTAGAGTCCCGCGAAAAGAACGTCCTCAACCCTCCAAGGATGCCAACTTGAGTTCACGAAGCATCTTCGTAATACTCGCGTGTCGGTCGAAGCTATCAGTAACAAATCTAGCAGCCCGCCTCTGAATTCTTTTCGCGTCTTCCTTTAATTCGGCCAAGTGTGGATCACAAGCACTCGAGTAGTAATCAGGAATGTGTGGCAGTAATATAGGTACACGCGTTCTCCTTTGCAAATGAACCACACTTCCTCAGAATTCTCCTAATAAATCGGATTCGACTTTCCTGCTACCTCCCTAACGTACTTGTTTCATTTCATGTCGCTTCGGAATGTTACGCATAGGTATTTCATCGACGTGATTGTGTCAAGAAGCACACTACCAATACTGTTTTCGAAGATTACGGGATTGTTTTTCCTACTCATCTGCATTAATTTATACTTCCCTACTTTTAGATCAAGCTCCCATTCATCACACTAAATATAAATTTTGTCGAAGTGATCTTGTATTCTCCTGCAGTCACAACACTTCACCTACACCGCAGCGTCATCACCAAACAGCTGGAGACTGCTGCTTACCCTGTCCGCCAGATCATTTATGTACGATTATTATAGACAATAAGCATTAGTAATAAGCTAACCATTTCTCTACCTTGTTAGCCCGCTTGCATTTTGTAGTCTACGGCTCGTCATCTACATTACCTTAAGCAGCAGCATCGGAACAATACCTGTCACTCCTGTTCGAGCGTAGGGCGTCCTTGAAACATCTGTCGCTGATACTATATTTAATGAAGTCCTTTTTATTAGTTAACATGTTCCTTTTAATTCGTGGTATCTCTTAAATTGCGTAGGCTATTTTTCCCCCAGAGCTTTCACCTATCAGCCACACCGTCGTTCACGGCCACCTCCTCTCTAATTATTTTCTAGGTTGGTTTTTGCTCAACAGTCTTCCATAAACCTTGATGTGAAATCATGTGTGGCCATCTGAAGTGAATTATTTGCCACAGGCAGATTTTACTGAGACTGTGAAACGCTGGGTCGTATGTTTCACTACCAATGAATAGTTTTATTTTCCTTGTAGCGTGGGATTTGGGTGGAGTGGGGCTTGTACTGGGGGTTGTGCATGGGTGGGCTTATTAAGCAATAAACATGTAACAGCTGCAATTGCATGAACATCCTGTGAGGCGATGTGGCTATTGGAATGCACTTCAGTAACTTCACCACACTTTTTATTATTTCCTAAATCGCCTCTTATGCATTTCGACATTCCGTCATTTTCAAAGGCTATAAAATACAACATAAAACTTGTACCAAAAGGAATTAAAATATGAAACTTCCTGGCAAATTAAAACATTATGCCGGACCGAGACTCGAACAACATATTAAAATGTGTTACATTTCACAGGTGATTAGTCTGATAAAAATCAGTGGAATATTAATGCTAATGGTACATTGGCAATAGTGCAACGTTACGTAACTTGTTCCCAAAAATTATGCATAACTATAATAAAGCATTTCCTGTAATTGTACATGTGGTACAACAGTAAAAATTAAAATTAGAAGAATTTAAAAGGGGGGAAACACAATAGGTTTAGAACGGGCAGATTTAAAATAACATATATGACATCCTCCATGGTTTTATGACTATGAAACTGTTTTTCTGAAAATAACAAGCACTTATAAATGCCAAGAAGCAATTAAAAGAGGGAGGGGGAGGAGGAAGCAAAGGGGAAAGGGGTTTGTAGAAGTAGGGCAGGGGAAAGGCGTAAACAGGATTAATATTGGCGTATTGAAAAACATCTTTTAAGACTATTTGCAATCCTATGTCTGTAAACGTTTTATAAAATGACGCTTTTTAACTAAAGTAACGTGAAAGCATTGTGGAACAGCTATAGTATCGCTGTTATGGTGGGTTTTCTGTTTGTGCCATGTAGCCTTAAGCGCTAAGTAGTAACTCACGGCCGTGCCGAGCGAATGATACTGTATGGATAGTGAATAATTGAGCTTTTACTCATCTTAACAGCAAAACACAGGGGAAACCACACAAAGATGCATAGCCTTGGGGCTAGAATACAGAATGGTACTGCTTTTATCACTGAAAGAATATTGTGTAGCGGCGAACTGTAGTCTGTAGTCATCTAGCGAGGCGCTAAGCTGACGGTAGAAATACATCTCTAAGTATTCCACTAATAAACTGAAAAACCAATTCTTGGTGAAATTTGTCTGTTCTTTTAGTATTTCTGACGAACATTGTTTTTCCACGGAAAAATTTCTAATTCCTCAAGCGTGTTTAGCAATAGCCCTCTGGGTGCTTTATGCAGAATTTTAAGATTATTTCGAATTTCACCTAACGTGTGGTTATTTCGTAAAAATGAATTTTTACACACCATTCACTGCTGTCATGTATAGGTTACCTAAAACTTTTTTTTGGACATACCAGATTGCCCTGTACACAAGTTTTCTGTCACACTTAAACCTGTAGACATCCTTGTTCTAATATTTGGCATGCCTGGTCTGAGTGGAGTGTCATAATTTATTTCGTAACTCACTGTTAGTTTTTTAGCTCAAACCAATATTATGCCTCTTGAATCTGTTTAATACACGTTCAGTGAAGGCTGCTTTACATGTCATATTGTTTGTATTGTGTGTTAACCGGGGGCCTAGAAACGACGGAGAGGCTCCGTCCCCGCCTCAGCCGCAGTGGTCCACAACCCCACGACGACTACCGCAGTCCACTTCACCTCTCCGCCGCCCCACACCGAAACCAGGGTTATTGTGAGGTTCGCCCCCCCCCCCCCCCAGGGAACGTCTCACACCAGATGAGTGTAACCCCTATGCGTGGTAGAGTAATGGTGGTGTACGCGTACGTGGAGAACTTGTTTGCCCAGCAATCGCCGACATAGTGTAGCTGAGGCGGAATAAGGGGAACCAGCCCGCATTCGCCGTGGCAGCTGGAAAACCGCCTAAAAACTATCCACAGACCGGCCGGCTCACCGGACCTCGACCCAAGTTCGCCGGGCGGATTCGTGCTGGGGACCAGACGCTCCTTCCCGCCAGGAAAGCCGTGAGACGGCCAACCGGGCGGGCTATATGTCATATACAGGGTGGAAATGGCAAAGTGTGGCCAATATAATGTAATGGCGCTTACGAAAGTTTACTGATTTAATTATCTTGTATGTGCATTTGTAAAATTCTAATTCCTCTCTCTCAAACCCCACACGCTATGGGGAGAGAGGGAGAGTTTTAGTTTCAGCGAATCAAAATTTACGAAGTAAATTAGTATTTTTTATTTATCCGCTACCATTTTCCGCGCAAAAATGAGAACTTGGATTTTCTTGAATTACAGCGTCAATTGCCAAGAATCAAAACAAATGTTTAAGACAAAATGTACGTAGGATTTTATGTAGAATCTGATTCTGCAATAAAAGATGGGGGTTCGCATTTGAAATTCTAAAGTTGCCTGCCGCCCCACCCTGGGGCTGAGGTGGCGGGCTAATTTTAGCACAAGCAGATGTCCCTCTCGAAAATGATCAACTTTGGATTCTACACATTTTTTCGTGTGAAGCTTATTTTTCGACTTATTCTGGTTTGTCAACTTAAAATTTACACCCTGTATATCAGTGGTTAAAATCTCAAGTTAACAGAATTTTTCAGCCACCCAGAGAAAGATTCTTATGATTTTTCTAAAGTAAAGTTTTCTCAGCCCAGGATAAACATTTAACAGAAAGTGTGGGTTTGTTGTGAATGTCTCTTCGTAATTGTAAGGAGGTACAACCACTATGACCGTACAGTGTGATATGTTTATTGAAGAGTGTTTGTGTGCGTATTGGAACATGCGATAAGGGTGGCCGCGATAGCGAAATCAGGTGCTACGTTGCCACTCCGAAGGGACGCCGCTTTATTTTTACTTTCAGATCTTGATTCTGTTTTGTCGTGACAGAAATTCGTTTTTCATCACATTTTCGCGTGAGGACTACGAACCTCCAATGGCTGGTTTAGAAATGATTTGCTTCCATTCAGAAATATCATACTGCACAATTTTTATTAGAACTATTTACATTGTTCACTCATTTTTCAAGTAACTATATCTACCAATATATTCATCTGAAATCGCAGTGTTCCGATGAATCGGAACTGCTGACATTCATGTTGATTATGACTCGCCAGCAGCTCGTGGTCGTGCGGTAGCGTTTTCGCTTCCCACACCCGGGTTCCCGGGTTCGATTCCCGGCGGGGTCAGGGATTTTCTCTGCCTCGTGATGACTGGGTGTTGTGTGATGTCCTTAGGTTAGTTCGGTTTCAGTAGTTCTAAGTTCTGGGGGACTGATGACCATAGACGTTAAGTCCCATAGTGCTCAGAGCCGTTTGATTATGACTCTTCCAATATGAGGGTCATTTTCAGACAGTTCATCTTTCTCCCAGTAGTTGTCTTCAGCTTTTCGGGTATGTTTAATACACTTTTTCCGGTGTTCTGAACTTAGAGCCCGTACGGTTTCTCGGCGTAAAGCGTTAAATACTTTCACACTTCCACAGTTTCCTAATGTGTTAGCCGTACTCGTTCTTGCTACTTTTACTTTTCCCAGGTCGGCTGGATTT
This sequence comes from Schistocerca americana, assembly GCF_021461395.2. NCBI lineage: Eukaryota > Metazoa > Arthropoda > Insecta > Orthoptera > Acrididae > Schistocerca > Schistocerca americana. Next base: position 86,577,557 of record NC_060120.1, on the reverse strand, counting down.
AGCTTGCCACGAGCCACTGGCAACCAAACAAGTTTTACGTCTGGTCGAAGTTGCTTGGTTACTTGTTCCAGTTTCTTTACGGGTTTTGGAAAAAACGACATTCGGTTCGCGGAGATGGTGACTGACTTACTGCAAGTTTTTATTTTTTTTGTTTTGACACAATCACTTTTTATGATAAAATCATAGTTTACATTATTTATGATTGTATCATAAAAAAGTTATTGTGTGAAAAGTTAAAAAAATATTTGTTTACTGATGTTTGAAAATGAGGTCTGGCTAGGAGTATCTGCTTTGCCTTAGTCAGTTAGCTAAAATCGTCAACTGCAGGGGGGAAAGAATTATTCTTTGATGTTATCCAAGATATGATTTCAACTTTCTACCATGAGAAGCTCGGGTTTTTAGTGACAGGACAGATCATCGTGTGATATGGCGCTTGATCTGTAAGAACGACTGTTCTTTGAGGCAAAACACTGACAACTTTCTTGAACTATTCTTCACAATGAGCCGAGCTCATTTCGTTGTGGCAATTTCCGGTTCCTTTCTTCCCAATAAAATGTAATTATGCACAGTCAAGAAGTCTGTTAAATTAATGCGTTTTCCTGCTCTAGACAGTTCTTGAACCCAGCACGTCACCCATGATTTCGCTGAATGTAGCCCCGGTACTCACTGTAGCTGTCAAAGTTATTTTCTGGGGAATCAACTATGTTTTCTTGACACCGATACAACATTGTGTGCTTCTGTTCGCACCATGTCTCGTCTGTAAAGAAGATTTTATAGCCCTGTGCCCATGGATCTCTCATTCTACTAAGAGAAGTAAGTCGGGATACAGCAGCTGTCGCAGACTCCGTTAATACCGGTTGTCAGTTAAGTTTTTCTGTAATGGAATCGTAGGCTTTTAACTACTTTCAAAAGAGCAGGCACTGAAATATCAGGAAAACCTGTCACATTTTCTATCAGTTTCGGGTGGAGGTTTTTAATTGTTGGGAACACATTTTCCACGTACAAACTGTGATATGAAACTTCCTGGCAGATTAAAACTGTGTGACGGACCGAGACTCGAACTCGGGACCTTTGCCTTTCGCGGGCAAGTGCTCTACCATAGGAGCTGCCCAAGCACGACTCACGCCCCGTCCTCACAGCTGTACTTCTGCCGATATTTCGACAGGAGCACACCCTGCCAATCTCAAGGCACAAATGCAAGGAGGATGAAATGAGCAAGGGAATTTAATACCTCGGTTCACAGAGGAGAAACAAGGAAGATACCACACACAGAACAAGTGTCAGCACAAACAAAAATAACCAGCATCAGAAATATTGATAGTGACTATTAATCAACAGGTGATTGGGTTGGGTTGTTTGGGGGGAAGAGACCAAACAGCGAGGTCATCGGTCTCATCGGATTAGGGAAGGACGGGGAAGGTAGTCGGCCGTGCCCTTTCAAAGGAACCATCTCGGTATTTGCCTGGAGCGATTTAGGGAAATCACGGAAAACCTAAATCTTGTTGTGGATTAGCAAGACAGCCAACCCACTATGAGAGGAAGCCGAAAGGCACGCGTTTTAGCTCACGCAGGCTGGCGTGGGGTCTGGAACAGGTCAAGGAAATGAGACTAACAAAAAAAGGACGTAGCTGCTGGAATACTTAACTTTAATACATAATTGGTGAACATCGCTCTTGACGGTACATGTTTTACAGCATCAATAGTAACTGGTAATGGCGCCTTGCTAGGTCGTAGCAAATGACGTAGCTGAAGGCTATGCTAACTATCGTCTCGGCAAATGAGAGCGTAATTTGTCAGTGAACCATCGCTAGCAAAGTCGGCTGTACAACTGGGGCGAGTGCTAGGAAGTCTCTCTAGACCTGCCGTGTGGCGGCGCTCGGTCTGCAATCACTGATAGTGGCGACACGCGGGTCCGACGTATACTAACGGACCGCGGCCGATTCAAAGGCTACCACCTAGCAAGTGTGGTGTCTGGCGGTGACACCACAAATCTGGATGGCCGGACGTGGGATTGAACCGTCGTCCTCCCGAATGCGAGTCCAGTGTGCTAACTACTGCGCCACCTCGCTCGGTAATCAACAGGTGAGGCAGCACTAATTCTGTCCCTCAGTTTTTTGAGAGACAGAGCCGGATTCCAAGCAGTATTTAAACAAAATCCACCATCTCTGTTTATAAGGTTGCTTCATAGTTTGATTTGAACAGCTTCCTTAATAAAGCCAGAATCTCCGTGTTGTTGAATTCGATAGGATGATCGGTGTCAAGGCAATGTTCTGCAAATATCGACGGTGGTCGACGTCGTCACCCGGCAGCAAACCCGTAAGTTATTTGAGGAAACATATTGTCCCCTACCTTCTCCCACTCAATTCGAAAGATATAAATAGTACTTAAAATCATCGCAAGTTCATCCACAGGCTACGGTGGTCCCGAAGACAGCTATCACATCACGATGACAACGATAGTAACATTAGCATACAGATGAAGCAAGGACACAGGCATTCCGTTTAGCAACCACCCGGGGTACGTAGCGGTAAGCGCTATCGCAACGTTACACTCACTTTCACAGCCATGCGCGCTGCTAATCGTATGGTCATACACGCACACAGCCACTCTTCAGTGTTACTCTTTATAACATCCGTATCACACTGTGCCGTCACAGATGGTTGCAGTATCTTACAACGACAACAGAAACCTTCAAGGCAAAACCATGGTTTCTGTTGTATGTTTATCCTGGACTGAGAAAAATTTGTGGTAAAATGAATGACTGAAAAATTCTGTAACTTGAGATTTCCACTACCATTATATGTGCCTGTAAAGTAAAATTTCATTACCATCAGACCAATACATTTCAAATTACATAGTCTTAAAGTGAGCAGTTGCTAGCGAAGACACCCAAAGCCGGACAATCCTCACTAAAATCTAAAGTAAAAAGTATGAATTGAGCTTTAATACCACATTACTCCATATCACCTAATGCACAATAAAACAAGAAAAAGACTTGTATAACTCATTTTGTAACGAGCCTCTTACTTCACCTGTAATTAAAGCCTACGCTGGAATCTCCATAACAAAAATAAGATGGTCGTTAATTGCATGCGATCATTCATTTGCTAAATTCTCTTACATTGTGAGTGATGGGAAAGAAACAAGACTGGTTTCTTCTCTTAGATAATTTATAATGCTATTCGCAGTTCTATGTTTGGTAATATTGTTTTCTTTGTCTTTTTAAGAGCTCTAAAACCTAGCCGTTTTAATTCCACATGTGTAAAACTAATGGGACGGCCTGTTACGACAGATGTCGAGGAAAAGGTTTTAAGGCAAGGCCTTGGCGTTCTTCGTTGACATAAATCGTAGGTTGTTATTTTACCTGCGACATTGGAACTCTGTTTCTACTAAGTTTAAATCTATGGAACGATAAAATGCTTAGTGTCCTTATCGGGGGCCCTTAAACCATTTCGATGTGGTAAATTTTGCTATTATTATTATTACTGTTGGCGCCTTTAAAATAATTTTTTTTATATTAAATAGTTTAATTTAGATTTTAGAGCTTTTAAAGTGTTTTTGATTTTAAACTATCTTACAGTGGTGTTTCAAATAATTCTTGACGTTAATACCATTAATTTTAGACTTCAGAGTTTCAAAAACGTTTTAGATTCTAAACTATCTTATGTCAGTGCTTTAAATAATTTTTGCCATTAATACTATCATTTTTATCCTTTTAACATTGAATTTATCTGGTAGCAGCTTTAAATAATGTTTAATCCTACTGTTCATTGATGCCTTTTAACTGTTCGGACTTTTTTTAAATATAGAGCCTATTTGCTGGCACCTTTAAATTATTCTGGATGTGATCGCTAATTTGTGCCTTTAAGCTATTTTTGCTGGCTTATCAATTGAGTATTTGTATGAATTCATCAAATGTTTTGAAATTATCACTGTGCGCCTTGTGTAAATTGTTTGTGATATAATACAGGGTGGTGTTGTGGATTGGCAAGACAGCCAACCCACTATGAGAGGAAGCCGAAAGGCACGCGTTTTAGCTCATGCAGGCTGGCGTGAGGTCTGGAACAGGTCAAGGAAATGAGACTAACAAAAAAAGGACGTAGCTGGGGAATACTTAACTTTAATCCATAAATGGTGAACATCGCTCTTGACGGTACATGTTTTACAGCATCTAACTGGTAATGGCGCCTTGCTAGGTCGTAGCCAATGACGTAGCTGAAGGCTATGCTAACTATCGTTTCAGCAAATGAGAGTGTAATTTGTCAGTGAACCATCGCTAGCAAAGTCGGCTGTACAACTGGGACGAGTGCTAGGAAGTCTCTCTATACCTGCCGTGTGGCGGCGCTCGGTCTGCAATCACTGACAGTGGCGACACGCGGGTCCGACGTATACTAACGGACCGCGGCCAATTTAAAGGCTACCACCTAGCAAGTGCGGTGTCTGGCGGTGACACCACAGGTGGGGCAAATAAAAGAAGGTCTGATGAACACAGTTCCAGAGTACGAGGAAACACAGCAGAGGAAAAGAAATACACTACTAACCTGACTATAGTAAATATTGAAAGTACCATTCATCTCTTGGCACTTCTGGTCCCTTATCAGCAATTTGCTGAAGCCATGTCGAAGCTGGACTGCTAGAACTGCTCCAGTCTCGTCCGAAATGTTCTGCTACAGTTCTTGAACACTAGGATGATTGTTGCGATACACTTTAGACTTTAGGGCTTCCCACACAAAGTAACCGCACACTGACAGATTAGATAGATTAGGTGACCTGTGTGGCCAGCTAGGGCCGCGACCCGACTGACCTCTGCTAACACCTCTGTCAGGGGTGAAGATTGTGTTAATGTGCTCCAAGGTTAGGTCGCCTGTATGGGCGTTGCTCCATCCTGTTGGACGTAACTTTAAGTATTTTCCTCCTCCGTTAAGGCTGCCGCAAATGAATTCAAAATAGTGGCAATGTAAAGTGCCGAAGTCTGCGTCTGATGAAAGAAGATGGGACCAATGAAGCAGCATGCAGACACTGTACGCTAACCTTCTGATCATGCAATGGTGCTTCGTGGAACTAATGCAGATTCTCCGCTGTCCATAACCTGCGATTCTTTGAGTTTGCATAAACACTCAGGGATAACCAGCCTTCATCAGACATAAAGAACAGATCCATCTAAAAGGCATTCATCGTTATCTCAGTGAACAGCCACTCACAAAAACCAGGGGCGCTGAGGGCATATGCTGGTTTTAATCGGTAGGGATGCATGTTCAGATCCAGGTGGAATATTTGTTCACATGATCGACATGAAGAATGAAGAGGGCTGTACAAACACCGTAACATCGTCGAAGTGCTAAAGAGGAGAAGGTTAAATTGGGCAGGCCATATAGCAAGCATGACAGAGAATAGACTACCTAGAATGGCATTCAGCAGAACAATAGATGGAACGAGAGGAAGAGGGAGACCCAGAATCAGATGGCGAGATAACATTCGGGAGGACACAACTAGGATGAACAGCAACAGCAACTGGACAAACAGCGCATTGGACAGGCAGAAGTGAAAGAGGCTCATATAGCAGGCGTATGGTCGATAAGACCCTTTCCACATGTAAAGTAAAGTAAGTAATGATCGACTTGATAAGCCGGTCTTTTGCGACAGGTGTTCTATTGATTTGGTAGGACTCTGAAGCAATTTCTGGTGAACTGCAGCCACATTTTCTGGAGTACGGACAAGTTTCGGAATGTTTTTTGACTAGTTCAGAACAGATCCTGTCTGACACCATTTTTGGACTAAGCGTTACATGGCACTGGTTGCTGGCACTTTGACACCATTAAACTTCTCAGCAACCAATTGGCCACACCGTTTCAACTTTGTTGTCACACAACTTTCCACTATGAACACCAGCTGCTCCACTGTGGGTACCATCGTCCCCTCTGCACTGCTCCACTCACAGTGACACAGCCCGCACTACGCTTTGAACCGGTGTGGATCATGTGGCGGGCGTACACATGGTGTGCGCGTAGCGGTGTGTGATTATATGCATACATTCAAGTCCAATCGTATCCATTAATCAGGGCCACATTCATTTTATCTATTTTACCTACCCTGTATAGCTGTCAGTTTTTTTTTCTTTTTTTTTTTTTTTTTTTTTTTTTTTTGCTGCGTCTATACTCACTTATTTACCACTCCCAGATCCCGCATCCATATACATCACAGTTATGACAGAGGGTTTATACTGTCGAATATATCCCACCTCCAGTTAACCTACTATATCAATAAGAAGAAATAAACAGTGAAGAAAATTCTCAGTTGCAACTTGACCACAGTGATGGAAAGTTACACTGGGAAAACCATACAGCACACTTGCTAAAACGTTTGGTTCGGTTACTTTTTCCGTATGAAAAATTATCAACTTTGGGGATATAGAAGTCAATAAGTCAATACACACTGCACATTTTATTCAATGATTTTTATGGGATAATATTCTAGTGTAACTCAACTCCTCATTTAGGCAAAATGTATTCACTGCACGTAAGAAAGCAGTTAGCGGTATGTGTGTGGTTCACACAAGTACATCTTGCGGTCATATCTTTAACCAGCTGGTATTATTAGCCACAGCCCAACAATACATTCATTCACTTACGAAATGTTTTACCGATAGTCCACCGGAATTTGAGAGTAACATAAAATATATATTCATAACACAAGAGAAAAATGATCTGCAAATTAATGATTCTATCTTTGCTAGGAAAGGGGGGAAATAAGCAACTATACAACTCTTTAACACTCTACCTTCGGAAATAAAAGTCTGACAGGTACCAGAAGTGTTTTCGAATCTGATTAAAGAATTCCTTCAGTACCACTGAGAAAGTCTTGATAGAAATAATTAGTTATTTTTACAGAATAAAAACCGCAAATGCTAGCGTTCTCACATGACCGTTTTAACCAAACTGTCCTGTAACTTGCGTGAAACCCGTAAGTGACAGTCAAATTAAATTGGACTAAACTAATCCCCATCAGCTGATAAAACATGAATTGCTATTAATGACTGTCAACACATAACTACTTAGATTAGGTTTCCTATGTTAAATTGTATGCACAGCTAAATGAGAGGTCAAGGTGTAAACAGGCACAACACCACTGAGATCGAGGGATACGCTGTAAGCCATAAAACCGTAGAGAGTCCGTCTCCACTGCAATGCACTGAACTGTCGCTTGCCTCCCTATGTGTATCGAAACGCAAAGCAGGTAAAATCGGCCAGAGCTGTGCTTTGTTGAACAGGAATAAGGAAAAAAAAGCTGCACTGGCGCCAAGTGTCTGTAGTCACACAATGTCTCCGAGGTTTGCAGGACAATAGAGTTTGTTTTTAATAAGTCTTGTCCACAGGGTGCTTGCCACATAGGAGCCAGAGTCCAAGAAGAACTGCTACCGTGAAGGGAAAGAGCGGGAAGTGAATCTTCGTCAAAACACAAAGGCTGCTACGATAATATCTTAGAAAGGGAATGGGAACAGAAGGTTGGGACTTCTTTGCACGGCATGAGGCGCCGAAACCTGACTGGGTGCCATCAACTGAATCGATCAGTCTACGGGTGTGGTGCCGGTCCATATATAACACTACGGTCCGCTACTGTTATACCATAACTTCAAAGCTGGAGGCAAATTGTATCACGTTATTATTAGTCAAAGCAATTATAGTATAAAGAAGCAGAGCAGTTTTACCCTCTGGAAAGAATTTTGTTATGTTGACCGTGAAGTACCTAACGGAAGCGCCTTATCGGAAGGGAAAGTCAGAATTACGTAAATGTTTAAACGGTATCAAATAAAATTTGCCTGTCCACACTGTACAAATGATAAAGAAAACGGTCGCCAGCCTAATTAGGCACGAGAATGAGTAACATTCCTATTCAAGAAAAATAGATATGAGTAACTTTAATAGACAAACACAACCTATACTCTGCCACACGAGAGTGCAATGAACTCTAGCACAAGCATATGTTAACGTTAAGGTTGGAGCTGATAGTCAGACGACAACAAACTATTTACCTAACTACAACAGATACTGACACACAGTATTGTCTTCAGTGCTTAGTCAAACAGGATGGTCTCAACCATATTGCTATTAATATTCACAACAGAAACGTAAATTGGACATAGGTTCTGTCTTAGTTTTCAAACATTTTCCAAACTAACAAAAAAATGTAATTCATAATTATGAATGGGGCATAGGTTAAGTCTCTCTCAGCTAAATACCTGTCTATTTAGAATAAAATTTAAATGAAATGCACTGACAAAGATTTTCTCACTGACCTATGACTGAAATCAGTTACTGTAATTATAACAAATTGTCTGTCTATCAAATTTTTCCTACTAGTGAGCACAATAAACAAACTGTAGGTCCTATTACACTAATGTTACGCACTTTCCTATACACATGGGATCCTTATTTTAGCAGACATAACTATGAAACTTTCATCAGAAATTTGACCTGTTTACTGCTGTGAGACACAAGTTAACATAAAACATCAGGCATTGACTCACCTGGTACAGTGGACAACAAGCTGTATTATTCATTTACTGAACCAAATTTAGGTAGCCTCAGCATGAGTAAGTACTCTATTAGCTTTGAAATAACAGCAAATTGTTTTAAGACCTAATTAAATTTATCTGCTTCCATATTTTCGATAATTCTTTGAAAACCCATAGATTTTTAAGCAACAGCTTTGACTGCAAAATTTACTTCAACGAACAGTTACCATGGCACATTCTTTATCCACATTAATTTTAACCAAAACGTTTAATGTTTTACTGATGCATTTTAATATAACACACTGTGCTTTGATATTCTTTCAATTAGAATACTCGGTAAACAGTCTAACATGGGAAGGACAATGATTGGATAAGTGACTGAGGATAAAAAATTAGGATAGATACAAGAGTTCAGGTATAAATTGCCTTATATTTGAGCAATTATTCACTCAGAAATTACAATTATATACTGTAAGTTTTGTCCCCTCCAAATGAGGCAAAGAACTTAAATAATAAAGACGATACATTACATATGATTAAACCAGGACATCAAAGTCTCTACAAAGAAAAAAGTACACATTTCTATACAGTACCGAATTAATCATAGACTAATTACAGGAGCTCAACGATGGAATGTTGAACAAAACAGAAACCAAATTGAATCGACAAAAGGTATGCAGCGTCTAAGCTATGGTGTTACACGTAGTGTCCAACGGACACAGCATTTCGGTGATCAGACACGTCGCCATTGTCACGTACGCCGACAAATTGAGTTCCTGAGGGCGCGCGGCCGAGTTACCCTCTTCAACCGCAAGCCGTTCTCTCCGCGGTCCGTGCCCGAGGGTGCGCTTCGGCAGTCGCAGAGACGCTTACATCGGCATGTGTGGTAGCGTCGATGTAGTTGGTCCGTCCAATGGTCACTGGATCGTTGTGTTTACTGAGCGTCTTCTTAATTAGACCCACAGCTGGTTCCCAAGTCTTGCTGGAATCAAAGTCGCAATCTCGATTGATAACATTATCCCTGGTGCGAATATCCATGGCTTCTCTAACGACACTGTCCCAGTATTTGGAAGATCACCCTAAACTTCTGGTAAGTTTGTATTCCACAACATCATTCTCTGACAATCTTGTTGAGGTATATCAGGCAAGTGTGCCGCTGGTGTTCTTGGATTTGACCTCCGATGGTGCGCACTGTTTGTCCAGTATATGTCTTGCCACATTGCAACGTGATCTCATATACGCCGGCCTTCTGCAAACCGACGTCATCTTTTCCCATAGTGACCGTGTTTTATTGGGAGAGAAAAAAACAGTTCTTACGCAATGCTTTTTCAGCAACCGCCCAACTTTTCCCGACAGCGCGCCACTGTACGGCACATAAATACTGCGACTACCTAAAAATGTTCAAATGTGTGTGAATTCCTAACGGACGAAACTGCTTAGGTCATAGATCCCTATACTTACACACTACTTAAACTAACTTACGCTAAGAACAACACAGACACCCATGCCCGATGGAGGACTCGAACCTCTGGCGGGAGGGGCCGCGCAGTCCGTGACATGACGCCTCAAACAACTCGGCCATTCCGCGCGGCTGTGACTACCTCTTCATCTGTGATTTCTTCTGTCTCCACAGGTTGTAGAGTGGTGATGGTCCAAAAAACGCGCTTAATCTGCTATTCAAAATAATCGTTTCTTTCCGAAACACAGTTCTTAGATGTTGCAGTTCCTGAGGCAGACACTCTGCGCCTGAGACAGCGTACGCCGTGTGTTTTTAGTACCCCATCCTCAGCGCAGTGTGGTAACAGATATCTGCGTGCAAATACAGATCAGTGTCCGTTGTCTTCGGAGAGACACCGCGGCCCAGGGTACCATCAGCTCTTTTGTTGCCATGACGTCCAGAAATGATAGTCGTCTTTCTACATCCGTCTCCATAATGAATTTTATGTTCGAATGTATGGAGTTCAGATGTACGAGGAAGTCACGGAGTTTTTCTCTTCCATGAGGCCATTTACAAAGGGTTCTATATACAAATTCGCAATCACTTTTGAAAGTGGACTACCCGTTTCGACTCCCTCCATTTGCTCTTAGTATTCTCCATTAAATAATATGCCAAATTTAAATAGACGAAAAATCCCCAATATTGGCGATCTTTTACAGAAGCTTGACATGTAGCGCGGACTTCAATCCGAAATGCTTAAAATAGTTTCCACGACGAAACTTTGTCTCGAAACCTGGCGGAAAATCCAAAGAGATTCTGGTCGTATGTAAAGTATGTTATTGGCAAGAAACAGTCAATGCCTTCTCTGCGTGATAGTAATGGAGATACTATCGAAGACAGTGCTGCCAAAACAGAGTTACTAAACATAGCCTTCCGAAATACCTTCATAAAAGAATACGAAGTAAATATTTCAGAATTCAAATCAAGAATAGCTACCAACATGAGTAACGTAGAAGTAAATATCCTCGGAGTAGTGAAGCAACTTAAATCACTTAATAAAAGCAAGTCTTCTGGTCCAGACTGTATACCAGTTGTGTTCCTTTCAGAGTATGCTGATGCATTAGCTCCATACTTAACAATCATATACAACTGTTCGCTCGACGAAAGATCCGTACCCAAAGACTGGAAAGCTGCACAGGTCACACCAATATTCAAGAAGGTAGATTAGAGATTAGATTAGATTAGATTAGATTAATACTAGTTCCATGGATCATGAATACGATATTTCGTAATGATGTGGAACGAGTCAAATTTTCCAATACATGACATAATTAAGTTAATTTAACAACATACTTAAGTTAATATAACAACTTTTTTATTTTTTTGTGTTTTTTATTTATTTTTATTTTTTTTAAGTAGGAGTAATCCACTAAATTACAGGCCCACATCATTAACGTCGATATGCAGCCGGATTTTGGAACATACAGGGTGGTCCATTGATAGTGACCACGCCAAATATCTCACGAAATAGGCATCAAACGAACAAACTATAAAGAACGAAACTCATCTAGCTTGAAGGGGGAAACCAGATGACGCTATGGTTGGCCCGCTAGATGGCGCTGCCATAGGATAAACGGATATCAACTGCGTTTTTTAAAAATTGAAATCCCCATCTTTTATTACATATTCGTGTAGAACGTAAAGAAATATGAATGTTTTAGTTGGACCAATTTTTTCACTTTGTGAGAGATGGCGCTGTAATAGTCACAAAAGTATAAGTGCGTGGTATTGGAACGTCCCCTTTGAACAATTATACATGACTGTGCTTAAACTGACACAATATTTTTTTTTAGCGCAACGCAATCTGACTTTCAATAATCCCTACAAAAGAATGGCCCTGACTAACATTAACCTATACCTTTCACAAATCACTTACCTCACAAAAATCTTCGTTACTCGAACTACTGCAATACAGCGAGCGCCACTACTGCCAGCTAAATAAAAGATTCGAACTACGGAAGCCACTAACTACTGATAGGCATAGATAGCAAATGAAAGATTTTAATTGAGAACAAACAATGTATTTACCTTAATAGTCATAATATATATATAGCAGTTCATGATATCCAGTCTTACAAATTTCAAAACTCCGCCATCTCTCTCCCCACATCCACCACTGCTGGCAGCTCACCTCCAACTGCACAACGCTACGCGCTGTTCACATCCAGCTGCCCAACACTACAATGGCAGACAACAATGCAAACTAGCCACAGACTGCACACAGCACAGCCAGTGATTTTCATACAGAGCGCTACGTGGAGTTACCAATATAAAAACCTGAACAGCCAACTTACATAGCCCCCATGCTCCCCACAAAAAATTTTACAAATTGTTTTGGGCAGTGGCCAATAATAATTTGATAAAATTTACAAATATATCAAATGCACACACTTATTCATACAATGTTGATCAAAAGCTAAAATTTTCTCTCAGTCCATAAAGACAGTCCTGATCATTCATCACAGTAAAATTGCAGTGTTTTTCTCAAAGTCTGAGCAGTAAAAGAAAATGCACACGGAAGTAGTGGATTTCCATGCAGTCTTGAAGAAGTAGTGTTGTCCTTCCAACGGAAAGACAGTGCTGACTCTCGAAATGCAGACGGGTAATGGGCCACAGCAGAGCAAACCCACAACAGAGTCATTCGAAGTTTTGAAGAATATTGGTAGGTAGGTCATCACAGAGTAGGCCCACTGTAGTCCTTGTAGAAATAATGGTATTGGTGTGTCATCAAAGATGCAGACCCACTGTAGTCCTTGTAGAAATAATGGTATTGGTGGGCCATCAAAGATGCAGACCCACTGCAGTCCTTGTAGAAATAATGGTATTGGTGGGCCATCGAAGATGCAGACCCACTGCAGTCCTTGTAGAGACGGCCAGCAGTCATCTGTTGCAACTGTGCAGGTGCACAATCACCATCGAAGAGTCTTGCAGAGAATATAGCAAGTCCATAAACCACCACTTGTACACTCACAAAGTTTCTGGAATTGTCCTTAGAAGTCTTGCAGACAATATAGCAAGTCCATAAACCACCATTTGTACACTCACAAAGTTTTTGGAATTGTCCTTAGAACCAGCAATGCTGTTAATCAGTCCCTTGCTGAATTATTAACACACATCCAAACATTAACAGTCCCTACTTCTCACATATTGTCCATATACTATGACCAACAGAAATGTGTGCAGTGAAGTGTAACTTACAAGTTACTTAATTTGATGAACTGGGGTCAATTACAATTTTATAACATAAGAATACAATAACAAAGGTACAAAATACATCATTAAAAACATAACAATACAGATAACATTTGTAGTACAGGCTTTACAAAAGAATAGAAATAAACAGATACATCAGTGTTACAGGAATTATGACATAAGTACATACATAAAGATAAGAATAACTTTTGAAACATCACCTTCACATATGAGCAACAAAACAGAATAAAAAATGTCTAAACATCTTTTCAAAGTAAATAACATATTATCAGAAAAATTCTACAATGTAACTCTCATCAGATAAACACATAAAGACAGGAATAACACAAATATACAAGAGTACACAAACACATAGCGGAATAACAGAAAGGGAAAGGACAGGGTTTGTTTTACTGCAGTATCTTTCTTTACTTCTTGGAGATCTCCCTTCATTCTTCATTATTTCAAAAAGTGCTATCTATACCTGCTCTCTGTACTTTTTTCGTAAAACTTAGTTTTTCTCCACTGTACACTACTTTTTTGGCCAAACCATTTTCTTATAGCTTCTCAATGCATTTCTTCCAATTCATCGCAACTCATTCTCTTATATTGTCTACCCCCTCTTAAGCTAACTTAAATCTACTGAGCTCAGATGCTAAACTAAGGGATGAGGCAATGCAGCAGCATAAAACAATTAATACAAACAGCAATGAAAAAAATGGAAATTTTCAAAGAAAGCTGCAATAAATCTAAATTACCAAGCAATGCAACATTACAACTAATATGGCCTAATGTGCAGCAACAAGAAAAATAAATCTGTAGTAAAACTAGCTTAACAGAGTAATACAAAGTGAAATTTAGTAGCACTATGCCTGGCAAACAGCAGCAGCAAATGCAATAACTTATATCTAAACATGACAAAGCTCAATCAGAAAAAATATTACACTAAAGATGGCCATGTCTAAAACCTATGTCACTTCTTAATACTAGAGTGATGCATCACAATAAGTTACTGTAGCAGACAAGTTACCAACTCGTTTAAAAAATTATTTATGCAGTTTCTGTGAAGGGAAATGTCTATTTGTGCTCTCTTTTCTAAGAAAGTACATCATAAATGTATTCTTTCCTGGGTCTGTAGACAGAAAATAGTGATATTAGTATGTCTATTAAATTTTATAATAACCAATGCTGCAGTGCAGCTAGAAACTAGATATTGGACGAAATGAGCAAATATATATAGCCTATCTAGAGCAATGCATGAAAAGTCATTCACTAGGCAAATGGCGTCTCCAAAGGCAAAAGAATCTCTCAACCAGAAAGACAATAAATGTAAAATGTTTCTCATCATTTCATTAGGCATTTCAGTAAATATCATAAATTAAGAGCTCCACAGTGTAATCATATGTTTTCAAGTTTGAGTGTGTCGTATTTGCGATGCTTTCTACAAACAAATGTCAATATCGAGGATAATGGCCTCCCTTTTTTTTTACCCTTTGCCTCTGAAAAGGCACACACTAATGGCTTTTTCTCCAGGCATCTGACACAGCTGGCTCCTGAAGACGCATTACGTCAAGGTCACTTGGCTTTCTTAGCGAAATATTTACGACACCAGTTTGCACTACTGTGACAGTCTCATACAAAAATTTCACAGTTCGAGAATTTGCATTGCAAATCTGTAGAAACAAAATCCTATAAATATAACAGTGTCCAAAAAATATTCGTCGGCATTGTGATACATTCACGCATTTACACACATTTCATGACTCTTAAAGTATGATTCTTGGTTTCCAACATCCTTTTTCACAAGTCAGAGTCCCTAACCACTACTCATTATTCCTTACCTTATTACACATATACATATTCGTCGACACTTCTTCAATATTTCATCATAATAAATGCGTAGCATAATCAAATTCCTTATATAACATCAGCTTATTGATCATAAACATACCGCAACAGCGTAATACACATCGTCGTCATAAAAATAACATCGTAACACTTCAGTCAAATCTCAAAAACGTCGTAGCTTTCTGCAGTAGTTTCAAAACCTAAATATAATTCTCTGCTCATTTCAATAGTGTAATCTACCTCGAACATACTTTAAAAATCATGATCCCATACCAAATACATCATTCAAAGCTCTCATAGTATCACAATGGTTCCAAAAAAATATGAACAGTTCACAAAGTACAGACGAAATACAATTTCATAAGTGTGAAGTTAATCAACTGTGTAATTGCTAAACATCTGCCACTGACGTAGTAAAAAATTGTTTGTTTCTCTGTTTAAATAATCAGATAGCTGTGTATTTTATGTGTTAGAGAAATATGGTACCGATGTGTAAAGTTGTATAAGCAAATACCAGGTGTTACAGATTATTGCAATGGAATGAAATGTATCACGGAACAACTTTGTATCATTGTACTTCAAATATCTTTAACAATAAATGTTTTAAGTACAAAATTAATCACTGAAATACGTGTACTGTAGCGCTAAACTGTGCGTCTTGTTGTAAGATAATCTCTGTGGTAGTGTCGTAGTTATCGTCCTCCGAAAGCTGAGTTCTGCAGAAGTCAATGTACTTACCTCACAATAAACAAAAGTGAAATGCTTTGCGTATAGATATCTTAGTTATTACACTTATTGCCGTGATGAAGAAAGTACTGTGCTGTGATGTATTGTTGTGCTACGGAAAAGGCAGTCTCATTGTAGCTATACCACAAAAGTTACTGCTAAAACATGTTTTACTTTCCAGAATAATTCAGAAAACTGTGCAGATATAAAACAGATACACCGCAAAAGCAACATTGTAAATTGTCACTCATTAGTAGCGTCGTGATAAAATCGTGCAGCTGTCACATAAACTAACCACTGTGTCATCTGGTATCTCACAGAAAGTACTTTAAATCCAGAATGCATTTCCAAGTAAACCAAAATGTTGCATTAAAGTCTCATTAGCAGTACCGGTAAATGTTCTAAGTATGTGAGCCTTATAGTCGTTACATAATCGTGCAACCAACAAGCAAGAATGTACACACACAATAACACTGTGTCGTCTGTTCACAATAACAATGCATTCGTAATTTCTGTTTAAATAAGTTCTCTTGGTTCTTGACTGGATATTTAACTTCAAACATTGTTTCATGTTAACAGATTCTAAGTCTGACAAAGCATACTAGCAATGTAAAGTGAAAAGTTATATGGCAAAGACAAAGTTAAAAAGCAGATTATCTTTCAATAAACGGTTTTACATTTGAAATGTGGTACAATCCTTTACTCTTCCTAGTACGCAGAGTTTCAACTTCAATGCAATTATTATGTGGTATACGTCGGTAAAGAATACTGGAATTTTTCTCAATGTTAGCGTCTATGTTATTTTTCTCTGAGCCAACCGGCGCACGTCGCACGTGGCTGCCTCCGGTGCGAGTCATTGTCTGCTAACTCTTTGTTGGCGTGCGTCGTTATTGGGATTAGGAGACCTAACTTCTACAAATTCACCTTGACGAGAAGGCCCTGCCCTGTTTGAAGCTCGCCAGTTCTGATGGAATTCAGGTCTGTCGTTTTGTCGGTAGTTTACATAGTTTCTTGTTTGTCGGTCATGTGGTGGAGAATTTCTCACTGAATCGTAACTGCGTGGTGGACTGTTGCGTCTGAAGTTATTCTGTCTCCCTTGATAATCATTATTTTGGTTCCCAAATTGTCTGTTTCTCTGATTGTCTTTGTGATAGTCACTACCGCAGAGAGGTGACCTTTCCCTGTAATTATTACTACTCTGCCAACGGTTGTCATACGGGTGGTGTCTGTTTGGGTCACGATTTACGTTGTTAGAATAGCCTTGTCGTGTATTATTTCTGTCATTGCGGAACTGTGACAGATGTGACCTGTAATTGTTGTGCTCCTGTTTTCGCGTTCCGCGATTGTCAGTGTCAATATCCAGTTCTTGTAACAGTCCCTGAAAAGCTTCAATGTCGTCTTTGCAACGTCCTGCTAAAATAATATGTCGTAAATGTTCAGGCAATTTGATTAAGCAAATGCGGATAGGTTCTGAGGGGCTGTATGGGATTGAAAGATACTGATTCTTATGCAACATGTCTTCAAAATATTTCATAAGACTGGAAAATTCAGATTGTTCGAAATGTTTCATCATTATGATGCTATGTTTTACTCGGTCTTGTGTAGCTTGAGACCAATGCGCTGAGAGGAAGGCATGATAAAATTCTCCTTCACTGTGACAATCGTGACTGACTGATCGCATTCTTACAGCTGGTTCATTCTCTAAGTAGCCACACATAAATTCTAACCTGTTCTCTAATGACCAGTTGGGAGGAAAACAATGAGAGAATTGATGAAGCCATGCTTGTGGATGAATGTCGTTGTCAGAATTCTTAAATGTTTTGAATTTACGTGTAGTAATGAACAGCTTATAGTCAAAATCATCATGTCGGCGAGTCGCATCTCGGTCATTCTTACGTCGTTTCGGCGGTTCCATCTCAAAATTCGGTGTGCCTTGCCAATTTCTTTCATAATTTCCGAAGTGTCCTGTGTTATTATTTTGTGGTTGTTCCGTATTTCTAAGTCCCTCTTCCCGTGTTGGAGCGCGAGTGTCCTCTGAAATATGTAATTTTTTGTGTTGCGTATTGATTTGATTCTGATTTTGTTTGAATTTCCTAATTTGTTCATACTCTTCTGTGTCAGTGATGGCTACAGGTCTTGTGTCATTCAGATCATCATCTACCTTTGTAGATAAGTTAGTGAACTGATCTGAAAGTTCGGCTACTTTATCCGATAGTGAAATTATTTCCTCTGTGTGTTTTTCTGAACCAAGTTTCAGAGTGTCCATTTGTGTCGAAATCGTATCTACTGTGTCCTTTAAGTTTTCCTGAGTTTTTGCAAGTTGCGTAACCGAATCGGTAGATGCAACTGAGTCAATTTTAGCCCACAAGGTCACATGATTTTCATGAACAATGGTTTGCAGTTCTTTTATGGCTGCTTCGTGATTCTGTAATGCATTTTCATGACGCGAAAAAATAGGTTGGAAATGCTCACAAATTTGTGTTTTTACGTCATTACAGACTTTTTGACATTTAGATTCAATGTTATGTAACTCAGTAGTTAAATCTTCACGTGTTTGTTCAAGTGTGGCGTCTAACTTCCGAAGATTTTGTTCCATTGTGTCTAACTGTTGCTGTGTTTGTCTCTGGTGTTGTTCCATTGTGTCTAACTTTTGAAGCTTTTGCTGTGTTTGTCTCTGATTTTGTTCCACTGTGTCTAACTTTCGAAGATTTTGTTCTATTGTGTCTAACTTTTGAAGCTTTTGCTGTGTTTGTCCCATTTGTTGTATTAATTGTAATAACAATGCACTGGTGTCTGAAACATGTTCCTCAGTGGTTCCTCAGTGCTTTTCGGCAGTGAATTTGCACCGGCAACATTCACATTTTGACAAGCAGAAAATGTGTCTTGACTTATTTGAGAAAACGGTGAGGACGCAAAACCTGAATCTACAGTATTTGCAAGATTGTGTCCTGTCATTTCGGATTTCTGAGGTAGCTGTTGCCGACCGATCGATCGATAACGCTTCCCTGTTCACTAATTGTTTCACTGCCTACACCATTATTTGTAGCCCGCTCCATTTCCCTATGCACAATTACCAAATCACTAGTTTGAACATTAGTTAATCCATTACATGGTGGCGCTAACACACTGCTTTCGTCTTCACTGTCTTTTCTCAGTTTACTTTGGAGCCTAGTATTACGTTTTTCACACGCCATTATTGTCACAATATTTCACACGACAACACAGAAAAGCACAATTTGAAGAGCAAAATAAGAAAAAACATTAACATAGCACTGAAAATAATATCTAGTTAATTGCAAGCGCAGCTGCGAAATACTTGGTGCAAATCTACATGCATGCCACAACTGTTTTACTGTACAAGAATGAAAAACTACACTACAAAGGAAATTCTCTCTACAATTACGCGCTAGCAATAAACAAAACCTACACTAATTACACAAACTACAAGAAAAAATCAGAAGATTCCAGTGAGGTATCCTCGGCTAAGGGTCGACATATGAAACGTCCCCTTTGAAAATTTATACATGACTGTGCTTAAACTGACACAATATTTTTTTTAGCGCAACGCAATCTGACTTTCAATAATCCCTACAAAAGAATGGCCCTGACTAACATTAACCTGTACCTTTCACAAATCACTTACCTCACAAAAATTTTCGTTACTCGAACTACTGCAATACAGCGAGCACCACTACTGCCAGCTAAATAAAAGATTCAAACTACGGAAGCCACTAACTACTGATAGGCATAGATAGCAAATGAAAGATTTTAATTGAGAACAAACAATGTATTTACCTTAATAGTCATCATATATATAGCAGTTCATGACATCCAGTCTTACAAATTTCAAAACTCCGCCATCTCTCTCCTCACATCCACCACTGCTGGCGGCTCACGTCCAACTGCACAACGCTACGCGCTGTTCACATCCAGCTGCCCAACACTACAATGGCAGACAACAATGCAAACTAGCCACAGACTGCACACAGCACAGCCAGTGATTTTCATACAGAGCGCTACGTGGCGTTACCAATATAAAAACCTGAACCGCCTACTGACAGTATCACGTAACATTCCGCCAGTGCGGACGGTATTTGCTTCGTGATACATTACCCATGTTAAAATGGACCGTTTACCAATTTCGGAAAAGGTCGATATTGTGTTGATGTTGGCTATTGTGATCAAAATGCCCAACGGGCGTGTGCTATGTATACTACTCGGTGTCCTGGAAGACATAATCCAAGTGTCCGGACCGTTCGCCGGATAGTTACGTTAATTAAGGAAACAGGAAGTGTTCAACCACATGTGAAATGTCGACCACGACCTGCAACTAATGATGTTGCCCAAGTAGGTCTTTTAGCTGCTGTCACGGCTAATCCGCACATCAGCAGCAGACAAATTGCGCGAGAATCGGGAATCTCAAAAAATGGTTCAAATGGCTCTGAGCACTATGGGACTTAACATCAATGGTCATCAGTCCCCTAGAACTTAGAACTACTTAAACCTAACTAACCTAAGGACAGCACACAACACCCAGCCATCACGAGACAGAGAAAATCCCTGACCCCGCCGGGAATCGAACCCGGGAACCCGGGCGTGGGAAGCGAGAACGCTACCGCACGACCACGAGATGCGGGCAATCTCAAAAACGTCGGTGTCAAGAATGCTACATCAACATCGATTGCACCCGTAACATATTTCTATGCACTCTGAACGCAAGAGAAATTACGGGACGATGACAGGTTTTTTGCACGCGTTCTATTTAGCGACGAAGCGTTATTCACCAACAGCGGTAATATAAACCAGCATAATATGCAACTATTGGGCAACGGAAAATCCGCGATGGCTGCGACAAGTGGAACATCAGCGACCTTGGCGGGTTAATGTATAGTGCGGCATTATGGGAGAAAGGATAATTAGCCCCCATTTTATCGATGGCAATCTAAATGGTGCAATGTATGCTGAATTCCTACGTAATGTTCTACCGATGTTACTTCAAGGTTTTTCACTGCATGGCAGAATGGCGATGTACTTCCAACATGATGGGTGTCCGGCACATAGCTCGCGTGCGGTTGAAGCGGTGTTGAATAGCACATTTCATGACAGGTGGATTGGTCGTCGAAGCACCATACCATGCCCGCACTTTCAGCGGCTCTGACGTCCCCGGATTTCTTTCCGTGGGTAAAGCTGAAGGATATTTGCTATCATAATCCACCGACAACGCCTGACAACATGTGTCAGCGCATTGTCATTGCATGTGCGATCATTACAGGAGAGGAGGCGAATTACTCGCTGTTGAGAGGAATGTCGTTACACGTATTGCAAAATGCATTGAGGTTGACGGACATCATTTTGAGATTTTATTGCATTAATGTGGTATTTACAGGTAATAATGCTGTAACAGCATGCGTTCTCAGATATGATAATTCACAAAGGTACATGTATCACATTGGAACAACCGAAATAAAATGTTCAAACGTACCTACGTTCTGTATTTTAATTTAAAAAACTTACCTGTTACCAACAGTTCGTCTAAAATTGTGAGCCATATGTTTGTGACCTTCTATCGCAAAGCGAAAAAAGTGGTCCAACTAAACCATTCATATTTCTCTACGTACTACACGAATATGTAATAAAAAATAGGGGGGTACCTATTTTAAAAAACGCAATTGATATCCGTTTGACCTATGGCAGAGCCATCTAACGGGCCAACCATACCAACTATCTGGTTTCCCCCTTCAAGCTAAACAAGTTCCGTTCTTTGTAGTTTTTTCGTTTGACGCTTATTTCGTGAGATGTTTGGCCCAGTCACGATCAATGGACCATCCTGTATATTGTGTTCGAACATTATGAATTACCTCGAAGAAAACGGTGTATTGACACACAGTCAACACGGTTTTAGAAACCATCGTTCTTATTAAACACCACTAGCTCTTTATGAGCATGAAGAGTTGAGTCCTATTGACAAGCTATTTCAGATCGATTCTGTAATTCTGGATTTCCAGAAGGCTTTTGACACTGTACCACACAAGCGGCCTGTAGTGAAATAGCGCGCTTATGGAATATCGCCTCAGTTATGTGACTGGATCTGTGATTTCCTGCCAGAGAGGTCATAGTTCGTAGTAACTGACGGAAAGTCATCGAGTAAAACAGGAGTGATTTCTGGCGTTCCCCAAGGTAGTGTTATAGGCCCTTTGGTGTTCCTTATCTGTATAAATGATTTGGGAGACAATCTGAGCAGCCGTCTTCGTTTGTTTACAGATGACGCTGTCGTTTATCGTCTAATAAAGTCATCAGAAGATCAAAAGAAATTGCAAAACGATTTAGAAAAGATATCTGAATGGTGCCAAAATTGACAGTTGACCTTAAATAACGAAAATTGTGAAATCATCCACATTAGTGTTAAAAGGAATTCGTTAAACTTCGGTTACACGATAAATCAGTCAAATCTAAGGCCTGCAAATTTCACTAAATACCTAGGAATTACAATTACGAACAGCTTAAATTGGAAGGAACACACAGAAAATGTGAGGAAGGGTAACCAAAGACTGCAGGACACTTAGAAAATGTAACAGATCTACTAAGGAAACTGTCTACACTACGCATGTCCGTCGTCTTTTAGAATATTGCTGAGCAGTGTGGGATCTTTACCAGATAGGACTGACGGAGTATATCGAAAAATTTCAAAGAAGGGCAGCACGTTTTGTATTATCGCCAAATGTGGGAGAGAGTGCCGCTGAAATGATACAGGATTTGGGCTGGACATCAATAAAACAAAGGCGTTTTTCGTTGCGACGGAATCTTCTCACGAAATTCCGATCACCAACTTTCTCCAATGAATGCTCAGATATTTTGTTGACACCGACCTTCATAGGGAGAAACTATCACCACGATAAAATAAGGGAAATCGGAGGTCGTACGGAAAGATATAGGAAATCGTTCTTTCCGAGCGCTGAACGTAATTGGAATAATAGAGAATTGTGAAGTTGGTTCGATGAACCCTCTGCCAGGCACTTAAATGTGATTTGCAGAGTATCCCTGTTAATGTAGATGTAAAAAGAAAATACGTGGAGGTTACGATATGCCTAACAATGTCGCTGGTCTCCATATCAAATTTCTGACCAATGAATTCTAGTGACTCACTCAAGGTGCAAAAATGGTTCAAATGGCTCTGAGCACTATGGGACTCAACAGCTGAGGTCATTAGTCCCCTAGAACTTAGAACTAGTTAAACCTAACTAACCTAAGGAAATCACAAACATCCATGCCCGAGGCAGGATTCGAACCTGCGACCGTAGCGGTCTTGCTGTTCCAGACTGCAGCGCCTTTAACCGCTCGGCCACTTCGGCCGGACTCACTCAAGGGCACCGTAGTGAATAACGAAACGACATTAAAGCTCTCCATGATATCTGAGTCCTCCAACCCGAAGTTGTTGAGGCGTTTCACAATACTCACAGAATTGCGGATGTAATGTGAGCATTTGCCCACATAAGGAAAAAAACGGTTCAAATGGCTCTGAGTACTATGGGACTTAACCGCTGAGGTCATCAGTCCCCTAGAACTTACAACTACTTAAACCTAACTAACCTAAGGACATCCCACACATCCATGCCCGAGGCAGGATTCGAACCTGCGACCGTAGCAGTCGCGTGGCTCCAGACTGTAGCGCCTAGAACCGCTCGGCCACTCTGGCCAGCCCACGTAAGGACTTAGTATCTTTGTCAGGTATTTTGCCAGCAAATGTGTAGGAGCTCTGATATTGCTGACAATGAGGCGTAACGGTGACTCATATTTGTGGTCCCTGGGGAGTACATAAAGTTTTTCGGTACATGTTCTTGGTGGTGACAGTTTATTGATGAATCTCTCTGGTAACTCCGATTCATTGAGAAGGGCCCCAGTCTTGTTCTTCACCGTCTTAGTGGGGTCAGCGTTGATCCTCCTATAGGAGTGTTCATTTAGCATGCCCTGCATCTCCTCGGCATAGTCATTGTAAGAGAGAACAACAGCAGCATTGCCTTTTCGGTAGGCAAAACAACAATCGCATGTCACTCTCTCTGGTTCCAAAATTCCGCCCTTTCTTTGCTGGTAATATTTGGATTCGTAGTTTTAGTTCTGGTCAGGGCACAAGTTTCACTACGCATTTCTTATGCTGCTTCAGGCGGTAGTAGCCTTCAACCTGTTCATCTGCACTGACGGTGTCCGCGAGCGGTGTGAACTTCGTGTTGGGGACAAAGTGAAGTCCCCTCTCCAGAATGGAAACCGCATCACCGTTCAGCTGTATGTCAGTCAGATTGATGGCAGTCTTGTACGGAAACTCCAGCGATAGTTTGTCAACGAGACGTGAAAATTTTGATGTTTGACGTCCTGCAGCCTTCCTATAGGCGAACTCGACTGTCACCCCGGTGACACCATCAGTCTAGTCCAAGGGTTAAAATAACTGGCCAGATTTAAATGTAGTTTAAGAAGTTTTTGGAAACGGTACTCAAGGCTCTGAGATACTGGCTGAGAAAGTGTACCCTCTCACGTACCAATTTCTTTATTTGGCCGTCGTAGAATCGATGTGATGCGTTATCAAAGCAAAGTTAAGCACAGCTTCCTCGGCACAACTCTTCAGAAATACGAGAACATCCAGTAAACGGCACCTTCAGCGGCGCAGCTTGTCGAATTTCTTCATTTTGCGATACATCTCCTCCCCGTAAAGGTATGTGGTATGTGATCTGATTCTTGAGTTTCCCCCAGCGTATTTGTTGATCGAAAAGTTCACAGGTATATTCACAGGTGTACTGCCGGTGCACTGTGTCCATGAGCACTATATTTTGGCGATCAGACGTATTACCATCGTCAGGTACGCTGACGAATTGAGCTTCTGAGTTTATTTTATTTTTTCCTTCCATTCTCTGAGGGAGGAAGTCTGGTTGTTCGAATGCGTCTTTGTGCCCTTGTAGCCACAGGATTTTCATCTTAACTTTCCGTTTCATTACAATTTAGTTCCAAATCACATTTTGTTGATTACAATTCCATTCTTTTTCCTTTGTCTTAGAATCACATACTACGTGTTAGGCTTCCTCCTTGATGTGTGGTTATTGACTGTGCGACAGGTGTTCATCTTCGTTGTCCTTCGTCACTTTTTTTTCTGGAAGCTGTGCTGCTTTCTGTCTCTCTTCATGGTTTCTTCCATGATGGCAAGTTGAAAGGTGGCTACACTGAGCCACAGCGCCAGAGATTGCGCCAAAGAGTTTTATTTAGCCGCCTCCACTGGCAGTTCTTATCGAGAAGTCGTGGTGGAGAGTGCTATTGAGATGTAGCAGTGGTGAGTCGTTGTTGAGAAGTTCCCATGGAGAGTGCTTGTTTAGAACTTGTAGTATTGTTTTGATGGGCTATACACCAGATGTTGTTGGATTATGGATGCTGTAATGTGCTTTTCGCCAATATGTATGAAGGTAAAAAAATTCCTTTTTTTGTTATTTCAATGTCTTAAACAATAATGCCTCTTGGTCACAGGTTCAGTCAACAAAGGATCTGGCTCGTGTTCTTGCATTGGAGTGTAATTCTGGTTTTCTTGCGCAATTATAGTATTTCTATTTTTTTTAATTACTTCAGTATAAATGGTATTTAAAATTTCTTGTCTTATTGAAGAAGAACCGTGCCAGATGTGTACGTTGAATCACACTTCCACACACAGAACAGTTACACTTGTGCTTTGGTTTCGTACGTTTTATAGTTGCTGGGGACTTAATTAATTAATTGTGTTAACGGAAATTTTCTTTCATTCTTTGTTGCTATTATATGCAGTCAGATTGCGTACTAAAACTAGTCAGTGCCAACCGTTTACGAGACTTCGTAATCGGACAGACAACTACTAAAAATTAAAAGTATTTGCATTTCATATTTATATAATTAAGCCCCCACGCACGTGGCGACCGCTGCTTCGGATCGTCCCTTGGAATTCTTCTGATTGTAAAATAGTAGATAGTAGTATTGTTGTAGTAATTTGTAGTTTAGTAATTGTAGTCTATATTGCATGTGTAGATTTGGTAATTGTCATTCTTCTAATGGTATTTTTTGCAGAATTTAATTTTTGTTGTCTTGTATACGGGTTTGACAACTTTGTGCAGTTAGGAAGATTTCAATTGTTCGTTAATCGTGTTTGAGGGAGGCATTTCGTGTGAATGATATTGTTGGTGATAAAGTGTCATTGTGTGTAATTTTCGTATAGTGACGAGTTTTGTATGTTTTGTAAATGATTACGCGATCGATGAAAAAGGCAAAAATGATGAATAGTGAGAATGACGAAATTGTTAACATGGCGAACTCGCCAACACAGGAGAACAGGATAATGAATAATAAAGTTGAAAACAATTTAATAAGTCGGGAAAATAGTCCAGAACCATTTCAAAATTTTTCACAATCAAAAAATTTTCAGAATACGAGATTAATGACAGAAGATTCTGGAATAGTATCGAACACAAATAGCTTTACAGCTATGACGAAGGAAACTGGTTTTGCGGGAAATGTTAGGGGCGAAAAGAATTTTGAACCAGTTAATATGGAGCAGTTGATGGGTGTAATATTAAATTTGGGATCTGAATTAAAAACACGGTTAGACTCACAAATAGGAACAATGGAAACACGGTTAGACTCACTGGGATCACAGTTAGGATCTGAATTAAAAACAGAGATAGGAACAATTAAAACTGAGATGAGAACAATGGAAACACGGTTAGACTCACGAATAGGGACATGTTTCAAAAATATGAAAGATGAATTAAAGAAAGAAATCAGAGAAGAAGTACAACCGATTTTGAATGCTCACAATAATAGATTAATTTCGATAGAAATTAGACAAAAGGAACAGGATAGAGAACAAGAAGAAAGAGATCGGGTGATAGTACAAAAATTTTCAGAGTTAAATTTACAACGTGCACACGATAAGGAGGAAATATTTGAGAGAATCGAGGAATCCGTACCAAATGACACAATAAATAATCTAACACAACAATATGAACAGTTAACTAATAAATGTGTCAATACTGAAACCCGAGTCGCGACACTTACAGAAGACGTAAATAAATAGAAAGAACAAATAGGTGATTTATCGGAAAGAGTGGAGGAGATTTCAGATAAATTGACAAATCTTAGTTTACATGGGGACAGAGATTCAGATGATACATCTCCATTACCATTTGCAGAAACCGAAGAGTACCAGAACATAAATAAGCATGTTGAAAATCAGGGAAAATTTAATGAACGCGTTAAAAGGGAATTTGAGGCATTAAAAGCAAGTCAAACAAATTGAAGGCGAAATCGTAGGAAAAGACAGCAAAAGAAATTTAGAATCACAGATAGCAAAAGGGTTTGAAGAAAGTAATTTGTTTCATTTACGGGATGCAACAAGAGAGCGCCAGGCGCGCGAACTTGACAATAATCGTCATTGGGACTGGGACAGACGCGGTAGGTCTTTGTCGCCACGAGGCGAAAACTTTGACTATAAACACTTTTTGACTGTTCGGAAATTTAAGATCTTTCGCAATTCTAAGAATGACATACATCCATGTTCATGGTTAGATCAATTTATGTACGCACTTCCACCAAATTGGCCATTAAGTCACAAACTGGAATTTATGTGTGGATATTTAGAAAATGAACCGGCGACGCGGATGCGCGCACTTATTATTGTAATAATTTAAATGATTTTTATCATGCATTTCTATCGGTATGTTGGTCCGAAAACACGCAAGACAGAGTCAAACACAGTCTTATTATGCAGCGTAATTTTAAACAGTCTGAGTTCCGCACGCCAGCAGAATACTTTGAAGACATGATTGGAAAGAATCAGTTCTTGTCCAACCCTTATAGCCCGACGGAATTAATTCGCATTTGTTTAACTAAGCTGCCACAATCCATAAGACAAATTGCTTTAGTCGAAAGATGTAAAGACGACATTGAGACTTTTAAGACTTTGCTACAAGAACTTGAGTATGACAACGACTACGGGACTTCCTGTAATTTTTTCAGTAACAGTAATTACACTAGATTTTCAGAGAAAATGGATAGTGATCGGAACGGACGTTATAGTGGTAATTTTCAAAATGACAGACGTAACAGACAGGACAATAGATACCAGCCTTATGACAATAACAGACGGTCTAACAGAAATTACACAGACAATTATAATAACGGAAATTCCTACCGGAATGATCAATCATACGGAAACAGTAATCGGTGTCATCAAGACAGAAATTATTCATACAATAATAGAAATTCTTACTACAGAAATAACCAGGGTAGTAGATATAACAATAATTTCAGAAGTGACAGTCGAAATTACACAAGAAGTTGTCGTGCAGATTGCCAGGAAAACAGAAATTTTAATAACAGACACAACCAAGAATTTACATGTAACAGACAGGAGGGACCTAATTGGCATCCTCCGCGTGACAGAAATTCAGAGAGACAAGTGCAAATTGTAGAAATTGATCCTCGAAATGACGGAAATAATCAAAGACGTGAAGCGAACAATCGACAATGACTTTTAGCTTCGGCTTCTGGCAGCAATATAGACGGTTCAGCAAGTAATGACACTACGACTTTACACTACGTACGCCTGAAAGACATGAGAGACATTTTGCTAGACGAAAAGGAAAATAATGTAGACGCATTTTTACATCCTGTCATTGAAGTATGTGTGGGTAAGAATAAGTTCACTGCAGTTTTAGATTCTGGAAGCCCATTGAATGTCATTAGTGATTCAGTTTTTCGTATATGTGTAAGAACTATTGCTTGTCCTGTGTTACCTGTTTCTAAAACTACAATTCGAGGCGCTATTTCTGGAAAAAGTGTGGAAGTCAAACAACAGACCAACTTAAATTTCATTCGTCAAGGATACGAATTTTCTGCTAATTTTATTATTGTTCCATTACTCAGTACAAAAATTATATTAGGTATGGAGTTTCTTAACACACATAAGGCAATTTTGAACTTTAAAGAAGGAAGTGTGAATTTGACTGTTGCCGGAATGCCGAAATGTTCGAAATTTTTCGAGTGTTTAGCAAGATCTGAATCAGATACAAAATGTTTAAGGTTTCTTACTTCTGATGTTTTCGTTGAACATTATGACGACAGTGTGTTTATTCATGACAACGACAATAGATACAGAGACGCGATGGATGATATAATTAATAGCGAAGAATTAATTAATGAAAAGGTTAAGAAAGCTGAAGTGCCAGATGGCTTTGCAAGAGAAGAACTGCACCAAATTTTGACTTCACATGCTACAGTATTTAGTCATCACACAGGGACTATACAAGGCTTACAATATTTATTTAAAGAAAAAGAACACACACCATTTCGCGGGAAAACGTACGCTATTCCTTTGGCGTACAGAGACAAGGTTAAGAGTGAACTTCAATACATGTTAGATCAAGGCATTATTGAGCCAGCAGTCAGTTCTTATACCAGCCCATTACATGTCGTTCTTAAAAAGGATGGGTCAATTCGTTTGGTTCTGGATTCCAGACAGATAAATAATATCATCATTCCCGAAACTGACCGTCCACAAAATTTAGATGAACGTCTTCAACATTTCCACGAAATTAAAGTTTTATCCACGATTGATATGCGCGCAAGTTTTTGGCAAATAAAACTCCACCCTCATTGTAAAAAATACACTGCCTTTTTAGCCTTTGGTAACTGTTACCAGTTTCGGAAATTACCGTTTGGACTTACTGTATCTTCAGCAGCATTCATTCGTAGTTTAAACGAAATTTTACCTGTTTATCTTCGTGACAATATTACTTCATATGTTGACGATATTCTTATTGCTAAACGTTCTTGGAGTGAGCACAACAAAATTTTGGATTCATTATTACGTATTTTTGCAAGAGTTGGCATTACAGTGAACTTGGAAAAATCTGAATTTGGTCGTTCTCAGGTGAAATTTCTCGGTCACATTATTTCTACAGAAGGTATTCTTCCTGATCCAGAGAAACTAGACGCTATTCGTAATTATGCTGTTCCTACCACAAAACGTGATGTTCGTAGTTTCCTTGGTGTCTGTAATTTTCTTAGACGCTTTGTTAGATTGGACGATTTGGCCACACCTCGTTTATGTGAACTATCTGGAAAGAACTCTAATTGGTGTTGGGATGAGGAAGCTCAGTCAGAATTTGAACAACTTCGTGATGCTTTAGTTGCTGCTCCACTTCTTTCACATCCGGATTTATCTAAAGATTTTTGTTTGGCGACGGACTCATCATACAAAGGCCTAGGTGCACATTTATTTCAAGAGATAGAAGAAAACGGCGTTGTAGTACAGAAGACTATTGCATTTGGAAGTCGTGTTCTCTCTAAATCAGAAAAGAATTATTCGATTGCGGAACTTGAAGCCTTGGCTGTTGTTTGGGCCTTCACAAAATTTCGCATATTTTTGTATGGCAGACATACTAAGGTTTACACCGATCACCGAGCTCTGGAATTTCTTATGTCAGCAAAATTAACACGTGGAAGATTGTCACGATGGGCGCTGTATCTACAGGAATTTGACTTTAGTATTGTTTACATACAGGGTTCTTCAAATATTGTTGCTGATGCTTTATCACGTGCGCCTATGGGTTTGAAACAAAGTGCTGAAGAGGACTGCAAAGGAAACAATTATTGTTTGATGTATATTCAAGGTGTTGCGTTTGAGAATTTTATTTCGTCTTCGCTCCAGGACATCGCTAAGGAGCAAAATAAGGATCCAATCTGGAAGGACATTAAGGAGAAGAGGAGGAGAAAGGAAAGCGTAGAGATTAGACAGCATTATTTAGTTCGCAATGATATTCTTTTTAAACGAAAATCGGTCGACAACTCGGTTTGGTTAGTTTGTATTCCTGATGAGTGGGTTAATAAATTGATTTGGTACACATATTTCAGTTATGCACACTTTGGTCCCAGAAAATGCTTTCATAAATTACGAGAAAATTGCTACTTCAGTAATATGGAAAAACGTATTCGATTTGTTCTTGCCAAATGCAAATTATGTCAAAAGGCTAAGCCGCCAACTATTTCTCACAGAGCACAGCTGTTTCCTATCATTCCAGGGAAATTAAAGGACATGGCTGCAGTCGATTTGTTCGGTCCAGTGGTTCGTTCTACTAATGGTTTTGCGTACATTTTGGTTGCAGTGGAATTGACATCAAAATATGTGTGTTTTACACCTTTACGCAAAGCAACAGCTCGTTCAGTATCTAACGCTTTCATCAAACATTTTCTTAAAGAAGTGGGTCAGGTTGATAAAGTTATATCAGATAATGGATCACAGTTTCGTTCTAAAATTTTGCTTCGTACTCTACGGCGTCGTAAGATTAAACCAATTTTCATTTCACTTTTTCACCCTCAATCTAACGCTTCAGAGAGATGGATGAAGGAAATCAATAAATTGTGTCGTCTTTATTGCCATCAGAATCACAGAACGTGGGATCAGTATCTTGATATTTTTCAAAACATTCTGAATGAACTCCCTAATGATTCAACTTCTTTACCGCTTATATTAATATTAAAAAATAAAGCACCGACAAATCGCATTTCTGAAATCGTTCCTTTTCCGCCTACACGGAAACTGCGGCATTCTGAAGTTGTGAAAATGGCTCTGCAAAATATTGCATCTGCGGCTGCTAGAAGAGAGAAATCAGCTAAACGTCCTGGTCGTTTAAAAACCTTGTCAGTTGGTCAAAAGGTGTTAATTAAGTCTCATCGTTTGTCTCACAAAGGAAAAGGCTTGTGTCGCAAATTTTTTCTGCTTTATAACGGTCCATATAGAGTTCGCAAAATTATTCATGATAACACTGTTGAAGTAGAAACTCTTAAATCTCGGCGCTCTAAAGGAATACATCATATATCGAACGTTAAAATTTTTGTGGAATGACATACTTTAGAGAAACCAACAGTTATACGTAAACATGCGGAGAGTACAAGGATGCCGCGCCGTGTTCCGCCGGCGGCACAGACTCAAGGCAACAGTCAAGTCTGCGCGCCGCACAAGGCAGTCGTTGACCGCAAACAATTACTTCCTACGTCACGCGTACCTACAGCTGATCGAGCGCTCAGTGCGAATGCACTGACAGCCGTAAACAAATACACAGTCTAATTTCTCTGATTAAATTCAGTATAAAGCTATAGTGACTTGATAAATTATGTTATTAACGTTCAGTATTTTTCAGGATACGGTTGTATAAAATATTTAAGAACTTCAGGTAAATTCTGTGTGTGTCCGACGTTAAGAGGACTTGCTATCGAGAAATTTTCAGGAAGAATGTAATTTCGAAGAAGAAACTAATAAACTAAAAAGGTAACTATTAATTGAGTTTATTTTTCAGGTAACATATTTCCACTTAGGTACGTACTTTAGACGTAATTTGCTGCTCGCAATTACGTGATTTATACTTTGTGTTATCTGATTTTGACAATGATTGATTAATGAACAGGGTTGTTACTTATGTGTATTATGCATCGCTTGGCTGCTATGCTTTTTCACTGATGTCACATTTTTTTACTATGTACCTGCTGTGCTTATTTATTTAAATTACAGTTGTAACCTGAGTAGTTGTGCTGATATGGTTATGTATGTAGGTTATACTTTGTGATTTATCTGCTTGCGCCTTCATGTTTACTTATTAAGATGACATATGAACATTTATTTGCTTATGCTGATATGATGCTAATGACCTGTTTATTATGTAAGATATATATTTGCTGCTTTGCGTATGGATTGCATATTTACACATTTCTGTTTTGTTGTCATAACTACTCTTTAATTTGGTATATAGAAAGGCTGATATATGGTGTACGAACATGGAGCTTAGGTCACACTATGGTATTAATTATAGATTGTTCGCTTGGCAGAGCCTCGTTGTAGGGATTGTGCTTGACATTCTGTTCTCCACTGGTATATTGTCTCGCTATTGCATGTTTTGCTTACGATCAGTGCCTTATATTTTTAAGATAAGAAAATGAACTGCTGTAATTCGACGAACGACATTGGTACAAGAAACTTCATTGAAGTCAAATGAGCTGGAGATTTTATGGAAGCTGTATAAATTTATGCTTATAGGAAGGAAGCTAACGACATGACATACCAACACTATGTTTAGACCATTGACAGCTATTACACTGCATTCTTCGTGAGCAATTGAAATAGCAAGTGACACTTGACACAAGAAATACTCCACATGTTTGCTTCTGTTTTGCCACAATTCTTAAAGTGGTGTACACACTGTGAAATATTGTGATCATTCACACTCAGCACTCGTACTTACTTACTGAAAGGTATTCAAACTGAAGGCTGTTAGAGGTCATGTATGCATTTCTTTTATTTTATGATGGACAAGGTAACCAAAATGTATTTTATAATTCATAATGAGTAGAAGATTTGGCTCAGTGGACTACACAGAGGTTGTGTGTGGACATTGTGTCTTCGGATTGCATGGGATGATGAAATGAAGTTTGCAGTAGAATTTTATCTGTATTTGTTCGAGGAGACTGACTAGAGGAAAGAGTTGTTATGGAAGTAAAATGATATCGGTAATAAGGTTTATATGTATCGACGTATTGAAGAGGTATTATTGAGGTATTGAGATTGTGTGAAGTTGATGATTATTGGAGTTTTGGTGGAGAGGAAGTATTTGCATATCTTGGCACATTGACAGTTGTTCAGCAACCGTACATTTGATTTGGCTTGGCAAACATTGGTCTTGACATGATGACTATGACGTTGACTAACTATTATTGACTGTTATACATTGCTGCCACTCCTACTTGATACACATGTCGAACATCAAATCTTGGACAGAGTTACATTTACACAGTTAACACTATTCAATTACACAGTAGTACTTAATGTGGATGAAAGATGAGTGAGTGTGTTTTGTGTGATTTCCTTTCCTAATCCCAGATAATTGGTACCGACCTATCTCCTAAACATTATTTTACTTGTTTGTTGTGGCTTGCACTGACACCCATAAATATTATAGGTTTACTGATATTTGTGTATTTGTAATAGTTAATATGACAATTCTCTGATATCATTTGTGTATTTATTACAATTTGTATGTTTAGTGTAAGAGCATTGAGAATAATTTTGTAAAAGCAATTGTGTGTGCCTTCAAACTGTTGTACGTGCTTGCACCTGTTCAACATGATGGGTGCCACTTGGAAATGTTTAATTTCTGCTAATGAACTCTGATGAACTGTCTAATTAGTGATAGTGAATATTATGGACTGTTACATGCACTTGTTCAACATGATGGGTGCCACTAGGAGATGTTTAATTTCTGCTGATGAACTCTGATGAACTGTCTAATTAGTGATAGTGAATATTATGGACTGTTACCTGCACCTGCTCAACATTACTGGGTGCCACTGATGGAACTGTTTCTACTGAAATGATGTCACTTGTTGGTGTCTGCACCTGTTCAACAATGCTGGGTGCCACTGATGGACTGCTTCTACTGAAATGATGTCACTTGTTGGTGTCTGCACCTGCTCAACATTACTGGGTGCCACTGATGGACTGCTTCTACTGAAATGATGTCACTTGTTGGTGTCTGCACCTATTCAACATTACTGGGTGCCACTGATGGACTGCTTCTCCTGAAATGATGTCACTTGTTGGTGTCTGCACCTGTTCAACATTGCTGGGTGCCACTGATGGAACTGCTTCTACTGAAATGTCACTTGTTGGTGTCTGCACCTGCTCAACATTGCTGGGTGCCACTGACGGACTGCTTCTACTAAAATGATGTCACTTGTTGGTGTCTGCACCCGTTCAACATTGCTGGGTGCCACTGATGGAACTCTTTCTACTGAATTAATGTCACTCGTTGGTGTTTGCACCTGTTGACAATTGCTGGGTGCTACTGCTGGAACTGTCAACTACTTGTTTATTGATATATTGAAAGGGTTTTATGTGAATATTTGTAAGAACTGATTTTTAGTGTGTTTACTGTTTATAAGATGTTATGAGACTCTTACCTATACATACTCGTCATTGCTGACGACATTGATTGAATGGTTTAACCACATGATACTTGTGTAAACTATTATGTAAAATCATATGTATGAAAACATTTGTATTCCTTACTGTAGTTTATACACTCCTGGAAATGGAAAAAAGAGCACATTGACACCGGTGTGTCAGACCCACCATACTTGCTCCGGACACTGCGAGAGGGCTGTACAAGCAATGATCACACGCACGGCACAGCGGACACACCAGGAACCGCGGTGTTGGCCGTCGAATGGCGCTAGCTGCGCAGCATTTGTGCACCGCCGCCGTCAGTGTCAGCCAGTTTGCCGTGGCATACGGAGCTCCATCGCAGTCTTTAACACTGGTAGCATGCCGCGACAGCGTGGACGTGAACCGTATGTGCAGTTGACGGACTTTGAGCGAGGGCGTATAGTGAGCATGCGGGAGGCCGGGTGGACGTACCGCCGAATTGCTCAACACGTGGGGCGTGAGGTCTCCACAGTACATCGATGTTGTCGCCAGTGGTTGGCGGAAGGTGCACGTGCCCGTCGACCTGGGACCGGACCGCAGCGACGCACGGGTGCACGCCAAGACCGTAGGATCCTACGCAGTGCCGTAGGGGACCGCACCGCCACTTCCCAGCAAATTAGGGACACTGTTGCTCCTGGGGTATCGGCGAGGACCATTCGCAACCGTCTCCATGAAGCTGGGCTACGGTCCCGCACACCGTTAGGCCGTCTTCCGCTCACGCCCCAACATCGTGCAGCCCGCCTCCAGTGGTGTCGCGACAGGCGTGAATGGAGGGACGAATGGAGACGTGTCGTCTTCAGCGATGAGAGTCGCTTCTGCCTTGGTGCCAATGATGGTCGTATGCGTGTTTGGCGCCGTGCAGGTGAGCGCCACAATCAGGACTGCATACGACCGAGGCACACAGGGCCAACACCCGGCATCATGGTGTGGGGAGCGATCTCCTACACTGGCCGTACACCACTGGTGATCGTCGAGGGGACACTGAATAGTGCACGGTACATCCAAACCGTCATCGAACCCATCGTTCTACCATTCCTAGACCGGCAAGGGAACTTGCTGTTCCAACAGGACAATGCACGTCCGCATGTATCCCGTGCCACCCAACGTGCTCTAGAAGGTGTAAGTCAACTATCCTGGCCAGCAAGATCTCTGGATCTGTCCCCCATTGAGCATGTTTGGGACTGGATGAAGCGTCGTCTCACGCGGTCTGCACGTCCAGCACGAACGCTGGTCCAACTGAGGCGCCAGGTGGAAATGGCATGGCAAGCCGTTCCACAGGACTACATCCAGCATCTCTACGATCGTCTCCATGGGAGAATAGCAGCCTGCATTGCTGCGAAAGGTGGATATACACTGTACTAGTGCCGACATTGTGCATGCTCTGTTGCCTGTGTCTATGTGCCTGTGGTTCTGTCAGTGTGATCATGTGATGTATCTGACCCCAGGAATGTGTCAATAAAGTTTCCCCTTCCTGGGACAATGAATTCACGGTGTTCTTATTTCAATTTCCAGGAGTGTATATTAGGATATGGAACGGTCAGTGCAAAGCCAAAATTTTAGGTAGTTATGTGATATTTAATTATTAATATTATCTTTTATTTTTGTCTGTATTTTTTTTTGACGAATTTGGTGGTATTTTCACCACCAATGCTGGCAAAAATACCATCAAATTCTAGCCCGTGGAGGAGGGGCATATGAAAGGTGGCTACACTGAGCCACAGCGCCAGAGATTGCGCCAAAGAGTTTTATTTAGCCGCTTCCACTGGCAGTTCTTATCGAGAAGTCGTGGTTGAGAGTGCTATTGAGATGTAGCAGTGGTGAGTCGTTGTTGAGAAGTTCCCATGGAGAGTGCTTGTTTAGAACTTGTAGTATTGTTTTGATGGGCTATACACCAGAGGTTGTTGGATTAGGGATGCTGTAATGTGCTTTTCGTCAATATAAATGAAGGTAAAAAAATTCCTTTTTTTTGTTATTTCAATGTCTTAAACAAAAATGCCTCTTGGTCACAGGTTCAGTCAATAAAGCATCTGGCTCGTGTTCTTGTATTAGCGTGTAATTCTGGTTTTCTTGCGCAATTATAGTATTTCTATTTTTTTTAATTACTTCAGTATAAATGGTATTTAAAATTTCTTGTCTTATTGAAGAAGAACCGTGCCAGATGTGTACGTTGAATCACACTTCCACACACAGAACAGTTACACTTGTGCTTTGGTTTCGTACGTTTTATAGTTGCTGGGGACTTAATTAATTAATTGTGTTAACGGAAATTTTCTTTCATTCACTGTTGTTATTCTATGCAGTCAGATTGCGTACTAAAACTAGTCAGGGCCAACCGTTTACGAGACTTCGTAATCGGACAGACAATTACTAAAAATTAAAAGTATTTGCATTTCATATTTATATGTATAATTAAGCCCCCACGCAAAGTCTCTCAGGGGGCATCAGCACGTTTTTTGCCCTACTGTTTCGTCGGTTTACGACTCTTGATTGGCGAGACAGGCTGTGATGACTGCTCTGTCGTTTGTGTCGCCCGTTCTTCTGATCTGTGGCCCTCAATCTGTGAGGGTCATGATCTGATCATCTTTTCCTTGCTGGTATTGGTCCTGGTGGCCGAACGGATTTCATCAATCTGCTGCCCGTACGCTTCCCTTAGTAGGTGGTATGAGGCTTCCATTTCCCTGCGCCAAAGCGTTTCTGAATTGGCTCTCAGCTTCTTTCAAGAGGACTTCGATTTTTCCTTGTATTTCATCGTCTCCTTCTATGACGCTGCCGAGACATTGTTGGCGTTCGGACAGTTCGTGTCCCCTCCCAGTTCGCAGCTGGTACTCCACACCTTCGCCACTGGAGGGGTACTCCGGAAAAAAACTCAGAAGCTCAGTTCGTCAGAGCACCTGATGATGCCGAAATAACTGATCGCTGAAATAATGTGCCTGTTGGACACTATGGACTCACAGTACATCAGTGTACTGCTAGGTCGACAAATACGCCGGGAGAAACTAAACAATGATATCATACTGAAAGTTTAAAGAAACACAAAGACAGTTCCTATTGGTTCCTATAAATATGCTAGGAGTGAGAATAGAAAGTACGACAGTGCTTACAGAGACAGAACCGTAATGGCCATGACACGAAGGTGGGCAGAGAAAGGGAGTAAACGGTACAAGTTTTGGAGCGTGTATATAGCCAATCAAAACTACTCATCGCCAAAAAACTCAGCGCTTGAACTTTTTCTTGTCGGAAGCACTCTACAAATAGTCACTTATCTTTCGTTTTTCGACATCTGCTCTTGTAGGCTTCACTTCCAGACATCTTCACTACCTCACTTTCGCACTGGGATGAGGTGTCGTCATCTGGCTGAGTTGGACTTAGACACAGAAAGATACGAGTTGTTGGCACCGATTCAATGACTGACTTTACATCCACTCCAGCAACCACCTGCAGATTCTAAGAATCGTTATACCCAGCCGCAACAGCAACTTCCTCTTTAGTTTTTTCCCTCTACAGCTCCCTCTAACTCCATGGAAGTTATTTCCTAATGTTTTAACAGATGTCAGAGCTTTCCATATATTTCTTTC
Organism: Schistocerca americana; assembly: GCF_021461395.2. Classification (NCBI taxonomy): domain Eukaryota; kingdom Metazoa; phylum Arthropoda; class Insecta; order Orthoptera; family Acrididae; genus Schistocerca; species Schistocerca americana. Next base: position 86,539,173 of record NC_060120.1, on the reverse strand, counting down.
CTTGCCAATTCTACGGAAATCCTCCTCATTCCTTACCTTATCAGATCACCTAATTATCAACATTCTTTTGTAGCACCACATCTCAAATACTTAGATTCTCTTCTGCTTTTCGTAGAGCAAAATGTTTCACTACCAGGTAACGCTGTGCTTCAGACGTACATTCTCAGAAAATTCCTTCCTCAAACTAAGGTATGTGTTTTATGCTAGTAGACTTTTGCTTGCCCTAGCATGCTTTTTGCTTTACAGCCTAGGTAGCAGAATTCGTTAACTTCGTCTACTTCACCAATTCTGATGTTGAATTTCTCGGTATTCTCTTTACTACCGTTTCTCATCACTTTCGTTTTTTTTCGATTCACTCTCAGTTCACATTCTACTCTCATTAGACTGTTCATTCTATTTAACAGATCCTGCATTTTATTCTTCACTTTCTCTGAGGACAGCAATGTCATCAGCCATGTTGACTTTAATACAGTACCTTTCAAACTGTAATTGATGGTCTGTAATAACACTATACCAGCAGCCGTTAATAACACTATACCAGCAGCCGTTATTTTCCTATTCTTTTATTAGGCAACCAGTTTCGACGTTCGAGTGACTGATCTTCAGGCGTGTAGCATGAATGACACTAAGTACCACTCATGCACACCAGGTGTGAAGAACACACCTCCTCATTAAGTTCAGTTATCTACGGAACTACAGTACTGGCCATTAAAATTGCTACACCACGAAGATGACGTGCTACAGACGCGAAATTTAACCGACAGAAAAAAGATGCTGTGTTATGCAAATCATTAGCTTTTCTGAGCATTCACACAAGGTTGGCGCCGGTGGCGACACATACAACATACTGACATGAGGAAAGTTTCCAACCGATTTCTCATCCACAAACAGCAGTTGACCGGCGTTGCCTGGTGAACCATTGTTGTGATGCCTCGTGTAAGGAGTAGAAATGTGTACCATCACGTTTCCGACTTTTATAAAGGTCGGATTGTAGCCTATCGCGATTGCGGTTCATCGTATCGCGAGTTGGTTGAGATCCAACGACTGTTAGCAGAATATGGAATTGGTGGGTTCATGAGGATAATACGGAACGCCGTGCTGGATCCCAACAGCCTCGTATCACAAGCAGTCGAGATGACAGGCATCCTATCCGCATGGCTGTAACGGATCGTGCAGCCACGTCTCGATCTCTGAGTCAACAGATGGGGACGTTTGCAAGACAACAACCATCTGCACGAACAGTTCCACGACGACTTGCAGCAGCACGGACTATCAGCTCGGAGACCACGGCTGCGGTTACCCTTGACGCTGCATCACAGACAGGAGCGCCTGCGATGGTGTACTCAACGACGAACCTGGGCGCACGAATGCCAAAACGTTATTTTTTCGTATGAATCCAGGTTCTGTTTGCAGCATCATGATGGTCGCTTCCGTGATTGGCGACCTCGCGGTGAACGCACATTGGAAGCGTGTATTCGTCATCGCCATACTGGCGTATCACCGGGCGTGATGGTATGGGGTGCTATTGGTTACACGCCTCGGTCACCTCTTGTTCGCATTGACGGCACTTTAAACAGTGGACGTTACATTTCAGATGTGTTACGATCTGTGGCTCTACCCATCATTAGATCCCTGCGAAAGCCTACATTTCAGCAGGATAATGCACGACCACATGTTGCAGGTTCTGTACGGGCCTCCCTGGATACAGTAAATGTTCGACTGCTGCCCTGGCTAGCACATTCTCCAGATCTCTCACCAATTGGAAACGTCTGGTCAATGGTGGCCGAGCAACTAGCTCGTCATAATACGCCACTCACTACTCTTGATGAACTGTGGTATCGTGTTGAAGCTGCATGGGCAGCTGTACCTGTACACGTCATCCAAGCTCTGTTTGACTCAATGCCCAGGCGTATCAAGGCCGTTATTACGGCCAGAGGTGGTTGTTCTGGGTACTGATTTCTCAGGATCTATGCACCCAAATTGCGTGAAAATGTAATCACATGTCAGTTCTAGTATAATATATTTTTCCAATGAATACCCGTTCATCATCTGCACTTCTTCTTGGTGTAGAAATTTTAATGGCCAGTAGCGTATACAGAATTCACAGAATACTTTTTGTAACTTCTAATTGACAACAAGTTAAATGACAAAAATGACAGTATTTACATCAGACACACACTCACACACACACACACACACACACACACACACACACACACACCTGAATATTTAGCGACATTCCCCAAACGTACAAGGGACTGACATCACTTACAAATTTACCATCGCACCAACAGTTTGCACCACCTGTCAGCTTGAAACTATATGTACATCAACTAATACCACAAATTGTACATCCATCTGCATATTTTAAAGCATTTACCAATATATTACCCAAATGGTTAGGCAGTTATTACATGTAACAGATATAATCTTAAGAACCCCCTGGTCTCATCCAATCGCTCCTTCCACCCTTTCTCTCCCTCTGACTTTCTCTTTCTCTTCCTCTCCTTCTGTCTCCAGCCTTTCATTCATATCTGTGTATCCCAATCAAACTTGTTACTTATGTATAGTTTTACCACTGTGCCAACATAATTATAGCAGTTAAAGTTTGCAACACGTCACCTGATTATATAAATGAATATGACGTTTAAGCTATATTAACTTGGCAAAATCGGATTCATATACCACCTGAAATATTTATTCCAACACACTATTCAACATCTTACAACAAAGATCACCAAAACCCCTTGAAACTTATTCTGTAATAATGTTGTTACGATGTATATTCTTTGTACTTGGGCACTATGGGACTTAACTTCTGAGGTCATCAGTCCCCTAGAACTTACAACTACTTACATCCATGCCATAGGCAGGATTCGAACTTGCGACGTAGCGGTCGCGCGGTTCCAGACTGTAGCGCCTAGAACCGCTCGGCCAGACCGGCAGGCTTTGTACTTCGCGATAATGTTTCTCTTCTGCTATATGATCCTTGCACCTGATAGTTTCCAGACGCCATATTTGCTTATAAAATATGACAGTATACATGTGTTACGACAGTGAAACGAACCTTCGACCACTGGAGGAACTCTATTTTACTTATTTCATTTTTAGTGTTAGATATACGTTTAGTTTTTTGTCAAAACAAACTCAAGACCATGTTCTGAAACAGTGTTTCGTCTCTTCACTAGACAGTGCCATGTTCCTCCAAAAACAACGTAACACAACAGAAGACACACACACACACACACGCACACACGTGTCATACTAACAAATGCAATTCCACTTGATGATGGAGGTTTAAAGCTGTGAAACGCGTCTTGCAGATAAATAAACAGTGACTGGTATCAGTAAACTTGTTGTTTCATTTAATGCTAACATGCGTACTGCATATTCAACACTAGTGCACTCTTTCCTCCCGTATTCAGAGCATAATATTCATTTACTGTTGTTTTATAAAGGAATCGAATTTGGGCTCTCCCCATTGTTATGGCTTTGGTACTACCCTTCCTGTTCACTTATATCGCCATGATTAGCTTCGATTTATTATTCTTCAAAGTGACTGACTCACGCTCACAAGATAGATCGAGTAAGACACTTCCAAGTTCACAATGCACCGTTAACCTTCATTAACTTTCATTTCTTAGCGGTAGTGATGCGCAGACGAGGTGTTACACCACAATCGGTCTCTCTTGAACCTCCAGAGGAACAGGGCAGTTGACCATACCGCAGTTTTAGGCTAGTGAAAAAGTAGTTACGTGTATCGGAGGCACATAAAATATTAATTCACAGTGTTAAAGCTGGACATGGGCAGTATTTGGCACCAGAGACTACAGCTGCCGTGTACGGATGACGGATGACACGCAAGTGTGTCAGCTCTTATCTGCAGCTCACGGTTCGTGAACTGTGTTAATTACAAACAGCACTTTAATCGTGAAAGTGGTGCATACGGATGGAGAGTGTAATCGAGTTTACACAGTGCTGTTTGTCCGGTGCAATTATGTACATCGCCTTCGCGCGACAGGACAGTCTGAGTCGGCAGATACAGTCGACATGGCGCGTTTTAATTAAATTAATTAATTAGGTCCGTGTGAAGCCACACAGGGGCGGACTCGAGCCCTGTACTCGGTGATTAGGGGCGACTGCCGGGGCTGTTCCAGTAGGGGAAATCTTAAGCTGGAAAAAGAGCGACTGGCGTGGGATTTATACTTCTTCTTCTAACACTTTCCCTCAATATATTGCGGAGGAATAGCATTTTGCTTCGCTGTTTGGAACTCACATTCTACTGGCAGGTTCGATCCAGTCGTACATGTCTTGCTACACTGTATCAGGTAGTTAGCTATGCTTAATTATTGCGTCCCTTTCCCTTATTTTATTTGCGGCGTCGTCACGTGTATCATATGCAGCTGTTATCATTACACTGCTGAACTAATGAATCATACTTGCTTAACTTATATTCCTTTACATATTTATCTCTTGCTCAATGGTTTGAATGGAGCAAAAGTAAGACTTGCTAGCACTTACACGATGGATTTTTGTCCGAAATTTCATTGTCATAAGGAGAGTGGGGAATAATCAAATGGGGCACCCATCTCACCAGCGTAAAGTCTATTTTTAGCAAAGAAAGATTTACTTGATTGAAAGTAATCAGGGAGACTAAGAAAACTTTAATAATTAATTTGAGGAAAAATTCTTCTCTAAATTTTCATAGAAAAACGGAAAGTGGGAAACGGACATCTGGGCCAGCAAATTAACTTGCGCGAGGTGTAGTTTGGTAAAAAAACAGTCTGACGCTCGCAAAGTAATAAGTGTAATAAATATATTGTATTTCATGTTTCGTGAATAAAATTTTAAAACAAAACTTTAAGAAAGGGACCAAGCGTTTTGTGAAATGATTTCTCTAGAAGTAAGAACAGTGAAGCACTTAACGAGCCTTTGAATGGATGTAGAAATCATTTGCAGCAAATGAGGTGCCGATTGAGAATTTTAAGTTTGTTTACTTTGGAATTTTAAAGGATGCTAGAGGATATTTATCTAGTGGTCTACATAATCTTCCAGACAAATTCTAAGAGTCTAAACTAAACAATGAATTTTAAATTTCCCATGGGAAGCTCATTTTTTGTACTTGATTTCGAGCATCATTCACCGGAGCGTCGAATGTTGCTCCAATCTATTTTAGACAAATCATTTCACTATAATTTTGACGATTTTTACATATACTTTTTTGGGAGGGGTTGGAGAAGTGTTCAGGAATTTCTTTCCCATCTACTTTAATCATTACTTCCTTGTGTTACAAATGTCTGAAAAAATGTCATCCTATTTTAAAAGACTGTATCTTCCACATGAATGTTAATGTTAACTAGGGATACGTTTTCACCGTAACAGAAAGTTTACGCTGGCGCCAGTTGATATGTTGGCGGTTCATGTAATTGGCGACTGGGGTCTCCCTGGTGCATTTAGTCCGCTCGTCTATTTCTCAGAGTGCGACCATACAGCAACAACACATCAGCAATAGGCATTTTGAGTTCTCTGTTTCGTAGAGAACACAGCACTGCATCTCTTGCAGCGTCAGGAATGTTCGGATATCTCATATCACCATTCATCCCCAAGCCGTCTGATCTCATGGTCTGTAATGTTCTTTATGGAGGCTTCTGGATGACTCCGTCTGTCTGTCTGCACTTCCAACAGATTTGTTATCTGCGACGCCGCGTAATAACAGCAGCGAATACAGTAACTCCTGGCACTTTTGCAAAATTATGGGACGAATCAGACTGTCGTCTCAAGTTTATAGTGTGTCCGGTGCAGGGGAGAGATTCAAGCGGCATCGCAAAAAGTACTAGGTAGCTTAGCATAGGAAGACGTCCAAGATGTAGTTAAAAAGTGGAAGTAACTTCGGGATCGGTGTATTCGCTCCCAGTGGGACTACTTCCAAGATAATGTTGCGAAGTAAGATAGAGTCAAGGAGTAATAATCTTAATTAATACACTGTCTGTCAAAAAAAGTGAAGTACCCAGGAGACATGGTCGAATGTCAATGTAACTTCGTACACGTACGCATGATCGGCTCGCATGTAAAAAATTGGAGTTGAAATTCTCTGTGACAGGCAGAACAGCCTCCGGGATACATTAGTGCTGTTCGTGTTTAGTTTTGTTACTAGACCTGGTAGGGTCTATCTACGTAGATACGCCGCAAGAAACTGTGCGGTGCGTGGCGGAGGGTGCCCTCTACCACTACTAGTCATCTCCTTTCCTGTTACACTCGCTAACGGATCGAGGGAAAATCGACTGTCTATATGCCTCCGGCGTTGTTGTTGTGGTCTTCAGTCCTGAGACTGGTTTGATGCAGCTCTCCATGTTACTCTATCCTGTGCAAGCTTCTTCATTTCCCAGTACCTACTGCAACCTACATCCTTCTGAATCTGCTTAGTGTATTCTCTTGGTCCCCGTCTACGATTTTTACCCTCCACGCTGCCCTCCAATGCAAATTGGTTATCTCTTGATGCCTCAGATCATGTCCTACCAACCGATCCCTTCTTCTAGTCAAGTTGTGTCACAAACTCCTCTTCTCCCCAATTCTATTCAATACCTCCTCATTAGTTATGTGATCAGCATTCTTCTGTAGCACCACATTTCGAAAGCTTCTATTCTCTTCTTGTCCGAACTATTTATCGTCCATGTTTCACTTCCATACATGGCTACGCTCCATACGAATACTTTTAGAAACGGCTTCCTGACAAATATATACTCAATATTAACAAATTTTTCTTCTTCAGAAACGCTTTCCTTGCCGTTGCCAGTCTACATTTTATATCCTCTCTACTTCGACCATCATCTGTTATTTTGCTCCCCAAATAGCAAAACTCCTTTAATACTTTAAGTGTCTCATTTCCTAATCTGATTCCCTGAGCATCACCAAACTTAATTCTACTACATTCCGTTATCCTCGCTTTGGTTTTGTTGATGTTCATCTTATACCCTCCTTTCAAGACACTGTCCATTCCATTCAACTGCTCTTCCAAGTCCTTTGCTGTCGCTGACAGAATTGCAATGTCATCGGCGAACCTCAAAGTTTTTATTTCTTCTCCATGAATTTTAATTCGTACTCCGAATTTTTCTTTTGTTTCCTTTACTGCTTGCTCAATATACAGATTGAATAACATCGGGGAGAGGCTGCAACCCTGTCTCACTCCCTTCTCAACCACTGGTTACCTTTCATGTCTCCCGACTCTTATAACTGATATCTGGTTTCTGTACAAATTGTAAATAGCCTTTCGCTCCCTGTATTTTACTCCTGCCACCTTCAGAATTTGAAAGAGAGTGTTCCAGTCAACATTGTCAAAAGCTTTTTCTAAATCTACAAATGTTACAAACGTAGGTTTGCCTTTTCTTAATCTATTTTCTAAGATAAGTCGTAGGGTCAGTATTGCCTCACGTGTTCCAATATTTCTACGGAATCCATACTGAATCTTCCCCGAGGTCGACTTCTACCAGTTTTTCCATTCGTCTGTAAAGAATTCGCGTCAGTATTTTGCAGCCGTGACTTATTAAACTGATAGTTCGGTAATTTCACATCTGTCAACACCTGCTTTCTTTGGGTTTGGAATTATTATATTCGTCTTGAATTCTGAGCCACAATTTCTCGTATCGTATCTTCGGAGACCTTGTGCGCGTTGTATGTTGGCGGCAGTAGAATCGTTAGGCACTCATCTTCAAATGCCGCTTGTCTTAAGTTTCTTAGTAGTGTGTTTCGAAAAGAGCGTCGCCTTCCCTCCAGGGACTCCCAATGGAAGCATCTCAGCGGGTTGTTGGAAACTACTGGTAATGAATCTGGCAGCCCGCCCCTGAACTACTTCGATGTCTTCCTTCAATCTGTCTTGGTACGGATCCCAATCACTCGAGCTGTAATGAAGAATAGGTTGCTCCAGCGACCTCCATGCAGTCCCCTTTACAGTTGAACTCCTCTTTCCTAATATTCTCCCATTAAATCGAAGTCGACCATCCGCCTTTCGTACCACAGTTCTCACATGCTCGTCCCATCTCATATCGCTTGCAACGTTGTACCCAGATATTTATGACGTGACTGTGTCAAGCAGGACTCTACTAATGCTGTACCCGAACGTTACTGGTTTGATCCCCCAACTTATCCGCATCAACTTACATTTTTCCACATTTAGGGCTAGAGCTACCATTCAGAACACCAACTGCAATTTTGTCTAAGTCGTCTTGCATCTTGCTAAAGTCACTCAAGTTACATCTTGCCGTGCACCACTGCATTATCAGTAAGCAACCACAGTCTGTTGCCCACCCTGTCCGCCAAATGGTTCAAATGGCTCTGAGGACTACGGGACTTAACATCTGAGGTCATCAGTCCCATAGACTTAAAAACTACTTAAACCTAACTAACCTAATGACATCACACAGCCGGCCGACGTGGCCGTGCGGTTAAAGGCGCTGCAGTCTGGAACCGCAAGACCGCTACGGTCGCAGGTTCGAATCCTGCCTCGGGCATGGATGTTTGTGATGTCCTTAGGTTAGTTAGGTTTAACTAGTTCTAAGTTCTAGGGGACTAATGACCTCAGCAGTTGAGTCCCATAGTGCTCAGAGCCATTTTTTGACATCACACACATCCATACCCGAGGCAGGACTCGAACCTGCGACCGTAGCAGCAGCGCGGTTCCGGACTGAGGTGCCTATAACCGTTCGGCCACAACGGTCGGTCTGTCCGCCAAATCAATGTATATAGAGAACAACAGCAGTCCTACCACACTTCCCTGGGGCACTCCTGGCGATCCCTTTACGTCTGATGAACACTCTCAGTAGAGGGCAAATACTGGGTTCTATTATTTAAGAAGTCTTCGAGCCACTCATGTATCTGTGAACTTAGTCCACCTTCGTTAACAGCCTGTAATGAGGGACCCTGTCAAATGCTTTCCAGAAATCTAGAAATGTGGAATCTGCCTGTTGGTCTTCATCCATGGTTCGCAGTACATCATTTCAGAAAAGGGCAAGCAGAGTTTCCCACGAGCGATGCTTTCTAAGACCATGCTGAGCTTCTCAGTCTCATGTAAGTTTATTATATTTGAGCTAAGAATATGTTCAAGGAATCTGCAGCAAACAGAAAACAACAATATTTGTCTGTAATTTCCTGGATCCGTTCTTTTACCCTTCTCATATACTGGAATAACCATCGCTTTTTTCCAGTCGCTTGGGACTTTGTGCTGGGCGAGAGATTCATGCCAAATTCACCCTAGATAAGCCGCCAATGCTATAGAGTACTCTTCGGAAAATCAAACTGGGATTCCATCGGGACCTAGTGTTTATTTGCTTTCAGATCTTTCAGTTGATTTCTACGCCAGGGATGCTTATTACTACGTCGTCCATACGGGTGTCTGTCAGATAGTCAAAGGACGGTGAATTTGTACGGTCTCCTCCGTGAACGACTTCTTGAACGTGAAATTTAAAGTTTCGGCTTTCGTTTTGCTATTTCCAGCTGCCACTCCAGACTGGTCAACAACGGACCAATAGAAGCCTTAGACCGGCTTAACGATTTTACGTAAGACCAGAATTTTCTCGGGTTCGCCAGATCTTTTGCTAAGCAGTGATGGCGGTAGTTTTACAGACGCTCCAGTCTCTACTAATCTTCGCTTGTTGTCATTTGAGCGTTCCCTTTTGAACCGAGAGTGCAACAGTCTCTTCATTCTCAGCATCCTCCGAATTTCGTTATTAAACAATGGTGGGTCTTTCCCATACTTTAAACCATTGGTAGGCACGCAACTCTCCTGACTACGATTTAAAATCTGCTTAAACTTTGCCCATAATTCCTCTACATTCATCTCGCTGGAACTAAGTGATGTCATTTCACTGTGTAAGTGCGATGCTGGTAACTGCTTATCTGCTCTATCTAGCAGAAACGCTCTCATAACCTTCTTGATTGATTTATTAACTTTCGTAATCACAGGTGCTACAATGACATCGTGGTTGCTAATCCCCGTTTCTATACTGATAGTGTCGATAAGGTCCGGCATATTTGTATTACAACATCTAAGATGTTTCCTCTGCGTGTGGGCTGCCGAGACAATTTTCAGAAAACGTGTTTCAAAGTTTAACCCCGCATTGAATCCATAGACGTCCCAGTCTATACTCGGTAGGTTAAAATCGCCTCCAACTGGCCCGCCGGGGTGGCCGAGCGGTTCTAGGCGCTACAGTCTGGAACCGCACGACCGCTACGGTCGCAGGTTCGAATCCTGCCTCGGGCATGGATGTGTGTGATGTCCTTAGGTTAGTTAGGTTTAAGTAGTTCTAAGTTCTAGGGGACTGATGATCTCAGAAGTTAAGTCCCATAGTGCTCAGAGCCATTTGAACCATTTTGAGCCTCCAACTACTGTTGATTGATCTGGGTATTTACGAGGAAGTGGACGGTAGAGTTTATTTGAATGGCTCCAGAACTGTCACAGCGTAATCGAGAATATAAGGAGCCTGAACAGCATCAGATTCTGAGTGATCACCGTGAAGGATACATAGATACTGCAAACTCGTGTGAAACAGCGTTTTCAGTAGCTGACAGAAAGGGGCGTCATTTTGGGTCTCCATTTGGCCAGATCTGTGGGGCATTCGGATGTCACTGCGGCTCAGTCTAGAACTGCACGGGAACGTGACGGCAGGCATATTCAAGGGTAAAATTGGAAATCTGTGGTAAGGACTGTGGGACCAAACTGCTGAGATCATCGGTCCCTAGGCTGACGCACTACTTAATCATTCCCGGCGGGTTAGGGATTTTCTCTGCCTCGTGAAGACTGGGTGTTGTGTGCTGTCCTTCGGTTAGTTAGGTTTAAGTAGTTCTAAGTTCTAGGGGACTGATGACCATAGATGTTAAGTCCCATAGTGCTCAGAGCCACTACTTAATCTTACTTAAACTAACTTACGCTAAGGACAACACACACACACACACACCCATGCCCGAGGAACGACTCGAACCTCCGACGGGGGAGCCGCGCAAACCGTAACAACACGCCTTGGACCGCACGACTACCCCGCGCGGCTACTCAAGAGAGAGGATCGCCACATTGTACACCATGCACGTCGTAACCTCTTTACATCTGTGCCTGCCGTCTAAGAACAAGTGCTGTACTCCTTGCAACATTCTGTCGTCCCACACCATCGGAAGGAGATTAGCAGCAACCGAATTAGGCAATTACCGTCCCACGCTTAGATCGCCGTTAACACAACAACATAACCGGCAACGTTTGCAATTTTGCAGTAACGGGGAATCATGGATTGCTGATTAATTAAGTCACTAGTTTTCAGTGATGGATGGAGACTCTACACTAGACCACTTACCACTGTCAGCGAGCATGGTGGCGACCTGGAGAATGGTCTCATTCTTCCAATGTTTTTTAGAGACACAGTGACTCTTGGTGTCATGATGTAGGGAGGCATAGGGTATGAATTCATGCCACGGCTGGTAGTGACTGAGTCAACAGCCGGATCGGTGCGTGCAGCCGGGCCAGACAGGGTGCAACGTCATACTGATTTGTGGGTGAGTATCCGATTTTGTATTTTGTAATCGTTGTAATAACATCACATACCCTCTCAAATATACAATGGCTTCGACCTACGGCTGGTTGAATTGGTCAATGCATCCATGTAATTTTTTCCTCGCAGATTCTATTAAAAGTGTAATTTTAAGAGTACGGTTTACTAGGCTGGTTCGTGCTTATCATGCAAGTACATACTCTTTGCCATTAAATATCAAGGTCAGGAGGTAAACAGCTGGAGAGTTTCAATGATACAGTATTGCTCCCATTAGGTGGCGGTTATGCGACCTGGAACACAATAACCACTTAGTTCCACATATTAGCAGAGTGTAATGTAACATAACGATTTCATGGTATTGCAAACTTGCAAGTGGCACCAAGGTTTTGTACACTACACGTACTGTAAGTGTGAGGTCATCCACATGAATACTAAAAGGGATCCGTTTAATTTCCGTTTGTGAGATAACGGGCGAGTTTTGGCGCCCTGAAAATATTGTAAGTTCAGAGTTGGCGGCCACCGCTCAGCAACTTGGCAAGCCGTGGCTCATTAGCAACCGCGTGATGCCGCACAATGGCCGCACCACGTGGTCCAGGGACCGCGTGGCTGGGAATTCCACGGTGACGTTGTGTCAATGAAGGAGACGTGCCAGGAGTGCCTAAGATGGCGGACTTGGCGAAACCTAAACGGCAGACATTTCACAGATCATATAGAAATTAATAGTAGCCAGAGGAATTATGATACCTCAAAAAGAAACGTGTACATTACCATTATTTGCACGACGATGCTGATGGTGTAATCAGGTTGTCAATATCTTTATGAGTTTAAAGTTTAGTATCTGACAATAACTTATACAAGTAACACCCAGCAACGAATTTCCAAAATCTCAACGGTTCATCCGATTTTGTCGATTGACATGTCTTTAGAAAGCTATTAGTGTAAACCTAAATTGGTATAAATTACAGGCATGAACTTGAATGTACGTGAGTTATAGGAGGTCAAAGTGGCCGATTACTATCGATCGCGTCAGGCCATAAATACTCCACAGTTACACGAAAAAACGGTAGTGCTTATAAATATATTTATTCATCTATGTCTTTGTGTATATCCGATATAAACTATTCATGAACAAATTGGTCAATTATTTACTGACTTTAGAAAGCACAGAGGCATTAGGCTACTGGCTTACTTCTGTTCTATTCCTTTGATAAATGTTTATTTGATTTGTTTATGTATTTAATAATGTGTGTTAGAGCGTGTTTATGGTCCAGCCGTAGGAATATTTACTTAATTTCAAGTTATTTAAATGTAAATGCAGTATTTCGAAGGTGTTTCATTATGTTTGTGAGTGTGCGTTGGCTTGGAGACGGGGCGGGAGCGCTCTAGGCAATCACAGCGATCGTTCCAAAAAAGACACGTGGAGAGACTGTATGGAAGTGAGGGAGGAGCATTGTTTTGAGAGAGGACATGGAGTTCTGAACAGTGAAGCGCGAGGGACAGTCGCTCAGCACACAGAGAGCCCTGGACAGTACGACGTGACGGACGCACAGTCGTGGGAAAGACTTGGAGAGTGGAGCAGTCTGTGCGTGGTCGTGGGAGAGAGAAATATTTCGTAGTGCCGACTAGTGCACTTGTGAGATTTCCGTAGCTTCTGCAGTGAAGACGTAATATGCGCTTAGAAGTGAGTATCTCGCGAGCTATGTTCATAACTAATTACGTGAAGTAGGAATCTATTGTTTCCCTGTTATTCAACTTATATTTTATTTAATTGCTGGACCATCGACACCAATACGTTTTACAGTAATAAAGCGCATTCTTAAAGGTACTTCTGCTATCGTACTCATCATTTAAAGTTGTTAAAATAGTACCTGCAGAGTTTATTTAATTGCACTCTTTCATTTATAAATGTCTGTGCTACGTTCAAAATTCGCAATTGCCGAGTGATAGGAACCTTCGACCATTCGATTCATGTGTATATTCATGTTGTATCTGTAGACTCAGTAGTATTTGGTCTATAATGCGGCAACTACGTATCCCAGCTCCTAGACAACGAAACCAGCCAAAACTTTTAATATTTCAATCTCAGTCAGAGGGTGCGCAGTTGAGGGCCACCCTCATTTCAATTTCTTTGAAAGCCCGCACGTTACACGATAAATCATGCAGCTCTAAAGGGTGTCAATTCAACTAGGTACCTGGGGAGTACAATTACAAACAACTTACACTGGAACGAGTCCACAGATAATGGCCTGGGGAAGGCTAATCACAGACTGCGTTTCATTTCCAGAACACTTCGAAGATGCAGCAAGCCTACGAAAGAGACTGCCAACACATCTGTCCGGTCCTGTGTGGTATGGCATCCTTACCTCATATAATTGACGGAGAACTTGGAAAAATTTCAAAGAAGGAAATATCGTTTTGTATTATCGCGAAATAGCAGAGTTTCGAGGATATGATACATGAGTTGGGGTGGCAGTCGTTAAAACAAAGGCGTTTTTCGTTGCGGCGAGATCTTCTCACAAAATTTCAATCTCCCACGTTCTCCTCCAAATGAGAAAGTGTTTTGTTGACACCTACATATGGAGAAACGGTCATTCTAATAAAATAAGATAAATCAGAGCTCGCATGGTAAGTTTTAAGTATTTGTATCTCCCGCACGCTGTTAGAGAGAGGCAGGTAGGGAAACCTGTAAAATTGGTTCGATGAAACCTCTTCCAGTTACTTAAGAATGAATTGCAGATTATTCATCTGGATATAAGTGCAGAAACATCAGCACCATTTAAACACGTTACTGCGCGTTGCTATTCAGTACCAACGAATAAATGCCCTACGGCAAACCTACACTGGATGCAAGCCGGCCGGTGTGGCCGTGCGGTTCTAGACGCTTCAGTCTGGAACCGCGTGACCGCTACGTCGCAGGTTCGAATCCTGCCTCGGGCATGGATGTGTGTGAGGTCCTTAGGTTAGTTAGGTTTAAGTAGTTCTAAGTTCTAGGGGAGTGATGACCACAGATGTTAAGCCCCATAGTGCTCAGAGCCATTTGAACCATTTGAACCATTAGATGCAAAACGTACATCTCTACTAGTGCAGCTACTTTCCGCAGAAATCTCCACAAAAATAAAACAGGATAGCAGCAAGGGTTCGTAGACCGAAAGTCACACGGAAATCAAATCACTTCCTGGTTCTAGGGAAATAAATGTCTTTTATAAGCTTTCATTAAACCTCATCAAGTCCGTCTCTTCTAGTAAACACATACCTAACGTTAGATAATAGCTCTACACTCTAGTTTGCCTGCATCAATTAATAGGTGCGAAAGTAACTAATCAGAATTCGACGCAGACGCACGCGAAGGCACTTGCGAATTCTTACAAGCTTACATTACCGCTCTGGAAGAATAAATTTGTTGATCACTCCGGGTCACTAACTTCCGACTTCAGAAACTAGTAACTCTATCTAGCGGCGCTTCCGCCGCAGAGCGCCTACGCATTGAATTCTAACCAAAGGGGATTACAGACGGGATCCCACATTTCACAAACTCCAAATGGTTCTTGGAATTGTGCAAGATGGCTGGCTTTTGACTCAGGTTCAGGCATTCTCTTGGTGGTCCCTTTCTATAGACAACAGTACGTCTCTGGAAAGTGTCGCCTCCTACCAGAACACTTCACAGTAGTATTTCGAAGCCCATTATAGCGGAAAAATATCTGGCGCCGAGGAAAAGTCTCTAAATCTTAAAAGCTACGCACATGCCCACGGAGAAGTACATGCGTGTAGTAAACCGCAATATGTCTCGTGCATCTGTGCCATTCAATTCCTCGATTTTATTTATGTTATTTTTATTGTCTAATTACTTCATATGTTCTGTTCTTTTACTATATGTACGTCTCACCTACAGTTGTAAAAAAGTTTCATATCACTGATATTCAGTTTATGTATTTCCTGTTACAGTAATTAATTCCGTATTTATCCTTGTTTCTGCCTCAGCTTCCATACGTAATTCGTCTTACAGATGCTCTTCAGTCCTCTTATATTTATTTCATTTTATTTTTGATTGTTAATTTCAATTGTTGTTTGGGCTATTACGTTATCAGATGTACTCGTATGTCTATAGACTACCTTTCTGTCGTGGGCAGTTCTTTGATGACATTGTCGTCCTCCTCTTCCACCTCGCCTTACACATACACACACACACACACACACACACACACACACACACACACACACACATTGCGGAGCATTATTTCTGTGGGAGTTGAGTCTCGTTCTGGGTGTGACCATTATCTGCAGCATGTATATAAATACCCATTTTGTAAATTGAAATGCCCCCTACCCCGCTCCAGTCCACATCCATCTATGCTCCAAACGCACTTCACTCGCTACACCATGGTATTTTCAAAGTAACCAATCTGTAATAATACAGTTCTGCTTCCTGAGGGGCACTTACAGCAAATAAAATTGTTCATGTCACAAAACAGGCGTTTCTCGTTGCAGAGAGATCTCTTAACAACATTTCAGTCATTAAAATTTTCCTGCGAAAGTGAAAATATTTTAGCGACTCCCATCTACATAAGAAGAAACGGCTATCGTAAAATAAAAATTAAGATAAATCGGAGCTCGCAAAGAATTATTTAGATTTAATTTTTCCAGTGTGCTGTTTGAGAATGGAAACTTCGAGGAACAGTCTGAAAGTGAGGCAAAGGTCCTGAGTTCGAGTCTCGGTCCGGCACACAGTTTTCATCTGCCAGGAAGTTTCAGTCAGAAAGTTGTTCTATGAATCCTGTGCCAAGCACTTAACTGTGAACTGCTGAGTAGTGGTGTAGATGTAGATGATTTTGGCTCGTGGTTACACAAGCTTCGGCTCTTAACGAAATACTTTGATTTATTAACACAGGACTCGCAAAGCCAGAGTGCATGCTTAAATAAACAAGACCAACACTTGCACCCAACCTTCCAAATTTGTTAATTTCTGTTATAACAATGTAAATGTCATAAAAATAGTTTCTCGCCCCAAAATAATAATATAATTAACACTTGAAAGGGACACGCAATAAAAATCTGAACCTAGGATACATGTGTACATCTCAAATATAAGAAATATTACTTCCCTGCAATGAAACTAACTTTACAGAGGAGGCAGTGAAACATTTCTGCAACATCACTAGCTCACAATTTAGTATAACAACATCCAACTAGAACCAACGTCCTAATCACACTCCGGACAATCAACACATACGGACAACGCAGTTTATGCTGACACACGAACTAAGATGCAATCAACTATGAAACTACACAGACTGGCAACAGACACCGTTCTACCAGTACGGCGCCACTGTGTTTTTACAATTCAGCTCTTGCTCACACACTGCTGCCACCACAAATGCAGTTATGTACACCACTCAGCTCAGAATACACTCATTTGTCCTGTTTAACTGTTGTCTGCCTTTCCTTCCTGGATTCCAACTGCTACTGCTACGGTCGCAGGTTCGAATCCTGCCTCGGGCATGGATGTGTGTGATGTCCTTAGGTTAGTTAGGTTTAAGTAGTTCTAAGTTCTAGGGGACTGATGACCACAGCAGTTGAGTCCCATAGTGCTCAGAGCCATTTGAACCATCCAACTGCTATATCTCATGAATGTAAACGGGTAAACACTATCTGTTGCTGCAGCCCGACTACTGTATGAAATGCTAATTAAATCAAGACCCTAAGCTGTCGACAGGCGTTGATATACATCAACGGGGGCAGCTGAAAATGAGTGCCCCGACCGGGACTCGAACCCGGGATCTCCTGCTTACGTGGCAGACGCTCTATCCATCTGAGCCACCGAGGGAACAGAGGATAGTGCGACTGCAAGGATTTTTCCCTTGCACGCTCCCCGTGAGACCCACATTCCCAACTTAATGTCCACACACTATATTCGTTGTGCCCTGCCCGTTACACTTCATTACTCGCGGCAGACAATCTTACCGCGTCCCATAAGAGTTCGGGCAATGCGTGTGCACCAAGCACAGAAGAAGAAGGTCAATAGGCGGACATGTCCGAAAGAACAGATACCATCTTCATATAGTTAAGGCTAACCGGCCACTGACCTTGTTCTTTTTGTCGAAATGACCACATCTGCCGCCGACAAGAAAAAGAATACCATCAAATCCGTCGCTGCACACTCTCTACTGGACGGACCTGCAGTGTTTTGTGGTTGCAGACTGAACTTCAGCATAGACATCAATGATTCGTTTACCCACGGTAACGGATGGTTAACAGTCGCTGTTGTACGTGGTGGTACAGGCGTACCCAATGTATCCGGACTGGAAAGCTTCGTTGATCGTGACATCATAGCCTATCGAACATATCATGTCACCGAAAATGCAAATAAAGACTTTGGCAAATAAACATATATGTCAACCTCGCCTGGGTTCGAGTCTCAGTCGGGGCACACATTTATAACTGTCCTCGTTGCTGTATATCAACGCCTGGCGACAGCTTAGGGTCTTGATTTAATTATCATTTCGTTTTAAGAGAGCTCCATGGTCACCGATGATATCTGTTCTTTCGGACATGTCCGAAAGAACAGATACCATCATCATAAAACTACTGTATGTCTCGCGTTACAGCGGCCACACCCCGTGCTGACCGTTCGCAGGCCAACTGCTCTGTTGTCTCCACGCTGTCCCTCCGACTCCATGGCACTGTTCAGCTTGTCCAGGGTCTGTAAACTTTCGTCAGCGTATCCCAGCTGCCTGGCAGCTCACCACGTCTCCACCCTGATGGTGATGGCGGCTGAATGTGCTCCAACGAAATGGAACCTCGCCCAGACCGGCAGCTCCAAGGACTGGCCACGGTGATCCAAAACAGGCTCGGCCTGCGTACCATGCAGGACTCCGGCGCTGCACTGGACACAGTCTGACGCATTCCCCCAAGCGATGGCTTCCCAAACAGTTGATGTGTCCAGTCTTCCGATTGACATTCACTCTACCAGCGTGCCGCTTCACGCCTCGCCGTGGCGTTGAACTCACCGACAAGCAAAAACGCAGACATTCTGGCTCAGCATAGAGCTAGTGTCCCATTGTGGGGCAGCCAGGAATTTTCACAGCACAACACACACACACACACACACACACACACACACACACCGCTTTTTTATGTTTACTGTTATGTTTACTGATTTTGAAAGACGGAGAAACTGGCGGTTTCGTCGACTTTAACATTATCGATATCTGGGATGAAAATTATGTAGAGTGATATGTAGATCGAGTTAATTGGATTTGAAAAATAGTGTATTCTTTTATTTTATTAAATGTTATCTGATCGTGACCCCAGTACCCTGAAGCACTTATAAGCGTTTTAATTTCTTGAGAATTGCGTTTGGTTGGGTTTCACAGACAGATTGCAGATCAAAACTGACCGAAGGATATCATTAACGTAACGCCGGCTGTAAACGTGACGCCGTCGCCATGTAGGACAGCGTTCGCCGAAGGCTGTTTTATGTATTGGACAGGACGAGGGGACGCCCGTCACGAGCTGACACAATACGTGTAAAACTAAACACAGTGTTCCAACGAGAGGTCTTATGAAAGCAAGTCAAGCACCTCAAATCGTGCAGATGTCACTTCTCTGCCGAACTCTTTGCAGTACAGTGTTCACAATGATGTGTGTGTGTGTGTGTGTGTGTGTGTGTGTGTGTGTGTGTGTGTCTGTGTGTGTGTGTGTGTGTGTGGGGCAGTTAGGATCAAAGGATAAACTATAAAGAGGTAAAAACAACTTTAGAAAACATCTTCATAAAACAATACTTGTTAAAGCATAATACGTAGAAAAATGTTTACTGAAAACATATTCTAACCATGTACAGTACTTGTTTGTAAACAACATTTTTCATTTTGTTATCCGGTGAACGCATGTACAATTTTTTGGAATTTCCTACTTGAGAGCAAATTGCGAATAGTTGACCGTGACAGGAGCAGCAGTCTTTGGGGTTCATGCCGCAACGTTTTAAAGATTGTCCTTGCGCTTTGTTGATTGAAAATTGGAAATTACGGTCCTTTAAATTCGAACGGCATTTCAGTAGAGATCAGTGATATTCTGGGTATAAACAGTGAGTGTCCTTTGTACTTTCCAGTCATAAGCTCGCCTTAAAAACATATGGTTCAAATGGCTCTGAGCACTATGTGACTTGACTGCTGTGGTCATCAGTCCCCCAGAACTTAGATCTACTTAAACCTAACTAACCTAAGGACATCACACACATCCATGCCCGAGGCAGGATTCGAACCTGCGACCGTAGCGGTCTCGCGTCTCCAGACTGTAGCGCCTAGAACCGTTCGGCCACTCCGGCCGGCCAGCTCGCCTTTGATTGTTATTCGATAGCTGTTTGACGATCATCCATGTACCAGTACACAGTTTCGGTGAGATGTGATTCTGGAAGTCGAAGGCAGTGTAATGGTTTACCTGTTACTTGCAAAGAGTTTAGAAATTCTGTAGAGAATTTCACACTTTCTTCAGCGTTTATCATCTTGTCGATCGATTTGTATATTCTCTCTTCAACGGGAATTTTCTTTTGAATATTAAAGTTGAAATCGTCGACAACACTATTGTTAGTTGCCAAAATTACCTTTTCACATAGCCAGTCCGGATTGGTATAGTTGGGTACAATGCATAAATCTGGTCGATGAGTTCGTTTTAGGCAGTGGCTATGTTGCAGAAATCAATGTTGTATTTAATGAGGCCGGACGTCTTGTCAGTTGAATATGTGCCTTCGCCTATTTATAAAAATTGTTGAGCAAAATGTGCTGTTGGCTCGTCTTTCGGTTGTTGAGTTCTCATATATTTTGTAGGCGCAGCATTTGTATGTGTGGCAGAGATGTGATTTTTTATAAGCATGCAGTGATATAGTCTGCTGGTGTTGACATGGGGATAATTGGAAGTGTCTGTCGAAAATATCCTGAGCATATAAATAGAGCTCCACCATCACTTTCCTCGCAAGTCTTGTAATGCTCCGTACACGGCTTTCAGTGATTTTTCATGTATCATTGTGCATTCACCCCAGAAGATAATTTTAGCTTGTTTTAAAAGTTCAGTCCGTCCAGATGCTCTTGAGATTTTACATACCGGTAATTGCTCTTCGGCTAAATTTAATGGTAGTTGTAGGGAGGAAAGGTCAGTTCGTCCTCCTTCCATAGTTCGGCTGCAATGCCGGATTATGCCAGTGAGTGCGATGTGTTGTTCAGCATTTATTTTCACCAGCAACAGATTTATTAGAAACGTTTTCCCGGTGCCGCCTGATGCATCCAAGAAAATAATTCCACCAGTGCTGTTTTCGATCCGCTCCATGATAACCTAAAATTCCTTTTGATCGTCACTGAGGAGTGGTTTGTTGTGAGCAATGTACTGAAGCAGTTCGTTGATGTTGTAGCTTTTTTCCTTTGTAATTTCGAAGTTTAGAACAGTGATACCATCTTTTAGTCGTGTTTGCATCCCAAGTTGTACTAAGGTTTGGTTTTTTGCTGCTAAACATTTATCTTCTAGGCGAATGACTGTTTCATTGAACAGGTCGTCCTTGATTTCTGTGATAAGTTCAGGATGAGCTTGTCGGACATGAAAGAGTATTTCATCACTCATAGTCTCTTTGATGGAGTCCAATAGCGGTTTTGCATTCGACAGGTTACATGTTGTTAGAACATATGGCGAATACACCTCTCACTTGTTCAGCTGAGGCTGTGAGTGAAGCTTCTTGTAGTGTTAATGCCCTGTGCTTGTATTTCTCCAGTAGTCCTAATCGTTTGCATGCTTCTCTCTACGTCTGGCATAGGTAACAGTCAACAGCCTTGAGATCTCTGGAACTCCTTGGACCCCTATGTCGCGTAACAACATCTGGAGATAGAACCATTCGGCGTTTTTCGGATGTACAGCGTATACTCAGCCCAGTGCACCATCTTCCACCATTCCCTGACTATTTTCTATTGGAATTCCGTCGTTGAAAGATTTTTCTTGTTGTGTTAGACGTATAAGAGGTAGGGACGTCACATACAGTAATGTTTTCGCGAATGAAGCCGTCTGGCATAGTTGGTAAAAAGCTGTTAATGTTGTGTTCTGCGGTGGTTCACTTGCAAGTTTTCTAGCGGTGCCTTCTGTGAAGTAAACTTTCTATCCATTCTCCAAATGACCTGTTACATGTCACACAGTTGGTTCGCGTCCGTTACGGGAAAATCGAGAATCGGCTACGCTGCTTCGTTACTGCCGATGTATCTTCCTATTTAGTACACGAGGATCTCGTCGTTTCTGTTTTGTTATTCTTATCTTTGGCTATCTGAAATACTCCCATTCCAATGCTTTTGTTCACATGCAGGCACATTTGATAAATTTCATTGAATGCAGAATTTTACGTTTATACGTGCTTGGAACATTTTGGAAAGTAGTGTGTTATATGATAGTATCCATTGATTATTTGTTTCCTGTTCGTCACTTTCTCGTATTCGTATTCTTGCTGTGAAGCCACCGTTTGTAGATGATCGTCTTCTATATTTGGGGCACCAATCAACTCCGGTTTGTGTGTCGTCCAAGTATGGTTTTGGGTAATTTTTTGTACATTTTCCATCACTCACACATGACGAATTGGGTTTAAGGGCCCACGTCATCCGTGAATCATTTATTTCACTACTGTGTCGTACAATTCCGGATCTTCTTGCAGATTTGGAAATTCAGCTTGGATGACTTTGTCGATATCCGTGGGATGAATCTTCTGTGTCTTGTAGCCACATGAGGTTGTGTGAGTGAGACAGTCCTCGTTTTTGCCATTCGATTGTGTACATCCAGCATTTAACATTTCCAGAGATGTGATATTTTGTGATGACTTAAATAAATCTTACTTAAATAAATTTTTGTCGGAAAACTCGGCCTGTTATGTCGTGTCGATGAATGGAGACTTGTCCTTTTCTTAGTTACTCTTTGATTTCAGGCTACGACGAGTTGCATGTGAATGTTACGAAGAGGGTCAGTTCGTCCGTATTTTTTTATGTAGGTCATGGCATATTGACTGTATTCGTGCATGTGTCTCGGACTCCCTATGTTCGATGATGGTAAGATTACCATTGTTCCGATGTCGTCAATGTTTCCGTCAGTTATGATTGCGTCTCGAAGATGGAGGTATTCTTCCGTGCGTAGTTACCTCTGATTCAGTCTAATGTAAAGCATCCGTTCCGCTTCTATTTTTGGATACATATCTACCCGAAATTGTTGGAACAAACGGCGAGTGTGGAGAAAGTGATTGTATGTTTCATTGTCTCTGATCATAAAGCGGTGAGCATAGACCTCATTGTTAGAATTGACCTTTTTGCTTATTTTTGCGCCTGTTGGATTTCTTTCACATTAAAATGATATCCGTCCTCTCGGTGCAAAAAAATACAATTGGATATTCGAGGGCATCATATGAACTGTGTGTCTCTGCAATGCGTTGTAGCCCTTCTCTATTTCGTTGTACAATTACGGCGCGGCACATGTTTTCATTGTCCACAATTACGATGACGACTTCGACTATCTGAGGTGCATTAAATAGACGTTGGTGTTCTCCATGTAGTCTTTTGGTGACTCGAATTATAACTTATAGTCACCAGAAATCTATCGGTCTAGGAATGCGTAAATCAACTGATTGTATTCTTGTAAGATCCTCTGTACAAATCGAACTACCTGTCGTCTCAACCCACTCATATATGTGCATCGTTGATCAACTTCTGTTCTTCATTTACGATGAAATATCCGTGCAGAAATTTATGGCCTTCTTTGGGCAGAGGTAGTACTGATCCCATATTGTGAAAGATTTGTCCTTGGATGAAGAAACATAATCGATTTCATCTGTGTTAGTGTTGATCGAAGTGACACCATAAGAAGTCATTTGCAAGGAGTCGTACGCTTTTATATTTTGAAGAAAGTGTTTTGATTAAGGAGTTTCCCCAGTCATATAATGTAAAAATTCCTGCGGAGATACTGCCAGTGGTGGTAATCGAATTTTTATATTCATGCAACAGAATTTTAGTGTTTCTCTTCTGAATTTTTTCGCGTAGCAAAACTGGCAGATATTTTCCATTTTTACGATTACGACGTTTTTGTGTTTGTTATATTCTTCGGTCGGGTCGTAGTGGAATGCTTCATTTGTTAGACTGTATTGTTTACTTGCCCTCGTCCGCGCTTCTCTCAGGAATACTTTATACGCTGGCTTGAGGTCGCAGTCTTTATTATTAGTTTATGTCGCAATTCTTGATTCTTCAGTCCGCTTATTTTGTTGTTTTTCTGTCTCTCAGCTTCTGACGGTGCTCATTTTCGTTCGGTGGGAACCAAACGTGCTTCGCTCTCTTCGTCTGTTTGGTTTTTTCGCGTTTCGTCTTGATTTTACTGTTTTGCTTCAGAACCGGCAAGTTCTCCTCCTTTAGGTTTGGGCATTGTCTATTATATAAATCAAATTAATTTTTTAACAGTTACAAAGTACACCGTACACACTTTTCACGCTTTACTTTCGATTTACATTCGACCACTGTATCACTCTGATTGCTCACACATCGCTGCACTAATTTTTGGTTCCTCCCTTCGTCACTGACATGAAACTGACGTTCGAACCCACGATGGGTCTTGCTTTATATATCACTACGAATGGGTAGCCCCAGCACCGGCGAGTTCCAGAACATACCAAAAAAGCGTCGAATGGACCACAATGTTCCACAGAATCCCACAAAATTCTATGGTGTTCTTCGGTGTTCCACAACGATCTGTGATGTTCCGTGATGTTCCTGAACATTCCCGGACATCTTCCCGAATATTGCAGACTATTCCCTAACATTCCAGAACATCTCCGATCATTGTGGAACATCCTGAAATGTTGTGGAATGCCCTCGAATGTTCTTAAATGTTCTCGAATACTCTCGAATGTTCTGGAATGTTCTAGAAATTTCTAGAGAGTGAAATTTCCCAGCTCTTATATCTTAAAAAACGCCCTTAAGGTAAAAACGGGAAGCTTATTCATGGATGGGGGATAGATGGCTACACCATATAACCCCTTGATCGTACCGGGACTCGTTTCTGAGTTTTGGTGGCACGTACATTGTACACTTACTTTAAGAATATACAGTATATTGATTACCGTTTCCCTGTTTTCCACAGAGTCAGTTATTCTCACTTTCTCTATCGTAGAACTGTAAGAATATTCGTTGCTCTTAACTTTCCACAAAGAGGCGTGACTACTGCAACATATTAAGTAATGTACCCCCAGAGCACTGACGCATACCAGCCAATTTAGAAATTCAGAATTCCGCGCCCTCGCAAAGACGAGAAGCGATAGACAAATCGTAACATGTGGAATGACCTTAAGCACCTTTTACACTAACGTGTTTCTTCTCTGAATCGATTATTGGTGGCAAATAAATCAACTGCAGCGCTCCTGGCGTCTTACTCGTGTACTAAGTCAACGTGACGCGCACTCTAACAACGAGCAGTCGAGTTTGGCCAGAAAATCGCTCTTGTAAATTGGGCTTTAAGCGAGCATAGCTAACGTGGATCACAACATTCATTAAGCATTGTCAGTCTCCCCACAGGTCGTATTAGGTGGATTACGCAAAACCAACCCTCATGAAGGTTCCAGCCAGGAAGAGGCACTCGACTCCTGTGAACTACGGTATGCGTCTTCTCTTGTGCCGCTGACAGCCAAGATGACATCCTCAAGGCGTCTGCAGACTGTTCAAGGATTTTTTTGAGCAATTTTGTATGAGAGACCGCGGTCGGAGTTTCTAGATTTTAGCGGAGAAGGGCAGAGCTGCAAGTCCGGCGGCTGCCACAGCGCTGTCTCTCGTGTAGTGGGGGCCAGACGAAGGCGCCACAGTTAGCAGGGTCGCATGATTACGTGGACGACAAAAAAGCCCATCGATCTACAGTCTTTCTCATACAGTATTAAAGAAACAATTGGCAAAAAATTTTGAGTATTGCGGACCTTATGGCTTAATTCGTCATAGTGATCTGGTTATTATTTCGTTAATACACTACTGGCCGTTAAAATTGCTACACCAAGAAGAAATGCAGGTGATAAACGGATATTCATTGGACAAACATATTATACTAGAACTGACATGTGGTTACATTTTCACCCAATTTCGGAGCATAGATCCTGAGAAATCAGTACCCAAAACAACCACCTCTGGCCGTAATAACGGCCTTGATACGCCTGGGCATTGAGTCAAACAGAGCTTGGATGGCGTGTACAGGTACAGCTGGCCATGCAGCTTCAACACGATACCACAGTTCATCAAGAGTAGTGACTGGCGTATTGTGACGAGCCACTTGCTCGGCCACCATTAACCAGACGTTTCCAATTGGTGAGAGATCTGGAGAATGTGCTGGCCAGGGCAGCAGTCGAACATTTACTGTATCCAGAAAGGCCCGTACAGGACCTGCAACATGCGGCCGTGCTTTATCCTGCTGAAATGTAGGGTTTCGCAGGGATCGAATGAAGGGTAGAGACACGGGTCGTAACACATCTGAAACGTAACGTCCACTGTTCAAAGTGCCGTCAATGCGAACAAGAGGTGACCGAGACGTGTAACCAATGGCACCCCATACCATCACGCCCGGTGATATGCCAGTATGGGGATGACGAATACACGCTGCCAATGTGCGTTCACCGCGATGTCGCCAATCACGGATGAGACCATTATGATGCTGCAAACAGAACCTGGATTCATCCGAAAAAATGACGTTTTGGCATTCGTGCACCCAGGTTCGTCGTTGAGTACACCATCGCAGGCGCTCCTGTCTGTGATGCAGCGTCAAGGGTAACCGCAGCCATGGTCTCCGAGCTGATAGCCCATGCTGCTGCAAACGTCGTCGAACTGTTCGTGCATATGGTTGTTGTCTTGCAAACGTCCCCATCTGTTGACTCAGAGATCGAGACGTGGCTGCACGATCCGTTTCAGCCATGCGGACAAGATGCGTGTCATCTCGACTGCTAGTGATACGACCAACGCGAGCAGCAATGTCGCGATACGATAAACCGCAATCGCGATGGGCTACAATCAGACCTTAATCAAAGTCGGAAACGTGATCCTTCGCATTTCTCCTCCTTACACGAGGCATCACAACAACGTTTCACCAGGCAACGCCGGTCAACTGCTGTTTGTGTATGAGAAATCGATTGGAAACTTTCCTCATGTCAGCACGTTGTAGGTGTCGCCACCGGCGCGAACCTTGTGTGAATGCTCTAAAAAACTAATCATTTACATATCACAGCATCTTCTTCCCGTCGGTTAAATTTCGCGTCTGTAGCACGTCATCTTCGTGGTGTAGCAATTTTAATGGCTAGTAGTGTAGTAAAACGATTCAACTATTCTTCAAACTTGGGATAGGCTCTATAACTAACTCAATTTTCGAGAAAATGGATTGTAAAAAGCGCACTCCGTTTCACTCACGATTCTAAATTATTAAGAAGGAAATATTCGTAACACTCTCGTATCTCATAAATGGTTTAAGATATCGAAACGCGAGTTTGACAAATGGTAGCACACAAATGGGAGAGTATGTTGTCATATGGTTACTGTGCGTAACTTCCTTATCTAGCACAATATACAAGTAACTACGGATTTTATTCATTCGAATAATGTAATTTTTAAGGATCATCGATAGCTGATGAGACGGGAATTGTCAGAGGCTCCTAGAAACCAGAGAAAGTTATCGAGGTATGGCTCTGACATTCACAATGTGATTCACAACCGTTGTCAGAATTGTGGAGTCAACTAACTGTTGTGGGATTGCCTGCAGGCGCTCCACATGAGAGTGCCTTCTGAAGATGAGTTCCTAATACAATAAGTGATTTATATGACATACAGATTCTTCCAAGTGCTGTCGATGATGCTGACATTTTATAGTTATAAAAATTTTCATTCAACCGTACTACACGTAGTTGCAGATGCTCACGGCAAATTCACTACAAAAAAATGGTTCAAATGGCTCTGAGCACTATGGGAGTTAACTACTGAGGTCATCAGTCCCCTAGAACTTAGAACTACTTAAACCTAACTAACCTAAGGACATCACACACATCCATGCCCAAGGCAGGATTCGAACCTGCGACCGTAGCGGTCACGCGGCTCCAAACTGACGCGCTTAGAACCACACGGCCACACCGGCCGGCGCAAATTAACTACAATTGGTGTTGTAAGATATGGGAAGTGAAGCGATGGTGGTGGATTTTATTCAGTTAATGTATTTCGCTTGATGCAAGAAATGGAGCTTAATCTACAGCCACGCTCGCCGCTACCAAAGACATCAGTTGCCTTTACTATTCAGTGGAGACGAGGAATATCCATTGTTGAGGCATTTTTATCAATCTTACACACGACAGGTTTTAGATTCAGGGTAATAATATTTCAACAAACGCCTCTCCAGACTACGATGATTAATTGGTTGTGCTTTTGGGGATAATGACCGTTAAGTGGAACATATTTTGAGACCCGATGGAAACTTCACCACAATTTGATGACGATTTTGTGAAATCTACACGTGATCTCCATATCTCGGTCATTGACCAGAAGGATTCCTGAGTGTCGATGAGCAACATATAATATCAATTGAGCGTTCTATGCTTAGCATGTGTCAGACAGGGCGAAATTTTAACAGAGCTTCAAATGAAGCTGTCCAGACGTGAGACGGTTTGGCAAACATTTTCTCTTAGAATAAAACATGATTTTCATGTGTTTGTCAACTACGCAACTTCACTTTTATATCGCTTCTCGTTTTAAGACAACGAAAAAAATAAAAGATAACGAAAATGTATTCTGTACTTGTAGACTATAATTCTGCTGCCACCTTGTAACACTATTATGGATATTAACTATAATTGTCTTTCTTCGTCTCTTTTTACTTAACGTGACTTCTGTATCACCAAGCTCTTTGATGTAACATCTGTGTAAATGTTTTGTTTATTATGCATGACCGTTTATGTGACTGCAGTTAATCTATGGATGTAATTTCAAAATTAGTATATTGTAAAAGAATGAATACGTTAAACCTTTACTTGTAATACTGGTTCATGCATAGGTAAAGTGGGTTTGTAATTATGTAAAACTTGAAGGGAAGTCCCTCCACCATGGCACTCGCTAAGTGGGAACAGAAAAGGTGGATCTGGTAGTCGAACTGCAAGGCTCCTGTGTGGCATGAGCCAGCTGATGGATAGCTGGCAAGGCGTGTGCATGTTGTTAACTGAAAGAGGCGAGAAGTACTGCAAGACCATTTGATATAGCCTCAGATGTGAACAATTCCGACGCCAAGAAGAGAAGTTTTTAAAGCCAGTTACGCAGCAAGAACCATGGATAGTTCTACGCAGTTTTTGAATAGCACAAGACACCGACATTGCCACCACCTTGATCTCAAATCAGTTGTTCAGTACTGTGGTTTCCTTTTTAATAATAAGTTACTGTTCTGTACTTTATACTTAGTCGTTTGTCTGGACAGGATCCTATCCCAGGTGCTACGATAATTCCGAGTCTCCTATTTTACTGAACTACAGAGCAGTTACCTTCCTTAACAAAAGTTACGAAACTTTGTGGAGCTGTAATTTACATAATTATTCAATGAGCGTAAGCTTTCAAACACTCCACTTAATTTTCTTAAAAGGATAGTTAAAGTTTCATCAAAGTACAATTACTAAGAGAAGATTTAAAATATTCAGTTTAACGATTGCTCTTATTAAAATAACAGGGTTTATAATTTCATGTGTTATGTAGGTAAGTGTTTCTAATATTGTGTTGTGACTAAAATGTTCGATTTAGATCTGAGCCTACTGATTAGTTTCTGGATCCCCATGCTAATAGTTGAGCTAGGTACAGTAACAGTACTCAAGATGTACAACTTTCATGCTTATAACGTGTACGTTCTACAGTAAGGAAATAGCTACTAATGTTCAAATTATAATAGATTCAGGTGTCGCATGTCCCATCAGAGTTAAACAGTGTAAGGAAGTGGGTGCCATCTGAGAATACAAATAATAATGAGTACAAATGGTGCAATTACTTGAAAACTGTTTCAATGGTAATAATTCCCAATAATTAAACTGACAAAAGAACCTCTTGTCCGAGTTAGTAGTGCTCCTCCAATAGTGAACATTTACCTATAATGATCAATAGCTTCCTATTACAGACAGTAAGTGGTACTGAGAGACAATTGTTGCCTAAACGTATTAATACTCCTCCTCTGCTATTCGCGTCAAATCACGGGTACATTACTTGCTAAACTGCGCTACTTTCTTGTATCTTATCAACAAAACAGAATTCCAATATCAAGTAAAGACAATACCAATAGTTAATCTTATTTATGGACCATGCTAGTACTTGGTACAACTTTACGTAATCAGGCTGGCGACCGTTTTCTTTTACGTAATTACAGTTTACTTGACATCTAATACAACCATGGTTCGATTCCCGTTTGTCCTGCTGCTGCTTTCTTTTTACATGAATCTTTAGAGAAACAAAAATAGTTGAATATGAAACTTCCTTGCAGATTAAAACTGTGTGCCGGACCGAGACTCGAACTCGGGACCTTTGCCTTTCGCGGGCAAGTGCTCTACCAACTCAGCTACCCAAGCACGACTCACGCCCCGTCCTCACAGCTGAACTGCCAGTACCTCGTCTCCAACCTTCCAAACTTTACAGAAGCTCCGCGAAAGGCAAAGGTCCCGAGTTCGAGTCTCGGTCCGGCGCACAGTTTTAATCTGCCAGGAAGTTTCATATCAGCGCACACTCCGCTGCAGAGTGAAAATCTCATTCTAGTTCGATACATTTCCATTATGCACGACTACCGGCAAATAAATGTTCTTCCACAGAAGCACCATCATCCATCTATTGCCAATTTAGTAGCAGTCGGTAATGCTATGCATGGCGATCACGACAGCGCTAATAGCCCTGTTTCGCAAGGGTTGTACATGTCGCCGCGTAACAGGAAATTCATCGGATCAGTAGACACTTAAAAAAAAAGGCCGTACTACATGTACTAATCTCGTAACAAACATATTACGAGCAGGGAATGTCCAACGACATGAACTTGCAGCAAATTCAATAAAACAAATAATAGAAAATGTTATAGGAGCTTAGGAAGTAAACTGCAGTTCATATTCAGCATTAAATAGACACAAAACCAGTAGTAGATCAAAGCGAACAGAACGAGACAGTAAAGGGCGTTCTGAGAAACATAACGGAGCCCGACAGCAGTTACCGCAACGAGGACACAGGTAGCGCCACAGAACAGCAGTTGGCTTATATAGCATACCACGCGTACATACATCATCAGATTCAGATGATGAGCCCGTCACAAAGAAACAGGGACTAAACGACGGAACAAATGAGAGAGATCACGTGAAAGACCGTGGTTACACGAATAAACCGGTTGAAATGCTCAGTTCACCACAAATAGGGAAAGAACAGATCGAGAAACTTGAGGTAGAATCAGAACATGAAGATGCGGTAGAGCAAGACAGTGAAAAACCTTAGAGCATGAAATATATGTTTAAAAATTTTATCTGCACAAAGCAGAACATAGCAGCATCGACAGTTAAATTAGTGGTCATGAGAACCACCTGGAAACACAAGCAAGGAGTATTAGCAACCTTAATAATCAACTGAAAATGCAATCTGATGTCATGATAGCACAAAGCGTTAAGATTAGTAAACAGGTCAAAAAGGCAGACAAAAAAGTAGGCGTTTAAAGTACTGCAGTCAAAGATATATAACTTGGAATAAATATCATAAATACCAATGTGGCCACTGAGTAGGGACAGATCAGTAACATCAACTAGAGGTTCGATTTTAAAAACCATAAAGAACCAAGAAATGTTAGAGCCTTTAGTAGTAACGAAAGTGAACGAAAAGCCCTTCAGTTTGAAAACAGAAATTGTTGACAGATCAGTAACATCAACTAGAGGTTCGATTTTAAAAACCATAAAGAACCAAGAAATGTTAGAGCCTTTAGTAGTAACGAAAGTGAACGAAAAGCCCTTCAGTTTGAAAACAAAAATTGTTGACGAATGTAGAATGGAAGTGACACAGTGGTTGATTCTGAGAAACATAGAACCAAATAGGTAAATATTTCCAGGCAGTAGCGTGACCAAAACACTTCACAAATTCAAGGCAAAACCTGTCACCTTGAAAAGAAAATAAGAGACAATTCCAGTTGTGTCAATCATAGGATATCCCACAACAAACTATTGGAGGGTAAAGAATACTTTGTGCGAAAGGATCTTTCCTGAAGATTTGACAGAACAAGAAAAGTTTAACGTAGTTATCAGCGCATTAGTAGGTGATGCTAAACGGTAGGGACTAAACTTGAGCACTGATCAGATGACGGTTAACAAAGTCAAATAATTTTTTACCGAGGCATACCGGTCAGAACAAAAACAAGAATATCTACGGCCAAAATTCATAAAGGCCAGACTATATGACAACAAGGGCAGAAATTCTATGAAAGGTTTCCGTGAATCCTGTTACCGAAAGCTGACACACTAAAGATGTAGATGATCCGCATCCGAGATTATATGGGAGCTATGGAAAAACCCGCCGCCGGCCGCGGTGGTCTCGCGGTTCTAGGCGCGCAGTCCGGAACCGCGCGACTGCTACGGTCGCAGGTTCGAATCCTGCCTCGGGCATGGATGTGTGTGCTGTCCTTAGGTTAGTTAGGTTTAAGTAGTTCTAAGTTCTAGGGGACTGATGACCACAGCTGTTAAGTCCCATAGTGCTCAGAGCCATTTGAACCATTTGAAAAACCCGCCAGAGGATTGGAAAACACACATAGGACGTGATCATAGAAGTTTTTCTGCGTTTCTAGAAAGAGTAGAAGATGAAGACGATTGGCGAAGTAATCGTGATTATCGCCAGAATAATCATAATAGAGGTAATCACAATGATAACAAACAAAATGACGGCGACAGATATCGCGTAAACATGGTTCAACGAGACAGGGGCAGAGCCGCTCGTGACAGACGATTTGCACCGCAACATTACCGCGACAACAACCACGTGGGAAACTGAACATTGCGTATTGGCCAAACTAACGTGGATGGATTTTCAAGGCCCAAACGTAAGAAACAACACCCGCGTGGGCATAATAAATTTAGTACACGAGAGAGTGACTGCAAAGCAGCGCGGGTCGCTGCAAGCAAAGCAACAGATGTGCTCAGGAATGAGTCACGGCAGGCAGGCCATGAAACGTACGAGTATATTAGCTTGCAGACAGTTAGCCCGCCAGTGAAGAATACATCAGACCGATCAGCTGTCCTTAAGGAAGCTGTAATTACGCCAGCAGGAGAGAATGAGGGTGTCACAATACAATGCAATGAAACCGCTACAGCAGATAACGGCACATGGGCAACAGAAAATCTGAATACGTTTGCACGCGAGGAAGACAGCGCCGACGATAGTTTAAATAATGATAAAGTTGCGGAAATGAGTTGACAAGGGATTGCAAGTTAGGGTTAATAGATCGATGATCTGTACGAAGGGACCGGCCGGGGTGGCCGAGCGGTTCTAGGCGCTACAGTCTGGACCCGTGCGACCGCTACGGTCGCAGGTTCGAATCCTGCCTCGGGCATGGATGTGTGTGATGTCCTTAGGTTAGTTAGGTTTAATTAATTCTAAGTTCTAGGGTACTGATGACCTCAGTAGTTAAGCCCCATAGTGCTCAGAGCCATTTGAACCATTTTTTGTACGGAGCGCTATATCTGTGCAAGTGGGACGATTTGAAAAGAAATTGTGCGACCAAAAGGCTAGGTAGTAGCGGAAGGAGAAAAAGGGACGTCGAGAATAGGACGTGGGTCGACAGCAAGTCCCTCCGCAACGAAACTGGAGAGATCGGAATACAAAAGGTGGTTCTGGCTGTCGAATTGCACGGCTCCCGTGTGGCGCGAAACAGTTGGTGGCCAGCAGGCAAAGCGTGTGCATCTTGTGAACTGAAAGAGGCGAGAAGTATTGCAAGACTATATAACATAGCCTCAGATGTGGGCAAATCACACGCCAACAAGAGAATTTTCGTAGCTATTTATGCAGCAAGACCCATGGACACTTTTACCGCCTTTTTTGAATTGCACAAAAGATCAATGTTGCCCCCACCATCATCTCAAACCAACAGTTGAGTACTGTATAACTGCATGGACCACTTACGTGGAGTCCGCAGCTCGTGGTCGTGCGGTAGCGTTCTCGCTTCCCACTCCCGGGTTCCCGGGTTCGATTCCCGGCGGGGTCAGGGATTTTCTCTGCCTCGTGATGACTGTGTGTTGTGTGCTGTCCTTAGGTTAGTTAGGTTTAAGTAGTTCTAAGTTCTAGGGGACTGATGACCATAGATGTTAAGTCCCATAGTGCTGAGAGCCATTTGAACCATTTGAACTTACGTGGAGTCTGTGTTACGTAAACATGTGTTGAAGCACCGCATTTTATCCTTAATCATTCACCTAGACAAGGCCCCATCCAAAATGCTATGATAATTCGAGTGTTTTATTTTACTAAATAGCAGTTATCTTACTTAACAAAAGTTAATAAACTTTGTGGAGTTGTAAAGTACATAAATATTCAATGAGCGTTTGTTTTGAAGTACTCCTAGTAATTTTCTTAAAGGGAATAGTTAAAAGTTTCATCGAAGTACATTTACTATGCAAAGATTTAAAGAATTCTGTTTAAACGTTGTTTTTGTTAAAATAACAGTGCTTATAATTTCAGGTGTTATGTAGTTAACAGTGTTTCTAATTTTGTGTTGTGACTAAAATGTTCAGCTTAGATCCGGGCCTATTGATAGGCTAGTTTCTGGGTTCCCAAGCTAACAGCAGAAGCAGATGTAAATTTCATATCACACTTACAGTATTGAAGTACAACTTTCACGCTTATAGTTTGTGTGTGCTGCAGTCAGCAAGCAGCTAACAATAATCAAACTATAATAGATTCAGGTATTCCATGTCCCATCTGAGTTAAACAGTATAAGGAAGTGAATGCCCTTTGAGAACATAAATAATACTCAGTAAATATGATGCAATTGCTTCAAAACTATTTCAAACTTAGTAATTTCCAGAAACCCTTGTCCATGTTGATAGTGTTCCACCATTAGTAATCATTTACTTATAATGGTCATTAGCTTCCTACGACCGATAGCTTCCTACTACAAGTAGTAAGCGTTACTGAGAGCCAGTTGTTGCCTAAACGTATAAATACTCCTCCTTTGCAGTTCACGACAAATCACTGGTACATTACTAGCTAAATTGCGCTGTTGTCTTGCACTTTCCAGCAAAACGGAATTTCAGTGTCAAGCAAAGCCCATTCCAATAGTTAATTTTCTTTATGAGTACTTTGTACAACTTTGACTAATCAGGCTGGCGAGCGTTTCCTTTTATGGAATTACAGATTACTTGACTGCTAATGGAACCTTGGTTCGATTTCCGTTTGTTCTGCTACTGTTTCCTTTCTATATAATTTTCAGAGAAACAAAAATAGTTCGATACCTTTCCATTACGTACGGCGACGGTCAAGTAATTATCCTTTCAGGGGGGTTACATTATCGGTGTATTGCTAATTTAGAAGTAGCCGGTAGTGTTATGAACTCATCACATAAGTTAGCCAAAATCAATCAGGTGTGATGATTGATTTCTCGCTGGTCCCATAAAGGGCGCCGAGTAAAAACAGCTGCTATCATGTCGCCCGCTGATACCTCTTTCCCAAGAGAACAAGAAAAAAAAAAGAGCGCCAGAAACAGTACTGACTGCTTCCCCCGGCAACAGCCGAATGCTGTCGATTTTGCCCGAACGCAGCCAGAGTCGCTCGAATGCTCTGGACATCACTCTGTGTGAAACACACATGATGTTTTTGATGCCCTCAGTGTCGCTCTCTGCCGCTCTACTACGCATTGCTCCACTTGCAGCGCCATATAACCACGCGCACTGGTTTGTCCGGCCAGCGCTACTCCTTTCGGAGAGCCATGTTGCTCTGTTCGTTCAGCGCCGCTCCACTATAATTGCAGCTTAATTGTGCATTTGATTTGATGTCTTACCATCATTTATCTATAATTCTGTTTTGCACTAAAAATATCTGCACAAAAGTGGAAATGATGACGATATCTGCCATGTCCCTTGATTCGAAACAAACTTATTCCAGTCACTCACGTTACTTGTTGTTGATGCTTATTTTACTCCTTGCACTCAACTTTGCATTCAGTACTGGTCGGTTCTGCATCGGATTTATCTTTTCGGCAGTGTCAGGGATAGGTTCACTAATGAAGAGTTGGTCGATCCTCGCCTGCCGGCCGGTGTGGCCGAGCGGTTCTGAGTGGAAGGATCAACAAAACGAACTTGAACGGATGTCATGTGATGTCCGCAACGACCAAACACAATGATCGAAAAAAATTAAATAAAAAAAATTATTAAAAAAACCAAGCCGTTCTAGGCGCTTCAGTCTGGAACCGCGCCACTGGTACGGTCGCAGGTTCGAATCCTGCCTGGGCATGGATGTGTGTGATGTCCTTAGGTTAGTTAGGTTTAAGTAGTTCAAAGTTCTGGGAGACTGATGACCTCAGATGTTAAGTCCCATAGTGCTCAGAGCCATTTGAACTATTTTTTTTATTCTTGCCTGGTGTGTGTGGGTTCGTTCACTGGATGCAGTGGGATAGCGGCACGACATTATGCAGAGGTGTTCTGGCAGCGACGGCAACCACGTCAAACTACTTCTGGATCTTTCTAAGACTTTTTTTTTTACCCTCTGTTTTGTGTTGTAACGTTGTTGTAAGGTTTGGTAATTGCATATTACCTATTTTTTCACTGTTGTGAAGGTATTTTCACAGAAACGAATGCAACTGGGGTAACAAACCAAACAAATCGTAGTTACATTATTACTCTGTAATGAGGCACCGAAACCACAGACCCTTTATACCAAAATACTCGGAAAAGATACCTAAACAACCTCCCAGATTTTGTCGGGTGAGTTTGCGTGCTCTTTGCGTAACACAGCTGCAATCCAATCTAGACCACAAAACGCTGCTATAAAACTGAAAGACGCATGAACTATCATTCTTCAGTTGTAACCAATTAGATATTTTTGAAAATTAGGGTCTTTAAGAGTGCTTACTTTGACTTCTTTCCGTTCTCGTCGAAAACAGAGCCCACACAAATCACACTGACTTTTTAAAATCGAGGGCCGTCATCGTCCGTTTTAGCTGTGGCATGTTAAAAGAAGAACAAAAACAGTTCAAATATACCTTACAACTTTTTTTCGGATGAAAAGTTGCAAGATTATAACATGTAATATCTCGAAAAGTCGTCTACAAATAGTGACTTCTGCACTGGACTTCTCACTGCAGACGATACGCTGTTTACCACTACAGCAAACAGCGTGACAGTTAAGACACTATTTTGCAGGGTAAATTTGGTTGAAAGCATATTCCCGATTTTGCAACTAAAATGGCGCTTACCAGGAAAAGATACCGTCAAGGGGTGGATTCAACCATTGACGTCTTAACCATGCAACTGAAGCATGGTCTGATGCCTCCAAGTAGTAAAGTATGCTCGGTGAATGTCAAAGAAGACCTCTATAATATGGTTCCTCCGGTACCATTCTTGTACAATGTAATAAGCGAAACACTAGCGACCTTCATTCTTCTTCTTCTTCTTTTGCTTACGCCATAGTCCGCAGCTCGTGGTCGTGCGGTAGCGTTCTCGCTTCCCGCGCCCAGGTTCCCGGGTTCGATTCCCGGCGGGGTCAGGAATTTTCTCTGCCTCGTGATGACTGGGTGTTGCGTGCTGTCCTTAGGTTAGTTAGGTTTAAGTAGTTCTAAGTTCTAGGGGACTGATGAGCATAGATGTTAAGTCCCATAGTGCTCAGAGCCATTTGAACCGATCTTACGCCATAGTCCCGCAGCGATCGCCGGGTCGGCGTGTTTACAACGGATTTGGCAGTGTTAGTTTTAGGGACGGCCGGATGCTCGTCCTGCCGCCACCCCGTACCCCCCCCCCCCCCCCCCTCCAGGACGGAATCAGTGCACTCTAACTATATGCGTCTAGTGTAAAGCATGAAATAGTGCGGACGTGTGTCAAATGTCTGCGACGCGTGTAACTGAGGCGGAACGTGGGTACCAGCC
Source organism: Schistocerca americana (assembly GCF_021461395.2). Lineage (NCBI taxonomy): Eukaryota > Metazoa > Arthropoda > Insecta > Orthoptera > Acrididae > Schistocerca > Schistocerca americana. The sequence continues at coordinate 86,501,539 of NC_060120.1, read as the reverse complement.
CGGTATTCACCTAGCGGGATGTCGAAAACCGCCTAAAAATCACATCCAGCCTGGCCCTCGTCGTTAATCCGCCGGGTGGATTCGATTCGTGGCCGGCGCGCCAGGAAGCAGCTCGTAAGCGCTCTCGGCTACCCTGGAGGGTCAAGCAAAACCCTAGCGACCGCCATACATTTATACTGGGCTTTGTAACTGGAGGTTGTGTATGAGGTATTTCGTTCTCATTGTGGTATGAGTGATACACTAAGGCTCGATAAAATATTGAATTTTTTAGTACTCATTGTGCGCAATGTTTACTCCATGCAGTTTTTGTGACAAATTTCACTGAACAGTCTGTTCCTCAGTGCATAAGTTGTGTCATATTGTCTTATTGTATGTGTGTCCTGTGAAAGTGTTTGCAGTTGCTTCGTCTAGAGAGCTGGTCGGGGGATGCGAGTAAATATGGCGCCTACTGGCGAACGATAAAATTAGCGTGGTTTCTAAAATAAAAGTGAAATGTGGTGACCAAGCTATTTTGTGTGATGAATTTTTTAAGAAATTGTATCGTGTTACGTATTTCAACTTGGAGAGTGAAACTTGCATCATTAAATGTAAACTGAGAAACGTCATAATGTCATCTCGCGTACCACGTGGAGCAAAACTAAGGTAACTGAAGCCCAGATCCCACGTCAGCGAGTAACCAAACATACTCGAATCAGTAGCAAAGCCAAGACAGACAAAGACTGGTGAGTGTAAATACAGCAACAAGTAGTAAGTTAACAACAAAAAAATGGCTCTGATCACTATGGGACTTAACTTCTGAGGTCATCAGTCCCCTAGAACTTAGAACTACTTAAACCTAACTAACCTAAGGACGTCACACACATCCATGCCCGAGGCAGGATTCGAACCTGCGACCGTAGCGGTCGCGCGGTTCCAGACTGTAGCGATCCCGGAAATCTCGATAAGTTTGTCCGTGAAAGCAATGTGCTATCTGACAGAAGCACCAAAAAAGCAAGCGTCAATCAAGAGTTGAAAACTGAAACTGTCATTAAGAGTGAAAGTAAAACATACAATACTTTGAGCGCTGTGCTTCTAAATCCACAATTAAGCACCTGCCCTGATACCCGGGCGCGGTAACGCGCCACTTTCTGGACGCGGGGTGGCGAGCCTGACCCTGATGGAAACTACTTCGTGCATCGACGACGAGGACCGCTGAGTCGGCCAACCTGGATGTGGTTTTTAGGCGGCTTCGCACGTCCCACTGGGTAAATCCGTACCCACGTCCCACTTCAGATACATGCTACGCAAACGTTTAGAAAATGCTCTCACACTTACACAATGGATAACTCTAGACGCAGCCCGGTGGGGTGTACAAATTTCGCCTGCCGATGGTGGCCGAGCGGTTCTAGGCGCAGGTTCGAATCCTGCCTCGGGCATGGATGTGTGTGATGTCTTTAGGTTAGTTAGGTTTAAGTAGTTCTGAGTTCTAGGGGACTGATGACCTGAGATGTTAAGTCCCATAGTGCTCAGAGCCATTTGAACCATTTATACAAATTTCGTCCTGGAGGCTGTAAGAGACTCATGACCTTCCACATTTAGTTTTGTGAAATGGCAAAACTACTTTCACCCGCCCACAACTGTGGGTTCTTTGAATGATCTGCAAGGGGCCTCATCATAATAGAACACATGAAATAGTAGTTCACTTTATTACCTGAATCAATCAGAGATTTAGTTAACTCTGACACAGATCTGTACTACAGGATTACTTGATAAGTTACAGCTGGATGCATATATATATATATATATATATATATATATATATATATATATATATATATATATATATATATATTAAACCAGGGACCTGCAAACTACGGAGAGGCTTCGTCCCGCCGTGGCCCTCAGTCAACCCCATAACAGGCCACAGCAGTACACCCACCCCACCGCCGCCCCACATCTAACCCAGGGTTACTGTGCAGTTCGGCCCTCCCCCATCCCAGGAACGTCTCATAATACCAGACCAGTGGTAGAGTAATTATGGTGTATGCGTACATGGAGACAGTGTTTGCGCAGCAGTCGCTGACACAGTGTAGCTGAGGCAGAGTAAGGGGAACCAGACCGCCTTCGCCAAGGTAGATGGAAAACCGCCTTAAAAACCATCCACAGGCTGGCCAGCACACCGGACCTCGACACTAATCCTCCAGGCGGGTCCGTGCCTGGGATCGGCACGCCTTCCCGCTCGGGAAGCAGCGCGTTAGCCGGCCGGGCTACTTGATGCACAGATTAAAAAAAACTGTTCTTTTACAGTACAATGTTCCACATTTAAATGAACAAGTCCAACAGAACACTAACTATCTCGTTGGTCCTATACTATGATGCTCACTGAGACCTCGGTCCTATACTATGATGCTGACTGAGACCTCGAACAGGGGCAGAATCCTTGCTAGCTCGATACTATATTGACCTGAGTGTGAGGGCGCTGCTACGCTGAGAGGGGAAGTGTGGTCTTCAGGAGCGCCTCCTATATGTCAATGCGGACTGCAGCGAGCCCCCGCTAATGTCAGTGTTATCGATTCGCGATCTCTGTAAGATAGCACACTTAGTTTCTCTAAACCATTAGTCAGCAGCAAAATAGAGCATGTTGAAGGCTTTGTACAATGTTCTTGCATCTTTAACGAGTAGTTTTCATAAGGAAAATAACAATGATCAGGTCCCAAAAATGGTTCAAATAGCTCTAAGCACTATGGGACTTAACATCTGAGGTCATCAGTCCCCTATACTTAGAACTACTTAAACCTAACTAACCTATGGACATCACAGACACCCATGCCCGAGGCAGGATGCGAACCTGCGACCATAGCAGCAGCGCGGTTCCGGACTGAAGCGCCTAGAACTGCTCGGTCACCGCGTCCGGCTGATTAGGTCCCAAACAGCGCTTCATTGACGAGGACATAACTAAGCCACCAGTGCATTAGTGAAACAGCACATACAGCAGGCAAATATTAACGAACCGACAGAAGAAAAGTATCCAGTAAGCACAAATACAGATAGGTAGAAAGTAAGCAACAAGTGCGGAAACCGAATACACCTCTGAATCTTGAAATTTTTCTGCGGTGCTGAATGTTCGATGATGTTTGGGGAGTGCAGCCAGTCGTCGTTTGTTTACCGTGTTCGATAACTGACAGCAGCCAAACAAAAAACGAACTTATGAAAACAACTACAGGAACAGTCGTACGAGAATTTGCTACAAAATAAACAAGCTAGTGAAAGATATCCACAGAGTTCTACTGTGCAAATATTTGGAAACGACTAAGATCATGGTTCCACCTTAGCAAACTGAGAACGACACAACAGCTAAAAATGTAACTCGTTTGGTTACAAAAGAGTTTTCCATGTCACAACTTATATTTTTAGATGGGTACAAGGGGATTGAATAATATCTTAAAATTTATTTCTGATTTCGACCTACAAGAGAAAATAATGGTCAACGGCCTATGGCCCAAGAATATTTAACATGTATAATTCGTTAAAATGAGATGTATATGTCGGAGGGAGAATGGATAGACGTGTCTGCAAGACATTTGCCTGCGTTCCGCGACAACGATTTTGTATTCGGTGTTCACTCTTATAAATTTTTATTTAAGAATCTCTAAAGGAAAATGCCGCGATGATTCCCTAACGAAGGCACAGCCTTTGAGACAGTCTTGTCTATATTCACTGGTGAATATTTTACTACTATAGAGAGACATGTGGTCGATTTTGTGACGTTTCCAGGGAACACAGCTAGAAGGTAATTTCTCCTCTAATACTACAATTATTTAATACACACATCAAACAAAAATTTTGCATCACCTCGGTCCCGAGAGTTCCAGAAGTTGTAACGAAAATTGTAATAGAGATCATTCACAAGATGTGCACGATGGAGGCGCGAATTGTCATCCACGAAGACGAATGCCTCGCCAATATGCTGCCAATATGGTTGCACTATCGGTCGGAGGATGGCATTCACGTATCGTAAATCCATTATGGCGCCTTCCATGACGACCAGCGGCCTACGTCAGCCCCACACGATGCCCCCCAAAACAGCCGGGAAACTCCACCTCGCTGCACTCGTTGGACAGTGTGTCAAAGGCGTTGAGCCTCACCGGGTTGCCTCCAAACACGTCTCCGACGATTGTCTAGTTGAAGGCATATTCGACAGTCATCGGTGAAGAGAACGTGATGCCAATTCGGAGCGGTCCATTCGGCATGTTGATAGGCCCATCTGTACCGCGCTGCATGTTGTCGTGGTTGCAAAGACGGACTTCGCCATGGACGTCGGGAGTGACGTTGGGCATCATGCAGCCTATTGCGCACAGTTTGAGTCGTAATACGACGTCCTGTGGCTGCACGAAAAGCAATATTCAACATGGTGGCGTTGCTGTGAGGGTTCCTCCGAGCCATAATCCGAAGGTAGTGGTCATACACTGCAGTAGTAGCCGGAACGAGGGATCTCATCGACAGTTCCTGTCTCTTTGTATCTCCTCCATGTCCGAACAACACCGCTTTGGTTCACTCCGAGATGCCTGGACACTTCCCTTGTTGAGAGCCCTTCCTGGCACAAAGTAACAATGCGGACGTGATCGAACCACGGTACTGAGCGACTAGGCATGGTTGAACTACAGACAACATGAGCCGTGTACCTCCTTCCTGGTGGAATGACTGGAACCGATCAGCTGTCGGAACCCCTCCGTGTAATAGGCGCTACTCATGCATGGTTGTTTACATCTTTGGGCGGCTTTAGTGACATCTCTGAACAGTCAAAGGGACTGTGTCTGTGATACAAAATCCACAGTCTTCAGGAGTTTTGGGAACCGTGATGATGCGAACCTTTTTTTGATGCGTGAATTTTCAAGATTGTCGATGGGTATGCCGTGGATTGAATCTCTTTTCAATATTTATATACACTGAAACCCCAAAGAAACTGATAAAGACATGCCTGTTGAAATGCAGGGATATGTAAACAGGTAGAATACGACGCTGCGGTCGGCAACGCCTGTATAAGACAATAAGGGTCTGGCGCATTTGTTAGACCTGTTATTGCTACTACAATGGCAGGTTATCAAGATTTAAGTGAGTTTGAACGTTGATGTTCAGTCGGCCCACGAGCGATGGGACACAGCATCTCCGAGATAGCGATGAAGTGAGTATTTTCCAGTACGACCATTTCACAAGTGTACCATGAATATCAGGAATCCGGTAAAACATCAAATCTCCGACATCGCTGCGTCCGGAAAAAGACCCTACAAGAACTGAAGCAACGATGACTAAAGAGAATCGTTCAACGTGACAGAAGTGAAATCCTTCCCCAACAGACCACCAATCTACTCTCCAGTCAACTCTTTGACGACACCAGAGTAGTCTTGCTTAGTGCGGTCGTGGTATCAATGGTCCCTGATGACACAGCGAGTGCAATATGTGCCCGGATTTTGTCTCCGGATGATTTTCTATCTGCATCCGCTGTTTGCACAATTCGTCCATCTTGACGGATGTCTGTTCTACGCGGACATCCAGGTCCTGGTCTACAGGTGTGAGAATGTTCCATAGACTACGGTCGGAAGCTGCGACACACCACTGATGATACATAGCGCTCAACATGTGCAGCATTTCTTCGACACGTCCATTCAGCTTCCAGTAGGTCCATAATGCAACCCAGTTGAAATGGCTGAAGCCCTTCAACAGAAGTACGTACTCGTCGGTGGGACGTAGCTGCACCTAGAAAGAATTTTGCATACACTGTTCATCTCCAAACGCACCGCATTTACTGCCTGTAGAGTCACACAGAGGGTAGACAGACAAGCCTCCTGGGCGCAGCGCCATCTGGTAGCGGATGACTGCGGCCATGAAGATAGCTACAGATGAACAATTTGTTATGTGACAGGATATTTCTTGAATGAGATTTTCACTCTGCAGCGGAGTGTGCGCTGATATGAGGAGAGCTTCTGTAAAGTTTGTAAGGTAGGAGACGAGGTACCGGCAGAAGTATAGCTGTGAGGACGGGACGTGGGTCGTGCTTGGGTAGCTCAGATGGTAGAGCACTTGCCCGCGAAAGGCAAAGGTCCCGAGTACGAGTCTCGGTCCGGCACACATTTTTAATCTGCCATGAAGTTTCATAGGATATTTCTTAGTTTTCCTTATGGACAAAAACAAAGTCACAACATTGAACGTGTTACCACAGACACTGATTAAAACGATAATTGCAACCTGTAGTGTTGGCAGAAGAGCCAACACTGTGTTTCTAGAGGAGGCCGAAATGCACGCGTTTAATTACACGCTGACTGGCGTGAGGTCTGGAACAGGACAATATCTCGAGAATTGCAAATAAAGTACGTAGATGATGTAATACTTAACTTTAATCCACAATTGTAGAACATCTCTCTTGATGATACATGCTTCACATAATAAATATCAATCGAATACGGCGCCTTGCTAGGTCGTAGCAAATGTAGCTGAAGGCTATGCTAACTATCGTCTCGGCAAATGAGAGCGTATTTGTCAGTGAACCATTGCTATGAACGTCGGCTGTACAACTGGGGCGAGTGCCAGGACGTCTCTCTAGACCTGCCGTGTGGTGCCGCTCGGTCTGCTATCACTGACAGTGGCGACACGCGGGTCCGGCGTATACTAATGGACCGCGGCCGATTTAAAGGCTACCACCTAGCAAGTGTGGTGTCTGGGGGTGACACCACACAACCCATAATCTCTGTTTAAGGAAACAAACTGGTTGGACGACAGCAGTTTCGAAGTTCACCGTGAGAGATGCAAGGTCCATATAGACTCGTAACTGTGGGGAATGCTTCTCATTACTGCGTGAAGATTGAATGCAGGCCCCGAAAATCTTGGAGAAAGTACTACACCACGAAATGGACGGTATAAAAGGGAACCATTTCAATACTACGGCAGTTAAATTCGCCTTTCTTAAAAAGCTTGAAGTTTACTTTGTGAATTGGTACATTGTTGATGAAATGACAGAGACTGCGAGTGACATTGGCTTCAGATTATTACCATATCATTGCAACTGAACCTTGTATGGATTATTTGGAGTCAGATGACGTCGCTACAAACAATAAGACATTCTAGCTATCCAGACGTACATTAATGAAAAGCAGCTTAGGATGTTGTGGGCGTTTTAAACCACCTGCGCAATTCTACAAGCGCACATAATTCCCCAGGACTCTGTTGCGGGCACTTTTCACTTATCTTGTTAGAAAGCACATAACTGCTGAACGCTGCTGGAATGCTAAACGGTCCGTCGAAAAGAAGAGGAAATGTGGCACCTGTATGGCTTCGTTGATGCTGTTATCGACCGATTCCTCATCAATGAAGACCACAGGTCCAGTTGCGAACTGGATTCCTCGTCCTCTGCTATGGAAAGAGTTGAGATAATACTTGAGTATAAGCACTGCCTTCTGTGTTCACTATTTGATCATTTGACGAAATCTCTACATTTACGAACTTACATTATGCATACTACACCTAGATAAAATATCCCATATTTGTGACAAGGCTACATTTATCTTTTCGGCCGCCTAAAAGCATCACAGAGATGCTGCGTCATCAAGAGTCCGAAGTGTTTATAAAAATTCATGCGAACGTGGCACGAGGTACATGGGATATCTATTCAAAACGTTTCCAAGCGTTGTACTGAATACTGGAGAATGCAGAAATTTTGATTTTATTTTTGTCTTTCATTCCCCACTCCTGAGGAGTGGGTGGTCTCCTGTAGAACTTTGTTTCAGCCAAATGTCGCGATAGGCTCGGAGTGGAAGAGAGCGGATTCCGTAGATAGTTGGAGACCAAATCAATGTTTAATCGATTTAATCAGACTAAGATCAATCAAATGCAGTCCGACCCTTCCAAAAATTAAAATTTATATACTTTTCACATTCAGCTTCAACACATATGTCTGTTGTCGAACACTGGCTTCAGCATTATATGTCGCGAAAGACACAAAGACGCTGCGAATGACATTTCGTCGTTGACGCTAATGTAATCTCTGGTCACGGTGGACCCGAACTACATCAGTGTGACCGCGTGACTTCTTTGATAATTATTTGCTTTCCTGATGAGAACAATGGCAGATGTTGTCGAAAGCTCAAATTCTCAGAGGGTATATCTGCCAGAACTGAGCTTCAGTCTGGAACCGCGCGACCGCTACGGTCGCAGGTTCGAATCCTGCCTCGGGCATGGGTGTGTGTGATGTCCTTAGGTTACTTAGGTTTAAGTAGTTTCAAGTTCTAGGGGACTGATGACCTCAGAAGTTAAGTCCCATAGTGCTCAGAGCCATTTGAACCATTTTTTTGCTAGAACTGAACCGAAAAAACTTACTACAGTAAAAAGTGGAATGTTACCATATGCTAAACGAATCGTCTTTTATAAACTGTACTGTATAGTTTCCGATGCTTTACTGTTTTCCGCGCCAATGAGGCGATGTGTGAGCTGTGGAGCAGCACCATAAACGTATCTCATACTCGTATGCGACTATACTGGTTAGGGCGTGGTTTACGAATGATATATAACAACAAAAGCTGAGGGATACATAGCGCATTATAGGCATCCACGTTAAACTTAACGATTAACAGGGCATACTAGAAACAGTAAATTAATAATTATTGAGCGACCTGGTTTTCTCCACAAATAAACTCCGATGGGAAGTGTGAAACTGTTTTCATATAGTGTTACTCTGGACCACTGAAGCAGAGCGACCAGCCAGCCAACCCACTTGAAGGATTATAGTTCCCAAGAGAAAGAGCGGCATGTACTTTGTAAGTCTACGCAAAGCAGCTAAGGATGTTGTGGTCTTTTTGAGACTCCTGTGCAATTCCCCAACGCAACGTAACTCTCCCAAAACTGTGTTGTGGCCGCTTTCGGCTTCTCGGTATGGAAATATCTTGAGACACCTTTATACATATTTAACATTGTAACAGATGTCCCAGGCGCGCTCGTGCTGTTCGCTATTGCAGACCTCGGAGACGGTCTCTGGTGTATGGCGGATGGTGGATTTTTTTCCGGCTTAGAGGTGCTGGGACAGTATTTCCATAATCCTTGTAAATGGCTTGTTGTCTGTGCCTGCTACACTAACCCAAGGCGAGTGATTTTCCCATGGTATCAGAAAATTTTCAATTCCTGCTGGTAAATAAATTACTAAAAAACTGGCAGGAAGCAGCTGAAGACTGCTATTAGCAGAGAGAAACAACCAATGGAAACGCCTAAATAGTGTTCCTCATGTTGACAGGCTGGAAGTGCTATACGTTGAAAACAAATTTTGTGGAGCTAAAAGAATCTCGTAAAGAAAGCAAGTCAACCGACAATACTGGCAGCGAAAAGCATTGCGACGTAATGCACAATTTCGCAAATCGACGGCGGTTCTGCAACATAAATTGTCCACCTACCTCGACACTGCTGCAGATCTGCACACGTAACTCCTGATTGCAGCCACTTAAGAGATCTCAGAAAAGCAGTGTTGAAGAAACTGAGATTTCGTAACTACACGTCAGAGGCCGCTATAAGTACAAAAAGCTGAAAATAGTCTTGTGAACTCTAAAGAATAAATCAGAAATGGGTTGTTGTTCAAATTTCTAAGTTCAGAGGTCCTTCTAAACTTGCATTAGGATTTTTTTATTGCTATTAAGCAAGATCATTAGCCCACATGTGTTCAGATCATTAAAATTCCTGTTCACAGTCCTCGTCACACTCAAACAGCCAGAACTTCTCCTCTCCAATTCCGAAATCATTTATGAGAGTAACAAAGTCAATAAACTGCTATTTACTTTTGCACTCGGAATACAGTGGTTGTCTTTAAATAAAGTTTTTGCTCGGTATAAATACCCAGTAAAACAAAATTTACTTAGTACCGCCACGCTTTTAGTTCAAAGTTTACACACGCGATTTTCTCCACAGCAAAATATCTCTAGACTCTTAAAATTTCACAAATAGTTAATGGTAAACACCAGCTACCTTTATCACCGTACCAAAACGCAGATGTCACAATATCACTTCATTTTACACATAATGCGTTCGGATACTTTCAGCCTGACCGGCTCCTTCGAAAGCCACTCCACCACTCCTTCTTCTCTCTGCCTTTACAAGCACCTCTGTCTCATGCGTTAGGTGGCAAACCGTCTCACTTCTTATTGGCTGTACAGAATTACGGCCAATCAGAACTGACTTTCAGGGCGCGGCTCGCGCCAAAATCTAGTAAGAACCAACCTCTGCTCTCAGCTCATTGACGTCATTAAAATAAGCAACTCAAAACTCTCTCGTTAAACAAATAAAAGGAAATAAACTTTAATCTATACTTTACGTCTGGAATTTAACGATATAGTCGCAAGCGTTCTGGCTGTCTCTTACATATTCAAACATGCTTGGACATCCGTCATCCACTAGTAGTGGATTCGTTCCCACGATACAAAGCTGGAACACTTGCAAGTTCCTATAGAGAATTACAAACCGAAAATTAAATATTGGCAAATGTCGCACATACACTCACACAAGTACTCTCTTTCACACTCACCGTAACACAAAACTTAAATATCTACTTGAAATTCTTAAAGTTATTACTACAGCAACATTACGGAAGGTTTTCTAAAATGAGAACTTTCCAGATTTGAATCTAAACAATGAAGGTGTTATCATACCTTTTCAAATAGTCACAGTTGGTGAACTATTAGTTTTTTTAAGTGTCGGATAATTACGTTTTTTACTGACTTTTCTTTTTTTTTTTTTTTGTAACTTCCAAATTATGACAGTTATTGACTTCAGATTTTGACAGATTGTTCCGTTACACAACAGAAGGTTATGTACCTAATATGAAGTTCCTCAGGCTATTTCTAGATCAGTTATTAATGTTTATAGTTCCAGAGACTGTAACTGCTCTGTAAGCGCCTCTCCGCTACTTTCACACGCTGCAGTCTCGCCTTACGGTCATGACGCACGTCTTCAGGACACAGCTTGCCCGTTGTAGATCGTATAAGATTTTGACTGCTTACACTGGAGCCCACATACATTCACACAAGAAGGCTTTAATAGACAAATTGGCGATCGCGCCCTAGCTGCGACGCCTCAGCTTTTTGTAATCTCTGAGACGGAAGCGGTAGTTTGAAGTGTATTTCTGAGGCCTATAGTCAGTGATCCTTAGTGATGGGCCAAGTTTTTTTTTCCGAATACGGTGACACTGCGAGAAACTGAAAGTTCTTTCATGTTCTCTGACTTGTAATTCTTATTGAGACACTTTCCGCTCACCTAGACGAGTGTATTAACAAGGAAAACTTGTCATCGCCTACCTCTCAGATTTAGTGGTAAGATGAGCCAAAAGACAGCCCGTCAAAAACTGAACACGGAGGAAGCATGCAAACGGGAAGTAGGTGTACTGAATTGTGTAGAAATAAGTGAAATCGAAACAGTGAACGCTCCAACTTCAAGATGTGCAACAATGATCGAATTTGAATCGCAACGGCCTCGTAGTTATGTTGTGACGGTGCTGGACTGCGTAGGGGAAATCCATGTGGAAATCTCCCCGGTATCCAATATATATATTCACAAAATCATAAGCTGTCCTTTCGGTCACTGACATGTCTGTTCCCTGTATTCAAATTTGTGTATGTGTCATAGTGTAACAACCGTTTGCAACAGCGAGGTACTAGAAACGGGCCTCTAGTCCTCCAGACCCACGTATCTCCTATTTGTTCTACACAAGTACCACATGTAACGACCCTTGCGTTCCGTTTTGGAAGTTTCGACTCTTTAATTCCTTTCTTGTAACATAGTTCACAGCCGTTTACGTGTTACTTTCATTTCTGTAAGAAGTCTATGAAGTATCTCGCCTGTTTCTCACTATTTACCACATTTTTATATACAGGACGTAAAATCCCGTCTGAGGCCTGCGATCATTTTTATGCTAATGATAGGCAACCAATACTGTACAATCGTAATAAAGTCATGAGATGTTCAGTTGACTCTTTTACTAGATCACGTTACGCGTTTCGGGATTACACCCATCTTCAAACATCACAGACTTCAACTCCTTCCTAACCAACCAGGCGTACAGCCTTGACAACTCAAAGAAAGTGTCCAATAACATATGACAGTAACTTCTTTGAGTAGTCAAGGCTGTACGCCTGGTTGGTTAGGAAGGAGTTGAATTTTGTGATGTCTGAAGATGGGTGTAATCCCAAAACGCGTTACATGTTCTAATAAAAGAGTCAGTTGAACATCTCATGACTTTATTGCGATTTTACAGCATTGGTTGCCAAGAAGAAGATCAGATACGTCAATGACCGGACGAAAAGTTCACAACTTTGTGAAAAAGAAAAAAATTTGGGCACGAGAGAGATGAGATTTGAACTTGGATCTCTCGCTTTCCAACCCCGTAAACACAGCCACGACGACGTCGTTCCGACGTTTCACTCAATGTCGCACATCTTGAGCGTAGACAGTTCACTTTTTCTATTTTGCTTCTTTTTAACAGTTCAACACACCCTTTTTCTGTTTTCATGCTTGATCTCTGTTAATTTTTTGACGGGCTGTAAAGTGAGCCATTTTCCCAACAAATCTGAGGGGGTTGCGATGAAGAGTTTTTTTTCCCTTGTAAGTATTTTACTTGCTTGATGGAAGCATTACTGCGATACTGGAAAGCTATGTTAAATGTTTTCACATTTTGACTATGACATGTTAGCCTTTGTACAGGTCGGCTCAGAGGGAAGTAGCCGGTGTAAGTATAAAGGAAATGCAGTGAAATTATAGAAACAAAGAGCTGAAATGCACCTACCATTTATTTACAATGGAACATACAGTGAAATTTACGTTTATAGAAGATGTTGAAAGTTGTCCCCTGCAACATAAGTAGACACCTTTGCACGTCTAACGGATACACCCGGCGTAAAGTTGGGATATGGATGGCAGCAACTTCACGGCTGATGTCTTTCAGTTACTGTATTGTGTGTGGATTTGTTTCACAGACCTTGCTCTTGAGTGTCGCCACAGGAGAAAAATCACATGTTGTTAGATCCGGCAAATGTTGTGGCCATGAATGTTTGCTGACAATTAGTTCCTCAGTGGAGGTATCAAGGGCTCGTTTCAGAGATGTGTGGCACGTTGCATCATCTTGCTGGAAGAACCATCATTGTCTTTCATATTCATTGAGTTGAGCACAAAATGTATCAAAAATTTCCATATGTGCATCCGTGTTGAGGGCAGTGTCAAAAAACATCGGTCCAATGATGGGCGTTCGTGTTACGCCGCACCAAACGCCGATTTTTTTCATCATGGAGTGGTTACTAACACGCCATGTTAGGGTTCTCCGTTTCCATTACCGTGTTCTATGAATCACATGATTGGAAAGGTGAAACCATGCTTCATCACTCATGATGTAATGGAATGGATCTAAGAAACCACGCTTAATGGCTCAAATGGTTCAAATGGCTCTGAGCACTATGGGACTTAACATCTGAGGTCATCAGTCCCCTAGAACTTAGAACAACTTAAACCTAACTAACCTAAGGACATCACACACATTCATGCCCGAGGCAGGATTCGAACCTGCGACCGTGGCGGTCGCGCGGTTCCTGGCTGTAGCGCCTAGAACCACTCGGCCACTGCGGCCGGCACGCTTAATGTTATTCAAAAGCTACGTGCAGTAATCTACAGGTTTTTCATTGTCATCCTCCCGTAATTGCAGCATAACCTGCACCCGATATGGCTTCAAATTAAGATTTTTCAATATCGGCTGAGAACTACTTCTACTTACATGCGCCTGTTGGGCCAGTTTACGAGTACAGTTCCTCGGGCTCTGAATAATTCTTTGGCGAATGTCTGCAATAACTTCTAGCGTGCAAACTATTGGCATTCTTTGTCGTTTTAAATTTTGTATGGATATTGAGGAAGGAAGATGAAAGAAGATTGGAGGCACTAGAGATGCGGATATGGAGAAGAATGGAAAAAGTGAAGTGAGAAGACTGAGTAAGGAATGAAGAAGTATTAAGGTGAGTTGGAGAAGAAAGAAACATACTGAAAGTCATCAGAAAGAGAAAACGGAACTGGATTGGACATTTTTTGAGGAGAGACTGTTTATTGAAGGAAGGAATAGAAGGAATGGTGGAGGTAAAAAGGGGAAGAGGAAAAAGAAGACAACAAATGCTGGACAATATCAAAGGAGACAGATATTTAGAAATGAAAACACTGGCTATGGACAGACAGAAATGGAAGAGGCTTAACCCATGAAAAGACCTGCCGTAAGGCAGAATACCCTACTGCCACTACTTAAATTTTGCACACATCCGAAGGTGCGCCAGTTTTTATACAGGCTCTGTATTGCTCTCTTTGCTGGTAGTCCTCTGTCCGGATACCTGACACTGAAAATTTCACGAATTTCCTTAACCGAACCAGTTTTCACTCATTCTTTCACAATTTCAGTTCTTTTTTGTGTCGAGAAAGTCGTTTAGGTAAACAACGTGCAACAGTTTAATTGAAAACTGCATAACCAAAACACTCCACATTTGGAGAAACGTTAAGCATTACAATTTGCGATAGTTCATGATTAGCGCTTAATTAATAAAAGTCCAACTTAGGGTGACAGCTGTAATGACGTAACAGTCAAAGTTTTTGTTCACTCGGAAGTAGAACAAGATAACTTAGTGAAAGTCGACGGCGGACAGCAAGTTCCTTGACGTCTCCGATGCAGAGGCCAAATTCCGGCGATGGTGAAGACGCTGGCGGCTCGGTCGGCCAATGCTGCTGGCTGATGCGGCACGGCGTCGTACGTCGTCGTTCACGATCGTGTTTCGCGTGTCCGAACGAGGAGCCGCCAGCGGCAGCCAGATAGCGATTATTTTGTGAAGAAGACTTATACTTGAAGCCGGAACCGGTCACTAATAAAATATTATTGCGATCCAGACTGTTGTTTTAACCCAGTCGTATCACCAGATCTCAGTTGGTCCTCTGGACAATGATGTCCATATTTATGGGGAAAAAAGTAAATCATGACACAAACTGACTAAAAGAAATTACTGGATAATGGGACACATTCTGAGGCGCCAAGGAATAGCTTACGTAGCGACAGAGGGTATCGTAGTAAGTAAAAAATGTAGAAGGAGACCAAGGGTTGACTATAGGTAACAGGTTCAAATGGGTCTAGGACGCAGCAGTTACTCGGCGTTGTAGGTACTTTTACTGGATCGATTAGCGTGGACAGCTGCTGCAAATCAGTCTTTGGACCGAAGACCACAATTAACAATAATCGATAATGTGTTGTTGTTGTGGTCTTCAGTCCTGAGACTGGTTTGATGCAGCTATCCATGCTACTCTATCCTGTGCAAGCTTCTTCATCTCCCAGTACCTACTGCAACCTACATCCTTCTGAATCTGCTTAGTGTATTCATCTCTTGGTCTCCCTCTACGATTTTTACCCTCCACGCTGCCTTCCAATACTAAATTGGTGAACCCTTGATGCCTCAGAACATGTCCTACCAACCGATCCCTTCTTCTGGTCAAGTTGTGCCACAAACTCCTCTTCTCCCCAATCCTATTCAGTACCTCCTCATTAGTTATGTGATCTACCCATCTAATCTTCAGCGTTCTTCTGTAGCACCACATTTCGAAAGCTTCTATTCTCTTCTTGTCCAAACTATTTACCGTCCATGTTTCACTTCCATACATGGCTACACTCCATACAAATACTTTCAGAAATGACTTCCTGACACTTAAATCAATACTCGATGTTAACAAATTTCTCTTCTTCAGAAACGCTTTTCTTGCCATTGCCAGTCTACATTTTATATCCTCTCTACTTCGACCATCATCAGTTATTTTGCTCCCCAAATAGCAAAACTCCTTTACTACTTTAAGTGTCTCATTTCCTAATTTAATTTCCTCAGAATCACCCGACTTAATTTGACTACATTCCATTATCCTCGTTTTGCTTTTGTTGATGTTCATCTTATATCCTCCCTTCAAGACACCATCCATTCCGTTCAACTGCTCTTCCAAGTCCTTTGCTGTCTCTGACAGAATTACAATGTCATCGGCGAAACTTAAAGTTTTTATTTCTTCTCCATGGATTTTAATACCTACTCCGAATTTTTCTTTTGTTTCCTTTACTGCTTGCTCAATATACAGATTGAATAACATCGGGGAGAGGCTACAACCCTGTCTTACTCCCTTCCCAACCACTGCTTCCCTTTCATGCCCCTCGACTCTTATAACTGCCATCTGGTTTCTGTACAAATTGTAAATAGCCTTTCGCTCCCTGTATTTTACCCCTGCCACCTTCAGAATCTGAAAGAGAGTATTCCAGTCAACATTGTCAAAAGCTTTCTCTAAGTCTACAAATGCTAGAAACGTAGGTTTGCCTTTCCTTAATCTTTCTTCTAAGATAAGTCGTAAGGTCAGTATTGCCTCACGTGTTCCAGTATTTCTACGGAATCCAAACTGATCTTCCCCGAGGTCGGCTTCTACTAGTTTTTCCATTCGTCTGTAAAGAATTCGTGTTAGTATTTTGCAGCTGTGGCTTATTAAACTGATTGTTCGATAATTCTCACATCTGTCAACACCTGCTTTCTTTGGGATTGGAATTATTATATTCTTCTTGAAGTCTGAGGGTATTTCGCCTGTTTCATACATCTTGCTCACCAGATGGTAGAGTTTACAAAAAACAGATGACGACTAATTTTGATACCTTACGTATTATGCACCTCCCCCCCTCCTTTCCCCCTGCCCCCCTCTCCCACGTACACACATTCTATTTCGAACCTTATTACAAGGGAGGGAGGGGGGGTCAATGAGCAGTGAAGATAAACAGAGCTAAATATGCTTTTGAAGGCAACATAAATAAAGGCTACAGTAGATACATCGTCAAAAACAGATGTACAAGTAGAAGAAGAGGGAAAAGAAACAGTTGTCTGTTGACAAAATGACGTCACTTTACTTTTTTAACGTAAGAAAATGTTGCAAATGATGAAGAACGTCTGGAAGCATGCAACGTTAATATAGCTTTTGAAATGAACAGTTTTGTTGGATATGGCCTGGTGCATAATGTAGAAGCAAATAGTAAATTTAACATATTAAACTTGTATAAAACGCAAAGCTCGTCTTGTGACACAAATACATTGGACAGACGGGAAAGAAGTCGTCAACCGGATACAACAAGCATACATCTGCGCCGGCCAACGTGACCGAGCGGTTCTAGGCGCTGCTGCTGCTACGGTCGCAGGTTCGAATTCTGCCGCGGGCATGGCTGTGTGTGATGTCCTTAGGTTAGTTAGGTTTAAGTAGTTCTAAGTTCTAGGGGACTGATGACCTAAGATGTTAAGTCCCATTGTGCTCAGAGCCATTTGATTTTGAACCATACATCTGCCTTTTCACTCTCGGGAAATAGTTCAACAGTTGGTAACCTCGCCTATGCAACAGGCCACCCCTAAAATGAAATGGACTTGACTTGAAAATTCTGTACAGGGAACAAAATGGAAGAAAACCTGATACGTTGTAAATATTAAATACAGCTACTCACTGCAAGAATTTTGACAACATTCTTAACGAACTTTCTTCACGAGCTATTGAGGGACAAAGAAACTGTTTTTAACGTTTTTATCGAAATATTTTAATGTGGTTGAATGGCTGCCATAGCTACCACTTACAGGAGCGAGG
This sequence comes from Schistocerca americana, assembly GCF_021461395.2. Classification (NCBI taxonomy): domain Eukaryota; kingdom Metazoa; phylum Arthropoda; class Insecta; order Orthoptera; family Acrididae; genus Schistocerca; species Schistocerca americana. Next base: position 86,483,884 of record NC_060120.1, on the reverse strand, counting down.
AACTGTGGGTAGTGACCTACCTAAATAAAAAAAATCATGAATAGTCGTGGTTTCAGAAGGCGATACACACTGACGGAAAAGAAATCGCGAGACCAAAACTATTTAATGTAGAGTAATGAAATTTCGAGAACAATTTATCCAGATATCACATTTACGTGATTAACACTGCGAGATCACAGGTTATTGAAAGCGAGAGATAAGACACTGCAAATTTTAAATGCTGCTACGTTAACAACCATTGTAACCGTCAGAGTGTTGACTGCAAGCATGAAAAAGTGCATCCATTGTGTTGTACAGGTACCAGATGTCACTTTGCGGGGTGGAGTTCCATGTTTGTTGCACCTGGCGATCAATACAGCGACGGTTAATGCTGGTTGTGGATGACGCTGGAGTTGTGGTCCGACGACATTCCGTATGTGCTCGATTGGAGACAGATATCAGGTGATCGAGCAGGCTCAGCAACAAGTCGGTGGCGAGAATGAGATTTTCACTCTGCAGCGGAGTGTGCGCTGATATGAAACTTCCTGGCAGATTAAAACTGTGTGCCGGACCGAGACTCGAACTCGAGACCTTTGTCCTTCAAGGGCTAGTGCTCCACCATCTGAGCTACCCAAGCACGACTCACGTCCCGTCATCACAGCTTTACTTCTACCAGTATCTCGTCTCCTACCTTCCAAACTTTACAGAAGCTCTCCTGCGAACCATGCAGAACTAGCACTCCTGAAAGAAAGGATATTGCGGAGACATGGCTTAGCCACAGCCTAGGAGATGTTTCCAGAATGAGTTTTTCACTCTGCAGCGGAGTGTGCTCTGATATGAAACTTCCTGGCAGATTAAAACTGTGTGCCGGAACGAGACTCGAACTCGGGACCTTTGCCTTTCGCGGGCAAGCGCTCTACCAACTGAGCTACGCGAGCTTGCCCGCGAAAGGCAAAGGTCTCGAGTTCGAGTCTCGGTCCGGCACACAGTTTTAATCTGTCAGGAAGTTTCAACAAGTCGGTGCTTTGTAGAGCATGTTGGCTAACAACAGCGGTATATGGACGGGCGTTATAGTGTAGGAAAACACCCCCTGGAATGCTGTTCATGAATGGCAGCACAACAGGTCGCATCACCAGTTTGATGTGCAAATTTGCAATCAAATTTGTGATCAGGGTGCGTGGGATAACCACGAGAGTGCTCCTGCTGGTATATGGAATCGCATCCCTGACCATAACTCCAGGTGTGGGTCCAGTTTGTCTAGTACGAACACAGGTTGGTTGCAGGCCCTGAACTTGCCGCCTTCTAACAAACGCACGACCGTCACTCGCACCGAGGCAGAACCGGCTTTCATCAGAAAACACAACAAACCTCCACGCTTGCCCTCCAGTGTGTTCTCGCTTAACACCACTGAAGTCGCAAATGGCTGTTGTTTGGGTTCAAATGGTTCAAATGGCTCTGAGCACTATGGGACTTAACTTCTGAGGTCATCAGTCCCCTAGAACTACTTAAACCTAACTAACCTAAGGACATCACACACATCCATGCCCGAGACTGGATTCGAACCCGCGGTCGTAGCGGTCGCGCGGTTCCCGACTGTAGCACCTAGAACCGCTCGTCCACCCCGGCCGGCTGTATATTGGGGTCAGTGGAATGTACGCTAAGGGACATTTGGCTCGGAGCTGTCCTTGAAGTAACGGATTTCTAACAATTTGTTGTGTCACTGCGGTGTCATATGCTGCTCAAACTGCTGCTGCAGATCCAGAACGATCCGCCAGAGCCGTACGCCGAACACGATGCTCTTCTCTCTCGGCAATGCTATGTGGCCGTCCGGAGAATGGTCATGTTGCGACGGTACATTCTCGTGAACACCGCTGCGAGAAATTACGTACAGCGGCTACATTGCTGCCAACTCTTTCTGCATTATTGTGGCTCGATCAGCGATATTTCCGCCGCCGGTATGGATCATCTTTCCGGCGGAGTGCGCAGAGCGCGCACTGGCGCCACCTACCGACCGACCGGGAGCGAGAGGAAAATCTGGGGAAGAGGCAGTGATTTCTCTTTTGGACACCGGGCAGTAACGGCGTTTTGAGAACTATGGCGGACATCTAAGGTCCGGTGTCAGACAGCAAGCAGGACACGTCTAAAAGGGCTGTTCCGCATGCTTCATGTCTCCTGGCATCGGGATCTGCGGCGGCTGGCTTCGTCGAACAAGCAAGAGGGTAAAGGCCTTGCTTGTCCTGTAAAATGTGGTCGGAATCCACTACCGGGCTCTGTGCGGTTGACTATTTTCTGGGGCGGCCGTCGCTGCTCCTACTGAGTCTGGCCTGCAATGTGTTGATTTTAATTGGTTTAATACGTGATGTGTTAAGGAGCATGTGGTGTGATCGTTAAAATTTATGATGGCCTGGAGTGCTGAGAAATTCCGTTGTAGATCCCTACTGTCAAGGTTTAATCGCCATTGAAGGCAGTTTGCTGGCCCTTGTTTAAGTACCGCCTGGTTATTGTATTTATATCACGCCTCGGAGTTAAAATGGCCAGTCGCTATTGATATACAGGGTGGTCCATTGATCGTGACCGGGCCAAATATCTCACGAAATAAGCGTCAAACCAAAAAACTACAAAGAACGAAACTCGTCTGGCTTGAAGGGGGAAACCAGATGACGCTATGGTTGGCCCGCTAGATGGCGCTGCCATATGTCAAACGGATATCAACTGAGTTTTTTTTAAATAGGAACCCCCATTTTTTATTACGTATTCGTGTAGTACGTAGAGAAATATGAATGTTTTAGTTAGACCACTTTTTTCGCTTTGTGATAGATGGCGCTGTAGTAGTCACATACACATGGCTCACAATTTTAGACGAACAGTTGGTAACAGATAGGTTTTTTAAATTAAAATACAGAACGTAGGTACGCTTGAACATTTTATTTCGGTTGTTCCAATGTGATACATGTACCTCTAAGAACTTATCATTTCTGAGAACGCATGCTGTTACAGCGTGATTATCTGTAAATACCACATTAATGCAATAAATGCTCAAAATTATGTACGTCGACCTCACTGCATTAGGCAATACGTGTAACGACATTCCTCTCAACATCGAGTAGTTCGCCTTCCGCAAAATTCGCCCATGCGTTGACAGTGCGCTGACGCATGTTGTCAGGCGTTGTCGGTGGATCACGATAGCAAACATCCTTCAACTTTCCCCACAGAAAGAAATCCGGGGACGTCAGATCCGGTGAACGAGCGGGCGCTTCGACGACCAACGAAATATGCTAGTCAATACCGCTTCAACCGCACGCGAGCTGTGTGCCGGACATCCATCATGTTGGAAGTACATCGCCATTCTGTCATGCAGTGTAACATCTTGTAGTAACATCGGTAGAACATTGCGTAGGAAATCAGCATACATTGCACCATTTAGATTGCCATCGATAAAATGGGGGCCAATTATCCTTCCTCCCATAATGCCGCACCATACATTAACCCGCCAAGGTCGCAGCCATCGTGGATTTTCCGTTGCCCAATAGTGCATATTATGCCGGTTTACGTTACCGTTGTTGGCGAATGACGCTTCGTCGCTGCATAGAACACGTGCAAAAAATCTGACACCGTCCCGTAATTTCTCTTGTTCCCAGTGGCAGAACTGTACACGACGTTCAAAGTCGTCGCCATGCAATTCCTGGTGCATAGAAATATGGTACGGGTGCAATCGATGTTGATGTAGCATTCTCAACACCGACTTTTTTTAGATTCCCGAATCTCGGGCAATTTGTCTGCTACTGATGTGCGGATTAGCAGCTAAAACACCTACTTGGGCATCATCATTTGTTGCAGGTTGTGGTTGACGTTTCACACGTGGCTGAACACTTTCTGTTTCCTTAAATAACGTAACTATCCGGCGAACGGTCCGGACACTTGGATGATGTCGTTCGGGATACCGAGCAGCATACATAGCACACGCCCGTTGGGTATTTTGATCACAATAGCCATACAACAACACGATATTGACCATTTTCACACGGGTAATGTATCACGAAGCAAATACCATTCGCGCTGGCGGAATCTTAGGTGATACCACGCACTTATACGTTTGTGACTGTTACAGCGCCATCTATCAAAAAGCGAAGAAAGTGGTCCAACTAAAACATTCATATTTCTTTACGTACTACACGAATATGTAATAAAAAATGAGGGGTTTCTATTTTAAAATACGTAGTTGATATCCGTTTGACCCATGGCAGCGCCATCTGGTTTCCCTCTTCAAGCTAGACGAATTTCATTCTTTTTAGTTTTTTCGTTTGATGCTTATTTCGTGAGATATTTGGCCCGCTCACTATCAATGGACCACCCTGTATATACAGATAAAATATTTCCCTGGATATGTTTATCTCTAACTTGTAATAACATGTCTGTTACGTTTCTGTTTGAACTAATAGTGTGCCTGAGAGACACACGTATAATTTTGAAATCAGTAGTTTCCTAAATTCTTACCAGTTATTGACAGGCCAATTGTTATCGGTGTTTAATAGCCTGAAACGGATTCTTTTGATGGTGGTACTAGAATTCCTTCGGTGAGAGTAGATCGATATTGTAATTAATTTCATGTATTAATTTTACTGATGGTGTATCGTAATGAGTTATTGTGTTTCTAGTCATTTAAGGCAAATGTCAGTCTGTTGTAGATATCCGCTAGTTCCGGGATTTTCTCGTGCCCATTCGTGACCGTTGCTGCTCCCATCTGGGGGTCGATGTCGAGCCTGTATTGGACACATCTGAGCGGGCGGGCGTCCGTTTTCTGAGCGTAGTTGTTGAATCTCACGAGCTTGTTTGCTCACATGAAATTTTACAATTCAAATGGTAAATTATATGGTGCCTACCATTTAAGTAACCTGTTGTGTGCCATGGTATCTGATTGTTGCCTGAACTCTGAATTACACTCCTGGAAATTGAAATAAGAACACCGTGAATTCATTGTCCCAGGAAGGGGAAACTTTATTGACACATTCCTGGGATCAGATACATCACATGATCACACTGACAGAACCACAGGCACATAGACACAGACAACAGAGCATGCACAATGTCGGCACTAGTACAGTGTATATCCACCTTTCGCAGCAATGCAGGCTGCTATTCTCCCATGGAGACGATCGTAGAGATGCTGGATGTAGTCCTGTGGAACGGCTTGCCATGCCATTTCCACCTGGCGCCTCAGTTGGACCAGCGTTCATGCTGGACGTGCAGACCGCGTGAGACGACGCTTCATCCAGTCCCAAACATGCTCAATGGGGGACAGATCCGGAGATCTTGCTGGCCAGGGTAGTTGACTTACACCTTCTAGAGCACGTTGGGTGGCACGGGATACATGCGGACGTGCATTGTCCTGTTGGAACAGCAAGTTCCCTTGCCGGTCTAGGAATGGTAGAACGATGGGTTCGATGACGGTTTGGATGTACCGTGCGCTATTCAGTGTCCCCTGACGATCACCAGTGGTGTACGGCCAGTGTAGGAGATCGCTCCCCACACCATGATGCCGGTTGTTGGCCCTGTGTGCCTCGGTCGTATGCAGTCCTGATTGTGGCGCTCACCTGCACGGCGCCAAACACGCATACGACCATCATTGGCACCAAGGCAGAAGCGACTCTCATCGCTGAAGACGACACGTCTCCATTCGTCCCTCCATTCACGCCTGTCGCGACACCACTGGAGGCGGGCTGCACGATGTTGGGGCGTGAGCGGAAGACGGCCTAACGGTGTGCGGGACCGTAGCCCAGCTTCATGGAGACGGTTGCGAATGGTCCTCGCCGATACCCCAGGAGCAACAGTGTCCCTAATTTGCTGGGAAGTGGCGGTGCGGTCCCCTACGGCACTGCGTAGGATCCTACGGTCTTGGCGTGCATCCGTGCGTCGCTGCGGTCCGGTCCCAGGTCGACGGGCACGTGCACCTTCCGCCGACCACTGGCGACAACATCGATGTACTGTGGAGACCTCACGCCCCACGTGTTGAGCAATTCGGCGGTACGTCCACCCGGCCTCCCGCATGCCCACTATACGCCCTCGCTCAAAGTCCGTCAACTGCACATACGGTTCACGTCCACGCTGTCGCGGCATGCTACCAGTGTTAAAGACTGCGATGGAGCTCCGTATGCCACGGCAAACTGGCTGACACTGACGGCGGCGGTGCACAAATGCTGCGCAGCTAGCGCCATTCGACGGCCAACACCGCGGTTCCTGGTGCGTCCGCTGTGCCTTGCGTGTGATCATTGCTTGTACAGCCCTCTCGCAGTGTCCGGAGCAAGTATGGTGGGTCTGACACACCGGTGTCAATGTGTTCTTTTTTCCATTTCCAGGAGTGTATTTTGGCAATAACAACCACAGTCGTAATGAAAGAGCACATTAGTTAAATTTTAGTAAATTGTTCTTCAGCTTGATTACAACTTAGAGTATATAAAATTTAACTCATTTCAGTAAATGTGTAATAGGCCATAAGTGCCGCTTTTTTGTGAATGTTTAAAATTGTAGTAATTTATTTTCACATGAATGGTAATTTTTAAAGACGTGTGGTAGTTTTAAACATGTGATGGTTTTATTTGTCAAGTTCTCTTGTTTAAAGGTACCAAATAAAATATTCGGTGCAACTGTCGATGGTGATATCCTGATGTGTTACTTTGGTCCAGTCCTGCCACCCAACAGCCTATTGTGCTGAGTTTGTGTCGTTGTGTAAAAGGTGGGTTTACATAATGTCTTGACACTTCAGTAACATCAAGCGTCTCGTAGTCCTATGAAACGACCTTGTTCGACTCAGAAGGTGTTGATAATAGCGTCTGTGTCCCCTTAAAGGTATTCTTGACTATCATGGGCTTACCACGTACAATCTTAAAAGTAACTAACGCTCACGACCATTACAGCGTGTATTTAAAGCAAATCTGATTCTCTTGCCGCTTGTGCGAAATTTTAATAGACATCTTTCAGACGTAGAAACACGTCTACCAGCTTTCATTTCTGTCGCACAACTCTTCCTCATTTTCCGTCAGTGTGTGACGTAGCCGACGCGTATACTTAAATTTACGGACAGATTACAGTGTATAGAGCATTCTTCACCACAAAATATTTTGATAATATACACATTTTTGTGACATACGTAGCACTGTATACTATTTACTGAATTTAAATGCGTTGTTGTTTTGTGCATAGAGACGAAGTTCTTACCTGTCGATCGGCCCGTACTTATCTGCGGAAGAAGTACAAGGGATATCTTCGAGCAAAGAGTGTTGACTGGATAAGGGCAGGGTCAGTTCCTGACCGTGCTTTAGCAGTCGTGATTCGAACAAAACATGGCGGAGCGGAATGTTAGGACCGCCTGGGACAGCGGCAAGTAAAGTTTCATTGAACTAATGACTAATTTACCGTTCACCCACGAACCATGCATCTTGCCCGAATTGAGATGCCTGGCGTACCTCAGCCATACAGATAGCCTTACCGTACGTACAACCACAACGGAGGCGTATAATTTGAGAAGCCAGATAAACCTGTGGTTCTCGAAGAGGGGCAGTAGCCTTTTAAGTAGCTGCAGTGGCGACAGTCTAGATTTATTGATCTGGCCTTCTAACGTTAGTTGCTAGCTGTGCTGGTACTGCAAACGGCTGAGTGCAACAGGAAACTACAACCCTTAAATGATGAAAACCTCTTGGGTGAAATATTCAGGAGGAAAAATAGTCCCTCATTACGATCTCCGAAAGCGTCATCAGAAAAAGACAAAACTAGCATTCTACGCATCTGGACGTAAACGTTCAATCCCGTAATTAGGTAGCTAGTTTAGGAAATTTAAAAAGGCAAATTAAGAGCATGAAGTTAGGTAGTTGTAGTGGGAATTAGTGAAATGGAGAGCTAGGAAGAACAGGAATTCTGGTCAAGTGAGTACTCTATTACAAACACAAATCAAACACAGGTATTGCAGGACTAGGTCTAATAAGGAATAAGAAAATAGGAATGCGGGTGGGCTGTTTTTAACACCATAGCGAAGGCATTAGCATATCAAAGACGACGCGAAACTAACACCCACCTAAGTTTACACAGGCTTATATGCCAATCAGCTCCACAGATGAAGAGCTTGGAAGAATGTATGATGAGGTAAAATAAATATGCTGACTTGCTCCACAGATGATGAATATATTGAAAGACTATATGACGAGATAAAGGAAATTAGTTAAATACTTTAGGGGAACTTAGGGGACTGGAAATCGATGGTAGGAAAGGAAACAGAGCAAAAAAATAGTAGCAGAACATGGACTGGGGAAAATAGAAAAAAATACAAGGCCTGGAAGAAATCCTTGGATAACATCGGACATAACGCATTTAATTCATGAAAGGAATACTTATAAAAGTGCAGTAAATGAAAAAGATGAAAGGGAATCCTGATGTCTAAAAAATTAGACTGACAGAAAGTCAATCCTAAGAAGGAGTGACTAGAGGACAACTACAAGGCTGTAGAAGGATGCCGTAACTAGGGGTTAGACAGATGCTGCCTATAGGAAAATTAAGGAGATCTTTTGATATAAAGAAAGCAATGACATCGAACATCAAATGCTCAAATGGCAAGCCGGTACTAAGCAAAGAAGATAAAGCTGAATGATGAAAGAAACATATAGAACGGCTGTACAAGGAAAATAATCGTGAAGACAAAATTATAGAAAAGGGAAGAGGAGTTAGATGAGATGGGAGATATGCTGCTGCGAGAAGTATTTGACAAAGCATTGAAAGACAAGTCGAAACAAGACCCCAGGAAAAGACTTCATCCTCTAAGAATTGATATCATTGATGAAGACAGTCATAACAAATGTATTCCACATTGCGGGCAAGATATATGAGGCAGAAGTATCAGCAGACCTGAAGAAGAACGTAACAGTTCCAGTTCCAATGAAAGGAGGTACTGACAGGCGTGCATATTAACGGACTATCAGTTTAATGACTCATTCTTGCCGAATACTAACACAAATTTCTTACAGAAGAATGGGAAGCCGTTCACTGAGAAAATTGTTTTGGAATCGGTAGAAATGTAGGAACACGCGGTGCAATGGTGACCCTATGATTTATAAGAGAATATAGGTTAAAGATAGGCAAACTTACATTTGTAGTATTGTTTATTTAGAGAAAGTTTTTGACACTGTTGTCTGGACTGCAGTCTTTAAAATTATGGAGACAGCAGGAATAAAGGACAGGGAATGAAAGGCTATTTACAACTTGTTCAGAAAAGAGTCGAAGGACAGGAAAGAGAAGCACTGGTTGAGAAGGGAGTTGGGACACGGTTGTAGCCTATCCCAGACGTTACTCAGTCTGTACATTGAGCAAGAAGTAAAGGAAACTAAGGACATATCTGAGAACGGCATTAAAGTTCAGATAGACGAAATAAACATCTCAGGTTTGCTGATGATATTGTTAATTTCGTCAGAGACGAAATAGGACTTGGAAGAGCAGTTGAATGGATAGATGAACATCAACTAAAGTAAGGATAATGGGACGTAGCCGAATTAAATCAGATTATACTGAGGGAATTAGACTAGGAAATAAGGCAATAAAAGAAGTAGACGAGTTTTGCTATTTGGGCAGTAAAACAACTGATGGTGGCTGCAGTAGAGTGGCTGTAGCAAGAAAGGCATTTCTGAAACAGTGGAATTTGTCAATAGCTAGTAAACTTTAAGTGTTAGGAAGTTTTTCTGAAGGTTTTTATCTACAGCAAGATTTCTCAAAGTGTGTTCCGAGGGAAGTGAATAAGCGCTCCGCAAAAATAAGTTAATAATATGGATTTTTCGGTATTTAATTGTAAGAAAACGTTATTGTAACTTCTTTTTTATTATTTATGATTGCAAATTGAAGTAATCACTGAATGAATCAAACTTTTCTCGTTTTTTAAAATTTTGTTAACCTTAAAAGCAAAAATGGTGTTCCATCAATGTACCAGTATTCTCCAAGTGTTTCGTCAGAGGCAAAGTTTGGGAACCCAATCTGGAGCGTTGCCTTTTACGGAAATGGACTGTGGACAACAAGCTGTTCAGGCACGAAGAGAATAGAAGCTTTCGAAATGTGATCCCAGAGAAGAATCCCGAAGATTACGTTGGTAACTAATGAAGAGGTACTGAATAGAATGGCGGGGAAACGTTACGGCACATCGGTTGGTAGGACACATCTCATACAGTAAATAAATCATTAATTTGGTCATGGTGAGTATATGTGTGGGGAGGAGAGGTGGTGAACAACACAAACAACATTATTCAGGCATTAAAATCACCTGGCACAGTTGATTGTTAACAGCTCTGTTCACTTAGCAAAGAAAACTAATTGTTTACGAATAATAATGGTATATGGATGTGGGGAGAGGGGGTGAGAAACACTAAAAGCATTACTCAGGCACTAAAATCACCTGGCACAGTTGATTCTTTTAGCTCAGTTCATTTAGCAACAATATTTACGAGTAATAATTCCCCCCGTCGTAAAATTGAAATTATTTGATTGTACCACTGCCTACATGGGCCGCGTACGAGTACACCCTGAAATTGTGCAAGTGACTCAGGTGCTGTTACTCTAGTTGCCACTTTAGTGAGAAAAGTAAGGAAATCACTGTAACAGATTTTTAACATCGCTCGAATTACCAGCAAGTAGGACGACCAGTTGCCCGCCGTTGTAGACACATGTGCAGGCTGTCTCAAAATTGATCATGAATTACTATGCACGTTGATGAGGAAAGTTCGTCGTATTATGAACTTACAAAGTTTAGAAATCTGGTCAGGATAAAATTTCTCGTCACACTCCATAATTCTGTGCTGCACTGTTTGCTGTCGTGACACAGAGGTTGGGAGAGCTCAATTTACGTTGTGATTGCTGCTGGTAGCTAGGAACCGAACACCACAACATTCAGCGGGAGAGAATGTGAGCATCGGCGTATATTTTGACGGGCTTAGACACGAAGCAAGAATGGAAGAAACGGAAGGATCGCAAAAACAGCCCTAAACCAGCCAGATTACCACCAACCTTAATCAAAGCGAATAGTTTATCTGACTTTCGAAATGTTCTGGTTTTGCAAGTTTGCTAAGCAGCCTGCGTTTCTGTTGATAATATTATGGTACAAGTACCCAATGTATGCTAGCAATAAAAGAACAGAGAATGCAAGTAATTCTCGTGTGTCAAACTGCAATATATAAAATTAATTTCAGTAATAGAAACACTCTGAGTGCACTTTTCGAACACTCGAAGGAAGAAGTTCCCACGACGTAAACTACTTCCCACTGTTCAATAACACTACGTCTTTCAACAATTAGGTAGCAAATTCAACACGCGCACCAGGAGCAAAATGTCAACAATTCAGCAGGTTCACGCTGTAGACATTTAAGAATATAGGCTGTGCATGTGGTATTCTGATGTCCTGTTGTTTTCTTGAGGTTCGTTTCACGATGAGCTGGGAGGAAAAAACGGATGTCGATGTATTAAAACACAGCCATAAAATGTACGTAGAATAAAATCTTGCGTTTTGTTGTTGTACAAGGTAAAATCTATTGTAGCGCCACTTACTCTGTCGCTGCACTGAATTAATTTCACTGGAATGAAATGAATGAAATCAGTGGGGATAAAATCAGTGAAATACAATCAAATGAAATAGTGTTAGCAGATCTCTCTTTAGAAGAGCTCGACTGGAACGTTATTGTTGATGGTTACAGTGCCTGTGGTTATACAGAGTCTGTTAATCACAATACAATGTCCTTCAGACATACATGCGTTGTACTATGAAGATACAGACACTGTATAAACACAGATGTATCCATGCCTCCACCGGCTACAAAGACAATATAATACAGGGTGTATTAAAAGTAATCACCCGATTTGGCACGTTTATATTTCTGAAACTAATGAACATATACAATGAATTTTGTTTTTTGATGAACGGGAAACTCAAAGTTTTTCATACGTTTTCATAGGTGTTAAATGCCCCCCCCCCCCCCCCTTGAGATGCACGGCATATGTTAATGCGGTATTTAAATTTTTTCCACACTGCAGCGAGCATGTTTTGAGTTACAGCTTCCACAGCTGCTGTTATACGATGTCTTAGTTCATTCATTGTTGTTGGTAAGGGAGGCACATAAACAAAGTCTTTTATAAACCCCCAGAAGAAATAGTCACATGCAATTTGGTCCGATGGCTTGGCGGCCAGTAATGTCAGCCTGAATCATTTGGTCCAATGCGACCGATTCATCGCTCAGGAATTCTTTGATTTAAAAATTCCCGCACTTCCAGATGCCAGTGTGACGGTGCCCCACCCTCTTGGTAAATGAAGTTCGAATCAAGTCTCCAGCAGTGAGAAAAGAAAGTTGTCAATCATATTATGATATGGGCTTCCTATCATAGTGTCCTCGGGAACGAAAAATGGACCATACACATTTCCCGTGAACTGCACAAAACACATTAAATTTTGGAGAGTCCCTCTCATGTTGTACAATTCCATGTCGTTGTTCCGTACCCCATATTCTCATATCATGTGGGTTCACCCTCCCATTTAAATGGAATGTTGCCTCATCACTAAACACTAAGCGTGGAAGAAAACTGTCTTCCTCCATCTTGCCAAGAACGAAATTACAGAACTCCACACGTTGATAGGTTCAAATGGCTGTGAGCACTATGGGACTTAACATCTTAGGTTATCAGTCCCCTAGAACTTAGAACTACTTAAACCCAACTAACCTAAGGACATCAGACACATCCATGCCCGAGGCAGGATTCGAACCTGCGGCCGTAGCAGTCCCGCGGTTCCGGACTGCAGCGCCTAGAACCGCACGGCCACCGCGGCCGGCCCACATGTTGATGTTTGTCACCTTCAAAGATAGCTTGCTAGCTGAATTTTGTATGGTTTCATGTGTAAACGTCGACGAAACATACGCCAGACGGACATAGGCGGCAAGTTGAGATGCAGAACGGCGAACAAATTTCTGCGGGCTCCTTGTGAAACTATGGCGGATGCGTTCGACGTCTGTGTCAGACACTCGAGGACGGGCCGGCGATTTTCCTTTAACAAAACAACCTGTTTCTCGGCTCTGTTCACGCCATCGTCTAATGCTCCGTACTGCAGGAGCTGCGTTCGGATAGCGAAGTGGTTATGTGACTGCTTCCGATTAGCGGGAAATCCTGGTTCGAGTCCCGGCCCTGCAAAAATTTTGATGTATCGCTAATACCTGACGTCAGTGGATAGTTCCAGAATTTAAGTCTGTTTCGTAATGGAACGTTGTTAGTTCTTACGTAATGACATGAAGTACAGGGCTACTATAAATGATTCATTCGTTTTCTAAGTACAGCATTTTCGATAGTATTACTTCTAAAAATATAACCGAGGCTTGGTTAGAACTGTAAGCTCACCGGGTTTGCATTGTGCCCACCGGGTGGCGTCAACGAATGCAGTATCTCGACAAAGGAGCGACAAATGCGAGAAAAGAGTTTTTGTCTCAGAATAGGCAAGGTGTGTATCTGTTGCAACAGTGCATTCAGAATTATGGAGTGGAACCGCCATCTCAACAGAACATCTTGTGATGGTATTGACAATTTAGGGACATTGGTTGTCCTTCTAACGGAAAAATATCGGTTGACAAAGGGTGAGATTCGTAAGCAGTCCAACAAAATCACCGGCCCGCGCAAGCCACTAACTTGGAACACTGCATCAAACTGTGTGGAAGATTTTGCAATGGTGGTTTCATTTCAAACTATACCGTCCGCAACTCGCGGAACAATTAAAAGCGGAAGATTATGGCCGGCGCCTTCAATTTCGCATTACCACGCAGGTGGCACGTGAATATGAACATTTCGCCTCTGACTAAGCAACCGTCGACTTATCTGGAAAGCTGAATCGCCATGGATTGAGGGTGCGGCGCACTGGAAGTCCACGTGAAATTGTGGCGCTTGAAAGATACGTCGAAGGTCAATGTTTTCCGTGCAATGTCAGAGACGAAGCTGTGTGAGAAGCCTATGACGGGTACCTCTTACAATGATATGTTGCAGCTATATTTGTTCCCACAACCAACAAATCATTCCGAGAATTTCATTTTCCAAAATGACGGGCAGCGCCTCATTGGAGCATCAATGTTCGTCGCTACCTAGACGACGAATTTCCACGTTTCTTGACTGGGTGTAGTGATGAAGGTGATGTGGCCCCTAACACATTGTGACGTTTTCCTTTTGGGATACATTAAGGACCGTGTTTACATCTACATCTGCATCGGTACTCTGCGAGTCACACTTCAGTGCCTGCAGAGAGTTCATAGAGCCCCTTCACAATAATTCACTATTATTTCACTCTCGAACAGCGCGCGGAATAAACGAACACTGTAAGTAGGCTGTTTAGGCTTTTATGTTGGTAACGGCACGTAGCACCCTGTATGAAAATCACTGGCTGTGATGTGGTTGGTTGCCATTGTTGGAATATTCGATGCTGTAGTGTTGGGCAGTTGGATGTGAACAGCGGGTAGCGTTGTGCAGTTGGAGGTGAGCAGCCAGCAGTGGTGGATGCGGGGAGAGAGATACCAGAGTTTCGAGAGCGGACGATCTGGACGTGTGTCCGTCAGGAAAAGGAAATTTGTTTAATTGGATGTCACAAAATTATATATGTATTATGACTTTAGAACGCTATTAAGGTAAAGACATTGTTTATTCTCTATCAAAACCTGTCATTTGCTAACTATGCCGATCAGTAGTTAGTGCCTTGAGTAGTTAGAATCTTTTATGGAGCTGGCAGTATTGGCGCTCGCTGTATTGTAGTATTCGAGTAACGAAGATTGGTGTGATGGAAGTGATTCATGAAAGGTATAGGTTATTGTTAGCCAGGGCCATTCTTTTGTAGGGATTATTAAAAGTCAGACTGCGTTACGCTGAAATATTGTGTGTCAGTTTAGTGATGATCAGAATAAGTAAAGAGAAAGCTGTCTGAGTACGTTGAGTTTTATTCAACTGTTTCTGTATCAAATAACGTAAGAGTTTTTTCAGCACTGTCATTCTTAATTTTTATAAGGGGACGTTTCAACATCTATATCTATCCATGCCAGCTCTGATTTCCCTTATTTTATTATGATGATAATTTCTCCCTATGTTTGTCGACGTCAACAAAATATTTTCGCATTCCGAGGAGAAAGTTGGTGATTGAAATTTCGTGAGAAGGCCCCGCCGCAACGAGAAACACTTTTGCTTTAATGATGCCCACCCAAATCCTGTGGTAGGTCCGCGACACTCTCTGCCCTATTTCTCGATAGCACAAAACGTGCTGTTCTTCTTTAAGCTTCCTCGATGTACTCTTTTATTCCTATGTGGTAGGGATTCAACAGCAGTCCTCCAATAGAGGACGGACAAGCATAGTGTAGGCAGCCTCTTCAGTAAATCTGTAGCATTTTCTAAGCTCTTCTGTCAAAAAATTGCAGTCTTTGGTTCACCTTCCCCACAACATTTTCTATGTGTTCTTCCTAATTTAAGTTGTTCATAATAATAATTCTTAGGCATTTATTTGAATTTACTACCTTTAGATATGATGGACTTATCGTGTAACTGAAGTTTAATGGATTCCTTTTGGCACTCGTGTGGATGGCCTTACACTTTTCGTTATTTGGGGTCAATTGCCAATTTCTGCACCACACAGATATCTTTTCTAAATCGTTTCGCAATTTATTTTGATCTTCTGATGACTTTACTAGGCGATAAGCAGCAGCATCATCTGCAAACAACCTAAGACCTCTGCACAGATGGTCTCCTAAATCGTTTATACAGATAAGGGACAGCATAGGGCCTATAACACTACCTTGGGGAACGCAATAAATCACTTCTGTTTTACTCGATTACTTTCTGTCAATTACTATGAACTGTGACCTCTCTGACAGGACATCACGAATCCAGCCACATAACTGAGCAATTTGGTTACAAGCCGCTTGTGAGGTGCAGCGTCAAAAGTCTTCTAGGAATCTACAATACGGAATCAATTTGAAATCCCTTGTCAATAGTATTCAGCATTTCATGAGAGTAAAGAGCTAGTTGTGTTTCACAACAACGATGTTTTCTAAATGTACATAGGCCGTGTCAATAGACTGTTCTCTTCGAGGTAATTCAAAATGTTCGAACACAATTTACGTTCCAAAATCCTTCTTCATGTCGACGTTAATAATATGTCCCTTCTGCTTTTCTTAAATATAGGAGTGACCTGTGCAACTTTCCAGTCTTTGGGTACAGATCCCTCATCGAGCGAACGGTTGTATACGATTGTTAAGTATGGAGCTATTGCATCAGCATGCTCTGAAAGGAACCTTATTGGTATACAGTCCTGGACCGGAAGACTTGCTTTTATCAAGTGATTTAAGTTGCTTCACTACTCCGAAGGTATCGGTTTTTAAGTTACATACCCCCTCTGCTAAGTACACTGGAACAGCTCGGAGAAAGCATGGTTGCCACTGTCACGATCACTAACAATTGTTGCTACGCTTGGACGTGTGTCGTGTGGCTAGAAGGGTACTCATAGAAGATTTATAGAGTTCAAACATTGTACCACACAAGCGGATTGTAGTCAAACTGCGTGCTTATGGAATATCGTCTCAGTTATGTGACTGGATTTGTGACTTCCTGTCAGGGAGGTTACGGTTCGTAGTAACTGACGGAAAGTCATAGAGTAAAACAGAAGTGATTTTTGGCGTTCCCCAGGGTAGTGTTATAGACCCTTTGCTGTTCCTTATCTACTCGTATATAAACTATCTGGGAGACAATCTGAGCAGCCGTCTTAGTTTGTTTGCAGATAACACTGTCGCTTATCGACTAATAAAGTCATCAGAAGAGCAAAACAAATTGCAAAACGATTTAGAAAAGATATCTCAAAGGTGCGAAAATTGGCAGTTGACCCTAAATAATGAAAAATGTGAGGTCATCAACATTAGTGCTAAAAGGAATTCGTTAAACTACTGTTACACCATAAATCAGCCAAATCTAAATGCCGTAAATTCAACTAAATACCTAGGAATTACAGTTACGAACAAATTAAATTGGAAGTAACACATAGAACATGTTGTGGGGAAGGCTAACCAAAGACTGCGGTTTATTGGCAGGACACTTTGAAAATGTAACCGATCTACCAAGGAGACTGCCTTCACTATGCTTGTCCGTCCTCTTTTAGAATACTGCTGCACGTTGTGGGACCCTTACCAGAAGGAAAGCTCGTTTTGTATTATCGCGAAATATGGGAGAGAGTGTCACTGAAATGAAACAGGATTTGGACTGGATATCATTAAAAGAAAGGCGTTTTTCGTTGCGACGGAATCTTCTCACGAAATTCCTATCACCAACTTTCTCCTCCGAATGCGAAAATATTTCGTTGACTCCAACCTACATATGGAGAAACGATCACCATGATAAAATAAGGGAAATCAGAGATCGTACGGAAAGATATAGGTGTTCGTTCTTTCCGCGCTATACGCAACTGGAATAATAGAGAATTGTGAAGGTGGTTCGATGAACCCTCTGCCAGGCATTTAAATGTTATTCGGAGAGTATCCATGTAGATGTAAATGAAAAATTGGTCAGTGCACGGTACTATTCCTGTAACATACTTGTACATGTAATATTTTGGAAATATAGAGCTTTGACAAGGAATGAATCATTTATAGTAGCCCTGTATATGAAGTACGAGAAGTGACCGTAGTATTCACTGTTCAACAGACCCGAATGTGCGTCATTGTGTGAACAGGAGAAAGATATACTCGCTCATAAATGACGAATGATAACACGGACTACGAACATTCCAGTCCTATTAGGTCATCGATCGCTCACGCGTAATTAATCACAGAGAAGCTCTTAGCGAAAACCGCCAGTACTGGCTGCACGTATTTTATCAGTAAATCAACGGATTTGCTTGAAGCATGTGAAATGCCGTTAATATTGCTATATTAGTCTGCATTACTAGTCTGCCAATGAGTAAGATGACTCGAGTATTCACTTCTAATGCTTATTCCGATGTGACTTTTTTCGTTAACAAAATGAGGCAATACAGAATGAATCCTTCACTCTGAAGGAGGGTAAGCGCTGGTTTTATACTCGCTGGCAGATTAAATCTGGGAGATGTATCGCGGCTCAAATCTGGAACTTACATATTCACGGGCAACTCCGTTACTGGCTGAGCTATGGAGGTACAACCCTTAACCCACCCTCACAGTTTTACAGGGTGTTCAGAAATTCCCATTACAAGCTTCTAGGCTTGTAGATGGGAGTGAGTGGAGAATATTCTGGATTGGAACACATGTTCGGAAACACATCGTTTCCGTGCTACAACCATTTCAAGACTTGCTGGTAATGCTACCACTTTTACTGGTACTTGATTAAATGTGACCGAGTACATCATTTGTTTTACAGTTACACTCATTAATAGCCAAAAAATTGCTCCCGTACTTTTTGACGGGTTCTCTTCGACGTGATGCAATGAAGCCTCTTCCAGTTCTGGTGTGCAGCGTTTACTTCTAGCACCACAGTCACGCCTGCTGACAATGAATAATTGTGGCGGAAAGGACATGTGATGGAGTCGAACGTTGTGGAGAACGAACTTGATTAAGGCGATGAGTAGCTCTTCCACTACTATGACGTTCGCCAAACAGAAGGATCATGTCGGCGTATTCTGCAAACATGTACTTCGCCACGTTGCTCTAACACTCACAAATACCTGAATGAGGCTCGAACCAGGTCGAAGAGGTAGGGTGGACGTCAAACGACATCAGCTGACCCGACGTGCCCAGTCCCCCCCCCCCCCTCCCCCTCCCGCCACTACCTTGTTAGCAAACATGTTTTCAAACGGCTGTAGCATTCGTTTCCGGACATGGGTTCCTATTAAAAATATTATGTACTCACTCCCCTCTACAAGCCCTAGAAGTTTGTAGTGGGAATTTCCGAACACCCTGTACTTCTAGCAGTGGACCCCCTGCCTCTCTTCTGCTTTCTGCACGTCACACAAGCTCACCTTGGAATTTTGGGCTCCTGGATAGCTCAGGTGGTATAAGATTCCATACCGGTGCCGGTCTGGCACACAGTTTTAATTTGCCAGAACAAAAACTGCTCTAAACTGCACACTCCGCCATAAAGTGAAAGATTCAGCCAGGAAACGTTCTTTCCAGGAAAGCTAGATCCGCTAGGTGTGCAGGAGAGCTTCTACGTAGTTTAGAGAATAGGAGGAAAGTACCGGCAGAAATAAGGCTGTGCGGACGGGTCTTGAGTCGTGCGTGAACAGTTTACAAGGGGACCGCGCCTACTCGTCATCGCCGATTTCGTCCAAATCAGTGGTTTATTGAGGACTTGGCCAGAAATGAAAGTGGGAGCTCCAGATGGCCAAACGTTAAGGAAAACATAGCATTTCTGACGCGTTACAGTCACGCATGAGCGCTGTCTCCACATAACATCTGGTGTAGCGCAAATACACTCCTGGAAATGGAAAAAAGAACACATTGACACCGGTGTGTCAGACCTACCATACTTGCTCCGGACACTGCGAGAGGGCTGTACAAGCAATGATCACACGCACGGCACAGCGGACACACCAGGAACCGCGGTGTTGGCCGTCGAATGGCGCTAGCTGCGCAGCATTTGTGCACCGCCGCCGTCAGTGTCAGCCAGTTTGCCGTGGCATACGGAGCTCCATCGCAGTCTTTAACACTGGCAGCATGCCGCGACAGCGTGGACGTGAACCGTATGTGCAGTTGACGGACTTTGAGCGAGGGCGTATAGTGGGCATGCGGGAGGCCGGGTGGACGTACCGCCGAATTGCTCAACACGTGGGGCGTGAGGTCTCCACAGTACATCGATGTTGTCGCCAGTGGTCGGCGGAAGGTGCACGTGCCCGTCGACCTGGGACCGGACCGCAGCGACGCACGGATGCACGCCAAGACCGTAGGATCCTACGCAGTGCCGTAGGGGACCGCACCGCCACTTCCCAGCAAATTAGGGACACTGTTGCTCCTGGGGTATCGGCGAGGACCATTCGCAACCGTCTCCATGAAGCTGGGCTACGGTCCCGCAACCCGTTAGGCCGTCTTCCGCTCACGCCCCAACATCGTGCAGCCCGCCTCCAGTGGTGTCGCGACAGGCGTGAATGGAGGGACGAATGGAGACGTGTCGTCTTCAGCGATGAGAGTCGCTTCTGCCTTGGTGCCAATGATGGTCGTATGCGTGTTTGGCGACGTGCAGGTGAGCGCCACAATCAGGACTGCATACGACCGAGGCACACAGGGCCAACATCCGGCATCATGGTGTGGGGAGCGATCTCCTACACTGGCCGTACACCACTGGTGATCGTCGAGGGGACACTGAATAGTGCACGGTACATCCAAACCGTCATCGAACCCATCGTTCTACCATTCCTAGACCGGCAAGGGAACTTGCTGTTCCAACAGGACAATGCACGTCCGCATGTATTCCGTGCCACCCAACGTGCTCTAGAAGGTGTAAGTCAACTACCCTGGCCAGCAAGATCTCCGGATCTGTCCCCCATTGAGCATGTTTGGGACTGGATGAAGCGTCGTCTCACGCGGTCTGCACGTCCAGCACGAACGCTGGTCCAACTGAGGCGCCAGGTGGAAATGGCATGGCAAGCCGTTCCACAGGACTACATCCAGCATCTCTACGATCGTCTCCATGGGAGAATAGCAGCCTGCATTGCTGCGAAAGGTGGATATACACTGTACTAGTGCCGACATTGTGCATGCTCTGTTGCCTGTGTCTATGTGCCTGTGGTTCTGTCAGTGTGATCATGTGATGTATCTGACCCCAGGAATGTGTCAATAAAGTTTCCCCTTCCTGGGACAATGAATTCACGGTGTTCTTATTTCAATTTCCAGGAGTGTAGTACAGAACGCTAATCATCAGGTCGATTCCCTAAACAGACAACTTTTTTATTTTTTTACGTTACTTTCATTGCAAATGAACCGAGATGCTCAATATATTGAATTTCTTAATATTTTCATATGCTGCTTGAAACGAAAAGACAAAAGTATATTTGACATAGCAGTCTGCATATAACGTTCCAAGAAGGGATATAATTAGAGTGTACAGGACTTCGTATTCCATTAGTTTCATTTTTAACTTTGATCAGCATTACGAGTGGTTTGCTGCAAAAAACTGTGCAATGATAGAGAACCTCTGATGAAAGTAGACCAAGTTTGTTTTCCTGTAGAAACATTAAAACAACCATGTAATTGTAAAAATGCCGCTTCTATAATGTGTGCAAGATGCCGAGAAAATTACTTCTTTCCCTGTAAATCATCAATTCTAGAATAGTAAAATGATCTAATTTTATGTTCAATCTTGTCGTATACGCCTTACAATCCTATCTTGGAAATATATTTGCTGAGTCCTGCTGGATGCTGCGACTATGGTTTCTCCAAAATATATTTGGCATCCCTAATTTTTCTTTGCCTTTTCTTTTCATTATGAAAATATTTATAAATATTATAAACTGAGCACTGTTTCGGTTTATTTTCAGTGTAAGTAATGTAGAAATTTAAAATTAAAAAATTTTCTCTATAGGGTCTCGATCCCGTGACCTTCGGATTATCACTCGGTACTGCTTACGTTGCGCGAAAGGGTGTGTGGAAAACAACGTCACGTAAGTGGCCCATGTCTCACCCGAACCGCGCCAGAATGCTATTTTTCCCTAAACGGTTCGCCATCTGGAGTTCTCATTTCCTTCACTTTCATTTCTGGCCAAACCCCACACATGCCCTATACTGGACGACATAGATGATAACGCGTAAGTGTGGGATTCCTTATCTGTGGGTAAAAGATTTACCCATGAAAGAATTACCCACAGAAGACAAGGTTCCACGTTCTAGTCCTGGTCTGCCACGCCGCTTTAAACTGTTTATAAGATTCGACATTAGAAATCTTCCGACGTATTTAAGATATGAAAATATTCCAGAATGTGATTTATTCACCGTAGTCACGTTTACTGGTGGCAGTAATAACGACAGGTATGGAATTTGATGAACACAGTTGTACCATTACAAATAAAATGATTTGAGATTATTTCTAAGTGATCGGACAGACTGCCAGATCTTTGTACACCCCACAGGGCTTGCTCTTGTATGATTACCATCAACGACAGCTTATTCAGTTTGATCTCCAGACCTCATTGATGAAGTTTATGGACACTGTGTAAGTAGGCTGTTTATGTTTTCTTATTGGCAACGTTATGTAGCGCTCTGTATGAAAATCACTGGCTGTGCTGTGTGCAGTCTGTGGCTAGTTTGCATTGTTGTCTGCCATTGTAGTGTTGGGCAGCGGCAGCTGGATGTGAACAGCGCGTAGCGTTGCACAGTTGGAGGTGAGCCGCCAGCAGTGGTGGATGTGGGGAAAGAGATGGCGGAGTTTTGAAATTTGTAAGACTGGATGTCATGAACTGCTATGCATATTATGAGTTTTCAACACTATTAAGGTAAATACATTGTTTGTTCTCTATTAAAATCTTTCATTTGCTAACGATTCCTATCAGTAGTTATTGCCTTCCGATGTTTGGATCTTTTATTTAGCTGGCAGTAGTGGCGCTCGCTGTATTGCTGTAGTTCGAGTAACGAAGATTTTTGTGAGGTAAGTGATTTGTGAAAGGTATAGGTTAATGTTAGTCAGGGCCATTCTTTTGTAGGGATTATTGAAAGTTAGATTGCGTTGCGCTAAAAATATTGTGTGTCAGTTTAAGCACAGTCTTGTATAATTGTTCAAAGGGGACGTTTCATAACTGATCGCAGCTCTTATCTGCTGACTTACGGCGTTGTATGCATCTCTGCATGGAAACTGATGTTTACTCCCTTTGGAGCACATATATACTGTCGATAACATGACACACTGTGCGAAATGTATAAGTGTAATCACGCTCCACATTATGTGTGTTGCTCAAAACTATCGGTACACTTATAACACGTTCTACATCTACATCCAAATACATATTCCGCGAGTCACAATAATGTGCGTAGTGGAGGGTACCTTGCTCAACTACAAGCCATGCCTTTTCCCGTTGCACTCGCCAGTGGAGTAAGAGAAAAACGATTATCAATATGCCCCCTTACAAACCCTAATTTCTCTTATCTTGTCCCCGCCACCCTTACGCAAAAAATGCGTTGGGAGCAGCAGGATCGTTCTGCAGACAGCTCTAAAGGCTGGTTACCTAAATTTTCCCAACAGCGTTTCACGAAAAGAATGTCACTTTCATTCTAAGGATAACCGTTTCAGTTTACGAGGCATTTCCTTAATATTCGAGTGTTGATCGAACCTACCGGTAACAAATCTTGGAGGACGGCTTTAATTGCTTCTACGTCTTTCTTTAATACGACCTATCTACGTTGTTTTATAACTCCCTTGTTTGAGGACCGCTGCTATTCGTGTTATACGTCAGTTATTTAACAGACAATATGAGCTGCAACCTCAAGACTTTGCAGATAATGGATATACATGTTTTTCTCACTGAAAAAGGTAGACCACCGCTGTCGAAGCTGTAATTTTTGGTCGACAAGACATTCCCTGTAAATGAGCGAAACTTCAAAATGCATGGAAAGGATTATCTCGTGCGTAACATCTAAAAATCATCGAAAGATTTCAGAGAAATTTGTCACTGTTTGAAGCACAGTTGGAAGGGGAAAACTTTTCTCATTTTCGACGTTTCAAAGAGTTTTGTGCTACAAGCGGCGAAGATGTCAACCTTGATTTTCCGAGAAAAATTATTTGTGGCTGGAAGAAGCATTTTCGGAGAGGATTTCGGATCGACCGAACTGAGAGTGACATTCTTTAGTTCCAGACT
This sequence comes from Schistocerca americana, assembly GCF_021461395.2. Lineage (NCBI taxonomy): Eukaryota > Metazoa > Arthropoda > Insecta > Orthoptera > Acrididae > Schistocerca > Schistocerca americana. Next base: position 86,460,081 of record NC_060120.1, on the reverse strand, counting down.
GTGTTTGACAGTAACCTTTATGCTGTGCCAGTTGAACTACAGTTGGAGCTCTTTGATTTGCAAGCGAATGACTTGTTGAAAGAGAAGCACAGAGAAGAAATAGTTGCTTAATTTTACCGCTGCTTATCTGAAGATGAGTTCCCGAAACAGAAGAAACTTGCCGCTGGCATGGCATCAGTGTTCGGAATCACTCATGTCTGTGATCAAATATTTTCCAAAATGGACAATGTGACGCCAGCGCATCGATTGAGACTGACTGATGAACATTGAAAACAGTTCTGTTGATTGGACGCATCTAAATCAAACTAAACAGGGATGATATCTTTGAAATCCAATGTTCCACAAACCTCACTAAAGTGTTTTTGCTACTCAGTTTGTGAGATTTGGATATGACCACACTAGGTCTGACGTGACTATATTTTTGCTAACGTCGCCTTCTTTGGTAACTTATTTTGCAAATGAATGTGCTGGTTGTCTTTGTTTTTTGTGCGCTGCATACCTCTCGGCCATGATTAACACGGAATGCTGCACTTTGCCATTTTTCCAAAAGCTTTCGTTCTGGCTTACAAATACATCCTGTTTAAAAGAGAATGACCTGATTTAGAAACTGCATATTTATTGATAAAAAGTACTACAAACGGGAGATGACTTGAAAAATACAGAGTCTTAAAAGTTTTGGCTCTGCTGTTGCAAATGCCCTATATGCCCACCAGCAGCAGCACGAACAACGTCTAGTGGATAGCTGAACGCTTCATAAACTTTACACAACGTATCTGCTTTTACAGAAGCTATGGCGGTTCTTATTCTGTTCTTCACAAGGTGAAAGGGAGATGAACACACTTTCTTTCACATATTCCCACAAGAAAATATAGATTGGGGTTATGTCTGGCGATCTTGGAGGCCAAGAACGCAATACAGTCTCGGCATCCCGTGCGCCCTATCCGTGCTGACGCAGAGTGTCACAGAGGAAATGACATGCGTTGTTGTGCCGGTGTGGTGGAGCTCCATCCTGTTGGAAAATGAACTCATCGGAGTCCTCTTGAAGTAGTGGAAAAAGCCAGTTCTGCAGCATTTGAAGACAACTCGTTCTCGTCACTGTGTTTTCCTCAAAAGAAGGGTAGACTTTGGTACACTCTGCTCAATCGTTTGCCAAGTTCTTTCCACCATGTCATCAAAAATGCGAGATCGACCTGGACTCTTTAACACTGCACAAGCATCCTGTCTCTTAAAATTGGCGATACCAACGACGACTGTTATGGATGCTGGAGGATCAATGCCAAAACGCCGACCAAAAGAACGTTGGACCGAAATCACTGATTCACTCTCTGCAAACTGCAGCACACAAAACGCCTTCTGTTAAGACGGCACCATCTTAGTAAATTTTAGGACTTTGTCAGTATTTTGCAATTCATCCCACGTTTATAGTATGTTTTTATCATTAAATAGGGAGTTTTTAAATCAAGTAGTGCTTTTTGAAGCATCAGGTAACATACAGAATGATGATGTGGACCGCGCTCGTCATTTTGTCGGTAATCAGGCCCACTAGTGGAAACGTTTGGTGCCCTCTGCTAGAGATGAAAAGAAAAACAACTGAATATCATAATTTTCGCACGCAGAAATACTGAGCTACTTCGATCTGGACTGCCAGTCTAACTGGAAAGAGAGTAACATGGCGTTGTACGACTTGTATTCATAGTTATACGGAGTTAGCCTATTTCCGGATTGATAAAAAATGGTTCAAATGGCTCTAAGCATTATAGGACTTAACATCTGAGGCCATCAGTCCCCTAGACTTAGAACTACTTAAACCTAACTAACCTAAGGACGTCACACACATCCATGACCGAGACAGGATTCGAACCTGTGACCGTAGCAGCAGCGCGGTTCCGGACTGAACCCCCAGAACCGCTCAGCCACAGCGGCGGGCTCGGATTTATATCGCGATCGTTCAACAGGCGCTCAGAACTGAAGCTGAGATTCCGGATAGAGCAAAGGGGCCGAGATTTAGGAGATGGTCTTATTGGAGATTAATTTGCCGTGTTTGACATAAAAATCAATCCAGTAACCACTCCACATTCATATAATTTCAATTACATGTCAGGTAACAGAAGACAATCAATTACAGGAATATATTGCGGCGGTGTACGGTCGTCCTTTTACAGTAAGCGAGCCGTAGTTAATCACAGTGACCATGCATTTTTCAATCGACTCCTTGGCAAGTTGCCAGGTAGTTCGTTTTATTAGAGGGTGTAGCATGTATACCACTAGTTGGCACGTCGCGACGAGTATGGATAAACATAACTTTAAACTCATTTAGAAAAGGTAACTGTTTCGTAGCTTGTCCGCAGAGAGAAATGCAACTGAAGAAACATATCTACGCATCAGAACACTTTTCTCTTGATAAAGTATTGTGTATCTCAGACTAGCGACTAGCAACAACTAACTGCTACAGTTACACAGTTCGTACTGCAGTCAACACTGCTCTCTGGTCAGCGATTCACATATCGCAGACAGCGCATACCTCTTACAACAGGCACACAGCTCTTATTATTATACAGCAATGTCTAAGCAGGATAATATATGGCGCAGTTTTTCCAGTTGTTATTAAACAATATTACTTACACATGCTGTTAGGGTGACCTCTGTTTATACACATATATTTTTTTTAAACCCACAGTCGCTTGATTTTAAGACAGCGATCTTGACTTTCACAAAAAAATATAGCTATTACACAAGTTTTAATTTGCTAGCTACAACAAAATTTGTTCACTGTAATACGACTTGGCAGGAAAACTCATTTTTATGTACAGTTAACAACTATACGCTGTTGGGAAAGCACAGCAGCATTTACAAATACACTGTCGAAAAAAAAAGTCACAACACCAAGGAGTTTTGCGACATAAGAGAAAGTGGGTAGGCGTGTTTCTACATCTGAAAGATGATGTCTACTAAAATTTCGCACCAGTCCCATAAGAGTGGTGCTAGTAGTGACACTATGAGCATGTAATTCGGGTTTTCTTTAAGTATACGCTGTGAAGTTTGTGAGATGGAAAGCGTTGAGCTGATGTTAGTAAAAAATTTCTTTAAACCGACAAAGACGCCATTATCAACACCTCACAGAGTTTGAACGAAGTCGTATAATACGGCTGCGAGAAGCTAGATGTTCCTTCTCTGATAGTACGGAAAGACTTGGGAGTAACGTAGGTGGTGTTCCAAAATTGAACAGCATAGAGATGGAATTGATGACACTTTCTGCAGGACCTGACCATCATTTTGCAGGACAATGCTCAAGCACGTACAGTGCAAGCTCTTAATGATTTGTTTGACTGATGGCGCTGCTAAGTGCTATATCACCTTCTGCACTCCCCTCACTTAAGCCCTCGTGAGTTCAACTCGATTTCTAAACTGAAGGAAACACTTCACGGGATTCGCTTCAGAACTGCTACAAATTCGTTCGGCAGTAGACCGCGCCGCTCGAACTGTCAACACAATTGGCACTGCTAAGAGTATCCTACGACTTCCAAATCGCTGGCAACGGGTTATACACAATGCTGGTAACTACTTTGAAGCTCAGTAAAACTTTGAAACACGTATCTATTTTGTACGAGCTGTAAATAAATAGTTGCCACTCTTAAAGTTCCAACCCTCCTATATTACCCAGACAATTACATTCCCGAATTTTCAGTACTCTACATATATTATTTTCCGTCAGTATACAACACTCAGAATACAAAAATAACTTAAATAGAAAAACAACTTAAATTTCCTCTGGTACACAAAAGGGTCACTTAAGGAACAACTTGCACTGTTGTCAGAGGCTGTTGTCAGAATATGAAAACATATTCTAAAATCAAACTGAAATTCTTTCTTCTCAGTAACTCTTTTACGGTATACAAAATGTTCTTGAAATGAAAAATTCGGGTTTTCTTTAAATATACGCTGTGAAGTTTGTGAGATGGAAAGCGTTGAGCTGATGTTAGTAAACGATGTGTAACGTAATACACTACTGGCCCTTAAAATTGCTACACCAAGAAGAAATGCAGATGTTAAACAGGTATTCAATGGACAAATATATTATACTAGAACTGACATGTGATTACATTTTCACCCAATTTGGGTGCATATATCCTGAGAAATCAGTACCCAGGACAGCCACCTCTGACCGTAATAACAGCCGTAACAACAGAGCTAGGACGGGGTGTAAAGGTACAGATGCCCATGCAGGTTCAACACGATACCACATTTTATCAAGAGTAGTGACTGGCGTATTGTGACGAGCCAGTTGCTCGCCCACCATTGAACAGACGTTTTCAATTGGTGAGAGATCTGGAGAATGTGCTGGCCAGGTCAGCAGTCGAACATTTTCTGTATCCAGAAAGGCCCGTACAGGGCCTGCAACATGCGGTCGTGCATTATCCTGCTGAAATATAGGGTTTTCCAGGGATCGAATGAATGGTAGAGCCACTGGTCGTAACAGATCTGAAATGTAACGTCCACTGTTCAAAGTGCAGTCAATCCGTAGAAGAGGTGACAGAGACGTGTAACCAATGGCACCCCATACCATCACGCCGGGTCATACATCAGTATCGTGATGACGAATACACGCTTCCAATGTGCGTTCACCGTGATGTCGCCAAACACGGATGCGACCGTCATGATGCTGTAAACAGAACCTGGATTCATCCGAAAAAATGACGTTTCGTTCACCCAGCTTCGTCGTTGAGTACACCGTTGCAGGCGCTCCTGTCGGTGATGTAGCTTCAGGAGTAATCGCAGCCATGGTCTCCGAGCTGATAGTCCATGCTGCTGCAAACGTCGTCGAACTGTTCGTGCAGATGGTTGTTATCTTGCAAACGTCCCCATCTTTTCACGCAGGGATCGAGACGTGGCTGCACGATCCGGTACAGCCATGCGGATAAGATGCCTGTCATCTCGACTGCTAGTAATACGAGGCCGTTGGGATCCATCACGACGTTCCGTATTACACTCGTGAACCCACCGATTCCATATTATGCTAACAGTCATTGGGTCTCGACCAACGCGAGCAGCAATGTCGCGATACAATAAACCGCAATCGCGATAGACTACAATCCGACCTTTATCAAAATCGGAAACGTTCAAAAAATGGTTCAAATGGCTCTGACAAGTGAGCACTATGGGACTTAACTTCTAAGGTCATTAGTCCCCTAGAACTTAGAATTACCTTAACCAAACTAACCCAAGGACATTACACACATCCATGCTCGAGGCAGGATTCGAACCTGTGACTGTAGCGGTCGCGCGGTTCCAGACTGAAGCGCCTAGAACCGTTCGGCCACACTGGCCGGCTTAAGTCGGAAACGTAATGGTACGCATTTATCCCCCTTACACGAGGCATCACAACAACGTTTCACCAGGCAACGCCGGTCAACTGCCGTTTGTGTATGAGAATTCGGTTGGAGACTTTCCTCATGTCACGACGTTGTAGATGTCGCCACCGGCGCCAACCTTGTGTGGATGTTCTGAAAAGCTAATCCTCTTCCTATCACAGCACCTTCTTCCTGTCGGTTAAATTTCTCGTCTGTAACACGTCATCTTCGTGGTGTAGCAATTTTAATGGCTAGTGGTGTATAACTACTGATCCCACATAAATAAAATAGACAACATGTCGACACTAAATGTAGAAAAAATTTCTTATTTTCGTATATCAAATTACATATTACATACTAGTCGTATATAATAAACTCCGAAAATGATCCACGAAACAAGCAGCTGATCGACAATACTCGTTCTTTGGATATCATCGCATTCGTTCTGGGGTTTCAATGCCAAACATGTTAGTCTTCAGAATTACGTAATCCAAAAATAATATGATACACATTATTAATTTTGTGTATAGTCCATTAAGAAAGACTTTAAAACAGCTATTTTCGACCATGGACGTCTTTCTCCGCCTCGTTGTGGGTAGTTGCTAATGTACCTAGAGACAGGCAACGTACTTTAGTGATCTTAACAGCGACCTATGACTGTAGCCTTGCTGTTAAGAAGTAAACCGTTGGCACAACGCTTCCTCATTGTCGCAGTTCCGATAACTCGGCAGCAACTGGAGCAGGACTTGCTCAAGTGTTTCGTAACTCAGCAAGCAGTAAGAGGCACTTCGGGCTCAGTAACATACTGAGCTAATGGCCAGTTCAAGGAAGCGATCAACGGCGATACTCCGAAAGCAGTTTGCTCTTTCCTTTGTAGCAAGTTTAAGTGTGGGTCATACGTGCCGCGCAAGAGCACAATAAACGTAATATTGTTTTGTCACAATCAGTTTATGTCTTTCGTTAGAAGAGTATTATCCTGTTTATATCTTTACTTTTTTGTGAAGGACATTTCTCAAGTTTCCACCTCAAAGACGAAATCCGTACCGTTATCACTAATTTAACTGCAGATAGGTGTTGCACTGCACAGGAGATGTTTTGTTTTCATCGCTAGCAGTACTTCTCCTACTGCTACTGCTGCCACTAATAATAATAATAATAATAATAATAATAAAATAGTAACAGTGACAGCGGCAGATATTAAAGCAGTTATAAGTGTACAAAACTGATATATTCTGATATATCAATTTCTGGAAAAGGGAAATTTAAGTAGACTGCATAAGCGAAGAGTACTGGGAAATGAGCATCTTGTTCAAAAGAAGGATGTATTCGCATAATGAGTGCGTACAGGGACAAAGGTAGATTCAGTAAACATGTCATTAACTGTCTTTTGAAACTGAAGATGTTATTCAGTTCTGTGACATAATGAGAAAAGTTATTACAGAGGCGGGTTTCTGCCGACGAATAGGATTTCGAGGAAATGGCTGAGTGATAAAGTGGGACAGAGAGGGTTTTGCTCTAATAGCAACGGGGATTTCGGTCATGTTGTTCAGACATGAGCGTTACGATCAAGGAGGGATGTGAAGGAATTGTAAGTTGATAAGACAGTAGAGAAGACTGCTATTACAGTAATAATAACAACTTTAGTGCTGTATCACTTCTCAACAACTGTAAGGCTACTTGCCGAAAAAATCAGCAATCATTCGCACAAAAGAAATTTTATTTCCTGACAGGTTTCCGGCATCTAGTGCCCTTCTTCAGAAGATTAACGTTATCCCATTATTAACGAGCGCCGAAAATAAACTGGTGTACGCAGTGTATTACTGTAGTCATTATTGGCGACACATTCCAGCCGGCAGTGGTGGCCGTGCGGATCTAGGCACTTCAGTCCGGAACAGCGTGACTGCTACGGTCGCAGGTTCGAATCCTGCCTCGGGCGTGGATGTGTGTGATGTCCTTAGGTTAGTTAGGTTTAAGTAGTTCTAAGTTCTAGGCGACTGATGACCTCAGATGTTGAGTCCCATAGTGCTCAGAGCCAACACATTCCCTATCAAAACCACATTAATTTATGGGATGTATCGCCAGTAAGGGCTACTCTAATATGCTACATACTCCTGCTTAATTTTGACGCTCACTAATAACACCATAATTCTAATCCTCTGAAGAAGCGCGCTAGGTACCTGAAACCGGTCAGGAAATAAAATTTCTTTTGCGTATCTTGTTGATGACTTTTTCAACAAATAATAACAACTTGTTTACATCGCCATAACATAACTTACAAGAAATCAAGAAGTAACAGTTCGGAGAAACAGATCATGTGAAAATCATTCGTATATATATATATATATATATATATATATATATATATATATATATATATATATATATATTAAACAAAGTGCATTTTTTTCCACAATAGTTAATCACGGACCGGTTTTCAGCCTGTTACACCATCATTAGGTGCTATGTGGTGGCGTACGCAAGAAACCAAACCTTATAATAAAGATATTAACAAAGCACAGAATCTTTCGTCATGAGTCTGATACGAAATTTCAAGCTGAATGCTGATCACCCTTGTAATGTATGAAAATATGTAATAACAGTCAGCAGCTTAATGTGATACAGCTGTATGGGAAAGAGGCTCAACCTGAATAAAGTTGCAATGTAAATAGTAACCACTGTGCGAGGGGCGAAAATACTAACTGGGTGTAATGTGAAATTGATACAGGATTATTATTACTGGTTTTTGACACTAGGAGGACACAAGTTGTTGAAGATTATATACAGGGGATGGTGACCTAACGATAGAGTAAGAATTGATGACTGCTAAATTGTAGAGTCCTTAATGAAAGGTGCCGTAACAGTATAAAAAGAACACAAACGTAATTAAAGTATACCGGTACGTAGATAAGGGAATTGCAGCCATTACAATATAGTAAAAACAAGATAAGGGATACAGCGCCCAGATTTGAGTGGTGCTTTGGACAGAACGGGACCCTCCAGCACGTAGTATTAGTCCATCATTATGTCAAGTGTTGCAGAACAAGTTCCATCAGAACATTTGTACATTCTTCTAACACAATCAGAACTATAATCTTCAATGGACATAACCGCACGCAGAATTTATAAGAAGGAGCTACATAACTTCGTTGCTTGATTTCTTGCCAGTAATGCATGTCAGTTTACGTATAAATGCCACCAGTACATATTCGGTCGTTTTGTACAGTTGTGTGTAGAGTTTATTATTAGAATTAGATTAGCGGTTACCCGCACAGCCTTTCAAAGACGAGCAAAGCCGAGGTACGTAAACATACAATTCAGTTTTAAATACTGAATTTAATGTATCCCTACACGTACCTACAAATTATATGTGTGATACTTTTTATAGGTTCTCTTTGTGAAGAAAGAAATTCACCGTTCAGAGCAAGATGCTCCCGCTGATCGGAAATATTTAGCTACAAAAAACCCATTAAGACGAACTTGATCTGGAGACTGTCTGTTACTGCCCAAAGCCAAATTCTGAAGCACTGTTTTATCGACGAAGGCTTGCTGTGTACAGCCTAACTACACTACTGGCAATTAAAATTGCTACACCACGAAGATGACGTGCTACAGACGCGAAATTTAACCGACAGGAAGAAGATGCTGTGATATGCAAATGATTAGCTTTTCAGAGCATTCACACAAGATTGGCGCTGGTGGCGACACCTACAACGCGCTGACATGATGAAAGATTCCAACCGATTTCTCATACACAAACAGCAGTTGACCGGCGTTGCCTGGTGAAACGTTGTTGCGATGCCTCGTGTAAGGAGGAGAAATGCGTACCATCACGTTTCCGACTTTGATAAAGGTCGGATTGTAACCTATCGCGATTGCGGTTTATCGTATCGCGACATTGCTGCTCGCGTTGGTCTAGATCCAATGACTGTTAGCAGAATATGGAATCGGTGGGTTCAGGAGGGTAATACGGAACGCCGTGCTGGATCCCAACGGCCACGTGTCACTAGCAGTCGACATGAAAGGCATCTTATCCACATGGATGTAATGGATCGTGCGACCACGTCTCGATCCCTGAGTCAACAGATGCAACCATCAGCACGAGCAGTTCGACGATGTTTGCAGCAGCATGGACAGCTTGGAGATCGTGGATGCGGTTACCTTGACACTGCATCATAGACAGGAGCGCCTGCGATGGTGTATTTAACGACGAACCTGGGTGCACGAATGGCAAAACGTGATTTTTCGGATGAATCCAGGTTCTGTTTACATCATCATGAAGGTCGCATTCGTGTTTGGCGTCATCGCGGTGAAAGCACACTGGAAGCGTGTGTTCGTCATCGCCATACTGGCGTATCATCCGGCGTGATGGTATGGGGTGCCATTGCTTACACGTCTCGGTCACCTCTTGTTCGCATTGACGGCACTTTGAACAGTGGACGTTACATTTCAGGTGTGTTACGACCCTTGGCTCTACCCTTCATTCGATCTCTGCGAAACCCTACATTTCAGCAGCATAATGCACGACCGCATGTTGCAGGCCCTGCACGGGCCTTTCTGGATACAGAAAATGTTCGACTCCTGCCCTGGCTAACACATTCTCCAGATCTCTCTCCAACTGAAAACGTCTGGTCAATGGTGGCCGAGCAACTGGTTCGTCACAATATGACAGTCACTACTCTTGATGAACTGTGGTATCGTGTTGAAGCTACATAGGCATCTGTACCTGTACACGCCATCCCAGCTCTGTTTTACTCAATACCCAGGCGTATTAAAGCCGTTATTACGGCCTGAGGTGGTCGTTCTGGGTACTGATTTCTCAGGATCTATGCACCCAAATTGTGTGAAAATGTAATCACATGTCAGTTCTAGTATAATATATTTGTTCAATGAATACCCGTTTATCATCTGCATTTCTTCTTGGTGTAGCAATTTTAATGGGCAGTAGTGTATAAACTACACAGCCCAGCTTCAAGACTAGATGCGTGGTACATGTGGAGTGAAATGACAGCCACGGATCTCAAAAAATTAGCTCACGCTTGTTTAGTTTTCTAGAGACAAATGCACGTGGTAAAGACCGGAATTTATTTTCTGATACACGTGGAGGGCAAAATAGAAATACAAAAGTATCAGCTTTGTTCCTGTATGCTGCTGAGCATCTTCATATCTCTGTAAAACATATGTTGTTTGAGCCGTGTCACTCGCAAATGGAGTGAGACACAGTTTCTGCCTAAACAGGGAAAAGCACAAAACTCCTCGATATATTTCATCCATCGGACTGTTTCTCCGTCGTCACAACGACAAGAAAAAATACCATGCTATTGAAATTCAACAGAAGGATGTACTGACTTCCCAGAACTGAGACGTTTCAAAATAAAGAAAAGTTGACAATGATGTAAATAATGTCAACTGACTCAAGATAATCTGGTTTCAGTATCGAAAAGAAAACTCAGAACGCAATTACCATAAATACAGCAATCAATGCTTCAGAAGAATTTAAAAGAATGGAAATCTCCCACAGAGCTAAAAGGTGGTTGCAAGAATCTTTCACATTTCAGCCTTTGTATTCTTCTCCGGTTCCCAAACAGAAATAAAACGTAAGGATCTTCTAGATCTTTGCTACATAGGGATCATACCAGAGCAGTACCGTTACTTCTACAAGTCATTCATAACAGATACAATAGGTGGTGAAGAACCAGAAATTAATGTTGATGAGAATGATGACTAATGTATTTTCAGCCCTCATTAAGTCTTTTTTACTCTTTCACCGATATCTTTAGCAATAAATAAAATAATTAATGTTTCTCAAATATTTTGTTATGTTCTCACGCTGATCCCTTGTTGCCTCAGTACGTGTTCTACCAACCGATCCCTTCTTTTAGTCATGTTGTTCCAAAACTTCCTCTTCTCCCCAATTTTATTCAGTACCTACTCATTAGTTACGCAGTCTACTCATTTAATCTTCCGCATTCTTCTGTAGCACCACATTTCTAGAGCTTCTATTCTCGTCTTGTCTGAACTATTTATCGTCCATGTTTCACTTTCATACATGGCTACACTCCATACATATACTTTTAGAAAAGACTTCCTGACACTTAAACCTTTACTCGATGATAATAAATTTTTCTTCTTCAGAAATCCTTTCCTTGCCATAGCCAGCCTACATTTTATATCCTCTCCACTTCGGCCATCATCAGTTATTTTGCTCCTCAAATAGCAAAACTCATCTACTTCTTTAAGTGTCTCATTTCCTAATCTGATTTGCTCCGCATCACCTGATTTGATGCCACTACATTCCATTATCCTAGTTTTGCTTTTGTTGATGTTCATCTTATATCGTCCTTTGAAGACACTGCCCATTCCGTTCAACTGCTCTTAAAGGTCCTTTGCTGTCTCTGACATAATTACAATGTCATCGGAAAACCTCAGAGTTTTTATTTCTTCTCCATGGATTTCAATTCCTACTCTACATTGTTACCTTTACTGCTTGCTCGGTATACAGATTGAATAACCCTGTCTTAATTCCTTCTCAACCACTGCTTCCCTTTCATGCCCATCGATTCTTATAACGGCCGTCTGGTTCCTGTACAACTTGCAAATAGCCTTTCGCTACTTGTATTTTACCTCAGCCACCTTCAGAATTTTAAAGAGAGTATTTCCGTCAACATTATTAAAAGCTTGCTCTAAGTCTACAAATGCTAGAAATGTAGGTTTGCCTTTCCTTGATATATCTACTGAAATAAGTCGTAGGAACAGTATTGCCTCGCATGTTCCAACATTTCTGCGGAATCCAAACTGATCTTCCCCGAGGTCAGCTCCTACCAGTTTTTCTATTCGTTTGTAAGGAATTCGTGTAGTATTTTGCAGTCATGACTTATTAAACTGATAACTCGGTAATTTTCACACTTGTCGACACCTGCTTTCTTTGGGACTGGAATTATTATATTATTTCTGAAGTCTGAGGGTATTTCGTATGTCTCATTCATCTTGCTCACCAGATGGTAGAGTTTTGTCAGGACTGGCTCTCCCAAGGCCGTCAGTAGTTCCAATGGAATGTTGTCTACTCCCGGGGCCTTGTTTCGACTTAGGTCTTTCAGTGCTGTGTCAAATTCTTCACGCAGTATCATATCTCCCATTTCATCTTCATCTACGTCCTCTTCCACTTCCATAATATTGCCCTCAAGTACATCGCCCTCGTATTTACCCTCTATATACTCCTTCCACTTTTCTGCTTTCCCTTCTTTGCTTAGGACTGGTTTTCCATCTGAGCTCCTAATATATCTTTTCTCCAAAGGTCTCTTTAAGTTTCCTGTAGGCAGTATCTGTCTTACTTCTAGTAATGTATGCCTGTACATCCTTACATTTGTCCTCTAGCCATCCCTGCTTAACATTTTTGCATTTCCTGTCGATCTCATTTTGAGACGTTTGTATTCCTTTTCATCTGCTTCATTTACTGCATTTTTATATTTTCTCCTTTCATCAATTACATTTAATATCTCTTCTGTTACCCAAGGATTTCTACCAGCCCTCGTCTTTTTACCTACTTGATCCTCTGCTGCCTTCACTATTTCATCTCTTAAAGCTAACCATTCTTCTTCTACTTTATTTCTTTCCCCTATGCTTGTCAATCGTTCCCTAATGCTTTCTATGAAACTCTCTACAACCTCTGGTTCTTTCAGTTCATCCAGATCCCATCTCCTTAAATTCCTATCCTTTGGCAGTTTTTTAAAATTTTAAACTACAGTTCATAACCAATAAATTGCGGTCAGCGTCCACATCCGCCCCTGGAAAGTCTTAGAATTTATAACCTGGTTCCTAAATCCCTGTCTTACGATTATATAATCTATCTGAAACCTTCCAGTGTCTCCAGGCGTCTTTCATGCGTACAGCCTTCTTTCACGATCCTTAAACCAAGTGTTAGCTATGGTTATGTTATATTCCGTGCAAAATTCTACAGGCGGCTTCCTCTTTCATCCCTTACCCCCATTCCATATTCACCTACTACTTTTCCTTCTCTTTCTTTCCCTACCATCGAATTCCAGTCCCCCATGACTACTAAATTTTCGTCTCCCTTCACCATGTCAATAAGTTCTCTTATCATATGTTTTTTCAGTCTCTTCGTCATATGCGGAGCTAGTTGGCCTATAAACTTAACTGCTGTGGTAGGCGTGGGCTTCGTGTCTATCTTGGCTACAATAATGCTTTCACTATGCTGTGCGTAGTAGCTCATCAGCGCTCCTATATTTTAATTTGTTAGTAAACCTACTCCCGCATTACCTCTATTTGATTTTGTATTTATAACGGTGTATTCACCTTACCAGAAGTCTTGTTCCTCCTGCCACCGAACTTCACTAATTGCCACTATATCTAACATTAACCTACCCATTTCTCTTTTTAAATTTTCTCTGCGTGCCCGATTAAGTGATCTCTCATTCCACGGTCCGATCCGTAGAACGCCAGTTTATTTGCTCCTCCGCCCGAAGGTCCGAATGGGGGACTATTTTACCTACGAAATATTTTACCCAAGAGGACACCATCATCATTTAACCATACAGTAAAGCTGCATGCCCTGGGGAACAATTAAGGCTGTAGTTTCCCCTTGCTTTCAGCCGTTTGCAGTACCAGCACAGCAGTGCCGTTTTGGTTAATGTTATAAGGCCAGATCAGTCAATCATCCAGACTGTTGCCCCTGCAACTACTGATAAGGCTGTTGCCTTCTTCAGATCTATGGCTCATTGGGGAGGGGGGGGGGGGGAGTTCAACAATATTATTCCACATCATTTTATTGTACTCATTATGTTAGGTTAAACGTTTTGTTTAGCTACAAATAACTTTATTACATTCATTACTGATCAGATTACATCACAATATAGTGCTGCTTGTGTGGTAAACGAGCTACAATAGGGATTCGAGAGGGTAGGTCTCGAAATAGAAATAAATAAATAATACATGCGTTAAGCGTGGCCAGATCACGAAAAATAATTTGTATATCTGGCATTGTAATTGTGCTATATGAGAACGACAGTAGCTCGCACTGTTTCTTACTGTATATGTAGGCCGCTTGCGAGGGCGTCACATTTTCAAATTTCTAGTCGTCTTCCCTGGGCTTTTCTGCCAGCAGCCCGTAGAATTGGTAAAAGGCATAGCTGTAGATCTGTAGGGAGTTGTACGTCATTTCAATCGTCCTAAAACGCACAACTGCCCTCGGCAACCACGGTGTGCGTATAGGCGAACGTGTTTACTTAGATTATCGAGCGGTATGCTGACACAGTCCCGTTGATTGGTTACAGGTCGCGGCTATCTGTTGGCACGCGAGCTGAACATAACAGCTTCACAACGCTTCTTAACACAGAAACACAGTTACAGCTTTCTCTCAGTATTCCTGTAACCTCGCCGCGCCGCAGTTACATTAACACACACATACATCGCCTTTTCTGATTCACTAAGTCACTGTATGTCTGAGGATGCACAGCCGCCTTGTCGACTCCATTTTTTACACGATATTGCGACAACCGTCCTAGTATTTCGATAAGTGATGAACTTCATAAGTTACGGCTGGCTGGAATCTGGTCACATTGAACTACAACATACGCAGCATCTAACGAAGGCCACTAGGAAGTTGTTGCAATAATGGATAGAAAAACGAAATCGTCAACACTTCAGAAATCATATTGTCTGGCTCCTGCTTATCAGGTCGATAACTGTAACTGCAAGAAAAGCCGTAAGCTTCAGTTACCGAGAATCATGCTTTGCGCTAGTTTGATGCCGGTTAACTCAGTTTTGTCTAGCTTCGGGGAACACATGATGGACTCGTCCTAACATCATACCAGAGAGTTTGCGGGAAATCGTTGGATATCTGCTAGTGTTTCCATATTGCTCTTTGTTGCCTAAGAAGATGATTTTATTATTACACAATTGCTCCTATTACAGTATAATTTTTTCTCAAAATACATTTTGCATAGTCACAAAAATTACTAATAGTAATTTTCCGAATTCTCGAAATGGAAGGAGGCTGTAAGACTTAGGTAAGCTTCCAAAGATAACTTCCTTCATCCAGACGCCTCCATTAAACACATCTGACGCGACCTCTTACCACAGACGAGCGCTTAGCGACTCAGCTGCCTCAATAGGAGAAAGGTCCATTCTTCAACGCACTAATCACTGCTAGTTACTTTTAGTTTGAGGGTGGCAGAATAAATAGAATTCAAAGAGATTTATCATCCTGAGATGGGCAAAAACCCACGAGTGGCAATCAGCTATGGCGAAGGCTGAAAGTTACTAAAAGAAACAGCGAATGCGGTAATTCAGTTTGAAAACTGAAATATATGAAAGAAGTGGATTCAAACACTCCAGTATGTGGCAGAGACACAGTTCGAGAAGCAGAAACTATACTCACACATGTCTCAAAAGCTTATTGTGTAACGTATCCGTAAGTTTTATGAAACCAGTCGCAGATAAAACAAAGGATATAGCAGAAAATGTCTGTCATTTTCGGCATCAGAATTTTTTATAGGACAATATGTTACGAAATACGGAGAGAAACATTGAGGTTGAAAGTGTAAAACGAAAGTAACTAAGAGTTACGTAAAGCTTAACTTGAACGCATAGGCACAAGCAGAAAAGCAAAAAGGAAACTATCAGGAATGAAATAACAACAATTTTGGCTATCATCACTTTGCCGAAGACAGTGACCTTATGAAAGAAACTGGGATTTAAACTGGAGCTTATTATCTACTTGGTCGATTGGTTGGTTTGGGGGAGGGGACCAAACAGCGAGGTCATCGGTCCCAAAGAGTAGGGAAGAATGGGGAAGGAAATCGGCCGTGGTCTTTCAAAGGAACCATCCCGGCAATTGCCTGAAGTGATTTAGGAAAATTGCAGAAAACCTAAATCAGGATGGCCAGACGTGGGTTTGAACCACCGTCCTTTCGAATGCGAGTCCTGTGTGCTAACCACTGCGCCATCTCGATTGGTATCTTCTTGTTGAAGACTTAAAGACACACAGAAAAAAAGAATGCAAAGGAAAAAGGAACAAGTGAAAAAATACGCTGCAAGTACGTATAATCCAATGGGGACACACAAAACTGAAGGGATTATTGCTGTTGATGAGCAGGTCAGCACAAATTACGGAAGAATTAAGGTCACATTTTTTTCACTTAGACTACATTTATTAAGATTTCTTCTTGGTCACAGAACTAGGTCCAAGAAAAGAAGCAATTTCAGAGTGTTTACCTAGATCAAGGTGCCATATGGATGAAAATTGCAGCTTCCTCACAGGGCTTGCTACCGTTTACGGTGGTTTTCAAGAATGGTGTCCAACCTTTGAGCTCGTCTGGGTGACAGTGGAAGATGCCGAGTATTTTGGGCTGCAAACAGTAAACTTAACACTGACATTCGGCTGACAATAAAAGCTGGAAAGAAAGTGAGGGGTGACGGTCGGAGGTATACAGTCAACACACGTGTGTGTGTTTGTTTGTGTGTGTGTGTGTGTGTGTGTGTGTGTGTGTGTGGTATTTATTCTTTCGGACATGTCCTAAAGGACAGACATCTTAATCCAGCAGCTATTATGAATTAAGGCACAAAAGAATTACAAAGACTGGCTGCGTATAGGCACCGATTGTAGAAATCAATGGGAAAAGTTGAAAATTCGTGCGTACAGGGATTCGAACCAGTGTCTCTTGTTTACTAGGCAGATGTTCTGATCACTAACCCACCCCGACACAATGTTCATCGCAACTGCACGGCTACCCTGGCACGCCTCGTCAGGCCCAAATTCTCAACTTATTCACCCACTACTACTGTAGTGCCCCTTGCCCGCTATCCTCATATTCCACCGGTTCCCGTAACAGTTCAAGGCTGGTGTGCATCTGCATTGAAGAGATCATACGCCGTCTAACCTTAATGATATACAAACGTGGTGTCTGTTTTTTCCGGAGTGTCCAAAAGTGTGTGGATAAGTTGAGAATTTGGGTTTAACGAGAGGCGTGCTGGGGTAGTCCGTGTTGTGCTGGTGACCACTGTGTCCAGATGGTTTAGTGGTTGCAGGCATAGTAGCTCAGCGACTTCGGTCAGAGTGTTAGCTGCCCTCTGTGATAGAAAAAATTGAGTGAAAGGATGAACTGAAACGGGTGTTATGGGACATCCGCCCATAACAAATGCAATGAAAACCAACAAAAAAGAAAGTTGGGCAGAGCTTCTGCCTAATAAATTGGAAATTCTTGTTCGAATCCCTGATGCCGGCCGGACTGACCGAGCGGTTCTAGGCGCTACAGTTTGGAACCGCGCGACCGCTACGGTCGCAGGTTTTAATCCTGCCTCGGGCATGGACGTGTGTGATGTCTTTGGTTAGTTAGGTTTAACTAGTTCTAAGTTCTAGGGGACTGATGACCTCAGAAGTTAAGTCCCACAGTGCTCAGAGCCATTTGAACCATTTCGAATCCCTGTCCGCCACAAATTTTCAATTTTTCCCATTGATTTCAACCAATGCCCGCTCGCATCCAGTGTCTGTAATTCCTTTATGTCTTAAGATGGTATAATTTGACATTTTATATATGAGATTTCGTTAATAATTTTATGAAAAAGTTCAAATGGTTCAAATGGCTCTGAGCACTATGGGACTTAACATCTATGGTCATCAGTCCCCTAGAACTTAGAACTACTTAAACCTAACTAACCTAAAGACATCACACAACACCCAGTCATCACGAAGCAGAGAAAATCCCTGCCCCGCCGGGAATCGAACCCGGGAACCCGGGCGTGGGAAGCGAGAACGCTACCGCACGACCACGAGCTGCGGACTATGAATAAGTGATTAAAAAATCAGAGAGTTAGTATGACATTTGACTTTGGATTTGGGGGAATTATGTATCAATGTCTAGTTCGATCGAAATAGTTGCAATTTTCAGTGTGTTCTCGAAGTGTTCATCTGAAATTTTTGTTCTATTTATACTCTTTGTGTGGTTTAATCTTCCAGATAACTATTCACAACCGCACGTGCTTCTAAACAGTGGTGACTTACGTTTCGTATCACTGCGCAGCAAGGGATGTTTGTCTCTTGGCAGGTGCGATATGTAAAAACCCAACAAAGATACATGATCAAATTTTTGCTTTACTTGGATGTCAGACTGCAGCTCTATACATTCCATCAGAAAATCTTCTGGCATTATTATTATTATTATTGTTATTATTATTACTCATATTACCATTATTACCGATCGTGTGAAAGATGCTCACTTCTTAGGCAGCAATTATACTTGCCTTGGGCCGCATGCAGCATTCGGGCCGGGGGTTGGACACCCCCGTGTCGCTCCTGATGGTGTTACAGATACTTCATGCACTTCAGACGGAAAAAGATTTGCCAAACAAAACTGCATGTATCGAGTGTAGATGTAAATTGCAGAATGTATCTTTTTCTTGAATTATGCCTCTGAAGGACAGCAGTATATAGAAATAATCGCAGGTAACGGCAATATTTGATGAGGAAAGGAAGGAAGCAGACCAAGTGTGATGTAATGTAAGGGCGATAATAAATATACAGTTCATGAAGCCAAGTTGCAGAACAGATCTGGAAAAAAAGTATGTATTGAATTATATAATGTGGACTTTTCACGGCCATTATTTACAAGCTTGATGATTTCTTTTGTGTACATTGGGCTGGCGACACCGTCGGAGGCTATAATGACGAGCTTGTTTGAGTTCGAAAAGCAACTAACGAAGCCGTTGTAGTCTCTACCGACTTTTGCAAATTAGAAGAAGAAACGTTAAGCGCAGAAACATGTCGTAGACCACGGTCTAATACTAAAAACTCAAAATCACCAAGAATATGTAAACACTTCGTACCGATTGAGAAGACACGTTCGGGAGACAGACAGCAAAGCAACCACGAAGAGTAAGGGGAAGATCAACCCGCCCAGTTAGCAGTGCGATCTGACGCACTGCTTTTCTAGCGGAAAGGCGTGCCGGCCCCCGGAACGAATCCACCCGGCGGATTAGTGTCGAGGTCCGGTGTGCTGGTCAGTCTGTAGATGGTTTTTAAGGCGGTTATCCAACCGCCTCGTCGAATGCGAAATGGTTCTCCTTATTCCACCTGAGTTACACTATGTCGGCGATTGCTGTGCAAACACTGTCTCCACGTACGCGTACACTATAATTACTCAACCACGCAAACATTTGGGGCTACCCTCGTCTGTTGTAAGACGTTCCCCGTTCCCCCGGATGGGTGTGGGGGGGGGGGGGGGGGGGGGGAGGGGAGGCCCACTGGGGGCCGAACCGCACAACAACTCTGGGTTCCGTGTGGGCGGCAGCGGTGTGGTAAGTGGACTGCTGTAGCCTCTTGTGGGGTTGCGAACCACTAAGGGCTAGGGCAGGGACGAAGCCTCTCCATCGTTTCTAGGTCCCCAGTTCAATACAATACAGGGGAAGATTAGTTATGGACGGTCGTCCACCTTCCACCCGATACATTTTCGCTCTACCGCGTTCTGGCCTCGAATAAGATCCCTCTCTTCGGACAACTGACGAATCATTTGGGTAACTTGGTGTTACCATTCAATACGGACAAGTATGAAGAGATCACAGAGGCTTATTATAGATTCTTTCTATGCAGGCACCATAGTCTCTTAGTCTACCATTTATGCATGCCGTGTCCATAGATGGAGTAGCCGTATGTGGCAAACAGTGGTGAAAATGATTAGGAAATTACGACACGTATTCGTTATTTTCGTACAATTTACTTAACTATTCAATGAAAACTTAGGAGCTGATTTAAGAAGAACGAATATAAAATAATCTTACCGGTGGTGCCTCGCAGTAACCGGGAAGAGGTCGTAAAATTAAGTTGTACATCCTTACCCATGAGAACATTCGTAACACAGTAGCAAGGCCTGGACTATGGTGCCGTACACACGGTAAGGACTTCCACTGCTTGGCAATTGACTAGGGACAACTGACACTCGCTAAGGAACAACTTCTGGTGGATACGGAAAAACTGGTAATTGCTACCGAACACTCGATCAAAGTTAGTAAAAGGAAATGTAGAGGGAGGGACGAGTTAACTGCAGCGAAGCCTGTGAGTGAACGCTCCGTACACATTCGACAGTTCGCGCAGCACGGTGTTTGACGGAGGTTGTTGTGCAACCAATCAGTGCGCAGTCCATGTAGTACTGCAGCACACCTGCAAGACATCATCTTAGTGCTCACGATCGTGAGCTAGCGGTTGGACGACTCGTAGCAGGTCAAAATGACACGATTGTGACCACCGTAAAGGTCGTGTCCAAAAGTGTCATATCGCTATTACAGAAGACCACTGAAGGTGGAAATGCTGTACGAAAGCATACCGGTGGTCGCAGATGGACCACAACAGCGCAGGAGGATAGATACGTAGCCCCCGTGGCGAAAAGGGACAGACATCTTAATTCCTAGGCAGATCGCTGCAGACCTTGCAACCGTTACCAGTACACGTGTCTCTGCCGTAACCGTTTCGCGGCGATTAAATCGGGTTGTTTTGTTTGCTCGGATGCTTGTTAAATGCATCCACTTTGACCACGCCATTGTCGAGAAAGAGTTCGTTGGTGTACCGATAGGGTTGCCACAGTCCCGATACATCGGGACTGTCACCGTTGTGGGCTTTCTTTGGAGTAATGCTGTCTGGGATCCTTACCAGATAGGATTAACGGAGTACATCGAGAAAGTTCGCAGACGAGCAGCACGTTTTGTATAGGTATTATAGCGAAATAGGGAGAGACTGTCACTGACACGATACAGGATTTGGGGTGGACTCCATTGAAACAAAGGCGTTTTTTCCCCGCGGCGAAATCTTCTCACGAAACTTCAATCACCAAATTTCTCCTCCGAATGCGAAAATATTTTGTTGACGCCTAGCTGCATAGAGAGAAACGATCATCGTAATAAAATAAGGAAAATCTGAGCTCGCGCGGAATGATATAGGTGTTCGTTTTTTTCCGCGCTTTGTTTCAGATTGGAACAATAGAGAATTATTGTGGAGGTGGTTCGATGAACCCTATGCCAGATATTTAAGTGCGATTAGCAGAGTATCCATGTAGATGTAGGTGTAGATGTAAACATTACACCATGTATTCTTCCGCGTTTACTAGAATCTCACTGGATATCGTTTCATGTGGAGGGTAAGTCAGGCTGTCTCGAGTACAGTCAAGTACGAAAATAAGAACGCCCGTAAAATGCTGTGCGTTACGAGTACGTCGACTGAGAGAGAATACGGTACAACAGCTTTACCGGAGTTTCTAACTTGGGACAGCACTGGCTAGCCAGCTGGGTCAACTAACCTGCATTGATGTGAGCAGCTGAAGTTACCATGTAAAAAGAGACGAGCAGAGAAATAATTCAGCTTCGAATGTCGTTTAATTTTTAAGAGGATGAAATAATATTCGGCAAAACTCCAACAATACCGCACGCTTCTTAAAGGGCCAGACAGAAAGCATAACATGCTCTCGTTCTTAGCTGTCATAGTATTGTAATTAATAGCAACGGTGATGAAAATTCCTAGCTTAAAAACCGGGTAGTGTTCCTGAGCGAGAGATGTGTAGCGCAAAAGCGTGCTGCAGAGATTTCACCACACAGTTAAATACTGAATCCACTGAAGGTATTAACCTACAGTCAGTCGTCTGGTAACCTCTCAATTCCTTCCATACCCATATCCGAGAAAAACGTTTCAGTACTGTAACTGTCATCCTCTACACTGATAACGGGTCGATCAACAACAGAATCCACGAAGCCAGTCAAGCGCGACATTTTCTCCTCTTCTTTAATGACGTGCCCTTCTGTATCCCGCCAGCGTTCGACAGTGACGTGTGCCAAAGCTCAGTGCATCAGATCCAGTAGTGATACGGTGGCAACCGTAAAAATGCAGCATTTGGATGGTGTGCCCAGTGCTGTGAAAATGATTGTTCTCCGTGTTTCCATGACGTTACCTCTCTGGCTCGTGTGAGACCACATCTGTTCTATAGAAGTCCAAATAAAGAGTATTTAATTTTCATTTTTCCTAAAAACTGAATTTGTAGTGTTTTCTTAATTTTAACAACTTTTATTAACAATATTTTACAAAATATTGATAATTAAGAATTTATATTTGCAATGAAAACTGTAATTTTGTGTGCAATATGTAATTGGGAACAAGAAGACGTGCATTTCAATTAAAATAATGATTAGATTTGTGTTAATTAACATATATTTGATGAATTTTACATTTACAAGATGTATGTATTCCAACTTTAACGAAATAAAGGAACAACCAAAACGAAATTTTTAACCCTCGGTAAAGGAATGAAGTCTGTTTTTACCATTCTATAACGCCACCGATTCAGTTACGCTCTCCGTGTTCAATTATCCCTTAACTTCAGTAAACACAATTCCTCAGAAATGTTCAAAGGTGGCTTTCTCTGAAAACTTGTGAAAAGCAACTGAGAAAGACCTGTCTCTCGCCACTTTTTGACGGTGTTTCACGCTCGTGTTTCACTAAGGAGCGGGAAGAAGCGTCAGACATTTTCATACAATCCGTACCAACAGCGCGAGAGTCGGCGCAAAACCGTACAGAGACTGAGCCTGTA
This sequence comes from Schistocerca americana, assembly GCF_021461395.2. NCBI lineage: Eukaryota > Metazoa > Arthropoda > Insecta > Orthoptera > Acrididae > Schistocerca > Schistocerca americana. The sequence goes on along the minus strand of NC_060120.1, from coordinate 86,437,157 downwards.
CAAGAATTTTGAAATAAAAATTATAGTGCTGAAATATGATTAAGAGAGATGTTGATGGCTGTCAGAATATTTTAAAGTTTCATTTACCGTAACACAGTAATAAGATACCTAATACGTAAGTAGGACCCACTTCCAAGAGTGTAACACACACCAGCGTACATGTACAATATGCTACGGCTGCTGACCAATCATTACGTTTCGTTTGTTTACATCAAGTTTATTCTGATGGTGGTCAAAGTATAGATGAAGATAGGTTTTTCAAAGCCTTTCGTGTGCCATCAAGTCTTATGCAACCGCAGCCGGAGCCCATTTCAGTAAAAACCCTTCTGTGTGTGTGACCTTGTCATTTGTGGTAAACTACCAATTATCGCTGAACTTTTTAAAAGAGAAAGTGATGACAAACCCTCTCAATTGAAGTAGTGCATCAAGCGACATTTGCATTTTCTTCTATAGTTTCTCATGGGTCCTATCTCGCATTATTAAGGACTTGTAATGTCGAGGTTAACGGACGTCGAACTTGTTTGAACGCACAAAAACAATGTTTCCAGCAACAATGTTAATGCAAGCGACTGATCACAAGACTGGTGTCACATCCACACACGAGCTTTTTGGAAACAACTGTTCGCACGTAATTTTCAGCAGCTCGATTTTTACGAAATATGTGCATATCTGTTTGCACGAGCTAGAATCGTCGACCAATACGCACATTTTTGTAAAATGGTTAGCAGAGGTAAGCCCGCGGTAGAGTACATACGTGCATACGGCACTGAAATGGTCACTGTTCCTAAAAATCTTTGACGTCGCATAGCGCTTGAGAGGAGTGTGCTCAACAGTAGAAAGCACTGCATTTTAATAAATGATATTATTATACGGAGTGCAGCTCAGTAAGCGGCTAAGTGAAGATGAATCAGTAAAGCGACTGCAAATAGACGGACTAGCATTTAGACAATCGCGTGGTATTTCACGCTAAAATTCTGTTCTGTGTTGAAGTTTATTGACTCTGGGACTGTTAACCGCCGGAACATTCGATTTCACTCATCGGAAAATAATCTATGTTTTTCCCTTCTCAACATCAAGGAAGACAATGCGTCACGTGGTGTCAGACACGAAAAGACAGAAGCTTTGATTTCCTTTCTTTTTTCCATTCCCAGATAGAACAGCTTCCAGTGGTTTGTATAGCATGTTGTAACAGGAAGCATTTCTCAGAAGCAAACTTCCCGGAACGGTTTCAGCAGGATGGAGCCCCTCTACTACGCACTGACAGTACAACCGTAGATGGCGAACAGCTACTGGGGCGCTGGACGGGAAGCCTTGGGCAGGTGGAACTCTTAGCTTAGGTTCCATCGGAATAGCAAGGTCGAAGAAGTTAACGCTATGTATACATATATACATATATATATGTTGAGCCCAAACCCTAACGACAGCATATCGGACGTTGCTCAGGGATCTAAGGACAGCACGGTATCAAAAAATGTCGCTCTTGTGCAACCCAACTAGATCTTTATTCCCATGAAATAATAAGCGCTCGACAGCGGGTCTCAAATTGATTCCACATTTCTAGATTTCCGAAAGGCTTTTGATACCACTCCTCACCAACGACTTCTAATCACATTTCGTGCCTATGGAATCTCTTCTCAGTTGTGCAACTGCATCCGTGAAATCCTGTGAGATAGGTCACCTCTGATAGTAACTGAGGGAGCGTTATAGTAGAAAACGTAAGTTATATCTGGCTTCTCCCGCGAGAGTGTGACAGCCCCACATCTGTTCCTAATCTATAAAAATTGTTTAGGAGATAATCTGAGCAGCCGCCTTTGATAGTTTGCAGATGGTCTGTCATTTACCGTCTCGAAAATTCATCAGAAGATCAAAACCTGTTGCAAAATGACTTGGACAAAACTTCTACGTAGTGTGAAAAGTGACAATTGACCCTAAATAATTTAAAGAGTGAGATCACCCACATGAGTACACGAAACAATCCATTACATTTCGGTTACGCGATGAATCACACAAATCTAAAGGCTGCCAGTTCAATTAAACTCCTAGGGATAACAATTGCGAACAACTTAAATTGCAAACGATCATACAGTTATGTTTTGTGGAATGCGACCCGAAGACTGCGTTTTATTGGTAGAACGGTTCGGAGGTGCAACAGGTCTACATCTACATCAATACTCAGCAAACCATGTGACGGCGTGTGGCAGAGGGTACTTCTGGTATCACTAGTGATTATCCCTTCCCTGATCCACTCGCGAATCGCGCGAATGATTGTCGGTAGGACACTGTTTTGTATTAGCTCTAATTTCTCGCATTTTCTCGTCGTGGTCATTTCGCAAGAGGTGTGTGAGAGGAAGTAACATACGTCCGACTTCTCTCAGAAAGTACTCTCACAGAATTTCAGTAATAAACGTCTCGGTGATGTACAACGCCTCTCTTGCAGCATATGCCACTGCAGTTTGTTGAACAACTCTGCAACGCTCTCGCGTCTACTTAAACGCCACGTTGGGTTTTCTGCGCCTACACTACAAGTCCTCTGCTAGAGTGCTTAAGTATTGTTATATGGGACTCACAGTTGCACTAATTATGTTTATTCTAAACCTTGACCATGGTTTCTGCTATAATAATATAGCCTTCTTCAGAAGTCCTAAAAAGTGATCAAAATAACATCTAGACCAGTAATAAAATCTATACATAAACTTCTAAAATTAAGTTTGTGATAACATATTACTTACATAAGCTTTTAAAAATGTTAAACGTCTTAGCCCAGCGGCTGCGTCAAGATCAATAGAATAAAATAACTTGAACAGACATAAGCCTGTTTCGATCATATGGCACCGTATGTCCTCCGCCACTACATCTGTTATACTAGGCGCACGGCCGTCAAATGTGCTACATCCTGCGCGCCGTAGGTGGCGCTCCCCACATTGAGCTACAACGCACCGTTTATCAGGAAACTAGTTGATATCTACGATAAGATATTAATAACAAGCCTACAAGTGCAACTGAAGGACCCTATACTTATTAATACGACTGTCCAACAGTTAAAATGCTGTTGCATACGATCATTAAAGTGGTAAAACATCAACAAATTCATATAAGGTTTGCATCACTATTTGAAGCATTATTGAAAAACGGGGCTGCTATATTTAATAAAACTTCACCTTTCATCATACGCTTAACAGCTTATAGGGCTAATTCTACCAACCGACCTTAGTCGTTGTACATAGGCACACTACTATCGAAGGACGATAGTTCTACGAATAGCAGTCCAGTTCATAAGTGCGGTAACATGGCACAAGACAATGAAAGGCACATTAACATAAATGTCTCAACACAAGTTACTGTTTACTCAGTAACAGCTCATGGCTCTTTATGACAATTTACTACTGGAGCATTGTCCTAAAACAATGCTCCAGTAGTAAATCCTACAGTAGTTTATCTCAAATAATCGTACAATAATATGGCACAAGCGAGTGACCACTAGTGCCTATCCGCTATGCCCAATACGGGCTGAAAATCTTCAAGGAAGCTCGAACTTATCAAATAACACTGATCATTCAGTAAATTCCTATCGTCACACATTTTGTGCTTATATATCTGAACCTCCTCCAGTAAATCTAATTTCATACCCTTGGCTTCTTTACACAATAGCTCGGTGTCATTAACAGGTTGGGGCGTATGTCCTTCAATGATGTGTTCGGCTAACGCTGACCCATTCTTATTCGTATTACTGGTCTAGATGTTATTTTGATCACTTGTTAGGACTTCTGAAGAAGGCTATATTATTATAGCAGAAACCATGGTCAACGTTTAGAATAAACATAATTAGTGCAACTGTGGCCTGTTTTTCATTCGAGACAAAATAAGAGAAATCAGAGCTCGCGCGTTAAGATTTTACATGTTCCTTTCTCCCGCCATTTGTTCAAGAGTGGAACGATACGGAAACATTGTGAAAGTGGTTCGATGAACCCTTCGCCAGGCATGTAGATGTAGATTTACCGATTATTTTGCTATCAAGAACCCATCGTCTCCTGTTGACTCGTTACCGATAAAAAATGGTTCAAATGGCTCTGAGCACTATGGTTCAAAAAAATGGCTCTGAGCACTATGGGACTTAACATCTGAGGTGATCAGTCCCCTAGAACTTAGAACTGTTTAAACCTAACTAACCTAAGGACATCACACACATCCATTCCCGAGACAGGATTCGAACCTGCGACTGTAGCAGTCGCCCGGTTTCGGGCTGGAGCGCCTAGAATAGCTCGGCCACCACGGCCGGCTACTGAGGACAAATGAGCCTACTGCAGTGCTCCTGACGTCTTTTCTGAACTGAATTTCGTCTGCTTCGAGCGGTCGTTTTGGTTTACACGCCAGCGCCGAAGTTGTGTGTATTGTCAGAGCTGTCTGCCCTGAAGATTGGCATCTGAATTTCAAAAGTGAGGTTATGAGGAACTACCCTTTTTACAATAAAATCTAAATAGACATAATTTAGGATCTAGCTATGATAACAGAATTTATTAACGACCAAATCAAAAATTCACTATGAATGATCTTGCGAATCGTCGTGTGGTTAATTGTCCTCACTCCTGCGAACTGAAAGAATAGGAGAAATGTCGTCCAATTACAGGGTGTCTCACAAAAGACACCCGGGAGGAGTCCGCGGGTCACACGACTCTCGGACGCTATAATCTGCCGGTAGTCGGCTGCGGGCGCGCTTCCCCTGAGTTAAGCATAAACTTTTCCATCTGACTGACTTACGCTTACCTTTATTTACAGTAGGTGCTCAAAAGTGATGTCCCTCTGTGGTAAGAGCAGCCTGACATCTCCTGAACACATTAACAAACACTCGACGAATTTCGGCTGCCGAAATATGGGAAATGACTAGCCGAACCCTGTCTTCCAACTCTTCGAGCGTGTGGGGATTGCTTGCATACACCTTGCCTTTTAGCATTCTCCAAGGATAAAATTACATGGAGTCTGATCTGGAGAACGAGGAGGCCACTCAGTTACCCTAATCATAAAAAGCACTTCGTATTGCTGTCACAGAAGCATGGAGACATGTGTTCATGAAATAACCGTACATATTTTCGTTAGGTGTTGGTTCTCAGGAAAAAAGGATGCAGTATATTGTCCATGCAATTTTCATAACGTATTGTTTCATGGAAAAAGATAGTTCAAATAATTCGTTTTGCACTAATTGCACACTGTGGGCCGGTGGGTGGAAAAGTAAGGAATTATATACCTTTGTTGTTGCCGTTCTCAACACAGGCTCTTTAACTACAATGTTGGCAATCAGACAGTGATTAGTAAAAACGTGATGACTGCAATTACAGTTCACTGTGCCCACTCTGATGGAGACATAAAGTTCTTGATTATTGAAGTTCGTTACTCTGAGGATTTAGGATGATGTCTGGGATTAATAGAAAAAGCAGTTTACTATAACACTTTTCACTATATTCTGAAAACGATAAAGCGTAATATTCCAGACAAATGATTACTCATATCAACTACTGTACTATCAGAGCTATTCAGAGTCTATTGCGCGGATCCTATTATCCCTAGATAACGAAACTGTTCAATAACCGTTGATGTTGATGTTGCAGTGGTCTTCAGTCCAGAGGCTGATTTTATGCAGCTCTCCATGCTACTCTATCCAGTGCTAGCTTCTTCATCTCCCACTACCTACCGCAACCTACATCCTTCTGAATCTGTTTAGTGCATTCATCTCTTGGTCTCCCTCTATGATTTTTACCCTCCACGCTGCCCTCCAATACTACATTGGCGATCCCTCGATACCTCAGAACATGTCCTACCAACCGATCCCTTCTTCTAGTCAAGTTGTGCCACAAACTCCTCTTCTCCCCAATTCTATTCAATACCTCCTCATTAGTTATGTGATCTACCCATCAAATCTTCAGCATTCTTCTGTAGCACCACATTTCGAAAGCTTCTATTCTCTTCTTGTCCAAACTATTTACCATCCACGTTTCATTTCCATACATGGCTACACTCCATGCAAACACTTTCAGAAACTGATTCCTGACACTTAAATCTATACTCGATGTTAACAAATTTCTCTTCTTCATAAATGCTTTCCTTCCCATTGCCAGTCTACGTTTTATATCTTCTCTACTTCGACCGTCATCAATTATTTTGCTCCTCAAATAGCCAAAACCCCTGTACTACTTTAAGTGTCTCATTTCCTAATCTAATTCCCTCAGCATCACCCGATTTAATTCGACTACATTCCACTATCCTCGTTTTGCTTTTGTCGATGTTCTTCTTATATCCTCCTTTCAAGACACTGTCCATTCCGTTCAACTGCTCTTCCAAGTCCTTTGCTGTCTCTGACAGAATTACAATGTCATCGGCGAACCTCAAAGTTTTTACTTCTTCTCCATGAATTTTAATACCTACTCCGTATTTTTCTTTTGTTTCCTTTACTGCTTGCTCAATATACAGATTGAATAACATCAGGGAGAGGCTACAACCCTGTCTCACTCTTTTCCCAACCACTGCTTCCCTTTCATGCCCCTCGACTCTTATAACTGCCATCTGGTTTCTGTACAAATTGTAAATAGCCTTTCGCTCCCTGTATTTTACCCCTGCCACCTTCAGAATTTGAAAGAGAGTATTCCAGTTAACGTTGTCAAAAGCTTTCTCTAAGTCTACAAATGCTAGAAATGTAGGTTTGCCTTTTCTTAATCTTTCTTCTAAGATAAGTCGTAAGGTTAGTATTGCCTCACGTGTACCAAAATTTCTACGGAATCCAAACTGATCTTTGCCGAGGTCAGCTTTTACCAGTTTTTCCATTCGTCTGTAAAGAATTCCTGTTAGTATTTTGCAGCCGTGGCTTGTTAAACTGATAGTTCGGTAATTTTCACATTTGTCAACACCTGCTTTCTTTGGGATTGGAATTATTATACACGGTGATTCAAAAAGAAAACCACAACTTTAGTAATTTAAAACTCTGCAACGACAAAAGGCAGAGCTAAGCACTATCTGTCGGCGAATTAAGGGAGCTATAAAGTTTCATTTGGTTGTACATTTGTTCGCTTGAGGCGCTGTTGCCTAGGCGTCAGAGTCAGTTGATGCTAAGATGGAGACCACTCAACAGAAAGCTTTTTGTGTTATTGAGTACGGCAGAAGTGAATCGACGACAGTTGTTCAGCGTGCATTTCGAACGAAGTATGGTGTTAAACCTCCAGATAGGTGGTGTATTAAACGTTGGTATAAACAGTTTACGGAGAATGGGTGTTTGTGCAAAGGGAACGTCAACTACCCGAGGCGATGGATCGGCCGCCAGGCAGCCCGTGACAAAGCACTTCATCACTGGCCTCCAAGAAGCCCTGATCTTACCCCCTGCGATTTTTTCTTATGGGGGTATGTTAAGGATATGGTGTTTCGGCCACCTCTCCCAGCCACCATTGATGATTTGAAACGAGAAATAACAGCAGCTATCCAAACTGTTACGCCTGATATGCTACAGAGTGTGTGGAACGAGTTGGAGTATCGGGTTGATATTGCTCGAGTGTCTGGAGGGGGCCATATTGAACATCTCTGAACTTGTTTTTGAGTGAAAAAAAACCTTTTTGAATACTCTTTGTAATGATGTATAACAGAAGGTTATATTATGTTTCTTTCATTAAATACACATTTTTAAAGTTGTGGTATTCTTTTTGAATCACCCTGTATTGTTCTTGAGGTCTGAGGGTATTTCGCCTGTCTCATACATCTTACTCAGCAGATGGTAGAGTTTTATCAGGCCTGGCTCTCACAAGGATATCAGTACTTCTAATGGAATGTTGTCTACTCCTGGGGCCTTGTTTCGACTCAGATTTTTCAGTGCTGTGTCAAACCCTTCACACCGTATCATATCTCCCATTTCATCTTCATCTACATCCTCTTCCATTTCCATACTATTGTCCTCAAGTACATCGCTCTTGTATAGACCCTCTATATACTCCTTCCACCATTCTGCTTTGCCTGCTTTGATTAGAACTGGGAGTCCATCTGAGCTCTTGATATCCATACAAGTGGTTCTTTTTTCTCCAAAGGTCTCTTTAATTTTCCTGTAGGCAGTGTCTATCTTACCCCTCGTGAGATAAGCCTCTACATCCTTACATTTGTCCTCTAGCCATCTTTGGTTCAAATGGCTCTGAGCGCTATGGGACTTAACTTCTAAGGTCATCAGTCCCCTAGAACTTAGAACTACTTAAACCTAACTAACCTAAGGACATCATAAACATCCATGCCCGAGGCAGGATTCGAACCTGCGACCGTAGCAGTCGCGCGGTTCCGGACTGCGCGCCTAGAACCGCTAGACCACCGCGGTCGGCTAGCCATCTTTGTTATTATAACGTATCTCCATCCTACCTAAAGCTAACGCCCTAGCTTTGTCTAATCACTTACTTATTCCATCTTGCGTCTGTACTTTGTGAGATCCAGCATGCTGTTTCCATTAAGTTACAATGAAAAAGGAATCCGAATATAAATTTTGAAGTTTCTAGCTCCTTCCTGTAGCGCCGATGATTTTTACGTAAAACGTCAAAATTTCGAAAACTGTTAAAGTTACTAAACTGAAACTTAACACATTCCATCTTTTTAGCATCATTCCTGACATTCTATTAACTCTTTAGACCATTAATTTTAGTTTTAAGGTATTGCGCTACATTCGTGACGTCGTAGCTAGTTACAGCGGACTTGGCTGGCACACAATGAATAGCATATGAATTTTATATGGCGTGAGTAGGCTGCTTCCCTACAACACCATACTACTGTTTCACATCTTGCAGAGGTTGTTCACGTCATTCATGAGGATTTTCGGAGCTCCAACGTCGATAGTTCTGAGAATTTTCGTACTACCCTGTCATACGCTTCATCAGGAAAAAAGCATCTCAACTTTACCATCGTGCACAGACTGTAACGGCCAGTTGCAATAACGACGTCGAGCAACAGTGTCCGAGTTTCTCAGTTGATGCACTACTGTTATTATCTGTTTTCAATTTCAGTCTGTGTACAGCTCTGTTAGCAGATGCTCTTGACACATCAGCCTAAAGTGCCAAACGGCACAGAGATTTTCTCGGACTTCTTTACAAGGCCGCCCCTGTCAAGTCTAATTCATTTTCGGTTAAAACGCTAGGTTCTCTAGAGCTTCGTTTGTATAACACAGATCCAGTCTCTTGAAATTTCTTCACTAATCTACGTATCGTCGAATCATTGGGAACATGCACAACGGGATATTTTCGTACGAATACAAGCCGACAGTCGACATAGGATTCAGTTTTTGCATAGTTCAACACAAGGAACGCTCGTTGAGACTTCGTGTGTTCCATACCGAATGGAAATTCTACAGGAAACTTAAAACGAAACAACCGAACACTCAGTCGCACAGTATAAAAAACACGCGCACGGTGTTTATGTCTGAGGACTGGACCCAGCGACATAAGGGCAGGGAAAGCCCAAGACTCGGCGCAGTTGCAATAAAGACGTCTAGCAACAATATTTGAAACGATTAAACTTGACAAAAACTCTAAAGAAAACACCAGTACACGCAGTCGCACAGTGTAGGGGGCACTAGCGAAGCGTTGGTGTCCGAGAACTACGCATAGCGACAACCGCCAGCCGAAGCGGCAACAGCCGGCAAAGGCGGCGCACGACCCGCGGATCCCTGCCGGGCATCTTTCGTGAGACACCCTGTACTTCAGACCTCACACACCTAACTGCTCGAGGAAATACATATTTTCAGTCACATCACACAATCTCTAGAGAGCAGTAAAAAAATAATGCGAAGTGCCAAATAACATTCAAAATAATTTTTCTCGTCAAATAATTCCGATCATTTTCACTGTTCAAATAATTGTCATCAAAACGCCCACATCTATTTACGCTTTTATTCATGCATAGTATAGGCTTTTATGCGTAAAACATAAAGAGGTCTACCTTCCTGCTTTCAGATATTTCGCCTCCCTTGTACGAGAACACTTGAAGGAAAAATACCAGGACCTCAGGCAATCTTTGCAGAGCGTCACAAAAACAAAGCGAGCAATGCAATAAACATCACGAAGACACGAAAGAATAAAATCCATTTCTATAATAAGAGTTGGAATTTGGCCAGAAGAGGTTAATCTCCGATGTTACGAGACGCCGCCATAGTCCTCTGTTGCTACGCATGCGCAGTATGCAGCATACTCGAAAATTTACAACTCCACACTAGGCACAATCTGTAATAGATCATTGACGTAATAGACACACTCGTGACGTGGTTGGATACTTAATTACACTTAGGAACGAAAGGCGTACGCACTTCAACTAGTCGATTTCTACCGGAAATTCGCTCGTGTAAAAGGGGCTTAAGGAAATCGATTGGACGTCGTAGTACGCTCTTCCGTTGCGACGGTGTTCAACATCATTTAAACAGCACCTGAAAGGCAACAGTTCTGAATCTGTTACATTCTCTATTGTACACTTACCGAACAGACTGAACACACTGTGAGAAACGTGTACATGTTACGCCTGCGGGTTGTTGCATTAGACATTGTTGTGTGTTAAACTTTCGGTTACCTTATAACCTTTTCCTCTGTTGTGAAGCTATTTTCATAGAAAAAAAGGTAACTGGCATGTCAAACCTAAAAAAAAATTATAATTACTTCAATGCTCAGTAACCAGCCACCGGAGACCATTTGCGGGCGGGCGTGTGTGTGTGTGTGTGTGTGTGTGTGTGTGTGTGTGTGTGTGTGTGTGTGTGTGTGTGTGCATGCGTGCATGTAATGAAGTTAGTCATGAAGAAGTTACGTTACTTTGGGTATTAAATCTCTGCTGTAGTTAATCAATGGAGTTTTCCTAGATTGTTAGCCGAATAGAAGCTTCGTCCTAGTACAGAGTGTCTGTGAACTTCATATTTAAACAAAGAATTTTAAAGTGCAGCGCCTGTTCAAAAAAAGATTAGCTATTTTCACACACGCATTTGGGGACATGAAATGAAGCAAAATGAGCACAGAATGAGATTTTCACTCTGCAGCGGAGTGTGCGCTGGTATGAAACTTCGTGGCAGATTAAAACTGTGTGCCGGACCGAGACTCTCCTGTAGGAGAGCTTCTGTAAAGTTTGGAAGGTAGGAGACGAGGCACTGGCAGAAGTGAAGCTGCGAGAACGGGGCGTCAGTCGTGCTTGGGTAGCTCAGATGGTAGAGCACTTGCCCGCGAAAGGCAAAGGTCCCGAGTTCTAGTCTCGGTCCGGCACACAGTTTTAATCTGCCAGGAAGTTTCAAAAACAGCACAGTTTGTTACACCTTTCTGTGGGATTACTACATTTTCCACCACTCCCCTTCTGTTTCATGCTTAAGTATCTTTCCCCCATTTTTATCTGCATTTGTAAGAGATCAGACAGTTTTTTTTCTCTTCTTGAACAGGATTTTAAGATTTTATTAAATCAGCAGTCAACAGTGCTCAATAAATATTCACATATAATTTACGGAAAGCACCAATGATTATTTCTGTCCGCGACAACAACGTCCAACCTCAGCAACGACAGTCTGCCTCAGTAATACTAGTCAACCTGCAGTAGTGAAATTAAATAAAATTTAAACGATAATGCTGCAATAGTGGAAATCTAGATTAGCTTAGGGCTGGTTTCTATCTGTCGACTTGATGTGTCTTTCTGGCCGTGTTACTGTTATACTAGAACGGATCTTTCACAACAAAATCGTGGCGAAGGTTAAGAAGAAGTTGTATGCACTTTCAGAAGAATTCAAGACTCATTTAATCGAAACTGATAACATCATTCTGCGATGTGCCGTCTGCGAAGTAAATGTTGCAATCGATTACAAGCATCAAAGAAACAGAATGTACCAGCACATACAGAATAAGAAACATTTGAAGATCACTGAAATTCGTATGCGAAGCTTAAGCAAACTACTCTGATACACGCCTTCGTTTCAGTATATGAAAAGCAGAGGTCATTGAACGAGTTTAGCGCGGATCTTGCCGTGGCATTAATCCAATCAGGAATCCCAATCCACAAGCTAAGCAATCCTGCTGTCAGATCATTTCTTGAGAAATACACCCTAGATCAATACCGAATGATAACACCGTGAGAAAAAATTACATACAGCCCAGTTTATGAGAACGTTTTAGAGAAAAAGAGGCGATCTGCAAACGTGGAGTGTAGTTCTTTGTAGATGAAACTACTGATGAGTTGCAAAGATATATTTTGAATGTGTTGGTTTTTCCATTATATGGTGAGTGGGTAAAACCTTTGCTTTTTGTAATGCACCAACTCGAGAAGTCACAAAATGCCTGAACGATAATGCAATCGTTCAACGAGTCATGTATGAATCTCTGGCCAGCGGGCATACAACATGGAAGTCAGTCTTGAGTTGACTGATAAAGCATGCTACATGCTTTCGGCTTTCCAACAGCTGGACAGCATGTACCCCAACCTCAACTATGTGACATGTATTGTACACGGTTTACAGTGTTTGCTAAAGGTACTGCAGGGTTAATGACTTCATTGCTGCTCTGAAGAAGGTTGTGCTAAAAGAACCCAGTCATAAAGTTCTGTATTAAGAAATCACAGGGCTCCACCTTCCACAATTTCTTTGCATCACAAGACGGGGATACTCGGACAAGATGTGCAGTTTTCATGCGCGAAAATTTTGATAGAATCAGACACTGCATATGTACCATAGATCAATGGACGCAGCAGCGATCAAGCAGGCAAAGCAATGAGTCAACAACTGGTAGTTTTTGCGGTGTATGGCTATAAGTATGCAAAGTAAGTTTACACTCGGCTCAGTGGCTTATGGGAGCTACTGCAAATGGGAGAAGCGCCGTGTGTCAACTTAGTTTGTGTGTGTAGTATTTGCGTGATGTGATGCATTATTTCGAAGAAGAAGGTTTGAAGAAGAAGGAACTGTGGAATAAGTTAGGGACATCATTGATGAATCTGCTAAAGACAAATTCGGATTAACCTTGGAAAGTTAGAGTTTTGTATTGTATATTTGAAGAAAGCAAAAGAATATGTTGAAATTATAAATTATTAAAATAGGAATATGTTTATAAAAAAGATTATCTTTGTTAAAAGCTGGTTCATGCTTAGGGCCCTTGTATTTGTAACATGTAAACGCTGTAGGGAAGTCCCTCCGCAACGAAAGTGGCGTGGCGCAATGTAAAAGGTGGGTTTGGCGGTCGAACTGAGCGGCTCCTTTGTGTGAACGACACGCAATATGTAGCTAGCCTTAGCACGGTACACATCGGCGGTGCTAAGAGAGGCAACTGGAAGCTGCATTATAAGGGATTTGCCTCGGATGTGGATCTGGCTATTATGTGGTGTTCATTGCATAATGGAATGGCTCTAAGATGTTGAAAATCCGACTCAAAGAAGAGATTTTATAGAGTATTCGCACATCAAGAGCCGTGAGTACAGTTAGCCACCATTGCGCCTGCCACCAATCTTCGCCACTGCTTCACAAACTTCATACAATCAGTCAAGTAATGTACTAGTTAATTTGAGTGTTGTTTCAATAATAATCACGTAAAACATAAATTCGTGTCCGGAACCATATTTTCAATCCTGATCACGAACCTACGCAGGCTCCTCACCTAACTGCTACTGAAACCGAGTATCCTTATTTAAATGAACAATTCTTGCATTCATGTGTTCAAAACTGATTTTTTTGTCTAAGGCAAAAGGAGCAGTAAAAGTTAAAGCTAAAACCACAAAAGTGAAGTTGGATAGGCTTTTGCTAAAGTATCCTTAGTTCATTATAAAATATAGTTCTGTCGGATTACAGTGCAAGATTGTGTAAATATTATTGCAAAGAATACCTGCTTCGCAGGAAATTGAAGTTCAACTACATATAAATGTTTAATCAACATATTTACGATAGCATTGTTAGAAGAAAAATTATGCACAATTTTAAAGAAGCCGTATTTTTGGTACCCATCATGAAAGGTTCCTTTTTTGAAGTTAATTAAGCCTAGTGTTATACTTTGTCTTGCAAAGTAATTTATGAACTACTACAGGTGAAGTGAACGATTAGCTTTTAGAGTTAGTCTTTCCTATTGTAATAATCAAAGAGCTTTGAGTAGTGAAACTATACTAGTTTATGGGTCCCCACCATATCCTCCACCTATTAAGAAAAAATTGAACTATTACTGTTACTAAGGAAAACTACTATATGTAGAGGATGTTAAATAGTGTATTTATGATGGTATTCATATTTATTTGTGTTTTTCATGTCAGTCAAGATAGAAGCCTCTCATGTCCAAATTTAGGTTTGCACTTCATGCAGTGACATTTCAGTATTTGATTAAATAATGCTCTTGAGTGTGGCTGTCATTAGTATGAGCTTGATGCAGATTTGCTCCCCATAATTTACTGGTGTGTGTGTTATTGGTACCTGCTGCTACACACAGTACAGCGTGCACTATATCAGTTTGTTTACTGTTTGCTATTCAAAGGGAAATGTCAACAAAACTAACTTCAATAACCAATATTCAATTTTCTCAAATATATATATTTCCAAATTATTGTGCGTAATGGGGCTGGCGGAGTCATTCTTTTTTTTCATTCATTCATGATCTTAAAACTTTCTTTAACTCCCAAAATTAAAGCCCGTTTGGTTTTTCTGTTAATTTCACTAAATTCGAAATTATAGTCCGATACTCTTGTCCATTACACACAAGCGTGGTCGAACTTCGAAATCCTCTCAGAAGGTAACATTAGCTTGTTTCGCGGCACGTTAGTGTTTATATGGCCAGGTGTGAAAAAACACTGAAATTAGCTGTGCAATCCAGTACAATAGAGCCCCGCAAATGGAACAAAGAAAGTTAATGTAGCTAGTTTAAACCCAAATAAAGTAATTTCACCAGAACTTTTTTAGCACATTTCTGTATGTTTTAAAAATGCATCACACTGTGTTGTCTGTAATAACGTTATTTTATTTTGCTGTTGTTGTGAACTATCATCAACGGTCGGAAAATAATTTTCCGGCCGTTAATGATGGTTCGGAACCAAAATAAATAACATTACTACAGATAGTACAGTGTCATGCATTTTTTTTTTAAATTTGTACATGCTGTTGACCATCGCCTAAGCAAGATTTTCTTCTTGCATGTATTTTCAGGACTTTTTTCCTCCTATTCTGATCGTAATTAGCACCTTAAAATCCCTTCATTATTCATAACTGTTACGTTCCAACTTCCCATCTTCGTCAGCAGATGAAACATAGGAATTCGTCGGTGCGCTGCATCAGAACGAAGCAGATATTCGGCTAATAACTCGAGATTTCATGAGTGAAAGAGCCGAGAAAAGGCGTATTCTTGTTGTTGAATACTACCTTTCAAAAATGGTTCAAATGGCTCTGAGCACTACGGGGCTTAACATCTGTGGTCATCAGTCCCCTAGAACTTAGAACTACTTAAACCTAACTAACCTAAGGACATCACACACATCCATGCCCGAGGCAGGATTCGAACCTGCGACCGTAGCAGTCGCGCGGTTCCGGACTGAGCGCCTAGAACCGCTAGACCACCGCGGCCGGCTACTACCTTTCACTGGCGTTCCATCGAGACAAGACGGCAGGCAGCTAAATGCAAAATGAAAGCTACGTCTGCACTTTGATGTTCTATTTTTATCTTTGAAGACCTGCTCCCAATCAGTCGCTGCCTGTTCTACCTAGTGTTGCTCCTCCAGATCATAGGGGAAAAAAAATGCCAAAGTGAAAATTCTTAAGAAGTCTGAGTTCGATCAATAACTCATTTCTAAGTAGCGCTGTCCAGAATCCACTAGATGGTACACCTGAAGTCATGCAAGCCTCCTTGGGTCGGTCTTCGAATCACAGACGTTTTCGACGTCCCCGAGAAGCGTAAAGAACGATGGAGTGAACATCCACCGCAGAATGCCCACCTAAATCAAAACCCATCGCGAATGATAGGAACTCAACAGTATCCGAACGTGGCTAGGGTAGATTTCATCACGTCTCTAACAATTAGAAGTTCAGCTGTTGGGCAGTACTACGTAATAATAGCGACGTAGAGCAACAGATAACAGGACAGACTGTAGAGAACTCTCACCTTTAAAGAAGGTCTACATAAAGTGACGTCGAGTGCTGCGATACAGTTGTAAAATTTAAACATTATCCTCTAAATTCGTTTCCTAATTATTAGCCAGCAAAGAGTGCTGAAGGGAGGGCGACGGGGGCAGTAACAGCGCACATCCGGTATTCTCAAAGGCTACACGTCTGTAAGCCAGTGCCTTTCATACGATAGCAAAACAGTTAAACGTTACTTCTGTTTGACAATACAATCATTTATTCACAGTGTGGTGTGTATGACTCCACGTTCGTTTGTGCACTTTCATCATGCTCTCCTCGTTCCCTCGTGGTGACTCATTAAAAAACCCATTGACCGAACAATTTATCCTTTTCTCTGCTATCCTCGAAGTCGAGTTCTACAGGAGAAAAGCCATGAAACTTTCACAAAGTCTGTGTTTTGTTGTATTGAAACTTCCTGGCACATTGAAACTGTGTGCTGGAGTGGATCTCGAACATGGGAGATTTACCTTTTGCGAGCAAGTGCTTTCCCACCTGAGCTATCCAAGTGCGACTCTCGATTCGCCCTCACAGCTTTACTTCCGCAGCACCTCATCTCCTACCTTCCAAACATCACAGAAGTTCTCCTGTCTACTTTGTGGGATTAGCACTCCTGGAAGAAAAGATATTGTATAGACATGGTTTACCCACAGCGTTGGGGATTTTTTTATTTTTTTTTTAAATCTTTATTGCAACACTAATTATTATACAATATAACCCACCATCTTAATGATTAGTGGGTCCTAAGTGATACATTGTTGTATGTTATTTGCAGCTATTACAGTTATTACAGTTAATTTGTAAACTACAGACAGTGTAAACAGTACAGGTTAATGTGTAAACTTACGATTTTTTTTTGTTAAACTATACACTACTACCTACTTGTTAGTAACCCTAACTGCCTGCAGCGTTACAGATGTGCCAGTATGGATATAAACCTACTACAAGGCCTTGCTCATCGAGCTAATCCCGATAAGCGTCGTGCCCCTGACACTGGGCAGGCCAAAATTACTAGTCGCTGCAGGTTCCTATTTTGGTATCTACTTCTAATCCTACTAACTACTAACTGACCTACGTCAAATCCGGTGCTGTCATAATCGTGAAGTTAGTGCACCCCAGTCCCCCAAGCCCTGCACGTGGCGGATTCCAACTAACGAGTCGACTTGTGCACGCACAGACGGTACAGGATTAGGGTACCAGGACACGTTCAGTAGTTGGTTTTAATCGCGACTGCCCCTTAGGTATGCTGTCAGAACTTTACGTGATACCTCATTTGCCAGGTTATTCAGAGTTTCGAAAGTCTCTTCGTGTCTCAGTAGGTCGTTTGTATTATTGTTTGGTAGTTGTTGTCTGCTACATCATCGAAAAGAGGTCACTCGTAAACCACATGGCCGGGAATACTCTCCGATGCGCCACAGTCATACTCAGGTGTAACCCTTTTCCCAGACCGGCATAGATATGTCGGGTAGGGCCCATGACCAGTGAGAAAATGAATTAGACCCCGGGCTGGCTCGAAATACCTCATGCCTAACCTTTCTTTAACATTTGGCAAGAGTCTGAAGGTTCTTCTGCTAGATTCATCCATTTCCCATGATTCCTGCCATAAATCCTCGCCCCTTTTCCTTCTCTCTCCCTTGTCCCTAGCCTGAACTCCCAGAATATTTTTCTATTTTCATATCGTTCCCTTTCTTAGCCGAGTACCATGCTGCTTGCTCTCAAATTTTAATGTCCAGGGGACAGAGCCCCATTATCACTAATAGGGCAACACCTGGAGATGTTCTATAAGCCCCCACAGATCTTAACAGCATGTTCCTCTGTACTCTTCTCACTGTCATGGCTGGCACCACCCTTGTGAGCCTGTGTGCCCAGACTCCCGAGCCGTAACCCACTATTGAAGGTAGTATACTGTTATGGTACAATTTTTTTAGGTGGCGGGAGGGGGGGAAGGTGAAATCTTTTGTGTCCTATGGAGATGAGATTATTGAGTACTTGTAATGCTCTTTGGGTTTCGGATTCAAAGTGCTTCCCGAAGTTCCACCTTTCATCGATGATAACTCATAAGTATCGAGTCTCATGTCGTCTGAGAACCGGTGAGCCCCCAATTGGATTGTTTTCAGAATCTGTTGATTTGAAACTTCCTGGCGTATTAAGACTATGTGGTGGACTTGACTCGAACATGAGACCTTTGCCTTTCGCAGGCAAGTGGTCTACCAACTCAGCTGTCCAAGCACGAATCACGAGCAGCCGTCATAGCTTTACTATAACCGTCACCTCGTCTCTACCTTCCAAACATCCCCCAAGTTCTCCTGTATACGTTCACATTCTTTTCGTACTGTTAATAGATGCTGCGTGCTCTGCTTCCCCTTCTTTAGGACAGATTCCTGAATCACTTTTCCGCTCAGCATCGTTTACCTCCAACCATAGTTTGCACACGATCGATGTTATAAACTCTGGTTGCACGCTCAGTCACCTTTTTGGTCAGCAATGTCACTACTGTCTGCTTGTTATCGCCATCAGATGCACGGAAGTTGACAGCACGCCGTCACGACTGCCCGTTGAGGTACCGAGCGGGATAGCGCAGCGGTTAGCACACTGGGCTCGCATTAGGGAGTACGACGGTTCAAACCCAAGTCCTGCCGTCCTCATTTAGGTTTCCCGTAATTTCCCCAAAATCGCTTAAGGCAAATGCCTGGATGGTTCCTTCGAAGGAGCACGGCCTCCTTCCTTCTCCATCCTTCCCTAATCCGAGCTTGTGCTCCGTCTCTAATGATCTCGTTGTCGACGGGACCTTGAGCACTATTCTCCTCCCCCACCTCCCCTCCTCCTCCTCGTTAAGGCATGTTCTGCGATTACCTCGCACGCTTGTACCGAAAGGTAACACTGTGCACCACATTGAACTGGAGCGTGGCTGTAGCTAGTCATGTTACTAAGTTACTTCCCACTTAAGCCTCCCTCAGACGGAAAGTGTCAGTTAACGTTGACGTGGACGTGGAGAGCTCCGTCGGCACATGGAACGAGCTGGATAATGCGATTGGTACAGCGGCCATTGTTGGCCCTGTGTGACTCGCAAACCACACAGTTTCTTTACGAAAATGTACGCGGAGAAAACAGCTACCTTAAATCTATTAGTGATTGTCGAAGAACGCAGAAGATCGCGAAGAAGATTCTGGACTCGTCGCTGGCTTGAGCAGCGAATTGGTGGTAATATATACAGGGTGACACAGAATAACGGGAATGTTTGAAATGAGTAGTGGCAGCCATGGACAGGTGGCAGCACTGCGGGTTCGTGACATTACACAGCCCGCCATTTCAGTAATCACTGATCAGTGGAACAGCGTGCGTTAGCCATAAAAATATTTTATAGAAACAATGATAGTTTGGTAGCGGCGCAGAGGGAGTTTCGACGTTCTTATAATTTAGGACATCATGATTCCGTTCCGTGGAAACACGCGATAAAGTGTTGGATTAATAACTTTGAAGAGACTGGATCTGCCCTCAAGAAGAAACTAACACGACGACGAAGCGAACATTGATGTATGCGAGTCTGTCTTACGGAGCCCACGGCGTTCAGTTCGTAAGCAAGCAGCAGTGGTTGGAATGTCCCGGGAGAGTATTCGCAGAATTCTTCATCTTGATTTAAAATTTCATCCGTACAAACTACAGATGGTGCAACAATTGAAGGACAACGATTTCCGGTTACGATTAGGATTCTGCCAACAAATGATAACAAAAATAAACAATGACGATGAATTTCTGAAGAAGTTGTGGATGTCAGATGAGGCACATTTTCATCTCACAGGTTATGTGAATAACAGAACTACCGTTACTGGGCACACACAAATCCTAATGACGTTCATGAGCGCCCTTTGCACGCTAGTAAAGTGACAGTATGGTGTGGTATTTCATCACATGGGATTATCGGACCGTATTTTTTCGCAGATGAACAGGGAAGCACAATAACTGTCAATGCCGATATTACGTGGAGATGTTGCGAACTTTCGTTACACCTGCATTGAACAATTTTCTATACGTTCAGTAGGCCTGGTTTCAACAGGACGGAGCGACATCACACACCCCACTACAATCAATAGCATATGTGCGAGATTTGTTTGGCAATCGTGAGATCTCATGATTCGGTAACATTCCCTGACCCCCTAGATCGCCGTATTTATCCGTTTGTGATTTTTTTCTTGTGGGGCAACCTCAAGAGCAATGTCTACACGACTCGACCAAGAAACCTGGATGAGTTAAAACAGAGAATTCGGGATGCAGTTCACGGTATCCAAATTGAGATGTTGCAGCAGTCAGTGAGGAATCTCAGCAGCAGATTTCACGAATGTATTCGTATAGGCGGTATGGTGTCACCGCCAGACACCACACTTGCTAGGTGGTAGCCTTTAAATCGGCCGCGGTCCATTAGTATACGTCGGACTCGCGTGTCGCCACTATCAGTGATTGCTGACCGAGCGCCGCCACACGGCAGGTCTAGTCTAGAGAGAGACTCCCTAGCAGTCGCTCCAATTGTACAGCCGACTTTGCTAGCGATGGTTCACTGTCTACATACGCTCTCATTTGCAGAGACGACAGTTTAGCATAGCCTTCAGCTACGTCATTTGCTACGACCTAGCAAGGCGCCATATTCAGTTACTATAATTACTATCTTCAAGAATATATTATGAACAGATAATATTGTGAATCATGAACCGTCAAGAGCGACGTTCATCATTAATGGATTAAAGTTAAGTATCAAACTAATTAGGTCCGCTTTCTGAATTCTCATTCCTTGTCATGTTCCAGACCTCACGTCAGTATAGTTCTTTCCTCCTCACGCCAGCCTGCGTGAGCTAAAACGCGTGCATTTCGGCCTCCGCTCGTAACACGGTGTTGGCTCTTCTGCTAACACAAAAGGAGGACGCCATCTAAACGGCGTAATTTTTAAAAAAATGATAAATGTCATCAGTGCTTCGTAAGTGGCAAAGTTGTAAGGTTTCAATTACTATGGATGCAATTTCTTTCCTTCATCACTTCTAGTTGAATTGGACTGCGGAAATGCTCCCTTTTTTCTGTACTATCATGTACTAGTAGAAGTTATACGTAGACTCAACTGAATTTTCATCCCGTTTGCGATTTCAAACTGAGTATAGCTAAGGTGTAGTGTCTATTGTCAGTTTACGGATTTGTAATATCAACATTCTCGATGTTGCGTTAACTACTATCACATTGTATGATCGAAGTTCATTACATAGATTTCAAACTCGAGAATTGTTTCGTAATTTCATTCGAAGGAAGAGATTTTTTTGAAGCTACTCAACATCAAAGAAACAGATATTTACATGCAAGATACAAACATGAATCAGTCCGTAAGCCCAGAGATAGCTACATACATATATATATATATATATATATATATATATATATATATATATATATATATTCTATAGAAAATTTCATAATAGCAAGAACTTCTAGTGTGCAACTAGTGTTCATTTTCAGACATAAACCACCAGTCACATCACGATTACTGGCTACTGGGTAAACATGCCAGTGATTGGCTTTTGCTATGACATGCAACAAATATATTTTTTACAATAAATATTGTCGACTACTGAGCTAATATTTCTATTAACTGAATAAGAAAGACCCACAGTCTCATAGAAAACTGAAGGTTAAAAAAATTGAAAGCAGTTGGACGCGAATCTTGTACTTTTACCTACAAAACTCACGAGGTCACGACGCTATCGACTGCGGTGTAGCTTCGTCAAGCCAATCAGGCCTCCGTATATGGTACATACTGGCTAAAAACTATACCTACATATATCATTATTTGGTATTTTATATGCAACAATTACACAAGTTATATCAGTAAAAACATCAGCTTCAGGAAGAAGCCTTTACCTACCGGTATTTCGTTTCCTGTCGTTTTATTATAACAAATTTCGAGAGATCCTAAGTTTCCTGATGCTTTGAAACATCTTCCGTTCAAATACCACTCAGTCTATGATAAAGAAAACCCATGAAATACGATGTTTAACGTCATACAATATGGCGGCTACTATGTTCTGCTTGCGAAGTAAAGCGATATCGCATCTCACTGGCCACGTTCCTCTCAACGAGGCAAAAATATGACACGCTAGATTCTCCATTTCACGCTGAGCAGCGTAACAGGACGTGGAATTCCACGCTGTGACGTCACCAGTTCCTCGTCCACGTGCGTTTTCACGTCCCGTGAGAGGAGGACGTAAGGCCGGTCTGCGATGCGCTTTGTCGAACAGTATACGTGTATGTGCCTTAATGCTGTTTGATGATGATAATAATAATAAAATCCTCGGTACGCTGCACCTACAATCAGTAATGGAGTCATGACGCCTCTGGCGACTGTGTGAAATCTTATTGAGACTAAACACGTTTTAGTTTAGTTAAAAGCATCATCAACAGTGAATGCTCTTTCTGACTTATAAATTACATAGTTTGGTACTTCAGGTGAAAGCTGTCAGAAATACTTGATTGGGTTTCATACACCTGGTGATTCAAAAAGAAAGAACAAATTCCAGTTGTCTATTACAGACAAACTATAAAACATAGAAACAGATGGTGTTCATCACTGGATCGCGGAAGGTTCAAAGCTCTGACACAGCTGTGCTGTTATTTATTTGCAGAAACATGGCAACTATACCACAAGAGAAATTATTTTGGGTGTTTGAATTCGCACGACGTTAATCCATTGTTCGCGTGCAACGTGTATTCCGCCGTATATTAAGCAGGAACCCGTCTCTGCACAAACAGAATGACTGGCTACAAAATTCTTGGAAGTTTGCTGCATACGCAAAGGGAAGAGCACAATGACCTCGGAAGCCCGCGAGACGAGCACGCCAGGAACTTCAACTTCCTCAAACAACGGCTTGATGCGTTCTGAAGCGACGCCTGCGTATGAAGCTTTACAAGTTGCAGTTACTGCAGCAACTGCGTCTCGGCGACCATAAAAGAAGCTACGAATTTTGCATTTCAGTTCTCCAGAGGACAATTTTTCCAAACGACTCATCTTTTCGGACGAATCGACATTTCACCTATCGGGTGAAGTAAACCGCCACAGTCTAAGAATTTGGAGGGTCGCAAAATCCTGGCGTCGTCGTCGGACATGACAGAGGCTCACCCAAACTGAACAAGCTTTGTGCCGTTCCAGTTCACGAATTTCATGGTCCTTTCCTTTTTCCTGTGGAAACTGTGGCAGGAATGTCGTAGCTGGACATGCTGCAACACTGGTCGTTTACTTAACTTCATAAAGAGTTCAATTATTTCATTTCTATGCATAACAGCACTGCACCTTGTGGTGCCGTGTTATCTTAACAACACCACGCCACAAACCTGGACTGGAACAGGTGGACAACAAGATCTTGTTGTTTGCTTTTGACCTCCCAAGTCATCCGACCTAACACCTTTGCGATTTTTTTTCTGTGGAGGTACATAATGTGGCGTCGATAGTTACGATGCCAAACAACGTAGGTGGCACTACGAGAGAAGACTAACTACGCCAACCACAGTGCCCTCTGGCCGACTCTGTGGAGCTCAAGCAGTGGCGTCTTGATTTCTGCCCGTTTCATCAAGACCAGACGGCCTGGAAACGTCGCTTCTCCTACCGAACGGGCTAGCTTGCTATTGAGACTTTGTATTAGTTACGTTCAGTTAAAGTTTGGACAGCAGCTACTATTTATTAGTTTTGAGATTATAGGGAACAGTCATCCTAACTTCACAGGATTAGACATGGACTACGGCTTCACACCTACGTGCTCATCCTTGCCAAATTTATGTATGCATTTGATATTTACTTGTGTTTTTGACTCTATTAAAAGTGTTGAAGTTACATGCAGTACAGAAGTGCTTCACCTCTCCTGCTCCTACTTGCTTCCTTCACTCTCGGCCTATATTACAGGAGCAGACCCACGCACCGTCTATCCAGGCGGGATACAAAACATAAAAGACAGCGTCTTTTCCCACCTGTGGCAGAGCTGAGAAATCGAATTGATGAAGCTGTCGATTCAATAAACAGGGACCTGTTGATTGCTATGTGGAATTAAATGGACTACCATTTCGATGATCCAACAGAGAGCAGCGAGCTTCGTTACAGGATCATTTAGAAATCGCGAAAGCGTTACGGAGATGATAGATAAACTCCAGTGGAAGTCTCTGCAGCAGAGACGCTCAGTAGCTCGATGCGGGCTTTTGTTGAAGTTTCGAGAACATACCTTCATCGGGGAGTCAAGCAGTATATTGCCAGAATGAGATTTTTACCCTGCAGCGGAGTGTGCGCTGATGCGAATCTTCCTGGCAGATTAAAACTTGTGCCGGACTGAGACTCCAACTCGGGACCTTTGCCTTTCGCGGGCAAGTGCTCTACCAACTGTGCTACCCAAGCACGACTCACGCCCCGTCCTCACAGCTTTACTTCTGCCAGTACCTCGTCTCCTACCTTCCAAACTTTACAGAAGCTCTCCTGTGAACCGCAGTACGTTGCTCCCTCCTACTTATATCTCGCGAAGAGACCATGAGGATAAAATCAGAGAGATTAGAGCCCACACGGAGGCATACAGACAATCTTTCTTTCCACGAACAATACGAGACTGGAATAGAAGGGAGAACCGATAGAGGTACTCAAAGTACACTCCGCCACATACCGTCAGGTGGCTTGCAGAGTATGGATGTAGATGTAGATGTTTTTCGAGCAACGCGCCGGCCGGTGTGGCCGAGCGCTTCAGTCTCGCAAGTTAGAATCTTGCCTCGGGCATGGATGTATGTGATGTCCTTAGGTTAGTTAGGTTTAAGTAGTTCTCAGTTCTAGGGGACTGATGACCTCAGATGTTAAGTCCCATAGTGCTCCGAGCAATTTGAACCATTCGAGCAACGCATAATGTGATGCTCAGTGTTTGGTATAGTTCTACGCGAACAAAAGATTTTGAACGTTCCTCCATCAACTGACATGCGCAGTACGTTTTTATCTTTCGTAGCTTGACTGTGATAAACAAATGAAATTGTTCTTTCCTTTTGAACACCCTATATATGTCTTCAACAGCGGCGGAACAAAAAGACAACAATAACACTCGCAGCAATAGACAATGTCTTGTTGTTATTGTTGTGGTCTTCAGTCCTGAGACTGGTTTGATGCAGCTCTCCATGCTACTCTTTCCTGTTCAAGCTTCTTCATCTCCCAGTACTTACTGCAACCTACATCCTTCTGAATCTGCTTAATGTATTCATCTCTTGGTCTCCCTCTACGATTTTTACCCTCCACGTTGCCCTCCAAGGCTAAATTTGTGATCCCTTGATGCCTCAAAACATGTCCTACCAATCGGTCCCTTCTTCTTGTCAAGTTGTGCCACAAATTCCTCTTCTCCCCAATTCTATTCAATACCTCCTCATTAGTTATGTGATCTACCCATCTAATCTTCAGCATTCTTCTGTAGCACCACATTTCGAAAGCTTCTATTCTCTTCTTGTCCAAACTATTTATCGTCCATGTTTCACTTCCATACATGGCTGCACTCCATACAAATACTTTCAGACAACGACTTCCTGACACTTAAATCTACACTCGATGTTAACGAATTTCTCTTCTTCAGAAACGCTTTCCTTGCTATTGCCAGTCTGCATTTTATATCCTCTCTACTTCGGCCATCATCAATTATTTTGCTCCCTAAGTAGCAAAACTCCTTTACTACTTTAAGTGTCTCATTTCCTAATCTAATTCCCTCAGCATCACCCGACTTAATTCGACTACATTCCATTATCCTCGTTTTGCTCTTGTTGATGTTCATCTTATACCCTCCTTTCATGACACTGTCCATTCCGTTCAACTGCTCTTTCAAGTCCTTTGTTGTCTCTGACAGAATTACAATGTCATCGGCGAACCTCATAGTTTTTATTTCTTCTCCATGGATTTTAAGACCTACTCGGATTTTTTCTTTTGTTTCCTTCACTGCTTGCTCAATATACAGACAGAATAATATCGAGCATAGTCTACAACCCTGTCTCACTCCCTTC
This sequence comes from Schistocerca americana, assembly GCF_021461395.2. NCBI lineage: Eukaryota > Metazoa > Arthropoda > Insecta > Orthoptera > Acrididae > Schistocerca > Schistocerca americana. Next base: position 86,411,035 of record NC_060120.1, on the reverse strand, counting down.
CCTTTCATGCCCCTCGGCTCTTATAACTGCCATCTGGTTTCTGTACAAATTGTAAATAGGCTTTCGCTCTCTGTATTTTACCCCCGCCGCCTTCAGAATTGGAAAGAGAGTATTCCATTCAACATTGTCAAAAGCTTTCTCCAAGTCTACAAATGATAGAAACGTAGGTTTGCCTTTCCTGAATCTAGCTTCTAAGATAAGCCGCAGGGTTAGTATTGCCTCACGTGTTCCATTATTTCTACGGAATCCGAACGGCTTCTACCAGTTTTTTCATTCGTCTGTAAAGAATTCGCGTTAGTATTTTGCAGCTGTGACTTATTAAACTGATAGTTCGGTAATTTTCACATCTGTAAGCACCTGCTTTCTTTGGGATTGGAATTATTATATTCTTCTTGAAGTCTGAGGGTATTTCACCTGTCTCATATATCTTGCTCACCAGATGGTAGATTTTGTCAGGACTGGCTCTCCCAAGGCCGTCAGTAGTTCTAATGGAATGTTGTCTACTCCCGGGACCTTGTTTCGACTCAGATCTTTCAGTGCTCTGTCAAACTCTTCACGCAGTATCGTATCTCCCATTTCATCTTCATCTACATCCTCTTCCATTTCCATAATATTGTCCTCAAGTACATTGCCCTTGTATAGACCCTCTATATACTCCTTCCACCTTTCTGCTTTCCCTTCTTTGCTTAGAAGTGGGTTTCCATCTGAGCTCTTGATATTCATACTAGCGGTTCTCTTTTCTCCAAAGGTCTCTTTAATTTTCCTGTAGGCAGTATCCATCTTACCCCTAGTGAGTTAAGCCTCTACATCTTTACATTTGTCCTCTAGCCATACCTGCTTAGCCATTTTGCACTTCCTGTCGATCTCATTTTTGAGACGTTTGTATTCCTTTCTGCCTGCTTCATTCACTGCATTTTTATATTTTCTCCTTTCATCAACTACATTCAATATTTCTTCTGTTACCCAAGGATTTCTACTAGCCCTCGTCTTTTTACCTACTAGATCCTCTGCTGCCTTCACTACTTCGTCTCTCAAAACTACTGTGATAAACAAAGCTACTGTGATAAACAAATGAAATTGTTCTTTCCTTTTGAACACCCTATACATGTTGTCTTTTGCAGCGGCGGAAGAGAGGCCTGAAGAACAAAAAGACAACAATAACACTCGCAGCAATAGACAACGTCTTGGAAAACAGATTTCTTGCGTTGGCGGCAGCACAGAAACAGTGCAAGTGAGGCAGCGGAAGACGCGACATCGCGTTAACAAGTGGCGCGCTGAGTCGTGTCGTGGCGAGATAAAGCTGCTGGCTCTCTCGACGGTTGGGCTGCGTGTTGTAGCATGCAGTGGGCGGCTGCTGGCTGGACGCGGGGGCCGAAGGGGGGGGGGGGCAGAGGCAGCGAGCCGGCCGTGGCTGGCGGCGCGCTGTCTGGGCCGGCGGGTGCGCCGTTGCCAAGTCGCGCGCCCGCCGCGTCCTCAGGGCAGACCGCGTGACGCCCGGCCGTCTCTCTCCAAGGTCAACACTCGGCCGGAACCCGTGGCGAGCTGCGCTCCTATAGGCCGGCCCGCAGTCCGAAGCCTACGCGGGAGCCTGTGTGTCGTGTGGTGTGGAGGCCGGCAGCGCGCGGCCAAAGTGGCATCGCAGCGTCTAAAACTGGTTTACGTCCTCCGGCGTTCCACTGCAAGACGTCACCCGGGCGGGTCCGCCTGAGTTGCTGGCTCGGCCGAGCAGTGAGCGCCAGGCAAGCGGCCGGAGACTGTGTGTGTGACTACGCGTGCTCTGCAGCTCCGCCCGTAACGTGTGTGTGCGCGCATCGCCAGGCTCGTGCGCGCGCGCGTGTGTGTGTGTACTTCGCGTGCCACACCTGTGGCTCTCAGTGTCGTTCCGTCAGCAGCTGTAGTGCTTTCGCCAAAGCACAGCTGCCCTGCCTTCTGACGACTCGCGAGTGTACTTTGCCAGACCAGAAATGGCAGAAGGAGTCGAGAACAACAAGGGACACGACCGCAGGCAGAAGACCTCTTCGACGAAGGCGTCTGCCGAAGGCGGTCAGGGTTCGGAGAGGAGGCGAATGTACCCTTTGTTCTTCAAGCTGCAAGTGCTGAAGTCGTTTCGGGAGGACCCGGACTGCAAAGGCAACCAGAGAGCGACGGCGAGAAAGTACGGAATCCACCGACGCCAGGTGCAGAAGTGGCTGGTGGCGGAGCAGTCCCTCCGAAAATCCATGGGAACGGCGCAACCGGACGCCTTGCCTGCCCACGACGATCACGTCGTCAGTGCCGCCGAAGAAGAAGCGGCGCTTCCGAGTCCGGACGTGGAGATGCACGCCCCCGAGGCGAGTCCGCTGACGAGAGACGAAAGTGCCAGCAGCGACGGTATCGTCGGATCCTCGTCGTCGTCGTCTTACTCCGACGAAAGCCCCGAGCCGCTGGACGAGGGGCAGCCCTCGCTGGGGTTCATGCTGTCCGTGCTGAACGCCTTCCACGACTCTCCCGAGTGGCACGGCAGGGAGGCGGCCACCGCTCAGAAGTTCGGGATAAAGCGCTGGCAGCTACGGCGCTGGCTCAAGAAGGAGGCCGACATCAGAGCGGAGGCTGCCACGTGCAGCCGCTACTGCGGCGAAGGTTTCCGCACGCCCGAGTACCCGCGCTGTGACTTCTCGCCCGACTGCACGCTCCCCGACCACGGCGGCTACGACCTGTCGTCGCGCTGCAACGCTGCCCATCTGGACCGCGTCGTCCCTCACGCGACGCATCTCCTGCCGGAGCAACAGGTCTGCACGGGGGAGCGCTGTCCACTTGTTGGTGCCGACGGAGGGTACAGCACCCCCAGCCCGCCGGCGCACTTCGCGGACAAGTACAGCAGATCGCCGTCCCCGCCGACTGCAGCGGCAGACGGGTGCCTGGATTTCAGCATGGGGAAGAGGCAGTGCGACCGCGGCTCGTCCGACGGCCGTGCGCGCACGAAATTCTACGGAGAGGAGGTAGGCCGCGCGTGCCTGCCGTCAGTGGAGATGCAGGTACGCGTCCTGGACTTGAGGAAAGTCGCCACCGACGGGAGCCGCGTGTGTTCCGCTGGTTCTCCGGCGTCGCCGTCCCATTCCGGCCATCACAGGCCGTGGCTGTCGGCGCCGTCCGAGGTGGATTCCTGCGCCGGTGCGGTCCCACGCTGGCCCACCCCCCTGCCGCCCCCGGCACACACCCCCTGGCCCGTCGCTGCAGCTGCGGGAGAACACCGCTTTGTGTTCGCCGCGGCGCCGCCGCCCGCCCACTGCGCGCAGCTGTACTGGTGATGTTCCTGCACGCCCGCGTGCTCCATTCTGCCAACAAGTGTTCCTCATCTGGTGGTGCAAAAGGTGCCTTAATCGGCTCAGTGGTACATGTCGATTTGTTAACACGCACTTCCTTTCTTTTAATATGTGAATCTGTCTCTCTACTTTGAATTCTCGTGAGTGGACTTGTTACAACGTACTGCCCACTGCAGACGCCGACAACTACTTGTTCCATTGACCATTTTATCATTTAGTACAAACGTGTTGCATGTGATAACGGGTGCAGTAACTTCTGCTAAAGGTAGTCGTAGAAATTCATAAATTTTAACAAAACTAACGTAATTTATTCCCTCCGACAGCTTATCTCGAAAGCTGTAACTTTGGTTTTGGCTAGCAGCCAGGTTTAAGTGTGTCTTTTAAAATCATACATAATCTAGCTTTTGAGAGCAAACACGTTGCAGTTGTCAAAGAATATGAACTAAAAAGGACAATTCAGCTCGTTCATGACTCCGCACGTTTCGCAGTATTATTTCTCTATCAACTGGTGGATTCAGTTCAGGTTAACGTATCGTAAGTGTTGATACATGTGTGCTGTTTTGCGGGCAACTTGGCAGAATGTTGTCGGTTTCTGTCTCTATACAGTGCCTACAAAGTCGTACTCTTAAAATCAACATTTACTGTACTTAAATCTCCACTGAATCCACATAATGCTACACATACAATACTCTTAAAACACGCTGCGATATGGTGAACCGAGTGCCTTGTTTATAGATATGTGGATAAATGCGAATCATTAACAATGCACAACATTTTTGACTATTTTCTTGTAATATACAGGGAACTGAAGTTAGTAATTATGTTACGTACGCATTTTCAGTTCTGAGAAACTTTTTGCTCTTTATTGACAAAAACGAGAGGATACTGCAGTTTTCTTTCTCTCACTGGACGGAATTCTGCATCCTGTTTGCTTTCAGACTTTAACTTACTACTGAGACACAAATGTTTCTATGTTTCATTGCTTACAAAAAAGAAAGGCAGATTGATTTAGTAGCTAGCAGACTCACAGAATGCAATAAGCAACAGGTCGCAAGAGTCATTTTCAAGCTTTCCGTGAACACTATTGTACAAATTGCGCTTTCGTCAATGTTATGGGAAGCAGATTTGTATGGCAGAGACGCAAAGCTGTAGGAAGCTGTGTAGTTTATTTTCTATTTTTCCGGTGTCATATTATGTTTGTAAAGATAGTTGTGGATTTTACCAGACATATTTAGATTAGGAAACCCAGCGGCATCGCACATAGGAGCTTGTCGCACTAACAAGTAGTTGGTGATTTTCAAATTCTATCGGAAATGCATATTTGTTTGATATGTGAGATGCATAGTGATTGTTTTGTACAGATGCTTGCGATTTATTCTTATTATATGTAAGAAATTTATTGTCTGTGTTCTGAAAAATTACTTACAAACAAAATTTATTGACTGTTTGTATACCATGAGTACAAATAAATTTTAACGGCCATACTTTACATTTGGTGTGTTTCGTCATTTAATCCATCCTCTAAGATTAGTGTGTTCTTGTCGTTAATTATCCCTTTCGATGATGTACGTGTTAATATAAGTCGCCAATTTCTTTTGCTGAAACCATATTTTTTCCTGAATGTTTCTTAATTACTGTTTAAATCAGGCAAGTAATAATGCAAGCAAGTATTTGGTATATTTGTAATGCTGTAATGATGTCTGAAATTGTTAATTTATATTTTAGTACTACTGTACAATTTCGGCCATAGTCTTATTTCAGATACCTAAATATCGCTCTTAGGTCGTTGATAATGAAGTCTCTGCGATGGCAAATACTGTTAATTTAGCGGAAGGTGCTATTAAAAAAAAACTTGCTATAACTGTATACATGAGAATTCAGTAAATTTATCTTCTCACTTGAACAACATAGCCGATTAAGTATGTTTGTAGCTTTGATTGTGCGACGCCTGCGGCGAAGATGTATCAGTCATCAAAGCAGGAACCTTCGAAACATTCGTGTAGTGGTACTCAGAGAAAATGATTTGAGTCTGAGTGCCGTGTTATGTTCTAGCTGCAACACGTAATGCATATTGCCAATAAGATACTGCCTACAGTAACAATTTCGAGTACATAGATGACGATGAATTCTTCTTGGAATCTGGAACACAGTTCTTTTTGTGTCAAATTGTTTTCCATCATCTTGCTTTGTAATGTGTTACGTTTCCGTTACTCAAAGATTCCAGTAGGCTACGCAAATATGAGGAGTACTTGGTCATCGACATACATAGTGTCAGAAACAGTCCAGTTATGTCTCTCTGAAATAGCAATCTCGCTATCACCGTTTAACGTCACATGCATTTGTTCTTTAACAAGCAGTTTAACTCAGTAGTTGCGAATTACATTACACAACTTTTCCGCTTCAAGAGGAACAAATTTGATAAAAATATTTGATTATTACTGTACATGCATTCAACTAACAGTAATTAGGATACCAATAATTACAAAATGTTGAGCCAAGGAGTAATAAGTATTACGCTATCAACACAAATGGTAAGTATAAACTAACAGGAATGTGGGTAAGTTATTACGAAATTTCTTTGCAGAATCATACACCGCATATGTTGATAACGATCTTAACGTGTAACGAAGGATTTGTGGTGTATACAGCCATAGTAAATTTTCCGTAGCACTGTACAATGAAAATCATTTGCTTTAGTAAATGACAGGTGGCCTTTAGTATCTGGGGTTGAATCTATTGCTAGGCCGAACCCAGATTAAGATGTTTAGACAATTTCGCTCTCAGCTCAAAGATCAATTACGCTTACGAGTATGTAATGAGAACGAAGCTGTTATCATATGGCTCCCATTTTCTACGAGAATATCTCGCCATTATCTTCAGATTATCCCGCTTTAAGTATGGATCCGTCACACACACTTCATACAGATTGATGAGCTTCTAAGTGGCATGCATTGCTATCTACTACCTGCTTTAAAGAAAAATCAACAGGTATTTCAGTTATAAAGAGCTTCTGTCTGGTAAGAACTGGAACACGGCTGTAACTTTGTAATGGATTTGATGTAATCGTGCACATTATACTTTTTCTGGCACGTGGATCCACAAACGTTTTCAAATGTGATTAAACAGGACGAAGTTTCATTTTGTGACTTACTGCAGGTCACAGAACCATGCCAAGTCAACATCTATCAGAACCTATAAAGTAAATGTTATTTGTTTAAAGCTTAGTACTGTTAATGCCGTCACAAAAGCAGAAAAGTTCACAATTCTGACGGAAAGAAACCGTCTCTTGTTTCATTTTGATCTAGAAAGAGAATACTGTAATTTGCGCACAGATTAATACTTTTTTCGAGCAAATACTTGTAAATAACGCTGCACAACGAAGAACGTCATTACTGCTATGGCATGAGCGCATTGTAGATCCAGAAACTGATTCAGGTATGATAAGTGTAAGCTGTCAAAATGGATTGTGCCACTGAATAAATGAAAAAGTTGTAAGTGAAGTGGGAAATCTCTCATTCTGTGTTGAGAGAAACATAGTTCTCTTCGATCTCCGTTTCCATGAAGGATATAAATTCAGATAATTGATGTGCAGTGGGTTTCACATCTTAAGCTCTCAGAAAGTAAAACTGTGGAGGCTGAATCATGAAGCAACATTTCATCTCTTAGTAGTAGTAAAAGTGATTTCACAGTTACTGTTGGCTTGATGTTTGTTGAAAATTACGCTGGACACTTTACAAATTCAGATAATTGATGTGAAGTTGGTTTCATATCTTTGTTAAGCTCTCAGAAAGTAAAGCTGTGGAGACTGAATCATGAAGCAACATTTAATCTCCAAGTAGTACCTTCTCCAAGTAGTACCTTAAAGGTGAGTTCACAGTTACTGTTAGCTTGATGTTTGTTTCAAATTACGCTTGACGCCTTACAATGCCCTTTTTCCTGTTTGCGGACATGCCCGTGAAGCCAATATTGAAAAATATGTGGAGTCATAATTTTAGATTACATAACTGGGTGCAGCAATACGTCAATAAAGTAAAATTAGTGCTTCTTACTAATTTTAATATGTGGAGTGTTGGTGCTTCCTGTCAAACGAAACGACAGTGTCTGATAGTAATGCATTCACTGTATTTCAACTAATCTGAAAGAAGTTCACGCTCGCTAACAGAATTCTTTTCCATTTTCATTTCTTACTTCACTGCGAAACTAAGCTCGTTGGTGTGTTGACTTTCCGCCTAAAAAGTGGCATCAACAATTTTTTATATGGCTTCTTGCTTCATTTAGAAATAATGTTTCACTATGCATTTCAGACAATATCGCAAATGGTAAGTGACCATGCACCTCTCAAGTGCATTGTGATTTCCCATACACTGTTCTCTGAGCGTTGACTTTATAGTCTAACATCAGGAAAAGCATAACAATGTATTATATCATTTTATCCAGTATAACATGGAAGTACAGTTCTGGCAAGTTACTGACAAACCTACTAACTATTAAAAGTGAAAGAAATGATGATTTTAAACCAGACACAAATGTGGAATCGACTAGTTTTTTCTAACATAATTTCGAGACAAACCAGGTATAGACTGTCTGCTTTCACCCCATATGCCCATTTCTTGATGCGTGAATATCATTAGGTGCGAAGAGTGCAAGAGAAAATCTTTTGTATCCTGCTGTTGAACCACTTAGTCACTAACAAATGAAACAGAAATTTTATTTAGTGTAGGCAAAGATTGCTAATAAAACGGGCACGTGAACCATTTTCGCATACATTGAAGTGTCTGATGTGCATTTTAGGAGTGCATCTTTGTCAGTGAAAAACGTGATACTCATAAAATACACATGGGAAGCACTGCACAATTTGTATCAAAAGCTTCATGTTTAAAATCGTCTCGCCAGGTGGCTACAGCAGCGGTTGGAACGTGGTATGTTCAGCATATAGGTTGCGAGGGTCACTTGGTTGAGATACGTAGTGACAATAACAGTCATCCATACGCAAGAAAATGTACGAAGGCCTTTATTCTTTATTTTTAAAGAAGACAAGGTTTTTGGTATTAATATTCAATACTAGTGTGTGCCACACTCTCTTGCAGCATCCATAACAATACTGTAGCTATAAACAAAAAACGCACGATTTTACCATCATCAGTCACACAGGAGACGCTCACACTTGCAGTTATGATCGATACACATTGTTTAACTTACTACCTTTGGCTTCGTATGCCCATCACTCGCACGAATAATCATTTAAATTGTTTAATTCATTTTCAGCTTTTCGGTTTACTTTGTTGCCTTCTTTGCCCATTCGTCTTTGCAAAGTTTGCTTGGAAAAAAGTAAGCAGACGCTTATGAGCATATCTTACTTAAATCAGAAGAATAATCCCCGCTTTATGCATCCCATGTGGGGAAAGCTTTCTTTCTTAACAGCGTTTTAGTCTGTGAAACTTAATCAGTCCGTTACTGCAGAGGAAAATTAAAATACGAATGTGAATCAGCCTCATGACTGACAATTAGACACGTGTAATGGATAATTCACCCTTAATATTATCTTGGCTTATCTCCAGGGAGTACCGCTTGTCCCTATTTGTAGACGCTACTGTGCGAGGTGGCTACGGAGACCGTGTTGCCGCAATCGTGAGCCATAGGGAGGCTGACGTCAGCACGGGTGCAGCAAGCGCGCCTTGCTATTGGTCGACGAAGATCATGCCACTCCGGCGCCGTAAAACCACGGCGTACTGCGGGCGCTAAGAAATTCACGACTTCTTCGTGTACCGAATGAAAACGTTAAATGTCTGGACACAAAAGAGAGAAAATATTTTCAATTAACAGTGAAGTGAAGGAAAACAGTTCTCCGGCGCTGCGTAATATGTGCATCACGAAAGCAGCAAAAACGGTTCGTAGAGAAAAACGAGAGCGGTCTTCCCCTGCTGACAGTCAACTTTGACATAACAAACGGTAAAACAAAAGAGCAGTTAATAATGAATATTCAAAGTCAGATGCGTATGAAATAAAATGTAGCGCTTGTCCAAAATTTTACTTAATCTAAAGAGGCAGTTTTTTTATGTCCGCTTTAGATAATATTGTATTGTAGGTAGCTTTTGGTCATCATTAGAAAAAAAAAAGAAAAAAGGCGAACAGAAGGTATGGCGAACGGTTCAGGGTCTTAAGAACAGTCAATATGGTCCTAAATGATACAATCTGGACACACTTCAAGAATTTGAATTGTTTACTACCTAATTAACAGAAATACCCAGATCATACGTTAGATGAACAAAGCGATTTCCGAAACAAAGTCTTCGTCGAAGTGTTCTCTTCTCCCCTCGTTAATTTATTATATTTTTGGCTTTTTCTTTGTTAGGGTTCGTTTTTTGCGGGCTCGCACTTATCTAACAGTAATTTGATTTAATAATTGTTTCATTCTGGCTGTTTTGTGTACGCTTGCGACCGCCAGGTATTACTTCCCAACTTTCAGATCGCGTTAGCAAGCGGCCAACATCTATACTGCTCCTCTTACTTACTTCGAGTACGTCTAGCTTATCTCAACAGTAGCTAAGGAAATTTTCCTTAGTTTTCACTTTGAGAAGGTTTTCTCTCAGAATCAAGTTTATGTTATGAATATTTTAGCCTTGTATTTTCGATTTAAGAAATGCCAACTTGACACTATTGTTTAGCTGACTGTAGGTCCAACAATCTGAGTGCAGGTATGTTCTCATTCTCAGCGCCTCCCCTGGCCTGTTCCAAGTTGACGAATAACTATGTAACGTAATCATGTGTACAGTTGCGTAAAAAAAGTTAGTTTAGTTTGTATTCTAGCATCAAAATTTTGCACAAGTCTGGAGCAGCGACTATAGAATTAAATCTTATTGTAGAAATAGTGAACAGCCAGTTAGCTACAAACTGGAAGGTTTAATAAAACCCCTTTACCAGAGTTTCAACGTTAGAAACTACAGACAACTGGATTACATTTTGCGCCAGAAGTACGTTAAAATAAAATGGAAGGGCGTCAGTCAAATGTAAAATTTCAGTTCCGTAATAAACTAAAATGTGCACAATACTGTATGACAGCAACCACGTTATGAATGTTTTAATTTATAATGGTGAAATTTTATATTTGACTGAAGCCTTTCTGCTACATTTTGACGTACTACTGCCACAACACGTAATTCAGTTATCTATATTTCCTTCTGAAGAAGATGTTTTTATAAACGTAGAAGCCATGGCGAAGGGATTTTAATAAATCTAGTTTGCAACTGACTGGTTGTTTACTATTTCTACAAGAAGTATTCTAGTTTCGTATTATTTTACCATCCCTCTTTTTTCTTTCTTTTTAAACACAGCGTCTGATATCCTGGTTATCGGAAGAAACCGGTGATGATACCATCTGAATACTGGTGACGTAAATAAGTAATTAAAAATAATTGTAGAATTCTTCTCAGTGACTGGAAACAGAAACACACAATCTGAATTCATAATTCAGACACACCGAAAGAAACGTTAGTTACGTCATGTACCCGAATTTAATCGTATATTTAGTCCGTAAAGAACACAGAGTCACTATTGAAAATAGTTTTTGAACATGTAGAAACTATCTACTTTCTAGAAAAATGACGTATAACTTTTGGGAAGACTCTTGGCTACCTTTAGGATTATTTTCTTTTACTCTGAATATCCCTCTGGCAGATGAACAGTCAGTATCAAACTGAAGCAATTATTTGTTTTCACGAACTATAGTTAGTTTTTATGACAGATATTAATGAGATATACTTGACAGCTTTGCGAATACACTTCATGATTCACTAGGCGACGAATGTTGAAAATCAGCTGCAACCCCAGGGAGGAACGGCGACACTTAAGCCTCTTGTACCATAGATTATTTGCCGAGGAGGACTCGCAGGTCGAGTTTCAATATACTTCTTGGTTCGATTTTTTTCCTCATAACAGACAGCAATTAAGAGTAGCCGAAACAGTCTGTTTCCCAAAATCATCATTATCACTATGGCAGGTTTGCCCTTCTTTCTTGTTACGGTCTGTCGGTCGTAGAAAAGTACACAGCTCAGGTTACGTCACACTTCGAAAAGGGTCCGCAGCTCGTGGTCTAGTGGATCACGAGGTCTCGGGTTCGATTCCCGGCCGGAGTGGGGATTTTTCTCTGTCCGGGGACTGGGTGTTTGTGTTGTCCCCATCATTTCATCATCTTCCTCATAACTTGCGACAGTGGCTACCATGGACCGTGGAAAAATTGGGACTCGATATGGGAGCTGATGATAACGTAATCGAGCGCCCCACAAACCAAACATCATCACTTTGAGAAGTGCAGGGAGGCCGTGGCGTAAGTCTACTGAGTTTTTACTGTAATGTGTAATTTAAGGTAAGGACCATAAGATTTCAAGTAACAGCTGGAACCACCATTTGAAAAGGAGAACAATGGCTTCCGGAAGCTAGGTGGCGTATCGATGCTGTTTCTACCTGTAAACTGTCATACAGGAAACTAAAGAAATACCGACATCGAGCATCTACCTTTCATACACTATTCCAAAACGTCCAGTACCGTTACTTGTCTCAAACTCTGTGACATGTCAGAAACGAAAGACACTTCACAGCCTCTAGTAAAGAATATCAAAAGCGCCTACAGGAAGACCGTTATTTCAGTTGTAGCTATCGATCTGAGTTATGTGCTAACCAAGGTGTTAAATAAATATGTTGCATGTCATTCATCGTGTTCAACTTGTACTTAAGTTATTTATTCAACAGAAGGTGAAACAACGACATCATTCTATCACACAGCATTAATCTCACCGCTGATAGTGATGCCATAGTGTCTCCTCCAAAGACGACTTGCATATAGATCTGTTCTCTTGTTCGGTAACCACAAGTTATCGTCACGAATTATCAAAAATTGAAACATTATTATTCTAAAGCGAAGATGTGACAGTGAATATGCCTTGATAATGATATTCTACGACAAGTAACACTTCAAATAGATTAGATGCAATGTAACATGTAGTTGCAATAAAATATTAGAAACAAATAACAGAACTGTCCACTCGATAGACCTGCAGTGAATTAACATTTACCCAGGGAGTTGTCCGATTGTGAACGTAACAAGAATCGACATATCTCGCAACAATGAAATTTTTATTGCTCATCAGCTTGTAACTTCGTCTTGGATACTGTATCTGGCCCACATATTCTCATTTCTTTAAAAGAAAACGTAAGTGATGTTCCAGAACATGTCCTGCGCTGTTTGTAGCATCCCAGAAGTAATAAAATAACACTGAAAAGATCCTGTGGTATTATGTCAGTGTTTATCGCTGAAACTTGGCAATATTTTGACGGAGCTTCTGATAGTCACCTCGAGGCGATGACGTTGACAAGCGATGGAACATCATCTCCTGAAAATGAAAAGCAGGTGGGTGGTCGAAAAAAATCCAGTTTTTAAAGACACTATTCAACGAAATTCCTTAGTAACCCAATACACAACTTGTCAAGCTGCAAGCTGTCTTTCCAGTACGTGAACACAAGTAAAAATGTGCTTCTCATCGTCAGGATATCGCTCCCTGCACTCGCAGATACTGGCTAACGTAATGCTCGGTAATTATCGTATCATTTCCACCATTCGTTACATAGTTCATGTTGCAAGTAATTCGTGTGGCAGTATTTGGTGAAACTGGACGACCAATATTTCAAATGGATTCTCAGATCTGAAGTTACCTTTCATGTTGCAGTATCAAGTCCACCTCAGACACGGAGTCCTACTCAAATTCGGAAAGCGTGCAAGGAGCGAGAGAACCGCACCAGAATTTAATATTACTTAAGGTAATCGAGGAAACACTATCACCATCTGCGTACTGTATTACGGTCTTCTGCTTTACGCAGGTTGCTCCAACTTTCTCTCTGTAGTTACTGTACCATTTGACATCTTAACTTATGAAATGTGGCGTCTACTCAGCGTAAATTCCTATTTTATTCTTTTTAAACTCATAATTTTATCATGTTTCTCTTATGATATTTTCATTTTATCTTACCATACACTTTCGGACACTGCTCCGATCGATGTATCTATAAGTTCCACATGCTGTCTACTTCTCTTTAATAATACCAAGTTCTATTTGATGTTTTATTCCCTTTTGCATTCCTCGTACCAGCAGTATCTCTTGCATGAGTAGGCTTTCCTGCCAGATCTGTTCAGATAAACCCCATGTACTACAAAACTGATCATTTTGTTTAACTCAGTCTAATAGATCCCCCTCCTATTAAATCGATCCCCAATTAACGAATCCGTTTCACTCTTTCCTTGTGTCTAAATTGGTGTTCAAAACTGAGGGCAGCAGTTCTTTTTGCGTAACGTATCACTGCTAAGTAACATAACTGAACGAAAGTTGGACCACAGTAGATAGAACTGCTACAGTATAGTACAGAAACGACCCTTTTAGGTAATTTCCAAGAATGTCTATCGAAGTCGTGGGGTCCAAACGATATATACCGAACGTGCGATACTAAATCGATCATGCGACTCTGGTGGCAGGCGTTATGAGTCTGTTTACGGTGGTCACTACAGCAACGACAAAAGAAGAGCGTTACAAAAATACTTGTAATAGTGGTCGAATCCTTCTGCTTTGAGTGTCTTGTAGGACTGAAACCCCTCTGTAATCACTTTACAACCAGGCAGTATGACCTTGTCTCTGTTCCACCGAATACCCAAATATGATCCACTTCACTCTGTGAAGGTCGTCCTCTCTGTTTCTTCCTTCTTGCTACGTAAGATTCGTCCACTTCAATAACTTTACTCGGTCCACCAATCAGTACACTGTCATTCGTCACTATTACATAAGACACTTCTCTGCAAAACCCAAAATAGTCGCACACGGTATTAGCAGATAAGTCAGTTTCAGATGCTGTTGCTTGCAACGTGTAGTCTCGAATCCAGTAAGACAAATGGTTCAAATGGCTCTGAGCACTATGGGACTTAACATCTGTAGTCATCAGTCCCTTAGAACTTAGAACTACTTAAACCTAACTAACCTAAGGACATCACACACATCCATGCCCGAGGCAGGATTCGAACCTGTGACCGTAGCAGTCGCGCGGTTCCGGACTGAGCGCCTAGAACCGCTAGACCACCGCGGCCGGCCTAGTAAGACAGAAGAACTACGCTGGTCTGGATGGATAATTTGGAAGAGCCGAACCATGTAGTCTTCCTGATACTCGTTCGTACTCTGCATTGTCGGCAATAAAATTGTAACGGTATTTTAGCATCGAAACTCTTCTTACGAAGTTTTACACACTTCACACCACCACAGTCTACACAGTCCCTCCTTTGTTCGGCCAGTAGTACTCTATATTTGCGGCAAAAATTCAAACCATTTTCTACGCTGGATAAGCATGGAATTAGATTTTTCCATGTGAGAGAATGCGCCGAAGAAACATGAGGAACACCAGACGTACCAATCGCTACCGACACAAATCGTCTGGGTTTCCCTACCAACTCACAAATAATTCGCGGAGGTATGTAATTTAGAGTAACTGAGGGAACGACGGAAACAGACAAAAATGACGATCACAAATAATTGATCATAAAGCCCGCTAGCAGAGTCGCATGATCGATTTTGGATCGCACGTTCGATATGTATAGTTTGGATCCCGTGACTTCGATAGGCAATCATTCTTGGAAATTACCCTTTTATTTAAAGATGATAATTACACTGAAGTCACCATTATTTATAATGGTTCCCTGGACATTACGAAGGGCAGGATTTGGTGTGTGATCACCGCAGAGGCCAGTGCATGCTCCCATGCAGGCCAAAAGGTTGGTAAGGAGTTCTCGTGGTAGGGCGTTCCATCCCTCCACCAGTGCAATTGACAACTGGAGTGGATGGGCGTTGCTGCATGTGGATGTGCTGCAATACGTCCTCCGACGCATCCCACACGTGCTCTCTGGGATCTAAGTCGGTGGAACAGGGACGTCAGTCCATTAGCCGAGTATCCTTCCTTTTGAAGAGCTCCTTCTACTGCGAAGTTCGATGCGGTCCCGCATTGTATTCATAAAAATGATGTCAGGGCCGAATGAACTGTGTTCCCACTTCTTGCCGCATGAGAGTACGTATTGCCCTCGGGAACACTGTCGAACATGGACGTTTTGGTTGTCCATGTGTGGGGGGGCACAATATTGTATGGGCGTCTGACACTCACCGTTCAACGTTATTGTTACAATTTACTCCTTCCCTATGTATGTCTTTTCCTTTGGGGTGCATTCGGCCCTTATTGTTATGGGTGACAATGCGCAACCGCATCAAACGGCGCTGCGGAAGAGCTCATGCAGTGAGATTATTCGGAGAATGAACTGGCCTGCCCCCCCCCCCCCCCCCTCCCCGTAACCCACTTGATCCTTGTTATAGCATGGAGCAACAGTGTACCATTGTTTAAAACGAATCA
Organism: Schistocerca americana; assembly: GCF_021461395.2. NCBI lineage: Eukaryota > Metazoa > Arthropoda > Insecta > Orthoptera > Acrididae > Schistocerca > Schistocerca americana. The sequence goes on along the minus strand of NC_060120.1, from coordinate 86,395,307 downwards.
TATCTGTCAGTTGTTTTTGGTACAGTAGAATACCTTTTTTTCACAGCCTTCTGATTAGAAGACACTGAACGTTTTTGGTTCTGTAGAATACCATTTGTTCAAAGCCTTCTGATTAGAAGGCAGTGAACATGTGGTACTGTATTGTACCAAAAACACCTGACAGATATAATTCGTTTTAAATAATCTGTTTAGAAGGCAGTGAACAAGCGGTACTCTACTGTACCAAAAACGCCTAACATATAATTTGTTTTAAACAAGTGATAAACTATTGTACCATGCCCTACAAGGGTTGAATCTCTTCGAACTCGTATGGGATGCTTTGGGGAGACGTAATGCAGTTCTCCCATACGCACCAACGACCATCCAGCAGCTGTCATCCACGCAGGTATGGGAGTGGAACACCCTACCATAAGGACTCTCTACCAGTCTTATGACCAGCACAGGAGCCTGTTGCAGAGCATGATTGCTGTCCATACTGATTATGTCAACTAATAGACATCGTGTCCTGCCTTTTGTTAAGTCCTGGGAACTATCATAAACCGCAGACTTTGGAGTAACTATTGTCTTTGAATAACAGTGTCATTTATGTTCGTCTCATTGCGTATTTCTATCAGTTACCTTCTGCACTGTACGGTACTGTGCTGTACTACACTGTACCAGTTCTTTCTACGTATAGCCCAAGTTTCACTGAGCTATGTCACTTGGGCCGGCCGGGGTGGCAGAGCGGTTCTAGGCGCTACAGTCTGGAACCGTGCGACCGCTGCTGATGACGTCAGAAGTTAAGTCCCATAGCGCTCAGAACCATTTGAACCATTTTTATATTACTTGGCAATGACACGTCGTGCGAAAATTACTTTCGTCGTTAAGTTTTATACTCCAGTGCATCTTAAAGTTGTGTCTTTCAAGACTATATTTACCTATAATTTGAAAGTGATTTAGGACCGGTACATACTGTACAAGTTCTTTAATGTTTACTACAGTAGCCCATAGTCAGTTTCTCTTTAAGGTCTATTTTTTCGTAGGTAATTATGAAACGAAAGTCCGTCCGAACATGTTCCGCCGTAACGAGAAGCGCCGGCACGAAGATGAAGAACGCAAGAGCAGAGAAGGCTGTGAGACGACGTCAGGCAATAGGCCGCTGACTAGGACCGCACCACCACAGCAGCGGCCTCTATGTGAAGATAATATAGGCGCCGCTCCTGCCGGCCCCGGGGACAACAGAAGACGGACACTAGCAGAGAGGCCTAGATGAACAGTGACATTAACGACAGTAGTGACTTATGAGCGAGTGTGAATGCTTACATGGACGTTGTATGTAGTGAAGAACACTGCATTTCGCCAATCGCTTGCGACAACTCGTTGTGAGACTTGGTTATTTAAATGAGTGTGTCTGAACTTAAATTACTGAATGATTGAGAAGATGAAACTTCTACGTTATTTGGTTCTGAAACAGCTGAGTAAAACTGAACGTACTGAGCCTACTTTCTCTTTACTTTTTCTTATCATGTCAACACAGACCCACAATATTCTAGCGCAACGCAATCTGACTGCTCAAAAAAATTACAACCTGACTTCAAATAATTAATTCAAAAGAATGGCCCTCACTAAAAAGAAATCTTAACAGTAACCTAAACATTTCATTAAGCACTTACCTCACAAAAATCTTCATGACGCGAACTACTGCAATACAGCGAGCATCAATACTGCCAGCTAAATAAAAGATTCTAACTACCCAAGTCACTAACTACTAATAGGCATGTGGTCAGCAAAGGAAAGATTTTGTTGCAAACCAAATAATGTATTTTTTACCTTAATAATGTGACATCCAGTTCAAACACGAATATAAATCGTCATTGACATCCAGTACAAAGCTGTGTAATCATGAATAATTTTCAGTCTGCAAGTCGGATGCTTCCAGATCGTTAGACTACGCTAACACTTCAGACCTCTACCCTCCATCAATGCTAACTTCTCACATTTGACATCCATCACTGCTGGTTGTTCACCTCTAACGGCCCAACAGTACGTCCATCACTTCTGGCGACTAACTTCCTACTGCGCAACAGTACTGGCGATTAACTACCAACAACGAGTCCAGCGAGCCACAGAGTCTCTTACGGAGAAAGCGCAGTCAGAGATACAGTGCAAAGCGCTACACAGCGCTGCCAACACAGAAGCAGCCCTCTTACAGTTGTAAATCCAAATTTAAGTATTGTCAGTATTCTTTATTGCAATAAAAACTATTAATGTGACTTGCTTAAATTGTTGTATAGCTATCTGAGAAGGCAGCATCCCTTAGGCACGCTGTAAGAGACGAGTGGGCAGGGCACAATACAACAGGCCTTGGAAGGCCCATAAGTAAATATACTGTGGGCATAATGCTGTGTACTACTGTTAACAACTAATCCTGCCTGAAAAACAAACTCTAGCTAAACTGAAACCAAATTTGATGGCAAAGAGTGAAGTGAGCATTAATATTGTCCACAATAAGACGCAGCCCGAGTGAATGTTTCCAAACGAGACAAAGTGCATGTATGGTTGTTCAGGTATTTTCAGTATAATACAGATACAAAGCTAAGTGGGACAAAGAAATCTAATGAAATGTACTTAGTCTTTAAGAAGCTATCGGAGACCAATGACCCACTTCACCAAAATACACCGAACGTATCTCTAAAAACATTTCAAATTTTCTAAGTTTATTCCTGCTTAAGCTTGTTTATCTATTCTTCTGGTAGAGTTTCAAGTATGTTAGGAAGTTAATCCCACGATCTGTTTTCCTCGCTGCTACAGGATTTTTGATTTGGATACAATTATTATGAAGATCAATTCATAATAAAGACAAAAATGACATTAAGTATTTTCGAAGCATTATGTTAGACAAAGACCAGAGAGATCTCGCTGCCTAAACTTATAAGTGTATGTACGTGTTCAGAAATATCCTTGGGGATTCTTTTCAAAAAATTCCGCTCCGCTTCTTAATGTTTTTGCCGCGATATGGGCATTGTAAATGAGGTAAAGAGCCTGTAAAGTTTCGATTGGCAATTTAAAACGCACGATAAAAGAGAATGAGAATAAAATCTTATTTTCCTTATTTAAGGAGACTGAATCCATCCGAGGGCCATAAAGCTCTACGGCATCTCGTTATAAGTTTGGAGCGGGAATTCGCTCGCCGACAGAACTTTAACAGCTGACAAAGTGCTGATGCAGTTTCTTAACGATTTCTAGATTACAAAGTGAAAGCAAGTAGCGCGACCAAAACGGCGAATGTCAGGTCCAAAAATCAGGAGACTCGACGACGAGCAATAAAATGCCTCTCAGCGAGCTAGGATCTCAAGAAAGCGAGTTTGAAGGACGCAAATATCTTTCACAGAGCCATTAGACTGATAGATCCGCGACGCTAAATGTGTCGAAAATGAAGTCAAACGAGCGCTAACAAACGCAGTAGACTTATCATTACGTAGGATATCGAAATTAACACACGTGGAGAGTTTCACATTTACAGGAATACGTTCCGAAGACGCAATTTTTTATTCAGGACATGTACGACGCTGAAACTGCCCTCAAGGCTCCTTTCAACAAGAACAATGAAAAGCTGTTTGTTGTACGAAACGAGAGAATAAATCTGAAACATACAGCAATGAAACTGAAATATTTCAGAAAGGAATTTTCTTATATCAATCATCAAGTGACTTCAATTTCAGGCTTACAACCCTTTTGTTTGAAACGTGAAAAAATAAATTATAATTTCTGTATATATTAACAGCGTTTTTATTAACCGCCCATGTGTGTATATATGAAGCGTCCAACGAATTCGAAAATAAAATTCTGTCTACGGGCTTGACAGAAAATCCAAAGATGTTTTCGTCTTATGTCAAATCAACTAACGGAAAGAAGACATCTCTTCACTCTGTGATCATAATGGCAATGAAACGGAGGACGATACAGAAAAGGCCGAAATACTAAACGCCTTTTTCCAAAACTGTTTCACTAAGAAGATCGGACGGTACTGCATCTCTTTAATCGTCGCACGAATGGCAAAATCGCTGATACCAACATAAGTGACCATGGGACAAGAAAGCAACTGACATCACTCAACAGGACCAGATGCTCTACTGAATGAGCTACCCAAGCACGACTCATGACTCTTCCTCACAGCTTTATTTCTAGCGGCAGTGTACTGTATGCCTTTTAAGGAGCGAAGATTCCTGATGGCTGGAATAAGCGCAAGTTATTCTCGTTTAGAAGAGCGGTCATCGAATAGGCGCACAGAACTATATCTCTGACGTCTGTGAGGTGTAGAATTTTGGAACATGTTTTATCTTGCGTATTATGACATTCAAGAAAGCCAAAAAACTCCTATGTACCAACGAACATGCTTTCCGAAAAGAGAGTGGATAGAGGCGCCTAGGTAGATGCTGTGTTCCTTGACTTCCGGAGGACAATCGATACATTTCCGCATTGTCATCTAATGAGCCAAATACCACCTATGTGACTGGACCGAAGGCTTTCTAGTAAACAGAACACAGTTTGACATTCTGAACGGGGAGAGGTCTTCTGACGTAAAAGCAACTTCGGGTGTGCCTCAGGGAAATATTACAGGATTATTAATTTTCACGATACATTTAAAGAGCCTAGTTCCATGAGTCTTTTCGCGGATGATGCTGTTGTATACAGAGAAGTCGTGACGATAGAAAAGTGCAGCGAAATGAAGGAAGATCTGCGGAGGATCGACGCGTAGCGCAGGGAGTGGCAGCTGATCCTCAACATAAACAGATATTACGTATTGCCAATATACAGGCAGATAAACCCTTCGTTGTGTGGTTACACAATTGTAGAACGGTCGCTGGAAGCAGTTACTTCCACAAAATACTTAGGAGCAATTAATGAATTTCTTCTGTTGTTGAAGGTTTCTCCGCAGTAACCTTCCTTGCACCTGTGTTTATCTATCCAGTTTCTGTGGTTTTTCTTTTTAGACTAAAGAGCCAAAGAAACTGGTACACCTAGCTAATATCGTGTAGGGCCCCCGTGAGCACGCAGAAGTGCCACAACACGTGTGACATGGACTCGATTAATGTCTGAATTGGTGCTGGAGGGAACTGACACCATGAATCTTGCAGGGCTGCCCATAAATCCGTAAGAGTGCGACGGGGCTGGAGATCTCTTCTGAACAGTACGTTGCAAGCCATCCCAGCTATGCTCAGTAATGTTCATGTCGGGGGAGATGGAAGGCCAGCGGAAATGTTTAAACTAAGAGGAGTGTTCGTAGAGCCACGCTGTAGCAATTCTGGACGTGTGGGGTGTCGCATTCTCCTGCTGAAATTGCCCAAGTCCGTCGGAATGCACAATGGACATGAATGGATACTGGTGATCAGACAGGATGCTTACGTACGTCTCACCTGTCAGAGTCGTATCTAGAAGTATCAGGGGTCCCAGATCACTGGAACTGCACACGCTCAACACCATTGCAGAGCCTCCGCCAGCTTGAACAGTCACCTGATGACATGTAGGATCCATGGATTCATGAGGTTGCCTCCATACCCGCACACGTCCATCCACTCGATACAATTTGAAATAAGACCCGTCCGACCAGGCAACATCCTTCCAGTTATGAACAGTCCAAAGTCGGTATTGACGGGTCCAAGAGAGGCGTAAAGCTTTGTGTTGTGCAGTCATCAAAGGTACGCGAGCGGGCCTTCGGCTCCGAAAGCCCATATCGATGATGTTTCGTTGAATGATTCGCACGCTGACATTTTTGGTGGCCCAGCATTGAAGTCTGCAGCAATTTGCGGAAGCGTGCACTACTGTCACGTTGAACGTTTCTCTTCAGTCGTTGTTGGTCCCGTTCTTGCAGAATCTTTTTCCGGCCGCAGCGATGTAGGAGATTTGATGTTTTACCGGATTCGTGATGTTCACGGTACACTCGTGAAATGGTCGTACGGGAAAATCCCCACTTCACCGCTACCTCGGAGATGCTGTGTCTCATAGCTTGTGCGCCAAGTATAGCACTAAGCTGAAACTCACTTAAATCTTGATAGCCTCCCATTGTAGCAGCAGTGACCGATCTAACTGCGCCAGACACTTGTTGCCTTATGTAGACGATGGTGACCGCAGCGCCGTGTTCTGCCTGTTTACATACCTCTGTATTTGAATACGCTTGGCTAGACCAGTTTCTTTGGCGCTTCAGTGTAGATACATCCATTGCGTTTCAACTAACTGGCTACTATGGTATTCATTACCGCTTCATTATTAAGCTGAAATCCGGACAATGAAACTGCAGACGTAACACTGTCTTCAGTTTTTTTTTCTTTGTGGAAATAAGTGTATAATGCTTTTTAATGTAATTGCTTGTTGCTCTGTTTAGTGATATATTACTAAGACTCTTTTTTCTTTTTTTCGTTTGCGTTTCTGATAATCACATGTTTTCTGTATATTAATGTTCGATGTGCAACTTCCTGACAGATAAAGACTGTGTCCCGGACCGACAGGCGAACTCGGGACGTTTGCCTGACGCGGGCAACTGCTCCACTGACTGAGCTATCCAAGCCCGACTCCCGACCCATACCCACAGCTTTACTTCCACCAGTACATCGTCTCCTACCTGTCATGTTTCACAGAAGTTCTCCTGCAAAGTTTGCAAGTCGTGCTTGCGTAGCTCAGCCGGGAAAGCATTTGCCCACAAAAGGCGAAGGTCTGAAGTTCGATTCTTACTGGGGCACACCTTTTTAATCCGCCAGCAAGTATCATTTCAGCATACACTCCGCTACAGACTAAAAATTCATCCTGGAACGTTCAGTGTGTCTGCTTGTACTGAGTGGTATTCTCCCAGTCGCTGATAAAACTGAATTTCTCTTCTGGGTTTCGATATTGACGATGCACTTAATCTGTACTCATAGCTAATGCAGGTGTATCTTCCTATTCTCATGGAAAAATAATGGGTGTTTGGAATTTATGACAGAGTCGACACACGTAGTTTTTAAACTATACACTAGACCATCAAATAGTTCACACAGGATGATAATGTTCTTTTCACATATTATATGTGTTTTGTCCGTTCTTTAGAACGTTCCGAAATAATAGATATCATACATTCAGGGTGATTGGAACTTCCCGTTACAGCCTTCCAGGACTTGTAGAGAGGGGTGTGAACGTAATATATTCAATAGCAATCCATGTCCGGAAACGCACCGTTCCAGCTCTACGACGTTTTCAGTTCAGATGTTTAACTCGTCCACTTCTGCTTGAGGGACTGTATTAGGCGTGACGCAGTACAATTATTAGGTAAAGGTCGAAAGGCAACATAATGAAACATGCTTTTATCACTTTGTATTAAAATTTAAACATTACGTGTTTACATTATTCCAAAACAAAGAAGAACCCAACATAGCATACTGTACTGATGTATTACAACAGCGGCTCGATGTGGGGACCACCAACGTTATTACATACATTGTACCTACGAAGTATGTTCCGGTACACACTCTCCATCCCTCCTGTTCTCTCTTTCATTTCTTGTGCAGCGACTAGAACTCATGTCAGCAGATCTTCCTCTTTCTCTGCAGGAGTTTTGTAAATTATACTCTGCATACGATCCAACCAGAAATAGTCACTAGGAGTTAAGTCCGGCGATTGCGGTGGCCATGTGGCTGGACCACTTCGGCCTATCGGTCTTGTACCATATCGTCTGTTGAGATGTCTCCGAGCTGGATGTGAGGTATGAGGCAGTGCACCATCATGCTGAAACCACATTTCCTGACGGACATTAAGTGGCAAGCTTCCAACAAAAGGTCCAATAGTTTTTTTAGGAAGATCAAGTATCCAGGACCAGTTAGCTTGAGGGGAAGGAGGCATGGCCAAATCACACGAACGCCCAGAATATCTGCCCGCACGTTAATATCAAACCGCTACTGAAATCCATGAACATGCGTTGCACGAGGGTTTTCGTCTGCCCAGACATGGCTGTTTCGCGTATTCAGAACAGTATTCCTTGTGGACTTACGTTCATCTATGAACAGAACTCGACGTGGAAACAGGGGTGTGTCGATGCAGCGGTACAAGAACCACGTGCAGTAGGTGACGGGTTGTGGTAACCCGACTGGACCCATCGCGTGTGCCCTTTGTAAGTGGTATGGATGTAATAGTTGTTCACGCCGAACGTCCCAGATGATATTGCGACTAACAATCACTGCGCGCGCAGTTTTTCCAGCACTCGTCGGAAGATTCTCCTCAACGCGATGCAATACATATTCACGCGATGCAGTACATATTCTTCAAATTTGGTCGTGCAGCGTTGCCGTGGATCATCACAGTGCTGCCTCCTTACGGTGAAGGTACCTGTTTCTCGGAGCCACTGCGTAACTTGGGCAAAAAGTCTGTGCGATGGCCTGCTACGTTGCGGAAAAGGTTCTTGATACAGGCGACTAGCAGCTCATCCGTTACCACGGGTTTGGCCATCCGCGAGGAGCATGTTTGTGTATTCCGAAAACGTATACCGAGTCATGTGTACAATATCGGACACGCACAGGCACTGAATAGATCTGGGAGCAAAGCAGACGTTAGGTGACATCAGGTGCACGTCATACTGTCTACCCTTCAGCATACCAGGACAAGCACGTCTGACACTTTGCTCTTTCCCTCAGGAGATGTGAACGCGTTACACAACTGGATTGAAATCGTCGTGGAATGGAAACGGAAAAGGACATGGGTTCTTACAGAGTCTACAAGTACTAGATGTTTGTAACGGGAATTTCCAAGCTCCGTGTATAACAGTAACGCCTTGACGTGATTTCATGATGTATCTTTATTGTGGATGCACCCTAGATCCGACCTCTTGTGAAGATAACGCTAAATGTTGCGAGAAATGAGGATGGTGTACTGGGGAGCGCTTCGGAAGTAGTATGCGACAGGTTGGAAATTTGGGCTGGACCTAAAGCGAGCTTGGATAGCCAAACAGTTAAAACGACCGTTCGCGTAAAGCGGGAAATGCGGTTTAGAGTCCCGGTCTGGCACAGATTTTCGCCATTGGATTATTTCAGTGCCTTCATTCGGCTGACGTAGGTATTTCTCTTACATCATATGTATATATACGGCTGTTGAATCATGCATATGTGGGGTCTGTTCTTCCTTTAGGTCCGACCTCTTGCGGGAATGGTACGAGAGATGAGGATAGTAGGCAGGAGGGAACTCCAGAAGTAGTGTGCGACAAGTTGAGAATTTGGGTAGGACGTGAAGCGTGGAGCTGTTAAGGTGACTGATCGCGTAAAGCGGAAAATCCGGACTCGAGTCCCGGGTGGGCACAAATTTCCATTTGTCGGCACTGGAGTACTGAGGTTGTAAGTAGGCTGTTTAGGTTTTTATGTTGGTAACGCCACATAGCGCTCTCTATTAAAATCGCTGACTGCGCTGTGAGCAGTATGTGGCTGGATGGACTCGTTGTCGGAAGTTTTTCGCCAATGTAGTGTTGGGCGGTTGGATGTGAACAGCTCATAGCGTTGGGCAGTTGGAGGTGAGCCGCCAGCAGTGGTGGATGTGGGGAGAGAGATGTCAGAGTTCTGAGATGTTAATATGGGCGGACGATCTGGACGTGTGTCCGTCAGAAAAAGGAAGTTTGTTAAACTGGATGTCACGAATTTGTGTATATACTCTTGAACACCATTAAGGTAAATACATTGTTTGTTCTCTATCAAAATCTTTCATTTGCTAATTATATGCCTATAAGTAATTAGTGCCTTCAGTAGTTAGAATCTATTATTTAGTTGGCAGTATTGGCGCTCGCTGTATTGCAGTAGTTCGAGTAACGACGATTTTTGTGCGGTAAGTGATTCATGAAGGATATAGGTTATTGTTAGTCAGGGCTATTCTTTTGTAGGGATTATTGAAAGTCAGATTGCGTTACGCTAAGATATTGTTTGTCATTTTAGAAATGATCAGAATAAGTAAAGAAAAAACAGTCTGAGTACGTTCAGTTTCACTCTGGAGTTTGAAAATCAAATAACGCAGAAGTTTTAGCAGCACAGTCATTCTTTACATTCAAAGGGGAAGTTTAAAGGTTGGTATTTCTTTTTCATCATGTTTTATTGACAACTGAAATTTCACATCTTCTTTTCGTTCTTCTTCTTCTTCTTGTTCCTCTTGTTCTTCTTCTACTTCTTCTTCCGTTCTACCAACGATCACGTTTAACCCACTAAGATGCTTTACTCATTCTGCAATAATACTTCAGTTATTCACTTTTTTCTTTCCTCTCATCTGCTTCCAGTATTGTTCCCTATCTTTCTGGAACTTGTCTGTCTTCCAAACCTTCCTCCCTGTACATTAAATTTCTGCGTTTGGTTCTGTCTTCAATTTCTTTCCTGAAGCCACTCCCCTTTTAATTTTTCAAAATGCTTTATAACTTTTCTTATCAGTCTACTGGGACTCATTCTTTGGATGTGCTCATAGAACATTAGTCTTCTTTTTCTAATTTCGGTTGCAGTTTTTCGCACACTGTTGTATACTTCAATGTTATTTTTTAATTTAAACATCTGTACTGATATTCTCTCTCAGAATGTCTTCCTCCCAATCTTTCTTTTCTTTTTGTCGATTTCTTCACTTTTTTATTGATACTAAAATTGAGGCATTTTTCGCTAAAAGGGTATATACAAGAATATCGTTGTGTGGGATAGGGCAGTTTAAGTACTTACTTTTAATCAATACTTTGAATAACGACCTGATTCTAATACACAATAATATTTTAATAAATGCGTAGTACTATTAAGTAAACCTTTCCACAACACTAGATATTTTCACCCATGTTTTTAATGTGAAAAACATATTTCTGATAAACATTTATAGGCCCTTTTCCCATAAAACAGTGTCAGTAGATTGTAATGAACAAAATTCCCTTTCATCAATTGTTTTAACCCTCAGAACACTTTAAAATAACGGTATTATTATTCTTAATAATGACTACGTTGAGGCAACCCTCGGAAAGGCGCAAAGTTAAAATAACAGAAAATAAACTGACAACAAAACACAATTATACAAATAAAACACCACTATTTGATTCTGAGTGCCACACATTATGATTGGCAGTTTCTCTGGTATAGTTTCTAGTTACTGAAGGACCTTTTGCTTCTCTTCCTCTTCCTGTCATGCAAGGATGTCTTATTTTCTGAACAACGTCCCGTTAGTGGTGACTGTCTTCAAGTGTATTGTGTAACTACGAATTAATTTCATTATTCATGTACCTAAATAAATCCCTGACATTCTTTTCTTTTTTTTTTTTTTTGGATTCACTGGATTAAACGCCACATTTGAGAGTGTCAGGTTTTTCGCTTCTCCATTACTGTGTTTCTGTCACAAACTCGGAATGATGTTTATGGACTAGTAAGCCTAGTACTGAACCATCTGCTCTGTACTTCATAACAAAACGCGACTAGTTTTTAAACACCGTTTCCTTGCCAACAGGTACTGCGCTCACACGAATCTGGAAAACGCTGCCCTGACCTCTAGCACTGAGGTAACGAAGCACAAAACTACGGACCCATCTTTCGGAAATCGCCTCAGTTACTGTTTCTGCTGCATAAGTGCATTATAGCCGGATTACCACTCTGCAATGACGATATTTTTTGCATTTTTAGAGAATGACTTTTCAAGTGCAAACATCTTTTTTTTTAGTGAAATGCTAAGTATTTGTGAATTAGTTTTGATTTTTCCCCCGCCTTTAGGCTGCATTATTTGTTGTAGATACGACTACTTAAATTTATCTGTTCTTCTGATATACTGACGAAAAAAAATTTGCACCACCAAAAAATAATTAACGCAGAGTAATGAAATTTCGGGAATACATTTGTCTAGGTGACATATTTAGGCGATTAGCGTTGCAAGATCACAGGTTAATATAAGCGCTAGATAAGCCACTGCAAATGTGAAATGCTGGTACATGAATAACCGGTGTAACCACCAGAATGTTGAGTGCACGCAAGCAGATGTGCATGCAGTGTGTCGTAGGGCTGCCGGATGTCTGTCTGTGGGATGGAGCTTGTGGTGTTTCAAAAGTCTAATCAGGAAACATCACGTTTCTTTACCGCTTGAGTGACGCCAGGTAAGAAATGTTAATATATGTATTTATTTATTTGTAGTATGTTAAGTGGAGACTTGTTATTTAAAAAGATTTTGTTTCTTTTCTTTCATGTCGAGTGTGGCAGCAGGATGATCCAGTGGGGACTCCAAACGCGGTGGACGACGAGGGCTAACCACCATTGCATCGTGGTCGACGGCCGGCGGCTGGAAGAACCGTTGAAACATGATGCTGACCATTATTAAAATATGTTTTATGCTTTTTTTTATAAAACGAAGGGGAGTTCAATGTTGAATGTGGAAGGATAAAGTTTGTAATTGGATGTCAATTGGTTATCAACTGTTAAATAAACTTCGAGTTGGAAGTTGGAACAGTCAGTTGACTCTGTTGTTACGACATGCATCGTAAATATTACTTATGTGTGAGATTTGCAAGTTTTATTAAAATTCAGACTTCTTGAAGAGGTTCTGGCAGGGTTTTGTCGAGACTGTGGACGATCTTCTATGGTTGACTGGTTTTAAAGTTCTAGTGGTGAGAGGTCGAGACGTATTGATATTTTGAAAATAAATCGATACTGTGAAGTGTGTTAGGATTCTGTTTTGAAACTTCATCGGCGATTGTGGTCGGGAGGATCGGTTTTAAAGTGGAATATTTCGTTGAATGAGAACAGGATTGATTCTTCAGGATTGATTATTTAAGGAAAACTCAGGAGAATTGCAATTTATTCTGGCAAAGATATCAATGGTGTCAGACCGCACAACGAATGTATAGAAACTCTGTGACTTTGTTGAGCTGTAAAAAAAAAAAAAAAAAAAAATTTACGACAAAACTTGTCTACAACAGGGGCTGGTGAATTTTACTCCGTCTATCCTTATCTTCTGGGTTGAATCTGCTACAGCTTAATGTTTTTCTTTACGGATTTTTCAAGTAACTGGGAAAAGAACTTTTAATTTTATCTGCGGTGGACCGTCGATATTGGGTACAAGGTTAGGCTGTTGTGAAGCCTGTTCGTTTGCAGATTGCCTTTCTTTCCCCTGCTGCAGATATCGTTGCTGCGACAGGATCGGCGGTTCAGCGCAAGCTCTATGCCTGTTGCACTTGGTCAGTCAGTACGGATACGGCTGATGTTGCTTGTGAATGACGCTGGAGTTGTCCGATAAAGACCCATATGTTCTCGATTGGAGACTGATCTGATGATCGTTCAGGCCAAGGCAATATGCCGACACTCTGCAGAGTGTGTTGGGTTACAACACCGGTATGTGAGGGACCGCTGTCCCACTCGAAAACTGTTCATGAATGGCAGTACAACAGGTCGAATCACCAGACAATCACAGCGCGTGGGATAACCACAAGAATGCTCCTTCTGACGTACGAAATTTCACTCCCGCCCCCCCCCCCCCCCCCGACCATGCCCGCCCCCAGTAGCTGAATGTCAATCCTCAGGGCCCGGGTTCGATTCCCGGCTGCGTCGGAGATTTTCTCCGCTCAGGGACTGGGTGTTGTGTTGTCCTAATCATCATCATGTCATCCCCATCGATGCGCACACAGCCGAAGTGGCGTCAAATCGAAATGCTTGCACCCGGCGAACAGGCTACCGGGCGGGAGGCCCTAGTCACTCGACATTTACATTTTACCCCATACCATAACTCCAGGTGCAGCTCCAGAGTGTCTATCACGCAGATACGTAGGCTGCAGGCCCTCAATTGCCCTTCTTCGAACACACACGGCCATCACTGACTCCGAGGCGGAACCAGCTTTCATCAAAAAGCACAACGGACCTCATCTCTGCCCTCCAATGAGCCTTCTCTTGACACCACTGAAGTCGTAAATGGTGGTAGTTTTGGGTCAGGTACAGGAAATCTGGCTCACAGATGTCCTTGAAGTATCTTCGTTGTGTTATTGTGGTGCCAACTGCTGTTCAAATTGCTTCTGCAGGTGCTTTACGATGCACTAGAGCCATACGCCGAACACGGTGGTCTTCCCTCTCGGTAGTGCCATGTGGCCGTCCGGAGCCCGATCATCTTGCGACCGTACCTTTCCGTGACGACCACCAATCGTGTACAGTGGCTACATTCGTGACAAGTCTTTCTGCTCTATCACCGAAGGAACATCCAGCTTCTCTTAGCCCTAATACACCACCTTGTTCAAACAATGACGTCTTCGTCACCTTAAAGGCATTCTTACTAACTTCAACTCGCTACGTCCAGATTCAAAGGTAACTGACGCCCAGAACCGTTCCAGCGCGTATTTAAAGCAATCGTGATTTGCATGCCTGCTTAAGACTCAGTTACTTTTCCAAACCTTGGAAGCCCGCATCATCACTCTACCAAAGCCAAAATTTCCACAGAATTACAGGCCAATTTCGCTGTTAAACTTTTTAGGAAAGATCCTAGTGAAACTCATTCAAGTTTAACTGAAAAAAATTCCTCAAGGACAATAGCATAATCATTCCAGAACAATTCGGATTACGAGAAGAACACAGCACAATCCACCAGGTGACCAGACTCGTCGAGCACTTATGTCAAGCCTGAAACATAAGACACAGTACTGAAGCAGTCCTGCTTGACATTGAAAACGCATTCGATAGGGCATGGCATTACGACCTCATCTTCAAGCTGCATCAGTGCAACTGCCCCAATCATCTCATACAGACCGTAGCTTCATTTCTCCGCAACAGGACGTTCTATGTTCATGTCACAGGAGTGACTAGTAACATCAGATCAATAGAGGCTGGAGTCCCACAAGGATCAGTACTGGGACCTATTCTCTATTCGATCTATACAAGTGATATCCCCAGACAACTAGGAGCTCACTTGTCCCTATTTGATGATGACACTGTGGTGTACCGCGGTAGTTCAAACCTGCAATACATAGCCAGAAAAATAGAGCAACACCTTCAGACCATCCAGCAGTGGGCAAACCAGTGGAAAATAACCATTAACGCGGAGAAGACACAGGCCATACTTTTTGCATATAAAAGGATGCCTCCTAACCTCCAAATCCGGTTCAGCGACAAAAATCTCTCATGGTCAAACACAGTAAAATACCTTGGCATCAAGCTAGACAAGAGGATGACATTTCGAGACCACGTCAAAGATATCTGCAATAAGGTTACAGGAACGATACTCAGACTCTACCCCATTATTAAAGGCAATAAACATACAAGCCAAAAACAAGTTTTTCAAAACCATCACCTATGGTTCTGAAATCTGGTCAATCGCCGCAGACACCAATATAGCAAAAGTACAAAGAGTACAAAACAAATACTTGAGAATTGTGATTCTTCAATTTCTCCAGGCGTATTTTAAAACGAAATAAATCTCTGGTGAACAACCTGGTATGAGTGTGCATAGGACACCCTCGTGAAGCGAACTCTCTCTCGTACCAAAGCTAGTCTGGCACGTTTCTTTATTCTTCTGGCCGCCGCTGAGTCGATGTGATGCTTGACCTTAGTAAAATTCGGTACCACACGTTCTTCTCCGCACTTCATAAGAAAAACAAAAGAACTCAGTAGACAACCTCTCCGATGATGCAGTTTGTCGATCCTTTAAGTGCTGCGAAACATCTCCTCCCCGTAGAGGTATGTGATGTGATTCTTCAGTTTCTCCAGGCGTATTTTATCGCGGGTGAACAGCCTGGTATGAGTGTGCATAGGACACCCGCGTGAATTGCTGCTGATACTAGCCGGTACCAATCAAACAGAGACATCTACACAAACCATAACATACCTAAAATCCCGGGAATCATCCAAAAGAAATCCATAAAATTTTTCCACCAAAACTCAGATTCCAACCACCTGCTCATCAGGAATGTGGGACCAAATCCACCCATCCCCAGAACTAAATTCCCCATCATGACCAATACCAGAAACTTTAACATACTATTATAAATATTGCACATTAAATATAAACGCCATAACACTCACACTCCAACACTAAATATATACGCACAATCACAACATTCTCATGCCATCATTTCGATACGATCATCATCAGACAGAAGGCAGGGTTCACATCAGATCCGAACCTCTTAACACAGGGGCTCAATACCCATCAGACCATCTCTCATCCTCAAACTGGCTCTACTATAGTTCAATTCTTTTATATTGGCGGCTCGCGCATGCCCGCCTAGACGCGGCAAATTGCTGCGTTGCCAGTTGCAAACGACGCACGCGCCAAGAGAAGCAGTGCCATAGTACAGTATAGATCGCAAACTTACGTTTCGGGGGGAGCGCGAAGTTTATAAAGTAAAGCCACCACGGCCGCATTAACCCTTTCGGTGCTACAGAGACGTGCTCCCCGCATTCCACGCTGTGCGCGATTTTGTCATCACTGCACTGCTCGCCTGTGCAGACACATGGTGTTCCCACTGCTTTGACGCATTTATCATTCGATTTCACAAAAACTATTTGGCCCAAAAATATCCTGATACCTTCCCCCCATAAATGATTTAATTTTGTTTCGATGTTCAACGCAGTTATTGTGCAGCATTAAATGTAGTAAACCATTGCACGAAATTTCACGTGAAAGTCCATAGGGTATACTTTCCGTATGGACGGTTTTAGTTGCCACAATGTTGAGAGTGAAATGTGGACAAGATACCTAAATTTCATATAAAATTTACTGTATAACAATATCTCATTTAATTTAAGTATCAGATAGGTGTTGTATGTAATATTGAGAAATATTCAGTCTTTCGCGACTGTAGTAAAACTTTTATTTATACCAGAGTCATTTCGCTTTTTTCTAAAAAGATCTGATTAAAACAACGTTGACGAAGTACACAAAACTTAATTGTGGACGTAATAAAACATAGAAACTAAAATATATTGTCAGTGAGGCTCAGTGCGCAAACAGTTTGTGTTTATCACAACGGGCAGCAAATACTTACCAACACATAGATCAGTCGATGAAAACATTGAATATGATGATGTTGCCAAAGCAGCCAAGCAAAGAATTGCGTCAGACAATCAAGAAGCTCGGCAACGTATGAGCCGAAATTCTGCTCTAAATAATACTTTTAATACTGCCGCAAAAAAGTATATCTCAATATGAATAGTAAAACAGCGACTGCGGAAGAGAAGATACACAAACAAAACAGATAACATGAATATTGTATGTGTGCATTTTGATTGTTTTTAACTGCTGTGAAAACAAGTATTGGAGGACAAAATTATAAAAACCGAAAACTTATTATGATTATAATGAAGAGACAAAGCACTAGAAATTTCAAAAAATTATATTGAAATGAATAAAATTCATGAAGTAAGACCCTTCGATATTGTTTTTAAATAAAGAAAATATTAAGTTCTGAACAAGGTTTGAACTCAGAACTTCTCACATAGCAGCCACACACCTTAACCATTACGCCCACACAGTTCATCATTCAAGAGAGCTCCTGGAGAACTCTAACATATCACGACAACCACTGTTGGTATGACTATGAATTACGTTTTGTCGAAGTACAATAGGAAATAAACAATTACCGCTGTTCTTTATTGCGAAAAAGCGGTTCGTGAGAATGATACAAACACCTTTCCTTGCTATCTCCTGAATTAGGAGGCTTATTGCTTGTTTGGTTTAATTAATTAATAGAATATGACGCAATTCGTATAAAGAATGCTTTTTCCAAACTTTCTATAAAAGAAAGTCTGCTATAAAGACATTGCTTTTATTCAATTACTTTATTTATGAATGAACGTTTCTAAAACTGAAGACACTCGTCCGTGCTCTGCACTGCAGTCGAACTCTGGCAACGTCGTTCTCTGTTCATTGGCTGACTGCGTTTTCTGGCGTCAGATGCGCAGAACGAACCTAAACTCGGCCGCCGTCGTAAATGACGCGCACTATAGCGCCATTCCTATGCGACTGGCGCGAAACTTTACCAGACATCGTCTTTCAGACATAGAAGCACACCTGCCAACTTTATGTCGTACGGTTCTTTCTTGGTGTTTTTTCTCCGTCAATGTATTTCATTAGTTCGTCCTTAATTTTGATGGTCCAGTCTCGCTCTCCGCTCCAGTTTTCCTCGTGCACTCTATAAGTAGAGTGTAGTAAGGAAGCGACGACTTTTCTCATTTGCAAAGCGGGACTGCCGGAAGCCTGCCTGGAGCAGTGCAGGTGCAGCGGTGGTCCCAAGCGCGAGCCGGCGTGTCCGGCTGCCCTCGCCGCCGCAGCCCAGGAGGGGGCAGCGCCCTGCCGGCTACCTCCAGCACCGCAGGCGGGCCACAGCAGCGGCGCCTCTCTTTGATCCCGGCCGCCGCTCCTGCAGATCCACCGCGCAGAAATTACGGCTGCATAATGAAATTCCTTTCATTCTTGCTTCCGCATTCATTTCTTTGGCCTTTGTTCTCAAAGGGAAAACTTGGCCGCGCTTTAATTTTTTCCCGTCTTAATTAGGATCATGCTCCAGAAAACACACCCGCGCACCCACACGCGCGCACGCTCGGCCGCAAGGAGTAGGAAGAAGCTGGAGGCCACGATAACGAGTTTCGGACCCGCCGCGGCTTTCATTCGCCCGCCCGACACTCGGCTCCTGTTCATTTCAAATGCTCCCGCTTAGGCACCAGGCAGCCGCGATCGCACTACTTCTGTTTATTTAACGCGTGCCCTTATCGCGAGCCATCTTAAGGGGGGTAGGACGTCAGACGGGCCGACTTGGAGCAGGAGAGGCATCACGGGACATTTTAATTTCCAGTGTCTATACTTTTACAAATAAATTCATAAAACTTTATCAGCATCACCATGAAGAATTCAGGATTCACACTCATTGCAGTGGAAGTTCGAAAACACAACAAAATAATTTTTTTGAAGTGTGAAATTTCATCATTTTTTCACTTACTGTGGGGTGCGTACTGTAGGACCTTCGGTACACACACCATCAGATTATCTGACTTGTCGCTCTAACGAAGTAGCCGAGTGTCAGCAATATGTCTCGTGGTCTTAGCGTGGCGTGTTTATCTTCTGCCGTTAGGCCAGACGATAGAAATGCCATTTGCACGCTTAGAGTAGCAGATTGACGGTGACCAACTTTAAAGAGAACTTGATTAATTTTCACACACATTTATTAAAATAATAAAAAGCATAGACATTACGTAACTTGATTCGGGATGCTGTTTACAATTGACAATCTGAAGTTCGTTTGGTCTTGGTACGTTAATCTTATTCTCACATATCTCTGATACTTGACAAAGTGTCTATTCATTTATCTTCATGGCTATGTACAGGAATATGGTAATCCTGTTAGGCACAGACTGAAACTTGACTGCCGGCCGAAGTGGCCGTGCAGTTCTAGGCGCTGCAGTCTGGAACCGCGAGACCGCTACGGTCGCAGGTTCGAATCCTGCCTCGGGCATGGATGTGTGTGATGTCCTTAGGTTAGTTAGGTTTAACTAGTTCAAAGTTCTAGGGGACTAATGACCTCAGAAGTTGAGTCCCATAGTGCTCAGAGCCATTTGAACCATTTTTTTTTAAACTTGACTACAGACTAATGCAGACAAACGCAGACTGACTAATCGGAGGTCTGTACACTCGTTATAATACCTCGCGCGTTCATGTATCACTGCGCGAGTGTAATCCGCGAGGAGAAAAGGTTCTACGTTAGCAGCAATTTTATTGGCTGCGTTACATATTAATGCGCGGATCGGCGGAAGCAGAATTTGGTCCGTCTCTAAGATAGCGCCATCTCGTAGTGCGGAGACGGACGAGCGCTGCGCCTGCGCTGTTGTGCTTAGCGGGGCGCGCTCTATTGGGAAAGTTGTGTACGTGCAGACTACGCGGAACTATGTACACAACACTTACTAATGGCTGCATTTGTTGCTATAGGTACACTTTTTTTCATAACTTAGAGAGATTCTTCGATGAATTTCGCACAGCATACATACCATACTTACAGGTGTATGAAACTCTAGAATTTATTTAATTTATGAAAAACCGAATGATCTGTTGTATTTTAAACTTCATGTTTAGAAAAAACACAAATTTTGTTGTTAATTACCTCAATTTTTACCACAGTTTTTAATAGATTTGGAAAATTCTAGACTTTCGTACACCTTTATGTGTGGTTTGCGTGCTGTGCAAAATTCATCGAACCATCTCTCTTACTCATGAAGAAAAGTGTATCTATGGCAACAAATGCTGCCATTAGTAAGTGAAAAAAATGATGAAATTTCACATGTAAAAAAAAAAAAAATACTTCGTTATGTTTTCGAACTTCCACTGCTATGAGTGTGATTTCTGAATCCTTCCTGGTCATGCTGACAAAGTTTTATGAATTTATTTATAAAATTATAGACAGTGGAAATTATAATGTCCTATGGTGCCTCTCCTGCTCCAAGTCGGCCCGTTTGACGTCCTACCCCCCCCCCCCCCCCCCCCCCCCTTAAGGGAGACGAAAGGGGCTCTCTGAGACACCTGATCGACCAACAGCGGTGTAAGACAGAAGTAATATCCTTAGTAAGATCTCTAGTAGAATGTGGTTGGTCTCTCGACTACGAACTGTTATAACTTTCTAGCACGCTGTGTGGTTCTTTAGTGGATACAGGAGCGAGGAAGAGATGTTACTCATGAACAGAGGATCCAGATATTAATTTATTCTCCATCTAATATCAAATAGTACAAACAATACATAACTTCGTTGCTGTAGATGGAGCGTCAGTTGAATGTTGAAACGTATACAGGTACAAAAGATTTATAAATCTGTCACTCTTGCGGGGTTTCAGATAATGAAATGATGATGTGAGTGTAATGGTGGTGTGGTGGCCCTCAACTACGTACCCTCCGACTCAGAGTTGCAATATTAAAAGTTTTGGCTGGTTTCGTTGTCTAGGGGCTCGGAAACGTAGTTGCCGCATTGCAGGCCAAATACTGCTTAGTCTACAGCATACCATAAGAATCCACACATGAATCGAATGGTCGAAAGTTTCTATCACTCAGCTATTGCGAATTATGAATGTAGCATATAAATTTATAAATGAAATACTACAATTAAATAAAATCTTCAGGTACCAACTTAACGACCTTAAATGATGAGTACAATAGAAGACTTTTGAGAATGCGGTATTTCTGCAGAACACTTATTGGTGTCGATGGTCCAGCAATTAAATAAAAGTTGAATAACAGGGAAACAATAGATTCCTACTTCACCTAATTAGTTATGAACAACAACATAGCTCGTGAGATACTCACTTCTGAACGCGTACTACGTCTTCACTGCAGAAGCCACGGAAATCACACAAGAGCACAGGTCGGCACCTCGAATATTTCTATCCTCCGCGACCACGTGCAAACTGCTCCACTGTCCAAGTCCTTCTGCCGACTGTGCGTCCGTCGCGCCGTCACGTCCAGCACCTCCCGTGTCTTGTGCTGTTCCCCCCAGAACTCCCTAATGTCCTCTCTGGAAATGATG
This sequence comes from Schistocerca americana, assembly GCF_021461395.2. NCBI lineage: Eukaryota > Metazoa > Arthropoda > Insecta > Orthoptera > Acrididae > Schistocerca > Schistocerca americana. The sequence goes on along the minus strand of NC_060120.1, from coordinate 86,373,847 downwards.
CTCCTCCCCAACCTCCATACGTCTCTCTTAGTAACGAGCGCAGTGACTGACTAGAGCACTCCCTTCGTGTCTCCAAGTCAACGTGCACTCACAAACATATTGAAATACATACGAAATACTGGATTTAGATTTAAATAACTTGAAATTAAATAGATATTCCTACGGCTGGACCATAAACACACTCTAAGGTTCGATTCACACGGTAGGCAACGTCACATCAACGTCAGTGAATTCACACACCGTCAGAAATCCACTTGCATTCACACTGGACGGAACGTCAAGTGACGGCAAAACTTCAACCACGTTTTGGCGCGTTATTGGAAACTCGCAGAAGTGTTCACGAGAGAGGATGGCGGACATTATATTTAGTTCAAAAAAATGTTCAAATGTTTGTGAAATCTTATGGGACTTAACTGCTAAGGTCATCAGTCCCTAAGCTTACACACTACTTAACCTAAATTATCCTAAGGACAAACACACACACCCATATGCCCGAGGGAGGACTCGAACCTCCGCCGGGACCAGCCGCACAGTCCATTACTGCAGTGCCCGAGACCGCTCGGCTTATATTTAGTCTTGATGAACTTGCTACGATTGCAATTGCTTTAGATGATGAGGAAAGAGAGCGGAAATTGGCAAGGCAATCAAAACGAACGTAGGTGAAGAAAATGATTTTGAAGAGAATGTGTGAAGGCGAATATCACACATTGTATAGAGAGCTGGAAGAAGAGGAGACGTCATTTTATAAATATTTACGAATGTCAAGATAGCAGTAGTTTAATTTGCTGCCTTTCATAAGCAGCAGCATCAAGAAAGCAGACACAAACATGCGCCGTGCTACTTCTCCACGAGAAAAACTAATGGTTTGTTTGAGGTGAGTCTGATGCTTCAGCTTTACCAATTCCTTTGAGGGTTCCTGTTCTGTACTTTTACGTATTTTATAGAACAGAATAGCCGGCCGCGGTGGTCTCGCGGTTCTAGGCGCGCAGTCCGGAACCGTGTGACTGCTACGGTCGCAGGTTCGAATCCTGCCTCGGGCATGGATGTGTGTGATGTCCTTAGGTTAGTAAGGTTTAAATAGTTCTAAGTTCTAGGGGACTGATGACCACAGCAGTTAAGTCCCATAGTGCTCAGAGCCATTTGAACCATTTTTTTTTAGAACAGAATACTTATTGTAATACTGCACACTATCAACAAATTGATCTATAGGCTAAACATTCACAATTTATGGCCCCTTGTTATGTAGATCTAAATCTGCTACAGTTCGTCCTGCATAAACTTTGGCACTGCAGAGAACCAACCGCACACTGTATATGAATGTGGAACATCGAACTTTTTACTGCAGTTGTACTTAAATAAGCTGTATCCATACGATATGTTGAGTGAGACTCAGTGCCAGAAAGTATGTAAATAAATACTATACATCAGTAAACTACTAGCCAAAATGACTATGTGGCGTAGAATACTCATATTTGCTTCGGAATGATACGTATTACACATAAACATGGTCGAAATAAACTTTCACGACTCGCGAATAATTGTGAAATTGGAGAGCAGGAAGGGTCTAACCTCTTTCACATCCTAATCGTGAGTACATACATAAATAGATGCAGGTGTGATGTTATACATCTAAATATATTACATACAAAATAAATATAATCTGCAGTAGGCCTACAATATTCGTACAGTTATTTACCTGGGCGACCGATAACCAATCCAGTTTTCTTCCATATTTCTTCTTTTAACAAAGTGTCTCTGTATTTTTTGCAGCTCATGTCATAGAACTCCACATTTTGGCGAACAAGTTCGATTAACTTCTCGTCTTTCATGTTTATATAAAAACATTTTATAACTAAAACCTCAGTAGATATTTTCGATGTGGAGAACACTGCTAGCAGAATCAAACTCGTGCCATGCGAGCAGCCGCAGAACAGACAGAAAAGTAACAGCCAATCGCAAGCCGTTCGCCAACCACGTGACCCCTCCGTCAACGTCAAACTATTCTTTCGAAGTATACCGGTCGGCAGGCAAACTGACGTTGACGTGACGTTGCCCACCGTGTGAACCTCGCCATTTGAAAGCATTGGACGAATATTTTGACGTCACGTGACCCGCGTTGACGTTGACGTGACATTGCCCACCGTGTGAATCGAGCCTAACACGCATTATTAAATACATAAACAAATTAAATAAACATATATCAAAAGAAGAGCAACAAAAGGTAGGCCAGCAGCCTAATGTCTCTGTACTTTCTAAAAAACAGTAAATATTTAAAGAGTTTCTTCATGAATAGTATATATTGGATATAAACAAAGACATAGATGAATAAATATATTTATTAGCGTGCTGCTACCGTTTCTTCGTGTAGCTGTGAAGTACCTCTGACCTGGCGCTATCGATAGTAATCGGCCACTTTGACCTCCAATAACTCATGTACTATTTACGTTACACGCCTGTAATTCATACCAATTTAGGTTTACACTAATAGCTTTGTAAAGACACGTAGATCGACGAAACTGGATGAACCGTTTAGATTTTGGAAATTCGTTGCTGGGTGTTACTTGTATAATTTATCGTCAGATACTAAACTTTAAACTAATAAATATATTGAAAATCTGATTAGACCATCAGAATCGTCCTGAAAATAATTGTAATGTACACGTTCCTTTTTGAGGTAACACGATTCATCTTGCTACTATTAATTTCTACACGAACTGTGAATTGTCTACCATTAATGCTTCACAAAGTCCGCCATCTTTGGCACTCCCAGCGTGTCTCCTTCATCGACACAGCGTCACAATGGAATTCCCAGCCACGCGGCTGGACCATGCCCTGGCGCTACCCCTCTCGCCCGGCTAACGTTCGGTTGGTTGGTTGGTTGGTTTTGGGGAAGGAGACCAGACAGCGTGGTCATCGGTCTCATCGGATTAGGGAAGGATGGGGAAGGAAGTCGGCCGTGCCCTTTCAGAGGAACCATCCCGGCATTTGCCTGGAGTGATTTAGGGAAATCACGGAAAACCTAAATCAGGATGGCCGGACGCGGGATTGAACCGTCGTCCTCCCGAATGCGAGCTAACGTTCGGCACCACGTGTTTGCTGCCGGGTCCCTGCTGGCCGAGCGGCCCGTGCGGCCACGCCAACTCCGAACTTAAAATATTTTCAGGGCGTCACAATTCGCCGGTTACCTCACACTCTTAATTAAAATGTCTAGTCAGAATATGTCGAGCCCTGGAAACTAAAAAAGTCTGTAAATGTTACTCAACTGGCAAACACACAAAATGGAGCTCCGGAGTGGGGATGCTTGCATCACAGTGGCAGCGGCTTAATCGTGTGCCAGCGCCTTCGTGCGGAGGTGGCGGTTGAAAGAAATGCGGCGGCGTAAGTGGCGGCGCAAGTATTTCAGAGTGCGGTAGACCGGATGGCTGCCCAGAGAAAGACAGCACTAAAGTGGCCGTCACGAAAATAGGCAGATGAAGGTTGTCTCACCGCCTTACAGCACTGCCAGTTAGTGATAATGTCAAATATTAGTAAAAATTGCGAAGAAGGTAGACATCTCTATTTTTGATGGAGTATTTCCCAAGAGAAAATTTCGATAGTCGCAAAGAAAAAAATAGAATTAAATATGGCCTAATGTTGTAAGCGTGTGGGTAAAAAGAAAACTTAAGCACTAGCATAGTGGACTGGAAAAAATATAAGATGTTTAAAAAAATACATACATCCGCCACAGTAGCCGAGAGCGCTAATGCGCTGCTTCTTGGACTCGGGTAGGCGCGCCGGCCCCGGATCGAATCCGTCCGGCGGATTAACGACGAGGGCCGGTGTGCCGACCGGCCTGGATGTGGTTTTTAGGCGGTTTTCCACATCCCCCTAGGTGAATACTGGGCTGGTCCCCACGTCCCGCCTCAGTTACGCCAGTTACAGACATTTGAAACACTTTCGCACTATTTCACGATTCACACTGGAAGCAGACAGTTGGGGTACACTGATTCCGTCTTGGGGGGTACGGGGTGCCGGCAGGAAGGGCATCCAGTCCCCCCTAAAACTAATATAGCCAAATCCGTTGTAACCACGTCGACCCTGCGATCGCTGTGGGACTTAGGCGTAAGCGAACGAACGACTCTTCAAAAAGAATATACGTGGCTTGAAAATCTCCCGGCCGATTTTTCCGGCTAATATGCTCGTTGAAAATGTCTCGGACATCTAGCTCGACTGATCGTTGTATAATGAATTTTCGGCGACGTCATCTGCCATTGTCATCAAGTTACTCCTGTTGACTGACACTCAGGAGCAGTGGATGTGATATACACTACTGGCCATTAAAACTACTACACCAAGAAAAAATGCAGATGATAAACGGGTATTCATTGGACAAATATATTATACTAGAACTGACATGTGATTACATTTTCACGCATTTGGGTGCATAGATCCTGAGAAATCTAGGCGATTCAGTCCGGAACCGCGCTGCTGCTACGGTCGCAGGTTCGAAAAATGGTTCAAATGGCTCTGAGCACTATGGGACTCAACATCTTAGGTCATAAGTCCCCTAGAACTTAGAACTACTTAAACCTAACTAACCTAAGGACATCACACACACCCATGCCCGAGGCAGGATTCGAACCTTCGACAGTAGCGGTCGCAGGTTCGAATCCTGCCTCGGGCGTAGATGTGTGAGATGCCCTTAAGTTAGTTAGGTTTAAGTAGTTCTAAGTCTCTGGGACCTCAGATGTTAAGTCCCATAGTGTTTAGAGCCATTTTTTCGTTTAGGAATGTCTTGCCTTTTACGCACGGTGGCCGCTGTAGCACTAGACGTTCTTCTTGCTCTTGCATTACACACACACTAGAAACCTCAAGTCAAGGCTTCATTCCACGGAAGACTGAAACCATCCGTGAACGCATGATATACTAGACGGGATGCTGAACATACAGTCTGGTCCGGTAGCACTGTCACCCACTCCCCCCCCCTCCCCCCCCCCTCCCCCCCCCCCCTCCGCCCCCCCCCACACACACACTTTTTTGGTCATGATGTGCATTTATTTATTTATCTACACTGAAGAGCCGAAGAAAATGGTACACCTACCTAAAACCATGTAGGGACCCTGCGAGCACGCACAAGTTCCGCAACACGTGTGACATGGACTCGATTAATGTCTGGAGCTGACACCATGAATCTTGCAGGGCTGTCCATAAATCCGTAAGAGTACGAGAGGAGCAGAACCCTTCTGAACAGCACGTTGCAAGCCATCCCAGACATGGTCAATAATGTTCATGTCTGGGGAGTTTGGTGGCTAGCGGTAGTGCTTAAACTCAGAAGAGCGTTCCTGGAGCCACTCAGTAGCAATAATGGACGAATGGGGTGTCTCATTGTCCTGCTGGAATTGCCTACGTCCGTCGGAATGGACAATGGACATGAAAGGGTGCAGATGATCAGACAGGATGCTTATGTACGTGTGGCCTGACAGAGTAGTATCTAGACGTGTCAGGGATCCCATATCATTCCAACTGCACACGCCCCACACCGTTACAAAGCCTCCACCATCTTGAACAGTCCCCTGATGACATGTTGCATCCATGGATTTACGAGGCTGCCTCCAAACCCGCACACGTCCATCCGCTCAATACAATTTGAAACAAGACTCGTCCGACCAGGCAACATCTCTCCAGTTATCAACAGTCCAATGTTGGTGTTGACGGACCCAGGCGAGGCGTAAAGCTCTGTGTCGTGCAGTCATCAAGGGTAAACGAGTGGGACTACGGCTCCTAAAGCCCATATCATCTACATCTACATCTACATTTACACTCCGCAAGCCAACCAAAGGTGTGTGGCGGAGGGCACTTTACGTGCCACTGTCATTACCTCCCTTTCCTGTTCCAGTCGCGTATGGTTCGCGGGAAGAACGACTGTCTGAAAGCCTCCGTGCGCGCTCTAATCTCTCTAATTTTACATTCGTGATCTCCTCGGGAGGTATAAGTAGGGGGAAGCAATATATTCGATACCTCATCCAGAAACGCACCCTCTCGAGACCTGGCGAGCAAGCTACACCGCGATGCAGAGCGCCTCTCTTGCAGAGTCTGCCACTTGAGTTTACTAAACATCTCCGTAACGCTATCACGGTTACCAAATAACCCTGTGACGAAACGCGCCGCTCTTCTCTGGATCTCCTCTATCTCCTCCGTTTCATTGAATGGTTCGCAAGCTGACACTTCTTGGTGGCCCAGCATTGACGTATGCAGCAATTCGTAGGAGGGGTGGCACTTCTGTCACCTTGAACGATTCTCTTGAGTTGTCGTTGGTTCCGTTCTTGAAGGATCTTTTTCCGGCCACAGAGGTGTAGAAGATATGATGTTTCACAGGATACCTGATATTCACGGTATACTCGTGAAACGCTCGTACGGGAAAATCCCCACTTCGTCGCCACCTCGGAGATGGATGGCTCTGAGGACTATGGGACTTAACTTCTAAGGTCATCAGTCCCCTAGAACTTAGAACTACTTAAAGCTAACCAACCCAAGGACATCACACACATCTACGTCCGAGGCAGGATTCGAACCTGCGACCGTAGCCGTCACGCGGTTCCAGACTGAAGCGCCTAGAACCGCTCGAGCACACCGGCCGGCGCCACCTCGGAGATGCTGTGTCCTATCCCTAGTGCGCCCACTATAACACCATGTTCGAACTCACTTAAATCTTGACACCCTGTCATTGTAGCAGCAGTAACCGACCTATCAACTGCGCCAGACACTTATTGTCTAATTCAGGCGTTACCGGCCGCAGCGCCGTATTTGCCTGTTTACATAATGTATTTGAATACGCATGCCTGTACCACTTTCTTCGGCGCTTCAGTGCATTTCGAACATGTTATAGTAGACGTGTGCCAAATGTTGATACTTTACTTTCGAGCTCGTTTAGTGATCGAGAACATCAGTACGGGCGTCATCATTGTTGCAGCACCAGGTCCTGTGTGAAAATTTCCGAAGCATAGGCAGCATTTTCCGAAACATAAGCAGCATAGGCAGTGTGATTCCCTTGAATGTGTCCCTAATAGCTTGCTTCAATTCGTCAGTTGTCTGGTATTGTTGTTGTGCAACATGTTGCTTAATTATTTCCCAGAGGGAATTGTCGCATAACGTCAGATATGGACTCCTCGGAGGCACTCGATCGGCGCTGGCAGATTCAAGAATGCTGATTCACTGCACCGTCGAAAAAATACTGCCCTATGAGGTGCGTACTGGACGTTACAAATGGTTCAAATAGCTCTGAGCACTATGGGACTTAACATCTGAGGTCATCAGTCCCCTAGAACTTAGAACTACTTAAACCTAACTAACCTAAGGACATCAAATACATCCATACCCCAGGCGCAGCTGCAGACTGAAGCGCCTAGCCGGCCGCGGTGGTCTCGCGGTTCTAGGCGCTCAGTCCGGACCCGCGCGACCCCTACGGTCGCAGGTTCGAATCCTGCCTCGGGCATGGATGTGTGTGATGTCCTTAGGTTAGTTAGGTTTAAGTAGTTCTAAGTTCTAGGGGACTGATGACCACAGATGTTAAGTCCCATAGTGCTCAGAGCCATTTGAACCATTTGAAGCGCCTAGAAGCGCTCGGCCGGCATGGGCAAATGAACAAAAAATTTAATTTCTGCGTATTGAGCTCCTTTTTCAGCCACTGATACCTTCAATAATGGGTAATAAAGGTCGTTCTTGCCTCTAGTGTTGTAGGTATGGACATCACTGTTATTTTCAAATTGTAACTGATTTCGTTAGCGAATATATGTATTGCAATGGCGCAGTTAAAATGCCTAACTCCTTGAAAAGGTACGTAAATGACGTCCGTAGGTGAACTCTATATATTATTCTTACTGCTCGCTTTTGGCAATCAGTACTTTCTTACTAACTGACGAACTCCCCTATAAAATTGTCCCATGAGACATTTTTGAGTGGAACTATGTAAAATATATTAGGAAGTTGTTTCACTTGTTTCCAAGATTAGCAGTTACACGAAGAACAGAAGCAGCCGAACTTAATTGTTTCGAAACGCTCAGCTGACGTTTTCATCTGTTTGTACACCTAAAAATTTGGATAAATCCATCCTATTTACTGACTCTTGTTAATGTGCTGCATCAATTGTTGGTATATGTTTTTTCTGCAAAACTGAACATAATGTGTTTTCTTTTTTTTCAAAACTTAGGGAGCGTCCATTTTCTGAAAACCACTTTATAATTCGTTGGTAAACATTTTTACCATCTTTTCTGTTGCTTTCTCTTTAATTGGATTTATTATAACTCTAGTATCGTGTGCAAAAAGTACCAGTGCTGCTAGCTGTATTTTAAGTTGAAGGTCATTCAAATATAAAAGGAATATGAGTGGACTCAAAACTGAACCCTGTGAGACTCCCTTAATGATTTCTCTCCACTCACTGAAATTTTTTAGCCCTCCGACATTGTCTGAATTATCCAGCACAATCTCCTGCACTCTGTTTGTTGTGTATGATTGAAAACAGTTGTGTGAATAGCCATCAGTTCAATAAAACTTGAGTTTTTCTAAGAGTGTAACATGGCCTACGCCTACGCTTTGGCGATATTTTATTATTTAAGCTCACACTGTTTGATAAGTGAATGTATAGATAGCATTCTCAGTCGAGCTACACCTCTGGAACCCAAACTGTAATTTGCTGTGTAAACTGTTTCCACCAAAGTGTTAGACTGCTCTTGAGTAAATTACTTTCTCGAATATTTTTATGCCGATTCAGTCAATTCCTAGTTGATGTGTACATTTGTTGCCTAAGTTATTATATGCTTAAATTTTTGCTATAAGTATATCCAGTGTGCTTATGATGTGTCTGAATCGATGAGTGAGCGTATGAACGTATGCAGTCTATGTAGCTTAAATAGAACATACTGAAGAAGCAATTTGCTAAAGCAAGGGTAGCTATGGTTATAACGAAGGGAAAAGATTCAGCAGGAGTCAATGTAGCAAAGATTTAGCACAAGATCTGGGATCTATAGACGACATCGTGGTAGATCAGTTTGGATTCCGGAGAAATGTAGGAACACGCGTAGCAATACTGACCCTACGATTTCTCGCAGAAGATAAGTTAAGGAGAGGCAAACCTTCGTTTATAGCATCTGCAGACTTGAGAAACATTTTGACAATGTTGGCTGGAATACTCTCTTTGAAATTGTGAAGGTAGAAGAGGTAAAATACCAGTACCAAAAAGCTATTTACAACTTATACAGAAACCTATGCAGAAACCAGATGGCAGTTATAACAGTCGAGGGGCATCAAAGGGAAGCAGTGGTTGAGAAAAGAGTGAGAAAGGGTTGTAGCCTGTACCGGATGTAATTCAATCTGTACGTTGAGCAAGCGGTAAAGGGAACCAAAAAATTATTAAGAGTAGGTCACGGAGAAGCAATATAAACTCCGAAGTTTGCCTATGGCATTGTAATTCTCAGCTACAGCAAAGGCCTTGGAAAAGCAGTTGAACGGAACGGACAGCGTCTTGAAAGGTAGCTATAAGATAAACATCAATAAAATCACAACAAGGATAATGGAATGTGTTCGAATTAAATCAGGTGATGCTGAGGAAATTGGATTAGGAAACGAGACACATAAAGCAGTAGGTGAGTTTTGTAATTTGGACAGCAAAATAACTGGGGATGGCCAAAGTACAGAAGATATGAAATGTAGACTGGCAATGACAAGAAAAGCATTGCTGAAGAAGAGAAATTTGTAAACATCGGCCGCGCGAAATTAACAGAGCGGTCTAAGGCGCTGCAGTCATGGACTGTGCGACTGGTCCCGGTGGAGGTTCGAGTCCTCCCTCGGGCATGGGTGTGTGTGTGTTTGTCCTTAGGATAATTTAGGTTAAGTAGTGTGTAAGCTTAGGGACTGATGACATTGCAGTTAAGTCCCATAAGACTTCACACACATTTGAACATTTTTTTTTTAAACATCGAATACAGATTTAAGTTTTAGGAAGTCTTTTCTGAAGGTACTTGTTTGGAATGTAGCAGGAAGTGAAACATGGACGATAAGTAGTTTGGACAGGGAAGAATAGAAGCTTTTGAAATATGGTGCTACAGATGAATAGTGAAGATTAGACGGACAGGTCGCGTAACTAATGAGGAGGTACTGAACAGAATTGGGGAGACAAGACATTTATAGCACAACTTGACTAACAGGAGGGATCAGTTGACAGGGCACATTCTGTGACATCAGGGGATCAGCAATTAAGTATAGCAGGGAAGTATGCGGGATAAAAATTGTAGAGAGAGAGTAAGAAACAAATACACTAAGCAGGTTCGGAAGGATGTAGGTTGTAGTTGTTGTGGATTGGCAAGAGAGCCAACCCACTATGAGAGGAAGCCGAAACGCACGCGTTTTAGCTCACGCAGGCTGGCGTGAGGTCTGGAAAAGGTCAAGGAAATGAGACTAGCAAAAAAACGTGCGTAGCTGCGGGAATACTTAACTTTAATCCATAATTGGTGAACATCGCTCTTAACGGTGCATGTTTTACAGCATCAATAGTAACTGGTAATGGCGCCTTGCTAGGTCGTAGCAAATGACGTAGCTGAAGGCTATGCTAACTATCGTCTCGGCAAATGAGAGCGTATTTTGTCAGTGCACCATCGCTAGCAAAGTCGGCTGTACAACTGGGGCGAGTGCTAGGAAGTCTCTCTAGACCTGCCGTGTGGCGGCGCTCGGTCTGCAATCACTGATAGTGGCTACACGCGGGTCCGACGTATACTAACGGACCGCGGCCGATTTAAAGGCTACCACCTAGCAGGTGTGGTGTCTGGCGGTGACACCACAGAAGTAGTTATACGGAGGTGAAGAGGCTTGCACGTGATAGAGTAGCATGGAGTGTTGTATCAAACCAGTCTTCGGACAGAAGACTGCAACAACAGCAAAGAGGATTTAATTGCGTTTTAATTCTTTCCGCGGAAAATACGCCACTGGAACGCTAACAAGTGATACAATGCTTAAGTACCGCGCGCCACGAATTTCTTACTGCATTGCAGCCAGTGTACGTAGACGTAGATTCGAAAGCGTCATCCATTTCTGTCGACATTGTCTCTTCGTACCTACTACGCGCTACATTTTCCCATCACCGGTTTTTTTAGATCTAATCTAAGGCTGTCCGTACTGTTTTCCGAATGAAATACCTTGCCCTGCGATGTTCACAGCACCTCGGTACTATTCCTTCCACAGGGCAGGCGCCAATGTCACGTGTGCTTATGGACTTGGCAACCATGTTCGCATTTATGAAGAGTGCATTGGAAGACAAACAGCTACAGCGATACTAGCGCTCCAAGCGATAACATTTCGACATGCAGTTCTAAACTTATTTGCCCGTCGCTGACATAGAAGACCCCAACCTTCTTTCCTTCCCGTCTGCGCAAGCTGTGCAGTGGCTAGAGTACATGTAAAGCTTACTGTGACAGGGTAAATGCTAGCTACAATGAGGTCGATAATTCGATTGTAATACTGGCACTTTAATTTGATATTCCCCACAACAGGCAGAATTTACAATAAAAATGTGAATTTCTTTGTCCACCCACACACTCCTGAGAATGGCACATTAACAATTTGCAATTACACGCCCCTCTTACCGGCAGCTACGTTGATAAATACTCGGCACCTCGCAAGGATAACTTCTAGATCGAGAATATTAGGTAAGTTGTTGGAAGTGGTTAGGCGTTGGTGAAAATCTCGCTTCTAAGCACACAAGGAGCCCTAACCGCAGAACTCTGCACGTAACACGCGTTGGTGCAATGCTGCGATAGAAACCGTATATCTCCCTTCGAAGACGATGGCCAAGGCGCCGTCTGCAAGTCCGTACCTCTCGATGGCTGACAGCGAAGTCCTCCTCTCCACAATTCTCCCGTCTCCCAAGTCTACGAAAAGCGGCGGAAGAATATTCTGTTTCGGCCAATGTCAAACGCTCTATCATCGCCGAAATCCCTCCAACGGCATTTCTGAGATCTACCCAGTGATCGAGTAGGTCGTAACGCCCCTAGGCAAACGAAATTCCCGTCTTCGCCACGTGTTGCCCAGCACAGGTGGCTCCGGATGCTGGGCTACCCCCAAAAGCGCCGTATTGTCCCGCGTTTCCGGTGACCGCTGCAGACTTTACATTCCACAGTTTTCAACTTTCGACGCTTTTCACCAACGCTTTAACTTAGTGACTCAGTCCTGCAGACATGCAGGGAGGACTGCTCGAGAGTGCCTCATATTTATCATAATTCTATAGAGTCATGATCTGATGCCCTTGCCAGTCCCTTTACTATAACAGTAGAGCGTCGATTATCCAAAGTAATTGGGGGACATGGGTGTTCGGAAAACTGGTTTGTTCGGATAATCGAATTGTACATGTTTATTCGCCAAAAAGAAGTATTGTACAGTAAATTTATTCATAAAAACAGGCATCTCTTTTAGTATTACAAAGTAACATACAAAGGCAACTTCAGTAGGAATACGTAGTATGTGACAGTTTATTAAGCAAAAATATATACATATTACATACGCATTTTGCACGAACAATACGCCGGCTGGCGTGGCCGTGCGGTTTTAAGCGCTACAGTTTGGAACCGAGCGACCGCTACGGTCGCACGTTCGAATCCTGCCTCGGGCATGGATGTGTGTGATGTCCTTAGGTTAGTTGCGTTTTCTTAGTTCTAAGTTCTAGGCGACTGATGACCTCAGAAGTTAAGTCGCATAGTGCTCAGAGGCATTTGAACCATGAACAATACACACAGTATACAAAATTAACGTTTAAAATAATCTTTATTTTGGTCTGTCTAAGCAAGCCTACACGCTTACGAGCAGCTAAGTCACGTAATTTTTTCATTACAGATATCTGAAACTGGTCACTTTCATCTTGGGCTTCAAACCATCGCAAGGCAGTATCTAAACAAGTGAACGCCTCAGAAGCTGTTGGTATACTTTCATCTTCACTTTCTGGAGCACTGATTGATGAGATGCTGGCGGCGTCATCTTTATCAGTGACGACGTTTACAATCTTGCTGTCTTGCATGATTTGGTGTCCTGGAGCTGCATCGTCGATATTCATCCATTCATGAACGTCTTCTTCATCACATTCGTGGCAACCTATTTCTTTTAGCATACCGAGAATTTCGTCATACCTTGTGAATTTACTTCTGTGTCCAAAATTTTATTCCAGGCTTTCTTCAAATTCTCTTCCTTTACACTATTCCATGCTGCGCTGATCATGTAGGACGCGTCTTTCAAGTCAATATTCTTATGATTTCTTAAAAGACTTTCTTCTCTTTCCTCTTCTCTTTCTAACAATAGCTTAGGCAACAATTCTTTCCTGTAATATCGTTTGAAAGTCTCAATAACGCCTTGATCCATGGACTATAATAAGGAGGTTACGTTAGGTGGAAGAAATATTACCTTTATGAACTCGTCTTTTTCGTTTAAAATATCACATGACGGATGCGTTGGTGCATTGTCAAGGAGAAGTAGTGATTTCTCCCTCTTTCCGTTCTTCAGCTGATGAGCTTTTACAGAGGGTACGAAAACGTGCAGAAAACACTTCATAAAAATCGTACTATCCATCCAGGCACTCTTTTGTGAGGTGTACACAACAGGCAAGGCTTGAAACAAGGCGGTTTTTTACTTTTACCAATGACGAACACAGGCAGTCGGTGACTTCCAGTAGCATTAGCACAAGCCAAAGCTGTAATACGGTCCTTGCTTGTTTTAGGACCAGGTGCTGCTAATTCATGACGTGAAACAAGAGTTTTTCTCGGTAAAGCTTTACAGGTAAGTCCAGTTTCGTCAGCATTGTAAACGTTTTGGAGAGCATAATCTTCTTCCCTTAATACGTCCCTTAGTTTGACTTTGAAAGAATCAGCTGCTGAAGAATCAGACGACAGTTTCTTTTCCCTGTATTGTAAGCTCACGAATGCAATGTATTGACTTGAAGCGTTTTAACCAGCCCGTGTCCGCTTTAAAGTTCGAAGGCCCTCCAAGTTTTTCGTTGAACTGCATTGCCTTCCCACACAGAATGGGACCTGAGATAGGTTCTCCTTCCGATCTCTTTTGCGTAAACCACTTGTAAACAGCATCATCTAGATCTGTGTTAGTGGCGAGCTTCATAGTTTTACGGCTTGTTGATCCATCAGTAGAATCAAGCATAGCTATAAAATTTGCTATGCTCGTCTTTTGTTTTTTTTTTTATATCCGTAATTGTCGACTTCCCCACCTTGTACTCATTGGATAAAGTGGTTGCAGATTCACCTTCTTCTAACCTTTTAATAATCTCGTACTTGTCCCTCATAGAAAGGACAACACGTTTACGTTTAAGCATTTTGTACCGTCAAGTTCACTTCTTCACGCAGCAGCACACAAGCGGTCGTAACAGAGAACAGCAGGTGACTGTTTGCACCGTGAGAAGCTCTTCTTGGGGGCGCACAATCCTTCGAACTGTGCGGAGCGGCACGCCTCAACTCTAAGCTGGCGCAGCTGTTGCTGTGAACAGCTTTTATACTGCCGCTACTTCTACTGCCAGTGCCAAGCCGACAAAAGTGTGCTGATTGTTGAAACACAACGACTGGCTGCTAGGCCGGTCATCAGCACCTTGTGAAGGCCCCATTAGAAGCAATGCTCAGCCAACGGTGGCCCAGTGCGGCGACTACTGTGGGAAACTTGGTTTGAAAGTGAGGGGGATGATGCACGGTAGGGTGGGAGAGTAACAGGTGCGAGCGAGTACACATTTCGGTTAAGCGGTAGTTCGGTTGACCGACGTTCGGATAATCGACGCTCTACTGTAACACTAATGTTGGTAAGTTAACATGTACGTGACCATGTCCTGGCACCTCACACAGTAACGAGCAGACAACAAGATTTCTTTGCTCAAATCTAAGGCGAGGCGCTAGATTTGACCGAAGAAAATTCGACCAAGGCGTATCAAATTTTAGTTGACAAAGTAACTTTGTCAAAGAATATGTGATAGAGTAATGCCAGCCTTACGAACAGTTGCGAGCGAACCGCTAGGCGCGACCGCTAGCTAGCCAGCCAGCCGCCAGCGTGGCGCAGTCAGTGTGGGCTGGCGGCGCGCTGTCTGGCCGCTGTTGCGCCGCTGACGAAGGCCAGAGACGGCGCGGCTCCCAGCTCTCTCCGCCTCACCAGGCTGCCCCTGCCCTCCCCCCGCCGCCCGCTCGCGCTGTGACTTCCCGCCAGCCTCCGCGGGCCGCTTACTCACGCACACACTCACCGCGGCCCGTCCGCTGCCCGGCCCCCGCGCCAACCGCAGCGCCAGCCACGGCGGCGCCCATTCCGGACTCGCCTCCAGTCACGCGCGCCACTGACCCGCCGGCCGGCCGTGGCTCTCAGCGTTGCTGGGCGCCACGCGCCGCCGCAGGAGCAGAATGCCTCTCGCTCAGCGGGGCAACATCCGCCTCTACCTGCGCTGCCAGAGAGCTTTCGGTCGCCGCAGACTGTGTGTGCCCTGATTTAGTGAACGTTGCCGTAGTGCATCTAATTGGCAATAGCCCGCGTAAGATTTTCTTCAGAGCAGGTGCTGTTGGAATGTGAGGGGCTACAAAATTACGTTTCTTACGACGGAAACATCGAAAAAAGCTAAACGAGGATAATGGAATGTAGTCGAATTAAGTCGGGTGGTGCTGAAGATGATGAAGAAATTGATGAAATGTATGATGAGATAAAAGAAATTATTCAGCTATTGAAGGGAGACGAAAATTTGATAGTCATGAGTGACTGGAAATCGAGAGTAGGAAAAGGGAGAGAAGGAAACATAGTAGGTGAATATGGATTGGGGGTAAGAAATGAAAGAGGAAGCCGTCTGGTAGAATTTTGCACAGAACATAACTTAATCATAGCTAACACTTGCTTCAAGAATCATAAAAGAAGGTTGTATACATGGAAGAATCCTGGAGATACTAGAAGGTATCTGTGGTGTGCGTACTGTAAGACCTGCAGTACACACACCATCAGATTATTTGACTTGTCGCTCTAACGAAGTAGGCGAGTGTCAGCAATATGTCTCGTGGTCTTATCGTGGCATGTTTATCTTCTGCCATTACGTCAGACGACAGAAATGCCACTTGCATGCTTAGAGCAGCAGATTGATGGTGACCAACTTTAAACAGAACTTGATTAATTTTCACACACATTTATTAAAATAATAAAAAGCATAGACATTACGTAATTTGATTCTGGATGCTGTTTACAGTTGACAATCTGAAGTTCCTTTGGTCTTGGTACGTTAATCTTCTTTCATTTATCTTCATGGCTATGTACAGGAATATGGCAATCTTGTTAGGCACAGACTGAAACTTGACTGGTACAGACTAATGTAGACTGGTACAGACTGGTGCAGACTAGTGCAGACAAATGCAGAATGACTAATCGGAGGTCTGTACACTCGTTATAATACCTCGTACATTGAGGTATCACTGCGCGAGTGTGATCCGTGAGGAGAAAAGGTTCTACGTTAGCAGCAATCTCATTGGCTGCGTTACATATGAATACGCGAATCGGCGGAAGCAGAATTTGGTCCGTCTCTAAGGCAGCGCCATCAAGTAGCGCGGAGACAGACGAGCGCTGCGCCTGCGCTGTTGTGCTTAGCGGGACGCGCTCTAGTGGGAAAGTTGTGTACGTGCTGACTACGCGGAACTATGTACACAACAGTATCAAATACATTATATAACGGTAAGACAGAGATTTAGGAACCAGGTTTTAAATTGTAAGACATTCCCAGGGGCAGATGTGGACTGTGATTGCAATACCTAGGTATTTAGTTGAATTTATGGCTTTTAGATTAGACTGATTTATCGTGTAATCGAAGTTTAACGAGTTCCTTTCCGCACTCATGTGGATGACCTCACACTTTTCGTTATTTAGGGTCAACTGCCACCTTTCGCACCATCAGATATTTTTTCTATATCGTTTTGCAGTTTGTTTTGATCTTCTGATGACTTTATTAGTCGATAAACGACAGCGTCATCTCCAAACAAACGAAGACGGCTGCTCAGATTGTCTCCCAAATCGTTTATACAGACAAGGAACAGCAAAGGGCCTATAACACTACCTTGGGGAACGCCTGAAATCACTTCTGTTTTACTCGATGACTTTCCTTCCTTAATGCGAACTGTGATCTCTCTGACAGGAAATGGCAAATCCAGTCACATAACTCAGACGATATTCCATAAGCACGCAGCTTCACTACGAGCCGCTTGTGTGGTACAGTGTCAAAAGCCTTCCGGAAATCCCTTGTCAATAGCACTCAGCACTTCAAGTGAATAAAAAGCAAGTTGTATTTCACAGGAACGATGTTTTCTAAACACATGTTGACTGTGTGTCAATAGACCATTTTCTTCGTGGTACTTCATAATCTTCGAACACAATACATATTCCAATATCCTGCTGCATATCGACGTTAACGATATGGGCCTGTAATTTAGTGGATTACTCCTACTACTTTTCTTGTTTACCGATAACATCAACTGTCCCAGCGATCAACACGACCGTTGCAAGCACACGGGTTTTTACGAGGAGTTAATCACAGAACTGGCTGGTGCAATGGCAGTGTACACAAATGCAGAGATGGCAGGCGCCTATTTGATGTATGGCTTAGCTGACGGAAATGGCGGACGCGCTCAACTTATGTACCGGGCGAGATTTCCAAGACGAAGGTGCCCCGAAAGGAAAACGTTTGAAGGCATTGATAGGCATTTAAGCCTGATACTCGCGACAAGGAGAAGCCTAAAAGGACGAGAACACCGCAACGGAAATTCTTCATGCACTTGACGATGCCCATAGTGCTACTAAAAGACTTGTTGCGGCAACACTGAATGTTGACCACATGACTGACGAGCGTTACACGAGGACGACCTGTATCCATAAATTTACAACATCTTCAGGCACTTCTGCGAATCGTTTATTCACCAAAGTGTGAACCCTAATGTTAGGGCAACGGTGCTGTTCACAGATGAGGCGTCGTTTCGACTAGTTGAGATCGTAAATTTTCCCACTCGGCGTATATAGGTAGACGTCAATCCTCACGCAACTGTTACAGCAAGTCATCAAAAAAGAATTTCCGTCAATGTTTGGCCCGACACTGTGAAACACGTATGTATTCAGTAGCAGCGATGGCGAGGCATGACAGAATCTCTGACCAGAGAGTTATTTATCGTTGCTAGTCTGCGCTTGACCGCGCGTGAGTGCAGTTGTTGTACGTAGCGAGTCGCGAGAGCATGTAGTTCAGTTGCGAGTTGGACTCAGTCGGAGTTGTATGTGAGGAGTCGGCGGGCGTCGACATGGGTCTCTGGTCACGATTCAGGACGAGGTATATTGTTAAATAAGGTAATGAGGCAGCATTGCGCACATCTGATAATGTAAAGTATCTTAATTGTAATTAATTTGTTCAAGAAATGCCTCAATAATAATTTTGTTTTCAAAGCAATCCTTTTTAAGAAAAGAATCATTCCAATTGAAACAATGTTTCCTATGCTTTTCCTCCCAGAATCAATTTATCAGGCTAATTATTGCACAGGGCCTAAGGTCAGCGATGCTGCCCTATTGTTGTGGGTTTAATGATTAATGTTCATTTCTCAATTTTTGTGTCGAGTTTACATTGGGCGATTATTTTTCAATATTTTTGTAGCGAAGTTACAGTCACTTTTATTTCAATTTAACGATGTTTTGTGGGAGCTCAACAACATTTGCCTCTATTCCGATTAACATTCAAATATAGTCATTTAAATTATTTGGGAGGAAAATATTGACATTTACAATTTCTGTGGGGAGACTACACTTGGTTCTATTCTATTCTTTTCATTTTCATATTTTTACGGGGAGGTTACACTTAGCACTATTCCAATTCACATTTAAAATATTTTGCGGGGAGGTTACAACTGTTAGTGACTCACTTTCTTCCACCCAGGCACAACGGACGAAGTTGTCATAATTCGGTAGAGAATGTTCTCCCTGATCTGTAGCAGATGTGCGTCTAGCTGTGCGACAAAACATGTTTAATTCACGATGGAGCCCCTCCTCATTGTAGTGTTAATGTTTGTGGGCTTCTAAATAACAGATTCGGTGGCGGATGGATGGGTAGAGATGGACCAACTATCTGCTTCCCCTCTCTCCGGACCTGAACCCACTGTACTTTTATTTGTGGGGGCATTTCAAAGCTCTTATACCACAGTCCAAGATGTTCACAGTCTCCGTGCCCACGTTATGGAAGGTTGCGAAACCATTTGCAGTACTCCAAGGATACATCAGCGCATCCGAGATTCGCTACGACGGCGGGTTGAGTTGAAGAAAACGAGTTGTAACATGGAAACAAAGCGTTTACACACCCATGTTCATGTAACATAAATTCTTCGTCTACGTATGGGTGAAACTTTCCCGTCTCCTCTATATCTCTTTTGTTACGCAACCTTCCCTTCTACAATAACCTATGAAACCTTCCCTTAGGATTTCGATCTCTTGCTTAATAATAACAAATGAAATCTTCCCTTTGAAATTAGTTCTCTTTCTCGATAATAAAAAGTGCAATCTTTGCATGCAAACTTAAATGCTACTTATGAAATAAAAGTGATTTGTTGATTATTTCGACGGAACATAGAATGTGTCGTCCTCGTGGCCCTCATTCGTTACCTGCAATAACCCAAAACTGTTCCGTACCTTTTTTACTGTTACTGGATCGCCATCTGACTGCTACATCGAACCGCGACGTGAATATACTTACTCTGTTTTACTATACTGTATTAGCTGCTGGTGGCTGTCATAATAAGTGGCTGTATTTATTACCAAAGCTGACGTTATTCTTTATTACCGAAGCTGACTTTATTCTATAATTAATTTGACTGAAGTTGTGTAATTCATAGTTAAACGTTTTCTTGAAAACAATAGAATTTTGCAAAGTTTTACGTTGATGGTTTTTGGGATGGATTATAATCAGTAATGCAATATTGCTGGCCAAAAATTAATTATATTCTGAAAACAATTCTTCAAATATTTACTGTTGGTAATGAAACGATTTTACAAACGTTCAAATGGGAATTACCTTTTACAGTACTCTTACAACTACCATTGCGCAAACATACCTTCAGTAGCCTTGACTTTCTCAAAAAAAAAAAAAAATCAATAATATTAGTTCCTCTTATGATAATAGTTAGCTGATGTCTCTGTACACCCGTTTATAATCTCTTGCAAAGCATAGCTGGTGGCTGGCAGGCACACCGCTCCTCTCAACCTCTCGCTTCAGACCTGCTACTGACTCGCCTCACTTTTCGCTTACTACTGACTTCCTACGCACGCTAAAGTGCGGTCTCTCCCGCCAACAATGCTTTCTGGTGCAGACAATCCCTGCTACCATTACAAAATGTACTAATGCGCGGTCTTTCCCGCTCTTATCTTAAAATGTATCCATACCCGGTCTCTCCCGTCCTTTTTAAAATTACACTCCTGGAAATTGAAATAAGAACACCGTGAATTCATGGTCCCAGGAAGGGGAAACTTTATTGACACATTCCTGGGGTCAGATACATCACATGATCACACTGACAGAACCACAGGCACATAGACACAGGCAACAGAGCATGCACAATGTCGGCACTAGTACAGTGTATATCCACCTTTCGCAGCAATGCAGGCTGTTATTCTCCCATGGAGACGATCGTAGAGATGCTGGATGTATTCCTGTGGAACGGCTTGCCATGCCATTTCCACCTGGCGCCTTAGTTGGACCAGCGTTCGTGCTGGACGTGCAGACCGCGTGAGACGACGCTTCATCCAGTCCCAAACATGCTCAATGGGGGACAGATCCGGAGATCTTGCTGGCCAGGGTAGTTGACTTACACCTTCTAGAGCACGTTGGGTGGCACGGGATACATGCGGACGTGCATTGTCCTGTTGGAACAGCAAGTTCCCTTGCCGGTCTAGGAATGGTAGAACGATGGGTTCGATGACGGTTTGGATGTACCGTGCACTATTCAGTGTCCTCTCGACGATCACCAGTGGTGTTCGGCCAGTGTAGGAGATCGCTCCCCACACCATGATGCCGGGTGTTGGCCCTGTGTGCCTCGGTCGTATGCAGTCCTGATTGTGGCACTCACCTGCACGGCACCAAACACGCATACCACCATCATTGGCACCAAGGCAGAAGCGACTCTCATCGCTGAAGACGACACGTCTCCATTCGTTCCTCCATTCACGCCTGTCGCGACACCACTGGAGGCGGGCTGCACGATGTTGGGGCGTGAGCGGAAGACGGCCTAACGGTGTGCGGGACCGTAGCCCAGCTTCATGGAGACGGTTGCGAATGGTCCTCGCCGATACCCCAGGAGCAACAGTGTCCCTAATTTGCTGGGAAGTGGCGGTGCGGTCCCCTACGGCACTGCGTAAGATCCTACGGTCTTGGCGAGCATCCGTGCGTCGCTGCGGTCCGGTCCCAGGTCGACGGGCACGTGCACCTTCCGCCGACCACTGGCGACAACATCGATGTACTGTGGAGACCTCACGCCCCACGTGTTGAGCAATTCGGCGGTACGTCCATCCGGCCTCCCGCATGCCCACTATACGCCCTCACTCAAAGTCCGTCAACTGCACATACGGTCCACGTCCACGCTGTCGCGGCATGCTACCAGTGTTAAAGACTGCGATGGAGCTCCGTATGCCACGGCAAACTGGCTGACACTGACGGCGGCGGTGCAGAAATGCTGCGCAGCTAGCGCCATTCGACGGCCAACACCGCGGTTCCTGGTGTGTCCGCTGTGCCTTGCGTGTGATCATTGCTTGTACAGCCCTCTCGCAGTGTCCGGAGCAAGTATGGTGGGTCTGACACACCGGTGTCAATGTGTTCTTTTTTCCATTTCCAGGAGTGTATATCAATGTGCGGTCTCTCCCGCCAACAATACTTTGGTGCAGACATTGTGGTAACAATTATTTCCAATGTGACAAATATTAATTATTCCTACTTAATCCTATTAATAAAATGTAAACATCTTTCATAAATTGTGGTTTGACAATAGACGTCTTACATGGGGAATGTGTCCTGCAATTTGTGCCGTACATTTTTGATACACCTTGTATAAACTGCAGACTGCATGTAGTAGCCAAGGAGGTGTAACAGGCAGATTCTAAATTCATAGCTGTTTATCGAACGACTAAATTGTGTTATAGTGATTTGGCGCAGTTGATTCTTCCGCCATAGCGTTTTGCGCTCGTTAAATAATTTTTATGTGAATACCGTTGTGTTGACAAGCACCGTAGATTTGTGGTTTTTCACTGTTCGTTTCCACTAGACAATGTAATTTCACAGAACGACAGAGGTTGGTAGCCTCACAAAATTATCTATCATCTTTTTTCCATTTGCTTCCAGTCACGTACTGGTAATTTTATTGACAACAGATGTACAGTACCCTACACTTGTCATATGAAATTCTTCTCCCTCTTGACAGAAAATGCGGGTTGTGAAATCTCTCCTGCAGTAGCTTGGGAGATTGTAGTTGTATAAAACGTGATGATTTTCGGCTTCCCGTGCAAAACTAATGTTCACAACCTACTCTTTCATCTTCAAATTAAACCAATACAGAGCTACTATGTTCGCGGACACAACGCAACTCAGATCACTTGGCAACGCGAGCGCCGAGTCGCTGGCAACTGGTTGGCAACTCATGTCGGCAGCGAGTGGTTTTTGAGTCGGTCCGTGTGCGGAGGACCTTAACTTGTTTGTGTTGACCTTGTTGCTTAGCTGCGTTGTTTCAGCGAATAGATCTTTTCGTAGCGATTTCAGAGAATTTTATCGTTATTGGCTCACTGTCCTTTTGCACCAAAGAAGAAGTCAGAGGAGTGATTCGTTTCGTATGCTCAGAAGACCTAGCACTGTGGCGCAGTAGTTAGCATACTGGACTCGCATTCGGGAGGATGACGATTGAAACTCGCGTCCGGCCATCGTGATTTAGGTTTTCCGCGTTTTCCCAAATCGCTACAGGCACTGGCCGGGATGGTTTTTTGAAAGGGCACGACTGACTTCCTTTCCAACCCTTCGCTAATCCGATGAGACCGATGACCTCGCTGTTCGGTCCCCTCCGCCAAATAAACCAACCAACCCATACTCAGAAGCGACTAAAGCTGCTGAGATTATTCGTGGAATGCAGCTGTGTGGCGATAGGTGTCTCCTAAAAATTTATGAGATTATAAATTGCCTTTATTTTGCCTTTCGTTTTATTTAATGTTATATCGTTGAGTTTCTGTAAATGATGTAGGTCTGAATCGATACCATGAGAGTGTTTATTCTTTTCTGTGTAAAAACTTTGATGTAATGGTTTGATTCTATGCACTGCAGTGTATCTATCATTTGAATTCCTTGCTTCATTTGGAGGGAACAAAACTTACTGTATATAGTTGTAATTTCTGTGTGAATAGTGTTTTGTAGAAATACCAATATGTGTAACTGGTCTATTTTATTTAAAGTGATTGTTTGCTGTTATGTAAACTTCTGACCTTCACTTAGGGTTCTTAGTTATTTTGTGTGCAAAAGGTGTTGTGGTTCCCCTCGGGAACGGAAACATGCAGAGCGCGCAAAATGTGGTTGGCATGGATAGAAAGGTGGAACAGAGTCAATCGGGGACGAGCTACCAAACAGTCAACTGCTCATGTAAAAGTTGTGTACTGTGCTGGTGCCGAGAGAGGCTTTTGGTGCCACTTTCCAATGCCTCGGATGGACGGATAAAGAGCTGGAACGATTCTGGAATTGGTACCTATCATCACCACTAAGAAATGACCGAGAACCAGCATTTCCGCCTGCAAATCCACCCGCCGACATGACCTAGCAACTACGTTGCGCAATCACTGAAAAGGAACCAAGGAATTGTAACTATGTAAAGTGAAGGATCAGCTCATTGGATGTTTTAGTGTGCTCAAATATAAGGTAACTTACAACTGAATTTATGTACCTACCTTGATTTTTTCCTTATCACAACACCTCTCAGGTTCCTCTCCGTTTGAACTATGATTACCGAGTGTCTTTATTGTGGAAAAAATAAAAGCCTCAAAGCCGAACAATTAATCAAATAATGTTATTTGATACTTGGTAAGAAGGGAGTATTTATATTTACTGTGGATTTAGTAAAATTGTGGGAGATAGTAAATGTAGCTTTGTGAAAGCCTCCCAGTGATTGAAACAGTCCAATTTAAAGTTTTGTCGACTTTCAGAATTATCTATTTCATCATTGACTTGAAAGTAGAAGAGGTTAGTTCTAAAAGTAAATATTACAAAAGTTTGACTTGAAATGTTCTTCTTAGTAAACATTTGCTGTTACTTTTAAAAATTAAAACTTCTTAAAACTGAGGCTTATAAAGTTTTGCTTGGCTAATTATCATAGTGCTGCCCGTTGTAAATTGTAAAAGGTGAGTCAGTTTCTTACAAATATGTCAGTATTGTGTCTCACTGCAGTAAAAGTCGTGAACTGCGTTTGTGTTATATACCCATGTTTGCTAAGTGCTTGTCTCTCTTGTGTATTGAATGTGCATACTAATAGTGCAACAGGATCCACAGTTTGTCTATTGTGTTTATGCTAGGTAACAAGTAACAGAAAGACCACTATCTATGAAAACAGTAACTTCTATTATTCAGGAACAGTGAGAAATATTTTGCTAATGAATTTTTTCCCATGTCAGAAAAGTAATTGGTAAATGAAAGATTAAACCTATGCCAAATTTATAATTATGCAGTGAAATTTATTCACATTTCATGCTACATAGGAAAATGTCTGAAAAGTGAGACTAAATCTATGCTTAATTGTCTATTCCTAAAGCGCACTTTAATAATAATATTATTGAAACCGTTCAGTTGGACCAAGACTTGAAGGCAAAAGTGTATGTCACTTTCTGTTGTCCTTACGCAAATAGTCTTGTTCTCCTATAACTGTCAGCACTTTCTTTAACGTCAACATCTGCTAGTGACAGAGTTCATCGCACTCTCTTGTGATGAAGTATAGGCTGTGTCTGTCCATTAAAGTTATATCTATTTTCTTGAACAAGAATGTTACTCATTCTTATGCCTAATTAGGCTGGCGACCGTTTTTATTATCATTTGGACACTGGATAGGCAAAATATTATTTGTTACTGTTTAAATATTTACCTAATTCTGACTTTCACTTGCGATAAGCCACCTCCGTTGGGCAAATCGCGGTCACACAACAAAATTCCTTTCAGAGGATAACACCGCTCTACTTCTGTATACTGCAATTACTTTAATTAAAAAAAAATCATTTATACGAACTGCCTTCAGCTTTGAGGTTATGATATAACAGTAGCAGGCGATAGTGTTACAAACTGCCTGAATTCTTGCGCTGATTATCGTGCCAGAATCGATCATACTACGCATGAGTTGAATATTAGCCTGAGTTCGGCATTTGCAGTCACTCATTAATCTCTGAACTATCGCAAAGTTCGTACTATTTCTGTACCGCGTCAACTAATAGACACAAACCCCTAGAAATGTGAAATGAAATTGCAGAAGAAGGAGAACTCTTTCTCAGTTGCACAGTAACCGTTATGAGGCACAGGTCCAGCACTATGAAAATAAATAAACAAATAAAATAAAACAAGCTCTTGCAGGAAGGTTGATGATGATAGTATTTTGTGACACGAAAGGTTCACTGCTGATTCATTACATTCCTAACGGTCTAACTATGAACAGAGACACCAACCCGAAGTCAAAATGAAAAGGAGAGGGAAGCAGTTAAAAGTGTGATTACGTTTCAAGGTAATGTGCACCCTCAGACTGCTGGGAAAACAATCTCGTGCATGTAGAATCATGGTCTTGTGCTGCTGGAGTACCCAACGAACAGGTCTAAGGTAACTCCAAGAAATATTCACCTCTTTGGTCCGACGAATCCAAGACGTCGTGGATGCCGTGCAAGAGCGGATCCACACGATGACCGAAAACTTCTTCCAGGGTGGAATTAGGAAGCTCAATATTGTTATTCCTATAAACAATTCATTCTTTAAAAAGTTTCTTGCACAGGTACTACCTATGTACAAAGGTTTGGGCAGCGCGGTGTATAATATACATCAACACACCAGTAAAAAACAAAAAAAAAACGTAAGTAAATGTCTGTGTGCAACTTTCTGTAGTTTGCATTCTCAAGGAACTATCACCTCCGAGTGCTACTGCGGTGTCACCGCCAGACACCACACTTGCTAGGTGGTAGCCTTTAAATCGGCCGCGGTCCGTTAGTATACGTCGGACCCGCGTGTCGCCACTGTCAATGATTACAAACCGAGCGCCGCCACACGGCAGGTCTAGAGAGACTTCCTAGCACTCGCCCCAGTTGTACAGCCGACTTTGCTAGCGATGGTTCACTGACAAATTACGCTCTCATTTGCCGAGACGATAGTTAGCATAGCCTTCAGCTACGTCATTTGCTACGACCTAGCAAGGCGCCATTATCATTTGCTATTTATCTTGTGATGCATGTACCGTCAGACCGATGTTCACCAATACTGGATTAAAGTGAAGTATTCCAGAAGCTACGTACCTATTTTGCTAGTCTCTATTCCTTTAACTGTTCCAGACCTCACGCCAGCCTGCGTGAGCTTAAACGCGTGCCTTTCGGCTTCCTCTCATAGTGGCTTGGCTGTCTTGCCAAGTCACAACAGCTACACCGAAGTAACATTGTGGGAGGTAATTTATGTTAAGCGAAGAGTACTTTGCTATGCGGTAAACACACTTTTTTCATCTCTCGAGATACTGAAGCTATTATAGTTTTTGTTAAAGGGAACTGAGGAAGACCTTTAACGGCATGTGACATACATCAAAGAAAGGAAGTAAGATTAGGGTTTAAGATCCCGTCGACGTGGAGATCATTAGTGAGCAGATGTTGACGCATTTGTTTTAAATGATTACACTTATATGTTTCTCAAAAAGATGCTAATAATGTGAATTCGTCTATCGTCGCCACGCAGGCATCACTTCCGCTGCGAAACAGTGACGCTTTGTCGCTACCGGTATTTGAATAAAATGACAGAATTTGTGAAAATCAAATTAGCAGATGAGTATAGTTTCTTTCGCAATGAGCAATGGCGCAACGGTCATTGTTGATGGTGGCGCACATTCTTCCTATTGCGTCTGCCGCGCACCTAAAAAGATGCATTGATTTAAAAATAAAATTGGCTCCTGAAGTCTTCGATCCGTAGTAATTTAACACCACCATCAGTCCTGTGAGGCCTGTCCTGTATCTGACTGAAGCGAGAGTAGCAGATTCACAGTTCGGAGCCAATGACCAGATCATACGAAATTTTTGGTTGCCCGAAATGATTACTAGTCACTGTTAAATGATCTGCAAATAATCTCAGGGACGCGCTTTTGCTTACGGCAGAATGAAACCAATGGCTGAACGCCAATAGCATTCGGCACATTGCATCTCTTTACCACGATATGCTGAGCTCACAGTTCCAGCTAGCTTTTCTGAAACGAATATTACAAAAAATGTACCGCTTAATAATTGCGGAGAGTACATTTCGTTTTAAAATACAAAAACTGTTTGTAACATATTTCATTATAGATCAAAACTAATGCTGCTAGAGAGAGACTGCTCAGCTCGATGGAAAGAAGAAGAAAAGAGCACAGTTCGCTGACAGGAGATTCGCTCCTCGCTTACATTTTGTTATATAGCATATGAAAATATAATTCCTCCGATTCGTTTCAACCATGGAGGTAAAAAAGGAAGGGAGTGGCATTACAGACTTAACTCTGTACGTTATTTTGAAGTCAGAGCGGGCGGGGCCTTCCGCCATTTTAAGTACCCCAAAGCATTAGCAGACTACTGTTTACGATTGCTTGTGGTCTGTGCGCGCAACAACTGTTTTAAATACTAGAATCATAGAGCTTATATGAATAACATAGCGTCAGGAAGGCAACTTTGAATGCATTTCTGTTCTTGAATGCGTAATTGCTCTAGTAATACAACCTCACATTTGGCCTCGTTAACTTTAATCAGAAACAGAAGGAACTAATGTGAAAAGCACGATCTCGTAAGCCATTTAATTCCACTTTTACTGTAATTATATCGATAGCAAATGAAACTGCACCTCTGAAACCAGTGCTTGTTTTCTTACAAGTAGCGGTATTGCTTCTTGTTCCTTCCATCTTCATCTATCAAAGAAACAGAAAAGCATAGGGGTATACCTTCACGCAGAATAGAGTTATGGTTGTATTAGACTGCCAGTGCAGTAGTCTACCTGTAGTTAACCCATCTTCTTACTTTTAAATCTTTACTATGGTGCGAAATTCAGGGTGTGGCCAATAATAGCAACTTACATGGTTAAAAAACGATGTAATGTTTTAAACATCCCCCAAGATTCTGGAATGCTATAAATGTGATTAAAGGGATGGTGTCAAACGCTGAAGACCCCTAACCTGTGTAAGGTGTAAGCATACCTTTCCAAAAGTAGCCTATTTGCTTCCTTTCCAGGAATATTTCTCGCCTGTAGCTCTGTCAGTTTTACAGTAATAACCAAACATAGCAAAATTAGTACGTTCGTCTACTTTTCTCATCTGCTTGATTTTCCTTTAGAATTTTATTTTGATGTTTTCAAAATACGTAAGTCTATACCACGCTTTGTGATATACCAATAGTCTATACCACGCTTTGTGATATACCAATAGTTAGTTACTTAGTTTGGTGTTCCATGTATTATTTGCACGATTAATCGTAATGACATGGAACGAGCCATTATATATTGAGGTCTACTTTTTTTGTAAACATGCGTCCATGCTGATAATTTATTAGTTTTACGTCTTTTAATTAAAGGCAGACAGAGGTTAGTAATTTCTACCCATCACCATTTACGCCTTGTTGTTGTGGTCTTCAGCCCAATGGCTGATTTGACACAGGTCTCCATGCTACTCTGTCCTGTGCAAACCTCTTCGTCCGCGAGTAATTACTGCAACCTACATCCCTCTTAACCCTCTCACTGTATTCATCTTTTGCTCTCCCTTTACGCATCCCTCCAGTACTAAATTGGTGATCCCTGATGCCTCAGAATGTGTCCTACCAACCGATCCCGTCTTTTGATCACGTTGTATCACACATTTCTCTTCTCTCCAATTCTGTTCAGTACCTCCTCATTGGTAAAGTGATCTACCCATCTAATCTTCAGCATTTTTCTGTAGCACCACATTTCAAAAGCATTTACGCGTCACAGTAGTAGATAATCTTCTGCGGAATAGGAGGAGTTACCTAAGAGAAACGTTTTCAGTTTAGTTTCTAATTTAACTTTGGTGCTTGTCAGGTATTTTATATCAGTGGGTAAGTGACCAAAACTTTTGGTCGCAGTATTGTGAACCTCTGTTTGTGCTGCAAACAACTTTAATTTGGCGTAATGAATGTCATTTTTTCCCTCTGGCATTGTAATTATGTACATCATTGTTCCTGTTGAAGTGCAGCGGATTATTTACAACAACTTTCATGAGGGAATGACTATACTGTGAAACGGATAGATTGCTACTCACACGCTGAGCACAAGGTAGACACGACGAAAAGAGTGTTCACATAAATTTTCAGAAGACTTCTTCGGAAAGGAAGCACAGCGCACATACAAATTCATGCAATCATACACACAAAACTCACACGCACATGATCACTGTCTCCGACAGTTCTAGCCAAATTATTTTTAAAATGGGGAGGAAATATGAACAATGAATAGTAATTATCGGCAAGAGGAATTTAGGGCATGAGATGCTGTCCCAACAGTCAGTGCCGTTACGTAGCCCTGTGTTGTGCGGGGACTAGAGCATTGATACAGTGTGGCTCGGATGCGGAGCGTTTGCTAGTTGGGAGGCAACGAAAAACACAGAAAAGCAGAGAAAGAAAGGACTCTGAGTAAAGTAAGGCAAACCTAAACTCAAATGAAAGTATTAAAACCATTGCAATAAAAGTAAAACAATGCAACAATAATTCATGTAAAAAATTAAAATATTGCTTGAATTGCTTCATTTACGAATGACATGTGATTCCTTTAAACTCTAGATTAGGATCGGATCGATTAGTGTAACGGTAAACAACGCAAGCTGGCATTTTTGATGAAACAACTACGTCTCCAACCAACACGGTCGAAACTGGGCACGGGCACGTGGGAGTGACATCGCAGTGAAGTATCAAAGCGGTGAACCGTGAGACAAGAATGTGGTGAACCTAATGATTATGGGTAGCTAAGATGGCGTACATCGGCTTCAAGTTTGTGGCGTAATGATACTTCACTTCCTTTCTTACCTCCATGGTTTCAGTCACAAGCTGGTTTCTCTGATCTCGTTGATCTGAATTCACAGTTCATACACGTTTTATAACATTTTTCTTATAGAACATTCACGCAAGAAAATAGCTCTGAAATATTTTTTTTATTTGAAAGAGATGACTTTCTTCCAGTATCGCTTCAGTACGTAATTGTGCTGAAAGTGTACAGAAGCATGAGACTTGAGGGTCGAGAGGAATTTTTGGAAATTATTTTTAGTACATTAACTACAAACAATACACGAAATTATATTGCAACCCTGTGTCAAAGATTTGTTAAATCCTGCCGGCCGGCGTGGCCGAGCGGTTCTAGGCGCTTCAGACTGCGACCGTTACGGTCGCAGGTTCGAATCCTGCCTCGGGCATGCATGTGTGTGATGTCATTAGGTTAGTTAGGTTTAAGTAGTTGTAAGTTCTAGGGGACTGATGACCTCAGATGTTAAGTCCCATAGTGCTCAGAGCCATTTGAGGCATTTGTTAAATCCTCGTATTTTCAGTTTACTTGCGTCGATTGCAGTATTTTAGAAATTAAGCACTATTTTATAAATTACAACATTTTTCGCCTGGACGGTTGTTAAATGTATTGATTAAATTACAGTCGCGATTTCGGCTATAGTGTCGTTCTGACGTAACAGCTCACTATCGAGTGCGTCGATGCATACACATACCTGTATGTCCTAAAATTGTCGGGACTGGATTAACAAAAATAGAAAAAATTTAAGATAGTGGTTTTAACGCTTCAGGTGTTCTATATAGTCTCTACCCTCTTGACTACGACGCACAGCCCTATCATACCGCTTCGTAAAACTGTCAGAAAATCCATCTCGTGCATGAGAGTGACTTGAATGTCGATTATTTTTTCAAAGCGTTGACCTTTCATGTGATATTCTGCACTTTGTCGCTTTGTGGTAGGCTCGTGCTGATAACACCAAGTCTCGTCACCCTTGCTGATTTTTTTTACAGGCAATATTGTCCGCGTTTTACATTTCAGTCAAGTTGCGGCAGGCCTCAACGCGTTGTTGTTTTCGTTCGGGAGTCGAGTTGTGCTTGATACGCTTGGTACAAACTTTTATTTTCGTCAAAATATCCTGAAGAAAGTGTTAAATGTGGTGTCACCGCCAGACACCACACTTGCTAGGTGGTAGCCTTTAAATCGGCCGCGGTCCATTAGTATACGTCGGACCCGCGTGTCGCCACTGTCAGTGATAGCAGACCGAGCGCCACCACACGGCAGGTCTAGAGAGACGTCCTGGCACTCGCCCCAGTTGTACAGCCGACTTTGCAAGGAAAGGTTCACTGACAAATACGCTCTCATTTGCCGAGACGATAGTCAGCATAGCCTTCAGCTACATTTGCTACGACCTAGCAAGGCGCCGTATTCAATTGATATTTATTATATGAAGCATGTATCATCAAGAGCGATGTTCTACAATTGTGGATTAAAGTTAAGTATTACATCATCTACGTACTTTATTTACAATTCTCAAGATATTGTCCTGTTCCAGACCTCACGCCAGTCAGCGTGTAATTAAACGCGTGCATTTCGGCCTCCTCTAGAAACACTACATTAAACACTTGGCTTAACAGAAGGTCCTGCACTGTGATTTGTGACACAACAAGAGTGACACGCTATGGTCGCGCGTTCGCTACTTAACACTGCCTGCTCACAAATCATTGATCAAATGCACATACGCCGTCCACGCCATCGCCACAGTTACTGCTCTTTCGTCGCTTGTTTCCCTGGCATAGAATCGAAACTTTCTGCACTGACGAGTACACGTTGTCCTCGTCTCGGTCATGTTTAAATAAGCTGTGGGTGACAAAAATCAGGGGATAGCGATATGAACGTGTGCACGTGGTGGTAGTATCGCGTACACAAAGTATAAAAAAAGAAACGCACTGGCGACGCTGTCATTTGTGCTCAGACGATTCATGTGAAAATGCTTCCTATATGATTATGAGCGCACGACAGGAATTAATAGACTTTGAACACTGAAAGTTAGTTGTAGCTAGACGCATGGGACTTTCCATTTCGAAAATCAGTTCAATATTTCGAATTCCACATTGCCAAGAGTATTGCAAGAATACCAGAATCAGGCATTACCCCTCAGCGCGGGCAGTGCAGTAGCCGATGCCCTTCACTTAACGGCCGCGGGCAGTGGCGTTTGCGAACAGTTGTCCGTGCTAAACAGACAAGCAACACTGCACGAAATAGCCGCAGAGATCATTGTGGGATGTACAACGAACGTATCCGTTAGGACAGCGAGGCGAAGTTTGACGTTAATGGGGTATAGCAGCAAACGAGCATCGCGAGTGCCTTTGCTAACTGCACGACATTGGCTGCAACGCCTCTCTTGAGCTCATGACCATATCGGTTGGACCTAGACGTTTGGTAAACCGTGGCCTGGTGAGACGGTTCCCTATTTCAGCTGGTAAGAGCTGATAGCAGCGTTCGAGCGTGGCGCAGATCCCACGAAGTTATGGACCCAAATTGTCAACAAGGCATTGTGTAAGTTGGTGGTGGCTCCACAATGGTGTAGGCTGTGTTTACATGGGATGGATTGGGTCCTCTGGTCCAGTTGGACTGATCATTGACTGGAAATGGTCATTTGCAGCCATTCATGGGCTTCCAAGGTCACAAACAGCGATAGAATTTTTTTTTGGATGACAGTGCCTTATGTCACTGAGCCACCAGTTGTTCGCGATCTGTTGAAGAACATTCTGGATAATTCGACTGAATGAATTTGCCACTCAGATCGCCCGCCATGAATCCCGTCGAACATTTATGGGACATAATCGAGAAGTCTATTCGTGAACAAAATCATGTACTGGCAACACTTTCGCAATTACGGGCAGCTATAGAGGCAGTGTGGCTCAGTATTTCTGCAGGGGACTTGCAATGACTTGCTGAGTCCATGCCACGCCCACGCCAAGCTGCAGCACTACGCCTGGTAAAAGGAGATCCGACTCGACATTAGGAGGTGTCCCACGACTTTTGTCACGTCAGCGTAATGCTTCAGGTGTTCTGCATAGTCTCTGTCCACTTTACTGCACTCCACAGAACCATCCACCTTTCGTGTGAATCTGTCAGAGAAATCACTATTTGGGATGTTGTTCAACTCGTGCATCAGATTGGCTTGAACGTCGATCATGTCTTCAGAGCGCTCACCTTCCATGTGAATTTCTGTATTTTGTCGTTTTGAGGCACACTCGTATTGCTGACACCAAATCTCGTTGCTCAGCACCTGCGATTTTTTAAGTTTTGCAGGAAACTGTCATCGTCTCGCGTCAAGTCGCTGTTGTCCTCCCACGCGTCGTTGTATTTGTTCGTGTCCGAGTTGTGCGGGATAAACTTTGTACACATTTTCTTCTTCGTCAAAACATTCTGGAGAACACCTTAAACACTTGCTGAGAAACGTTGCCTCACTGTGATATGCGACACAACGCTGACACAGTCGTCGCTTGTTCACTGCTTAACGCCGCCTACTCACAAATGACTAATCAAATGCACATATTAATTTGTTAACAGTTGTCAGTTCAAGCCGCTGTACTTATGGCGCGCCGGCCGAAGTGGCCGTGCGGTTAAAGGCGCTGCAGTCTGGAACCGCAAGACCGCTACGGTCGCAGGTTCGAATCCTGCCTCGGGCATGGATGTTTGTGATGTCCTTAGGTTAGTTAGGTTTAACTAGTTCTAAGTTCTAGGGGACTAATGACCTCAGCAGTTGAGTCCCATAGTGCTCAGAGCCATTTGAACCATTTGAACTTACGGCGCAGGGGTCGCTTATTTGCCTGGAATAAAATCTGAACTTTTTGGACGGGCAGTGTACGTCCTCCTCGTTTCATTCATGCTTTCATTTGGTATTCCGTACGCACAATGGAACAGGATTCCTCCTCATCGTAGCAGATTGTATAGTAATTTTTGTTGATTTCATTTTATCACTGTGTGCACACTAAATGCATACACGTACGTAAACAAGACTGACACGAAGACAGAATGCTCGTAAGTGGAACTCGTATGCGCTGCCGCACTTCATAGTGAGCTGCCACTCGAGAATTGCACAGTAGTCGAACACAATACCATAAAAAAATTTAACAACAGTTCAGGCGGAAAAGGTGTCATTCCTCGTAAGTACTTTGTCAACTCTCTGGTTAAAAGAAATGAAAATTCATCCTTCATCATATTCGACGTAGAGGCCATACAGTGCACTTGGATTGATCTTGAGAAAAGATAAACGTTTGTGAAAATGGTAATGCCTGGGAGGACATACGTGACTGAAGACCATAGACTGCGTACATCGTTATTCACAAATGACAATAAATTACAAAATTGTACTTGATATGTGCTTCTGAGAGTTCAGAGCGGCAATTTGTCTCCAGAGATCGTGACATTGCTTCAAGCATTTGTTCTAGATATGTCACGTTCCATGCAGTTTGTATGTCAGACCTCAATGCAACGGCTGTTGTTGCACGATCTTAGCGAGGAAACAGCCATACCAGAGACTTATTCTCCGAAGAAGGGTTCCTCAGTCGTCAGCACATGTTCTGAGAGTTGGAACGTGAACACGTTTGGTGACAGAAATTTCCGAAGCTCTGCATGCTACAGTCTCAAGGTGTGATACGTCCGCGTCACGTCGAACATACGCTTGACATGGTGCCAGCTCGTTAAGAGATTTGCACGCCAAGGTCATTGGGTGACTCATTGCTCGGTAGTCTGTCTGGAATCGCTACACACGTCCTTCGTGACTGAGTACCTGTAACGGGCGCTACTCAGCTCAGAAGCTGTGCTCGTCGCGGCGGTTTCGCGTAAAGTAAACAGTCGAACAACACACACAGTAACTGCAAAGGTTTCACAATCGTGGGCTACAACTTGTGATCCACGCTGTGTGTAGTTTCGTATCAGTGGAAGGACACTGTTGCTACTGTCCCGCGACTAAGGAAGTGATTTCTAGAGGCAGGAGAGCTTTCAAAGGAAGACGAAAAGATAAATCCAAGCGCTTTGCTGTAAAATACATGACGGAGTCCATACCTGTGGCTACACTTTTCACAGTGTGCACGAACACGATAAAAATAAAAGTAGGTTGCAAACGAAGCCAACCACAAGGTAGAAACTAGGATGGACACGACAAAACGTGGAAGAAAGCAAGATTATGGTAGATCTGAACTTCGACGTGTATCAAATAGGAGTTTGTTTTTGCCATATTTGACAGAGAGTAGCCAGCGAGCAGCACACATTTCAACAGTGACGATTATTGGTCGAGCTGTCGTATATATAGCCTGTGACAGTCCTGGTTTCGACTGCATAGTCATTGTCAACAGCAAATGAGATAAGTCGTCGACTAAGTTCAGGTAATAATGTTAATATGTCGAGCGTCGTCATGTACGCCAAACGCCTACCACAACGCTTTAATAAACTTTGTCACCCAGAAAACATCAGAACCCTAGGAAAATCAGGGTTGCCAGATTAAATATCTACTGCTTAGTAATGAGCTGACCTACTGACCTTGTTTTTTATGCATCAATTATATAGTCAACTGAGTTGATATAATGTGCAAATAGTAGGGTACATCGTTGAGGTTGTTCATGGAAAACATTGAGACACGCACTTTTTTCAGTCTGTGCTTCAAATTCGAAATTTTTAAAATAATATTAACTTTCTTCAAGATATATTACAAACCTCAGTTCGTGCACAGTAACTCTTTTGTCATAGTATTAAGTGTAAATAACAATAAGCAGCATTTGGCTTTGCAAGTATTACTTTTTACCTTTACCTCAAGATGACTTCAGCGGATAAAAATGTCAAATTTGACAAACGTCAAGTCCTGGAAGGGCGGAGGGGGATTATGCAGACAATTTCAGATGTTTGTGAATTCCTAAAGGACTAAACTGCTGAGGTCATCGGTCCCTAGACTTACACACTACTTAAACTAACTTATGCTAAGAGCAACACACACACCCATGCCCGAGGAAGGGCTCGAACCTCCAGCGGGAGAGGCCGCGCAATCCGTGACATGACGCCTCAAACCGCACGGCCTCTCCGCGCGGCTTATGTAGACAATTTAATCTCAACTTGATTTTTGTTTAAAATGTTCACAAATCCGACAAAAATTCATCGGCAAAGAATGAAATGAAAATACCACTTACACATATCATCTACGTCCAACATTAAAGGAAATTAGTAATTAAGAACCACGTGCATTCCTTGAAAAATTATTCCTAACTATGTGTGGTTGACCTGTAGGTCAGAAATGTAAACAAATGAGAGCTGAAAACAGCTATCAATTAATTTTTCTTAAGGCATATTTCTATTTCACTGTTAAATGCCTTTTCAGTGAGAAGAATTACAAGAGGCAACTTGGATGCACAAATATGGTGATATATCCGTATTCCCTTACTGTAAACAAAAAGACAACTTCAGTGAAGTAAAATACAATATGCAAGCAATAATAAGACACATTTAATAATTTTTATACATATACCATTGTACATAGACATCATAAGTCTGCACATTACTCTTTCATAAACGAATTTTCTCTTTTAAATCTCCAGATAGTGAAACAAAAAATTTAATTGTGCCTGGCTGAAACTTTATTTTGAACGCACCGATAAAAGGTGTTACTTTCCATTACTGTTTTGAATACCACCATCATTCCATCATCCTTTATACTAAAAGAAGATGAAGAAACCGTACATTTGCTCTGGTGTTTTGTCATCCGCTTCACAAGTCCAACTGGAGAATCTTTCACTCTTCAGCCACCTCTTTTTAAAGGCACAAATACCTTGAAAACGTTTTGTTTTTATGGGCGGAGAATCCATATTTTATGTTAAGCGCATAACATTCGTCTCCCCACATCTCTAACAATGAAATAATGAAACGTAATGTACCACAACATAGGTTTTCAAGTAGGTACATATTCCAGCTCAAGCCATCAGGTTCTATGTCATGAAGTAAGAAAGAAACTGTCGAAACGTAAAGGAAAACCTCCAAAAACACGAAGATTAGAGCAAAAGACTGAAACTGAAATTTTTAGGAATCAGGACGAAGAAACAGTTTCGACTGATTTCTGAGATAATATGACATCTGCAGAGACATGGAATTTCCTGAAGGAAATGTTAGTTAGAACAGCTGAGGGAGTACTCAAGGGTGCCAAAAAATTTAAGAATAAAAATAACTGGCTTACTAACGAAACCATACAAACCATTGAGGACAGAAAGGTACTGAAGATGAGAGGATTACAGGCAACTCAGCAGTGCCGCAAGTTATCGGCGTTAATACAGTTAAGCTGCCGAATCGACGGACGTAATTACATCAGTGAAACATGTGAGAGAACTGAGAAACTCCAGGATTTCAATGAGACCAGGTGCATGTCCAATGAAATAAGAAAACTAACAAAATCCTTCAAACGAAGAACATCGATTACAGAAGACGAAGATGGCACACCTCTGACCAACATTGAACTATCTGCTGTTCCGTGGAGAACATATTGCAACAACATATTGCAATAAAAATTGAAAATTTGGTCGTGCAAACATTCTAGGAGAGAAGCAACCTAGTATCTTAAAAGAAGAAGTCCGAAAAGCTATAGCTAAAATGAAAAATAACAAAGCACCTTAACATGAACGTATTACTGCTGAGATTTTGGTTTGAAAATCAAGCATGAAGTACGTAACAGCATATGGAACAACGGAACATTGATAGAGGACTGGACCATATCGGTAATTACTCCACTTTACAAGAAAAAAAAAATCCAGCGAGGTGGCGCAGTGATTAACACACTGGACCCGCATTCGGGAGTACGACGGTTCAAACCCGCGTTCTGCCATCCTGGTTTAGGTTTCCGTGGTTTCCCTAAATCGCTTTAGATAAAGGCCGGGATTGTTCCTTTGAAAGGGCACGGCAGACTTCCTTCCCCATACTTCCCTAATCCGATGACCTCGCTGTATGGTCCCTTCTCCCCCCCCCCCCTCCAAATCCACCGTCTTACCCACACCTTTAACCATTTTTTCATAAGAAAGGAAACCCACAGCCTTATAGGAACAACAAAACCATTTTTTTCATTTCAGATGCCAGCAAAATTCTTGTAAATGCCATCTATAAACGCCTGAGAACCTACTTAAGTAAATAAATATCCCAGAGCAAAGTGCTTTTGTCCATAATAAAGGAACACGAGAATAGATTCTCAGTGCGAGACAGCTAAAAGAAAAATGTAGGGAATTCAATTTCACATTAGTACTTTGATTCATCGACTACAGCAAGGCGTTCGATGGAAAGAACAGTGAAGCGTATTAGCAGAAATGGGCGTTCCTAATCATCTTCTTATCCCCACCAAATATCTCTGCTCTGATAATAAGGCAATAATCAGACGAGATAAAACTATTTTAAGTCCTTTTGAAACATGTAAAGTTGTTAGACAAAGGACCATCCTATCGCTTATTCTATGTAACAGTTATGGAGAATATGTAATGAAAAATACTCTTCATGGCTGGTGGGATCCCAATCGGAGGACAAAGAGTCAGTAATTTAATATTTGCTGATGAAATCACGCTGCGCATAGAATCACAAGTGGAAGTGAAGGATCTATTGAATAAAGTTAAGAGAAAAAATGAGCAACTTGGCTTGTCAATTAATAAGAAAAAAGACAAAGACCATGATAATTGAGAGAGGTGGGTCACTATTAGCTACTGATGTACTATCAGAATATGAAGAAGTTGATCACTTTGTCTAACTGGGCTCAGTGGTTTAGAAAGAGGGTGGCTGTACACAGGGAATACAACGCAGGATTTTTTTGCGTAGGGATGCTGCACCGAAACTGACGCTGGTTGGAAAGAACGAGCTCTGATCAGACATACTAAATTGAGAGCGCTGAAATCTCTGGAGTTTACAGCTTCCCTTTTGGCGCAAAAGGAGGGGACCACAAAAGAACTGACGCGCTTTAGATTTCAGTTGGTGCAGGATGTTGTGCACGAACTGACTCCTGGATTATTTCCCATAAATATTCGATGGGATTCATGTCGAACGCTCTGGGTGACCAAATCGTTCGCTCGGATTTTCGCGACTGTTCCTCAAACTCGTCGCGAATAGTTGTGGCCCCGTGACATGGCATCGTTGTTTGGGAACATGAAGTCTGTGGATGCAAATGGTCTCCAACTAGCCTAAAAATGTTCAATTGTGTGTGAATTCTTATGGGACTTCACTGCTAAGTTCATCAGTCCCTAAGCATACACACTACTTAACCTAAATTATCCTAAGGACAAACACACACACCCATGCCCGAGGGAGGACTCGAACCTCCGCCGGGACCAGCCGCACAGCAAGTAGCCAAACATAACAACAATCGGTTCTACATCTACATCTACATTGATACTCCGCAAGCCACCCAACGGTGTGTGGCGGAGGGCACTTTACGTGCCACTGTCATTACCTCCCTTTCCTGTTCCAGTCGCGTATGGTTCGCGGGAAGAACGACTGTCTGAAAGCCTCCGTGCGCGCTCTAATCTCTCTAATTTTACATTCGTGATCTCCTCGGGAAGTATAAGTAGGGGGAAGCAATATATTCGATACCTCATCCAGAAACGCACCCTCTCGAAACCTGGCGAGCAAGCTACACCGCGATGCAGAGCGCCTCTCTTGCAGAGTCTGCCACTTGAGTTTATTAAACATCTCCGTAACGCTATCACGGTTACCAAATAACCCAGTGACGAAACGCGCCGCTCTTCTTTGGATCTTCTCTATCTCCTCCGTCAACCCGACCTGGTACGGATCCCACACTGATGAGCAATACTCAAGTATAGGTCGAACGAGTGTTTTGTAAGCCACCTCCTTTGTTGATGGACTACATTTTCTAAGCACTCTCCCAATGAATCTCAACCTGGTACCCGCCTTACCAACAATTAGTTTTATATGATCATTCCACTTCAAATCGTTCCGTACGCATACTCCCAGATATTTTACAGAAGTAACTGCTACCAGTGTTTGTTCCGCTATCATATAATCTGTTGGACCAGAGGATGCAGTGCATTCCACCACTATGAAGCCATCATCAGCTTGCACAGTGTCTTATTGACTACTTGAGTTCATGGCTTCGTGGGGTCTGCGCCA
Organism: Schistocerca americana; assembly: GCF_021461395.2. Taxonomy (NCBI): domain Eukaryota; kingdom Metazoa; phylum Arthropoda; class Insecta; order Orthoptera; family Acrididae; genus Schistocerca; species Schistocerca americana. Next base: position 86,333,460 of record NC_060120.1, on the reverse strand, counting down.
CACTCTAACACTACCATCAGCTCTTACCAACTGAAATCTGGAATAATATGACCAGGTCACGCTTCTTCATTTGTCTATTTTCTACGGACTGACCGATATGGCCACGAACCCAGGAGAGGCGCTGCAGTAGATGTCATGCTGTTAGCAAAGGCATTCTCGTCGGTCGTCCGCTCCCAAAGTCCATTAACGCTCAATTTCGCCGCACTGTCCTAGCGAATACGTCTGTCGTACGTCCGACATTGATTTGGTTCAAATGGCTCTGAGCACTATGGGACTTAACTGATGAGGTAATCAGTCCCCTAGAACTTAGAACTGCTTAAACCTAACTAACCTACGGACATCACACACATCCATGCCCGAGGCAGGATTCGAACCTGCGACCGTAGCGGTCGCGCGGTTCCAGACTGTAGCGCCTAGAACCGCTCGGTCACACGGCCGGCGACATTGATTTCTGCTGTTATTTCACGTAGTGTTGCTTGTCTGTTACCACTGACAGCTCTATGCAAAGGTCGCTGCTCTTGGTCGTTAATTAAGGCTGTCGGCCAGTGCGTTATCCTAGTGAGAGGTGATAACTGAAATTTGGGATTTCAGCACCCTGTCGACACTGTGGATCTTGAAATATTAAATTTCTTAACTATTTCAGAAATGCAATGTCCCACGCGTCTAGCTCCAACTACCATTCCGTGTTCAAAGTCTGTTAAATCCCGTCGTGCGGCCATAACCACGTCGGAAACTTATCACCTGACTCCAAATGACAGCTACACCACTGCACTGTCCTTTTATACCTCGTGTACGCTATACAGAGCAGGGACGCATTGACCCGTTACATTTTCGTTTATTTTAAGAGCTGTGAACTGGCTGCCCTACAAATAGGTGGCGGGGTTGTCTCAGCAGCCATTATGCTACGAGCCATTTGCCAAGTTTCTGCTCCCAGCGTCATCATCAGAAGTGCCACCTTTTGCAGTGTCCGATCAGTAAAGTTCCACGACTTTAAGACCGATAGTAGAACGCGGTCTGATTTAAGGAAAAGAAGAACAGTCACAAATTGTGAACAGCGATGGTTGCTTCTCTGAGCTGTATTTCCACATTTCGCAAGTGTATTAGTTGTCATATTCAGTTCCCTTGTTTAATAGCAGATGTCTCGCTACGAGAAAGGCTAGTTGTACACGATATGTCTGTGCCTATTAAAAAACCTAAGTGCACTGGTGCACGACTCCAGACTTTTCTTTCTGCTTCACTGCTGTGAAGACCACGCGAACATTTACTCCCCTCTCCTAATGACTTACGGAATTGGTTTAGTGGTAAGTCCAATTTATTACAACTGCTTTATACACAGCCTTATTAATTTTTTCTAGGGCTTTCACAGGACCCGGCACCTTAAGGAGCAGTACAATCGCGTTATTTATTGGTTTGATACTACCCAACATAATCTCTTAGCGCCAGAAAATATTTGTTCTGACTACTGATTAATATCAGTTAATTGCATGAATAGCTTTTCCTTTATCGCCGATCTTTGTTGGACGCCTGTATTTGTTTCCTTACGTCCACTCACGCGAAAGAGAAACCGTTGTTCAGTCACGCTATTACCAAGCAGTGAAAAGGAAGGGAGAGTAGGGTTTAACGTCCTGTCGACATTGAGATCTTTAGAAGTTGAACACATAATTGAACCAGGAAGGCCGGCCGGAGTGGCCGAGTGGTTCTAGGCGCTACAGTCTGGAACCGCGCGACCGCTACGGTCGCAGGTTCGAATCCTGCCTCGGGCGTGGATGTGTGTGATGTCCTTAGGTTAGTTAGGTTTAAGTAGTTCTAAGTTCTAGGGGACTGATGACCTCAGCAGTTAAGTCTCATAGTGCTCAAGAGCCATTTAAACCAATTTTTCAACCAGGAAGGAGAAAAAATAGCAGGCATATTTTGAGGAAATTCACTTTCCGTTTTCTAGCGCTTATCCCCGCTGTTTTCATGATTTGGCAAATCTGGTTTTTAATAGCTTTGTGGCCGGATTCCTTCCACATCTCTACATCCATCAGTTCACCTAAATAGCCCTTTGCACACCCAGATATTTGCACCGACTTCTCCGTATAGATGGTGTTTGCACAAATAAATTGTTGCGTCTAAATGAATCGTCGACTGAAAAATTTGGCTGTGTTACTGTCTGTGTTCGGTCTGTGCGGAGTCTGACGCTGATCAGACGTGCAGACATACGACGTGCTTCAATACTTCACGTATGGCACGATGTGTTTCCGGAATGTCTTAGCTCAACAATCAAAGTGATACCAGAGCAGAAAATTTCGGATAAGCGTAGCTCTGCCAGTTTCTAAGTACGTCAATATTACTGTAAGTCTTTCATAAGGACTTCTGATTTTTTTCATTACAGTGTCATTTATCCTGATACAGGGTGACCAAGGAGGAACAGTCAGTATTAAGGAATATGACAGGAACGATCATTCGAAGCAAAAAAGTCTAGTAAACATGAGATCGAAAACGTACGTCTTGAGAACTACGACCACTTCTTCAGTAGAAGAGATGTGTTTACCGCTAGCGAAGGTGAACTTGTGTTCCTAGCTCTTAAGGCATTGATTTTAGAACCCATGTTTGCTTTGAATCGTTATCCCTTCGTTCCCCTGAATTTGACCATTCCTCCTGGGACACCATGTATACCGTGTAACATACTGCAACAACACAACAATGTCTCTTCGTCCTAGGTAGTTAAGCCAATACCCTTTTACAATTCTTAGCTCCTCAAAAGACTAACTGCGACAGCATTACACTCTTTAGAAGCCACTCTTTTGTCCATCTTCTCAGGACCTATCATTTTATAGCTTTCGACGTTATGCCTCTAGACAGAATAATTACCTTATTAGCAGACTTACATAATTTGGCCATGGCCAGAAGAAAATACTATTCACTCTCGAGATACTGATTAAGGGCTGTGCGAAAGCTGCATCGTTGGTGGAAGATGTAAAAGCGAATTAAACACCGAAGACCAGAAGTGCAGACGGTCATTGCAAACACGATCTGGTCAGACAAACCTGAGCGTGGGAAGGGCTCTTTAGAGAGAGAAGTCGTATGCGCAGTATGTGTGTCTGAATCGTGTAAACTGGGTTCTGAATGCTATCGTATTTGACTGTTTGTAAAAGTAAAGTGGTGTGGCATCGTTGGCTGGGAGACCGCGAGGGGTGGGGTTTTACTATGCTTTGCGCGCACCGGCACCTTTCCATTCACGAACTACAGATCACTGTAGGCTAGCAGGTGTGTGTAGTGCGGCGTCATGTATGCGTTGTATGATCGTGAGATAAGGGAGAGGGTGACACCCAGTGCTAGCACACGGTCTACTCCTCTCGAATACCAAAAATGGTTCAAACGGCTCTGAGCACTACGGGGCTTAACATCTGAGGTCTTCAGTCCCCTAGAACTTAGAATTACTGAAACCTAACTAACCTAAGGACATCACACACATCCATGACCGAGGCAGGATTCGAGCCTGCGACCGTAGTAGCAGCGCGGTTCTGGACTGAAGGGCCTACAACCGCTCGGCCACCGCGGCCGGCCTCTCGAATAGCACCAACGGCCGATGAGCTCAACGTCCCTATGCGACAGTCGGATCATCACCAAAAGTATCGCATGAGACACTTTAGATACGTTTGGAATTTAATCTACTTCTACATACATACTCTCCAAGCCAACGTACAGTGCTTGGCAGTGGGTACTCTGTACCACTACCAGTCATTTCGTTTCCTGTTCCACTCATAAATGGAACGAGGTAATAATGACCACCTGTATGTCTGTATACGAGCCCTAATTTCTCGTATCTTACATTCGTGGTACTTACGTGAAATGTATGTTGGCGGCAATAGAATCCTTCTGTAGTCAAATTCAAATGCCGTTTCTTTAAATTTTCTCAATAGTGTTCCACAAAAAGAATGTCGCCTTCCCTCCAGGGATTCCCATTTAAGTTTCCGAAGCATCTCCGTAACACCTGCGTGTTGTTCGAACGTACCGGTAGCAAACATAGCAGCCCGCCACTGAATTTCTTCGGTTTTCCTCTAATCAGACCCATTCGGGAGAACAAACACTCGAGCAGTACTCAAGAATCGGTTGCACTAGCATTCTGCATGCTGTCTCCTTTACAGATCAACCACACTTACACAAAATGTTCCCTGCGCATAAAATATTTTTATACCGGGGACGGACAAAACATCGAAACACCAAAAAACAACACATTGCCATGTCTAATGCCGTGTAGAGGAACCGTTGGCATTCAAAACAGCTTCCAATTGTCTCAGGAAGGACTGATCCAGGACACTGGTGCTAAGTCTGGTGATCAGAAACTAGGCGCTACCGCCCATCCCCCTCTTTATCGGAAAGCCAAAGGAAAAGTAACCTACAGTGCATGGTACATCTGGGCTGTTACACATCCAAGTACCGGCCACTACTGACACTGGTTAACTTTGGTGATGTGACGGTAACCGCTGTATTCAAAGAGGCAAGGCCATGAGTCAACTGTTTGTATATCATACATTTATCGAGGCCGTGACGCAGCCCCAAATTTGCCAAAACGAGCGTTCAAAGCCACCGTAAAACTGTGTCTAGGCTGGCCGGTGCAGTAGACCAACAGTCGTTAATCCGAAATCAGGTGTGGCTTACCTCTCTGTCTCGCACGCTAGAGCGCTGTGCGTTAAGGCGTACGAGCAGGTCACCATTTTTTAAAGAAAACCACGTCGGCAATTCCTCAACTGGTTTAGGGAGACAGTCCTCTGGAATAAGGCTGCCTTGTCACAGTCATGCCGCAATCACTCTCAATTTAACAAGGTGACAAATCGCTTCACTTCCTTTCACAATTGCGTTGCCGTTTGACCTTGCTGTGGCGGTGATCACATGAGCTCCATTCAGCTAAGGCACCCGTGGTGTAGGGGTAACTTCTTCGATGACCAATTAAAATGTCCTTGGTCCAGTGATCGAAAGCCCGGCACCACTTAAATTTTGAATAAAAATCAGCAATGGCCGAAGACATTCGGGATAAGAAGTCACCCTCACTCGGCCTCTTCGGAAAGAGGTTTAGGGCAATCTCTTGCCGTTGGGGTGGGAAACTGCCCCTAAAGACGGAAGAATCAGCAATGATCATTGGCATGCGGATGCATAAAGCAATGGAAACCACTACATTAAAGACACATTAGTGTGTCCACAGGCATGTAGCCTGGAACTGAAAAAAATATCGTGACAATCACTCAATTGGTAAAAGATACCGCACTAGTTTCCCATTCGGATGTCCAGGAGGGGACTGCAAAAAGGGAGGTGACCATGAGAAAGAGACTGAATAACCAACGAAAGGATAACGTTCTGCAAGTCGGGGTGTGTGAAATGTCAGAAATTTAAACGTTGTAGGGAAGCTAGAAAATCTTAAAAGCAAAATGCTAAGGCTCAATCTAGATACAGGGGGAGGGAGGGGGGGGGGGGGGGGGAGATCAGTGAAGTGAAATGGGAAAAAGACAAGGATTTCTGATCAGATGACTGTAGGATAATATCAGCAGTAGCAGAAAATGGCATAACGGGAGTAGGATTCGTTATGAACAGAAAGGTAGGGCAAAGAGTGAGTCACTGTGAACATTTCAGTGATAGGGTTGTTCTCACCAGAATCGACGGAAAACCAACACCGATAACTAGTACACGTATATATGCCGAAGTCTAAACCGAAGGTGAAGAGAGAGAGACATTATACTAGAATATTGAAAAGGTAATTTAGTACGAAAAGGGAGATGAAAATCTAATAGTCATGGGGAATTAGAATGTCGTTGTATGATACTAGGAGTGAGAGGGGAGATAGACGAATTGAGTTTTGCAATAAATTCTAGCTACTAATAGCGAAGACTCTCAAAAGGAGGAGGTATATTTGGAAAAAGGCTGGGAAGTGTGCGAAAATTTCAGTTAGATTACATCATGGTCAGGCAGAGATTCCGAAATCAGATACTGGATTTTAAGGTGTACCTTGGAGCAAATATAGACTCAGATCACAATTTAGTACTTATGAAGAGTAGGCTGAAATTAGCCAGGAAAAATCAGTGCGCAAAGAAGTGCGATGCAGAAGTGCTACGGAACGAGGAGATATGCTGAAAGTTCTCTGAGACTGTTGATACTCTGATAAGAAATAGCTCAATATGTAGTTCACTTGATGAGGAATTGACATCTCTGAAAAGGGCACTTACAGAAGTTGGGAAGAAAAACACAGGTATAAAGAAGGTAGCTGCGAAGAAACCATGGGTAACAGAAGAAATATTTCAGTTGATCGATGAAAGAAGGGAGAACAAAAAGTTCAGGGAAATTCAGGAATACAGAAATACGAGTCACATACGAATTAAATAGACAGTAAGTACAGAAATCGAAAGGAAATGGTTGTCGTAACGAATGACTAAGCATACAGAAAAATCAAAACTACCTTCGGTGAAATTAATAGCAGGAGCGGTAACATTAAGAGTGCAATGGGAATTCCGCTGTTAAAAACAAAGGAGAGAGCAGATAGGTGGAATGAGTAAGGCCTCTATGAGGGGGGAAGACTTGTCTGGTGACGTGACAGGAGAAGATACGGGAGTCGATATACGACAGAGGATCCAGTATTAGAATCAGAAATTGAAAGAGCTTTGGAAGAATTACGATCGAATAATAAGATATAGACAATATTCCATCAGGATTTGTAAAATAGTTGGGGGAAATGGCAAAAAAAAAACGACTTTTGACGTTGGTGTGCAGAATGTATCAGTCTGGCAATATACCATCTGAGTTTCGGAAAAACATCAGCCACACAATTCCGAATATTGCAAGAACCGACAAGTGTGAAAATTATCGCAGAATCAGCTTAACAGGTCATACATCCAAGTTGGTGACTAGAATAATATACAGGACAATGGAGAAGAAAACTGAGGATGCGGTAGATGACGACCAGTTTGGCTATAGGAAAGATAAAGGTGCCAAGGAGGGAGTTCTAACGTTGCGGTTGATTATGGAAGAAATTCTAAAGAAAAATCAAGACACGTTCATGGGATTTGTCAATCTGGAAAAAGCGTTCGACAGTGTAAAGTGATGCAAGGTGTTCGAAGCTCTGAGAAAAATAGGGATAAGATAGGGAAGGATGGGTAATATACAAACAATGTGCATGAACCCAGAGGGAATAGTAAGGGTGGGAGGCGAAGAACGAAGTGGCCAGATTAAAAAGTGTGTAAGACAGGGATGTAGTCTTTCTCTCCTACTGTTTAGTCTGTACGTCTAAGAAGCAATTACGGAAATAAAAGAAAGGTTCAAGAGTGGAACTAAAATTCAAGATGAAAAGACATCAATGATAAGATTCTCTCTTGACATAACTATCCTCAATGGAACTCAAGAAGAATTACAGGATATGTTGAATAGAATGAACTGTCTAATGAGTACAGAATATGGGTTAAGAGGAAACTGAAGAAAGACGAAATTAATGAGAAGCAGCAGAAATGAGAACAGCGAGAAACTTAATATCAGAACTGGGCTTCACGAAGTAGATAAAGGAATTCCACTACCTAACCCATGACGAACGGAGCAAGGAGGATATCAAAAGGGGACTATCACCGGCAAAAACGGCATTCCTGGCCTAGTACGAAACATAGGCCTTAATTTGAGGAAGAAATTTGTAAGTTTGGAGCACAGCATTATACTGTAGTGAACCATGCGCTGTGGGAAAACCAGAAAAGAAGAGAATCGGGGCACTGGAGATGTGGTGCTAAACAAAAATATTGAAAATTAGTTGGACTGATAAGGTAAGGAATGATGAGGCTCTCCAGAGAATCGGCGAGGAAAGGAATATATGGAAAACACTGACAAGAAGAAGGACCAGGATGGTAGGACATCTGTCAATGTGTCAGGGAATAACTCATGGTACTAGAGAGAGGTGTAGAGGGTAGAAACTATAGAGCAGGGCCGGCCAGAAATTCTGCACGCGTGCGGTGCTTCTGCACATGTGCAACTTCCGGGTCACAGCGTGCACGCCGCAGCCGTCAGCGTTCATGTAGTGCATGTTTCTACCCACAGATGTCGCTTTGTCCACTTGCTGGGGTACACTGTACCGGCGCATTCTAGTGCTCTTTCCACAGCTTGCAAGCCAGCCATGGGAAGGTATTTCGCGTATTAAACATTTAAAATACTGTCATAGTCTTCTCATTGAGACGTCTAGTTTTATGTTAACAGTTTAACCCAGTAAGACAAGTAATACAGTTAACAACAGGCAGCTTGACTGACGGCACGTAAATACGAGTAATGTTTTTGATATAGTATTTAAGAAAGAGAGCACTTAGCGACTTCCAACGAACCTTGTTCATGATTTCAAATAACATTAAACTAATGCAAAGTTTCCTATAACTAATTCTCGGTGTCCTCAATTACACCCACATAATTTCTGTCTCACTGACCTCTGAACAAAATGATAACCGCAGACCTCTCGATGATCACCTGTTATTTAATACCATTATTGCTACATCTTTCATCAGCTCCGTCTGAAATCTGCATAAAAAATAATAACCTTAAATGTAAATATACATTGGAACAATCGGTTTAATGACCAACTTTCCTGATAATAATGTAACATGGAGCAGAATGAGGCACTAATGCACAGTTAGTAAACAATAATTTTTAATTATGAAAGGAATAAATCCAAACACGTTTATCACTGGTCATGAGAAATGATAATCGAGTTGATGTGTCTCATCCATTTTCTTAAGGACATTTAATTTTGCTTGCCGTTCTTCACTCTCGAGTACACTACACTCGTCTTTGTGATATGTATTGTAGTGTCTTTCAATTGAAAATTTACGCTGGCCGCCTATTATTCGGCGGCATAGCAAACACTGTGAGTTTTCACCAGCGGGTACAAAAAAGAATCGCAGTTCCCAGTCATTTTTAAACGACTGAGAACATAGATCTCCCGTCCTTTGCTTTTTCACAGTACCTGCCATTTCTCAGTACTCCTCTGTTAAGGTTACGGTTACCAGGGGTAAACGAGACTGGGTATGTTGTGTTCTTGCTTGTACCACATAAACAGGGAAGTCGAGCCGCCGCCGTTCATTTAGGACACATGTCTAATAACAGATGTCGCTGTCGCTCGCTGTCGCACACGTGCGCACATGTGCAGCACTTCCGCACGTCTGCACACTGTGCAGCGTTTGGCCGGCCCTGCTATAGAGGAAAACGAGGAAAACAGAGATAGGAATACATCCAGCAAATAACTGACTTAAGAGGCAAGTACTACTCTGAGATGAAGAGGTTGGCACAAGAGAATAACTCTTCGCGGGCATAATCAATCCAGTCAGAAAACTGATGACTCAAAGAAAAGGGTCCCAAATTGATGAATAATCAGTCGAAGAAGCCCTTTGTAAACAACTTCTTTGGCGGGTGAATTACATTTCCTTAAGATTCTTCCTATGAATCTGTCTCGCATCCGCTTTTCCTGCTATTTGTTTTATGTCGTCATTCCACTTAAGGTCGCTCCGGATAAATATTCCTAGATATTTCACGGTGGTTACTTTCTCCAGCAATTTGGCGTCAGAAGTGTTATTTGTACAGGAATGGATTTCTTTTCCTATGTTTTTGTAGTATGTTGCATTTATTTACAATCAGGGTCAACCGCCACACCCTGCACGGTGTACGCCCTTCTTCAAATCGTTGCTGTTTTCTGCCTTCCAGTGTGGGACAGTGTCAACGCCTTTCTGAACCTGAGGAACACATCAACCTGACCGCCGATGTGTATACGCAGTGGACCTCATGGAGAAAAAGAGCAAGCTGAGTTTCGCAAGATCTCTGTTTGCGCAATCTATGGTGATTTTTGTAGAGGAAATTTTAGTTCTCTGAAAACGTTGTAATACATGAGCATAAGACATGTTACATAATTCTACAACAAACTGATGGCAACGATATCCTTACTCGTTATAAAAATGGATGTGTGTTTGTATGCGTGTTCTACGTCTCCTTCTAAACCACTGGACTGATTTCAAATAATGTTAGTCCACATATCCCTTACTGCCAGGGAACAGTCTCTGTGGGAGTAAGAACCACACACCTATCATAGCTCAGGGGATATGATGTCATAAGCAATGAGATGTGTGGAAACCGCGACGTCATACCTGACGTTTAAATTTATTACTTCCGTGCTACTAGCTCTATTCGCAATAAACTTCGGTGACGGTATCCAAATACGTCGCTAAATGGACCTACAAAATTTTATCACGGTACTATAAGTAGGTCAGACTATGAGACGTCATAAACATGGAGAAGCTTGAAAAAGCTGCCGCATTGTGCATGGCGTTTAAATTTGTCATTTATTCTCAACATATTTGGCAGGAAGTTTTCATATATGCCACTAACTGTACCTACACTAATATAATACTGTACGACACATAGTTCAAGACACATATCATAAACACTGAGACGCGTGAAAAAATGCCGCATCATGCGTACAATTGTAATACATTCGTTCTTTACTCTTAAGAAACAACTACAGACGAGTCAGCTTAAAGGGAATCGTTGACACCTTGCAAGATCACCTCGCTTCTAAACTGATACTGTTATTACTCAGCTTAGCCGGAAGTCCGTAGAGGATGGTATATGTGACGTGCGGTGTAACTGGTCAGCATTTCCAACCGGAATTTGCGAGTGTAAGTCGGACCTTCCTTGATCCGCCTTGATGGGTCGTGTCGTCGGATTTCCTCCTACCTGTGCATGGTGCAGCTCTCGTAGATGTCCCGTGAAGATTCTTCATAGGTGCATTGGATGTACCTGTCGGTGGAAGCTAATTATCTGAAATTGCTGTCGATCAACTTTGGGGTATCTATTTACTCGAAAGTAACATTCAGAATGCCGTAATATCACTATTGTTCCTATTAGATCAATAATGAAACACTCATGTCACAAACTACTCGTAACCGAGAGCATGGCTACCCTCGAACAAGACAGGAAGAGCTCTTAACGCCGACTGACTTTGGCGCGCAGTCCATATCTCCTACTAGTTTCGTCACAGTTCGTGGATTACCGATCAAGTTCGTACTTACTAAGATATGCATTTGCTAATGAACGGGTGTGAATTTTAACAAGGCAACATTATGATAAATAGATTTAAACATCCAGGGGCTCCTCCTAGTATTCATGCTGTCATGAATGACTTTATTAAATATAAATAAACAAAATTGGTGGCTTTGGCACCAAGATGGCGGTACTTCCCGTCGTGTATATTTCCCAGGCTGACGCTAGTTACTACGGTCCAGCGCCAAACCCCAACCCACTACGCGCGACATATGGTCGCTACGTCACCTAGCCAGCCAGCGTGGGAAATGCTCTCCGACTCATGGCCTGCTACGGACTACAGCACTTCCTAACTATCGTGAATACATCAGTAAGAGACAATAATTTATTAAAACTGGTAAAATGTCTTCCTCACGTAAGAGGCACCTTAGAACCTGCCTACGCTTTTGACAACACTCAAGCGCGAAGCGCCAACACTGTAGGCAAGGACAATAGCTGTCTACAGAGATATGAAGAGGTGTTGCCATAGAGACTTTTACAAAGCCTCTTTGTAGACAGGCAAAGCAGCTGCTCCCAGCGTACGGAAATAAACATTACAGAGAATTTGCAATTTGCATCATGTGTTGTTGTTGTTGTCTTCAGTCCAGAGACTGGTTTGATGCAGCTGTCTATGCTACTCTATCCTGTGCAAGCTTCTTCATCTCCAAGTAACTACTGCAGCCTACATCCTTCTGAATCTTCTTAGTGTAGTCATCTCTTGGTCTTCCTCTACGATTTTTACCCTCCACGCTGCCCTCCAATACTAAATTGCTGATCGCTTGATTTGCATAGTATGATTCTTAAGTTGGACACTGTATTTTTACATTCGTGCACTGTACATATTCCTTTGTACGACTTCCGTCATTTCAAAGTTGTTCTCACGAATATATGGAATGAAATTTTTCTGCAAACACAATTAACTTTTCGTTTTCGTTTCTAATAGAAAGTTGGTAAAGTGAATATCGGGCAACGGTAAGTTTAGCAGCCAGCAGGAGCATAATTATGTGCGTCTGTCCTAAGTTTTGAGGCTCAGGAATGACGCGCTATTTATTCCAGTCGCCAAGTACTCTTCGTTGTTCTGGCAACCAATGATGAACTGCAAATAGGATGGGAGAAAATTATTTCGCATAATCCCTGAGCAAACATAAAAGCAAAATGAACCAAAGGAGTTCTATGGTCTTGCAATAAAGTCCACTAAAACAGTTCTTTACTCACGAGAGAAAGTTCGCAAGAGATGTACGCAGGATTCACATGACGGGATATCCCTATACAAGGAAAAGAGACGGTGGAATACGACGCAGCCATTGTCGGTTATCGTGGTCCCCGCAGAAATGAGGCGTTTCCTTCCTGGTCGGAACTTGGGCTGCGGAAGAATGACGATGACTGTACAACTTGCGGATGCGGTGTGGGACGTGGCGCAATATGTCCACCGTCTGGTAGTAGCAATGGCTTGCGCAAGCTCTATGTCCGCGAAGACGGTGGGACGCATGTCAACGGAGCTCAACTTACGGCATTTTTACAAGGGCAGTAGATACTGTATATTGCCAGTAAATGCAGCTATTCTGTATTCCTCGTTGCTAAAAGCATAATCCGGCAATATTGTTGGCCACACAAATGGCACTGGCATGTGCGGCAACAGTGCCGTGAACTCCTGCCTCTCATTGTTTGCGGCATTATATTTCCCATAGACCATAGATAACATAGAATGCGCGTGACGTCATTTTACTGAAACCAACATCTAAATTACGTGACTCGGGGCATGAAACCGAGTATGTCATTACGAATTTATAGCGCACAATTTATGACATTGTTGTTACAGATCAAATGTTGTACTTTTTACTAGATGCAGAAATAAAGACCTTCACATGTGCTCATATAAGTATTGTTTCGTATCCTACATATTAGATAAAGTGACGAAAATCTCAATTGTGTAAGTGAATTACTGTAAAATACTTTCAGAGGTATTTCTATAAGTTGAAAGATAAAGATGGAAGTTGGTCCTTGGATGTAAAACTTGATGAATGACTATGATCTTGAGACGTCAATCGTTAATACCTAGCTCACTATACCAATGTGATCAGCATTTTGAAACTTATTACGCTTCCTGTCTTGATATCGTTTCGTTATCTGTCCTGGATTAAGCAAAAGTCAGAAAACATTTGTGCTTATTTCGTGTAAATACCTGATATTATGCACATAAACGAATTTACTTTCTTACAAAAAGCTTACTAAAGCATTTCACACATATTCTTGTAGAATCGTTAGAAAACTAATGCTGCGTTTGAAATTGTTATTTTGTCTTCCACTCTTGCGGAAGTGGTAAACTAAAAGAATTAACAGTGAAAAAGAAACAAGTATTCACTAAAGAATAGTCATTCTGTCACTCGTTAAAAGAATTGTCAATAACTTTCAACTTGACCACATGTAAAAACGATAACCACTGCTTTATTATCAGCAGTTTCGAATAAACTAGGTTAACTGCACTACTACATATGTAAGAGTAGTACTACAGTTCATTGAATTGTCAAAATCAGTACTTGATTTCAGCTACAAATGAGTGAAACTGTAACTGTCAGCTCCGCCTCACAAAGCGCATAATGACAAGAACGCGGCTTTCTGCCTCGAGTCACGTTTGTTGGTTTGTCTATGATTTTTTATGTGTAGAAGTGTTTATCGATGCAGAATGAACGAAAGCTAGCTAGTGGAGTGCGGGTCTTCTGCTTTTGCTTCCCACAAGTAAAAAAGTTAGCATGGAAAAGTAAATCGGACTTTGTGGATACATACTTTTTAAGTAAGCGAACTACTTCCAAAACCTTAGCTCGGGAAATATTGCTGGATACGTACGAGGGCGTGCTGAAAAGTAATGCCTCCCGATGTTTTATGTGAAAAATCTTAAAGCTCTTTAAATAAATTAACATTCTATGTCTCAATTCTTCACGTCCATATATTTATTTATTTATTTATCAACATAGTCACCCTGACGAAGAAAACATTTCTCCCAACGAAAGACCGCTTTGTTGATACCGTCACTGTGGAATGTTTAAATGTGTTGACGGAGCCACAACGTCACGTCTACTTGCTCCGCTTCGTCACTGTCAAAGTGAAGTCATCGAAGACGTTCCTTTATGTTTTGGCAACAAATGAACATCGAATGGGGCCAAGCCGGAACTGTATGGAGGACGACTGATGACAGTGAACCCACGGCCTCGGCTTGATGTCGCAGCGCTCCTATGTGGTCTGGCATTGTCATGTTTAAGGAGAGGGTGCTACATATGTGGCCGAACCCCGAATTGGAAACACGAGTACAGTACCGACATAGCTATGTTACACACCGCCATGTTACACGCTACAGTTCGGAGCCCTCTAGCGGCAGAGAGGGTTGCAAACATGTGGACATAAAGAGCAGAGATGCAGCATGTTAATAACTTTTGTGTTATTTAGAACCCTTCAAGAGTTTCAAATAAAAAATTCGAAGGCATTAGTTTTGGGCATGCCCACATACCTCTTCCAGAATGTTGAAATTCGATTTTGAATACCTCATAAAAGCCATTGGTCGGAGAACTGTTAAGAGCCATACCAACATGAAAGAGGCTACTGAAGAGTCATATATGATCATATAAAGTTGATCGTCGCTAAAACAGATGCCAGACTGAGATTCATTGGAAGAATCCTAAGGAAATGCAATCCGAAAACAAAGGAAGTAGGTTACAGTACACTTGTTCGCCCACTGCTTGAATATTGCTCACTGGTGTGGGATCCGTACCAGATAGGGTCGATAGAAGAGGTAGAGAAGATCCAACGGAGAGCAGCGCGCTTCGTTACAGGATCATTTAGTAATCGCGAAAGCGTTACGGAGATGATAGATAAACTCCAGTGGAAGACTCTGCAAGAGAGACGCTCAGTAGCTCGGTACGGTGTTTTGTTGAAGTTTCGAGAACGTAACTTCACCGAGGAGTCAAGCAGTGTATTGCTCCCTCCTACGTATATCTCACGAAGAGACCATGAGGATGAAATCAGAGAGATTAGAGCCCACACAGAGGCATACCGACAGTCCTTCTTTCCACGAGCAATACGAGACTGGAACAGAAGGTAGAACCGATGGAGGTACTCAAGGTACCCTTCGCTACACACCGTCAGGTAGCTTGCGGATTATGGATGTAGATGTAGATGTAGATATAAAATTTCGATGTACCCCTTTAAAGTGCACTTCTCATCGACATGACTCTTGGTACCAGACATCTGCAGCGCGTTAGTGGAAGGACCCAAGTAATTCATTAACTTAATTTGAAATAATAGCCGAATTAATAGTGGGGTGGTGCATACGTTCACAGCGTTTTTCTATAAGTTTAGTAAAATCAAAAGAAACACATAACAGAGCCTTTCTCCTTTGCAGCAGACTGTCAAAGCTAGGGTAACTTTTCGATTCTGCGACTGTAGAAATCACTGGATCTTCCAAGGGAAGAATTCGTCGAGCCATGTTCGGAGCGCATTTCCATCCGGAAAGTAAGCTCCTTGAAAGTTATTCGATAGAGAGCGGAAAGGTGAAATTTCAGGCGGGTGTAAAATGAACGTGCGCAACGGAAAATAATAAACGCTAAAATGAAGATTTGGCCCTGTCTGACTACCCCCAGAAGCAGATCTTAGGATCTCTTAATGGACTTTAACATATAAATTACAACCTAAATATAAATGAATGGTTAAGGCAACTAATACTACTAAATAATAAACGTTGTTCCTGCTTATATATTTACTGTAGATTAAAAAAAATTATATTACAAAGTTTTAATTTCCTAAGTAAAATTACTAATCAATTGCCCAACTCTGCCCCTTATTATGACTGCACTGAGAGGCACCCACATGCCTTGCTCATACTGTGGCATCAAGCAGTCAGGCCTGCAAGATGAGTGGTCTGCCAAGCGAGTGGATTCATTCTTATTTATCGAGTAACATGAACTCTCGTACTCACAATTAAGTTACAAATTATCCTCCTGTATGAATAATACGCAACGGAAACGCACATCTGACTATCAGTGATTTACAGAACTCTGACTGTTCACTACGCACTGGCAATACCACATTTTCTTTTTGTCTTTTATTTAACGGCTTTTATCAACACGTGGCCACCGCACTGACTATGAATGGCGCACACATTATAAATTCGGGACATCATGGCAACATACAATTCGAAGGAAAAGTCCACCAATTTTTTTTCTTTTCACTATCTTATTTATTCCGATAAATTCTATAACCTAAACACACAAATTCTATAACCTACAACAATAACACATGAGAAATTCCGCCCAGTGGGCATGGCTTTACATTGGTGATTCTCTGCCTTATGGTCTCGTAATTATTTAACGCTACAGTGCACTTTATGGATAGGATGGTGGATCTTTTATTATTTCTCACACTTCGACTCTCACAGTCATCATCACGAAACTTTCCTCCAGACCGAGCGGTACCGAAGGAACAAGCATAACCCACTAATCTTTTGAAACTACCTTGCTACTCTCCCATGCAAACCACACATACCCAAATTACATGACATACACCACACTACGACATGGAACACAATACAATGAATAGTCACAACACTATCACTTTCAGCTTCCCCACTTCAATTAGTATTTATCCCAGTTTCACACGACGCTGACCCACTTTGTAATTCTTCTTTCCTACTATGAACTCTGGAGATATATGCACGTCTTCCTGTGCAATGCAAGCCAAGTGGCGTTGCTGGATAGACGGCCGACTCATCTTGCTTCTCTCTCACAGTTTGAATCTAGCGTCACACGGAATCATATCACGCAAAGTAATATTAAGAACATATTCATCACACACGCGAGTCCTCAACTGATACCATGGACGAATACTTCTCTTTATCCTTTGTCTTATTCACAGAATGAGACTCACACAGTACTCACCACGTGGAAGTACTCGTCTCTAATTTCAAGTCCTGCACACGCCATTTCTTAAATATTTCAACTTATGGTACACACGCTATTTCTTAAATATTTCAACTTATTGTACACACGCTAGTAATTCAGCTTAACTTAAGCACACGGAAGTATTTCAACTTATTGCTACACGTGGTTTCATTGTGACCGTTGGTCACTTCCGAAGATTACTACGATCCCATTACTATTACCTGCCTGACATTTAATTCTCCCCACAAAAGTTCCTGAAATAGAGAAATTATTATTTCAAACTAGCCTTAAATATTCCACATGCATACCATGTCTCCATTCTTTTGTCTTTACAGAGCACACCCAAGACAGGTCTTAACAGCACAAGATCCAACGGCATAGTGCTGAAACATGGCCGTTCTTCAGGTCCTCTCGCACCTCTGTCGAAGTGGGGGAGCACCTTTCTACCGTATTGGTCAGCCACATTTCAGGCGCTCAAAGCTCAGGTAAATTTCATCTCTTTGGTCCCACCAAAGGTGGCCAAAGGATCGTCTCAAAGATGATCGTATATTCACATTCACTATCTGCGGTTAGCAGACGACCATACATTCATTCATTGCACAGATCTCACCAAACTGGATGTAGGGATTTATTTTGTGGGAGTGCACATGTGATCAACTAAATAAATAAATTGTCATTCTTTCCCAGACTGGTATCCGGTTTCGCTGTATTAATTGAAATTGAGTTATTTTAAAAAAAATGTGTTGTTCTGACAAAAATAATGAAGTATGTTGTACCTATTTTCAATGTCGCGCGGTTCTGTACCCTTTCAGCACGATCTAATGTCAATAACGCGGAATGACTGACATCATCTACGTACCAAACACTAGAAGACACTAGTTTCAAAGATGATCTACAGTGGTGTGGAACCTCAGTGGAAATAAACTAATGTGATCACAGCTTTTTAGGTTTTATAGGCCTAATAAGCCGAAGCAATTTGCTATATCACCGTATGTACTGCGTCCGGTGCGTCGAAGTGTTGGTTCTCGTACACGTCAGCGACGATGGAAGAACTCCAACCGCAAATTAACTCTTTCAAACACTAAGACGGCAGAAGGCGGTCCGCTGACTGATATACTGTAATACTGTCTTCACCTCTCTGTGTTCTACAGTCGAGAAACGCGAACTCCCAGCCAATAGGACGGAGTTCAGATAACGTCTTAACGTAAGTGTAGGCAGAGGAAGTTCTCTTAATTACTGAACGCTGCGTATTCAACGACGACTTCCAACCCGCAGGTGAAGTCCAAAATCGTATAGTTTCGCAACAGTACAACGCCTAACTGTTCTAACTATAAACTTTCCTGAGAGCAAAGACAGCAAGTCCGTCTGTACCAACAAAGCTGATATCGAGCGACCGTCACACACGGGCGCTCACAACGGAAGACTACGTCTCTCCACTGCTGTCTTCCCAGCAAGGCTCGGCTTCCCACCCTCGTAATTCCGAAAACGAATCATATTCCCGAAACCACGGAATATTCTCCCTCTCTACAGATTCTTCCTAACGCCGACCAACAATATTTTAGTCTTTTGTCGGAAAGATTGCGAGGAAAAACCTATACCTGTACAATGGTACGCTTCTGAGTAAAACTCCCTGGAAATAACCCAGCCTGCGTGGTTTCTGAGGTACTGCTTCTTCGTCCCTCCCACCTGCACCCAAGATTTGCAGAGTTCGGAAGTATTATCCGGTTATCCTTCCTGCCCTACTACAATAGCGGCCGGCCGTCACCCTATTGTGCTCCAGAGCTCAGGTGCCACGACGTCCGTCTCGCCACTTCCTGTGTTTAAGCAGGACCAACACGCCTGTGTGGGCCTACAACCCAGGGCTTCAGTTCCGCCAGCCGTTTCATTTCCACTGACGTTCCAACCTCTACTAGCATAGGCAATCATTCACTACGCCGTTTTTATAATAAGCGTTAACAATTATTTACAAGGCGTACGTGACAGTGTCAGTCTCCTTTAAATATTCGTATATACGAACGATGTACAACCTATCAAATGATATCTAATTGTGGTTGTAGTTCACGACAAAGCATGTGGATGAGAGCTTGTAAGGTGCGAAATTATAGCCACCTCACAAAATCTCAGTGCGCAAGATTAGATGAATAAGGTGGGTGTGGAATGATTTCCGATAAAATTGTGTATGCTGTTTTTTGTCAGTCTGCCAGAATACGGGCGGGCATTATCGTGGAGTAGCATCACTTCACGCAGTCTCAGTTGTTGACGGTGATGGTTACGCCTGTAGGAAGCAATTCGTAGTACAGAACACCGCTGCTGTTGCACTTGATGCATAACATCATCATTATCACTCCGGGATGATGATGGCATTGAAACAGAGGATGACACGCGTATAGCTGAAATACTAGACACCTTTCTCCAAAGCTGTTTCACAGAGGAACACCGCACTGCAGTTCCTTCTCTAAATCCTCGCACGAACGAAAAAATGGCTGACATCGAAATAAGTGTCCAAGGAATAGAAAAGCAACTGAAATCACTCAACGGAGGAAAGTCCACTGGACCTGACGGGATACCAATTCGATTCTACACAGAGTACGCGAAAGAACTTGCCCCCTTCTAACAGCCGAGTACCGCAAGCCTCTAGAGGAACGGAAGGTTCCAAATGATTGGAAAAGAGCACAGTTAGTCCCAGTTTTCAAGAAGGGTCGTCGAGCAGATGCGCAAAACTATAGACCTATATCTCTGCCGTCGATCTGTTGTAGAATTGTAGAACATGTTTTTTGCTCGAGTATCATGTCGTTTTTGGAAACCCAGAATCTACTATGTAGGAATCAACATGGATTCCGGAAACAGCGATCGTGTGAGACCCAACTCGCTTTAGGATACAGGCTCCCAGGTAGATGCTATTTTTCTTGACTTCCGGAAGGCGTTCGATACAGTTCCGCACTGTCGCCTGATAAACAAAGTAAGAGCCTACGGAATATCAGACCAGCTGTGTGGCTGGATTGAAGAGTTTTTAGCAAACAGAACACAGCATGTTGTTCTCAATGGAGAGACGTGTACAGACGTTAAAGTAACCTCTGGCGTGCCACAGGGGAGTGTTATGGGACCATTACTTTTCACAATATATATAAATGACTTAGTAGATAGTGTCGGAAGTTCCATGCGGCTTTTCGCGGATGATGCTGTAGTATACAGAGAAGTTGCAGCATTAGAAAATTGTAGCGAAATGCAGGAAGATCTGCAGCGGATAGGCACTTGGTGCAGGGAGTGGCAACTGACCCTTAATATAGACAAATGTAATGTATTGCGAATACTTTGAAAGAAGGATCATTTATTGTATGATTATATGATAGCGGAACAAACACTGGTAGCAGTTACTTCCGTAAAATATCTGGGAGTATGCGTGCGGAACGATTTGAAGTGGAATAATCATATAAAATTAATTGTTGGTAAGGCGGGTACCAGGTTGAGATTAATTGGGAGAGTCCTTAGAAAATGTAGTCCATCAACAAAGGAGGTGGCTTACAAAACACTCGTTCGACCTATACTTGAGTATTGCTCATCAGTGTGGGATCCGTACCAGATAGGGTTGACGGAGGAGATAGAGAAGATCCAAAGAAGAGCGGCGCGTTTCGTCACAGGGTTATTTGGTAACCGTGATAGCGTTACGGAGATGTTTAACAAACTCAAGTGGCAGACTCTGCAAGAGAGGCGCTCTGCATCGCGGTGTAGCTTGCTGTCCAGGTTTCGAGAGGGTGCGTTTCTGGATGAAGTATCGAATATATTGCTTCCCCCTACTTATACCTCCCGAGGAGATCACGAATGTAAAATTAGAGAGATTCGAGCGCGCACGGTGGCTTTCCGGCAGTCGTTCTTCCCGCGAACCACACGCGACTGGAACAGGAAAGGGAGGTAACGACAGTGGCACGTAAAGTGTCCTCCGCCACACACCGTTGGGTGGCTTGCGGAGTGTAAATGTAGATGTAGAAGTAGATGTAGATCTTTTGTGGATGAGCGCAGGTCTTGGTACGAGGAGTTGCTGATTTGTTTGGGCTCAGCCGTTTCTTTCTTTCCCTTGTCTTAGCATAAGGACTACGTTTCTCGTCCCGAGTAACGACATAGAATAGGAATAGTCGGCGTTGTTCACGAGCCAATAGATGACGAGCAAGCAGAGATGCAAAATCAAATTGTTTAAATGGCTCTGAGCACTATGGGACTCAACATCTGAGGTCATTAGTCCCCTAGAACTTAGAACTACTTAAACCTAACCAACCTAAGGACATCACACACATCCATGGTCGAGGCAGGATTCGAAACTGCGACTGTAGCGGTCGCGCGGTTCCAGACTGAAGCGCCTAGAACCGCTTGGCCACTTCGGCCGGCGCAGAGATGCGCATATGATTTGTGTGACTTTGGCTTAGAGCATGCGGTACCCATACACCCGATTTTTAAACCTTTGATATTGTGTGCAAATGTCGCGCGAAAGTGGAATGATCACAATTCATCACATTTTCCGATTCTCGAGTACACTGGCAAGAATCATGCATTTAACGATCTTCATCAAACGCCGACTATCTTCCTGAATGTGGAGAATCACTAATGTCGAAACGATCTTCCTTAAAACGAGAAAACCATTTTATCGCTGTGCTCTGTCCAGTGGCATTATTCCCATACAATGCCCAAAAGTTTCTGGCTGTCTCCGCTGCTGTCACTTCTCTATTGCTCAGACAGAAGAACACGTCGGAAATTTTCCGATTTCTCCACTTGGCACTCCACTTTCTAGCGTCCATTGCTCCACTCATTATCTCCAAATGACAAAATGACTATATGTATTCTCGCATAGGAATAGTGAAACACAAATAAAAAAAAAGACAGTCGATAAAATAAACCTACAGCAACCAGAATGCCAACACGCAAAACAAAAACGCTACGAACTTAAGGCACCAGCGTAATATTTTATTGCGCTTCACCACTATAGTGAGAGACCAAAAGTTTCTTAAATCCGAATGTCTACGATCAGACGTATGTGGTGTGAAAACTTATGTATACAATGAAAAAAGGACAAATGAGAAGATGCTGACCATGAACAGACAAACACGCGTTATAAAACTTAAATTAGAAGTCTTACGAACCTTTGTAGAATACAGTTATGTCTCATTGCTGCAGATCTTCTTCTATTACGGCAGTAGGAGCGAGAATGTCATTTTTCAGACTGCGGGATTAGGGAAATGCTATGCCGGTCCCCAGTCCCCGCCTCGGAAAAAATGCGACAAAATAAAACAAACTTTACCTTCTACGTTCCACACCTCTAGTCGTATGTGTACGTATCACATTTTGAAATTCGTGATTATCTCGTCTGCTCACTCCTGAATTTCCGTAGAGTACAAATAAACCGAGTGCCTCTATGTAGGCGCACCGCCTTTTGAAGTGAAACGGAATAATAATGTCGCATCACTCTGATTTTGTGGCTGGTCACCGCAGAGCTGTAGGCGTGAGGAAGAGAAAGGAGGGCTTAGAGGGAGAGGGGGGCACTAACAGACAAGGACAGAGAAAGATATGGCCCGGCTATAAGAAATTTTCTCCACGTCTGGTGGACAAATCCGGCAACTTGTCGGCAATATCTCGGTACTAACTCCAACTAACTCCTCCATCAGCACTCTTGCCTGGTCGTATCACAATATTGCAGTGCGTTGAGGGCACACTGCAGAAATGTTGAAGGCAACACTACTGTGTCCACACATTGCCGTAAAATATAGCGCGTGTAAACTTGTAGGGGAGGCAGCTTGGTCAGCGCAAGGAAGGACAGCGAAGCACAGGCAAAGGTCGTATTCTGAGTCAGAGGGGGCTGACACGGGGTGTCACACTCCTCGTAATGCATAAGGTCGCAGTTGCAAGTTACTAGTATAATGGAGAGCAAGACTTTCGCAATAGTAAAATGTCTTAACCCATGCGCAGCTACGGGTATATATGAAGGGCTTATTTCAATAGTGGTACAAGTCTATTTTCGTTCATTCTGAGATACAGAGTCCTAAAGTTAAAAGAGCGCTGAAAACTCTGCAGTTGAGATACCAGAAATATTCAAGTATGACTCTGTATCTCAGAATGAACAAAAATGGACTTGTACCACTATTGAAATAAGCCCGTCATATGTTTTTTCTGCTGCTACATGTACCCCCTGCAGGTAGAACGTCCTGACAACTAAGGCATACTTTTACGCCCGGCAAGTAGGAAGGCCTCAGGGCTGAGGGCATTCATGTACACCTGGACTCGGGAGCAGCTAAGCGTTCTCTATGGAATGGCGATTCGCTGTCGTCCACGTTTCAACGTTCCTGCTAACGCTGTCATAATTCGCTCTTCTTGTCGGAAAGTGCTGCAGCTTTCACCTGCTCCTGGTTCCTTTCAGATTACGACTCAATCCATTAGATGCAATTTGATTTCCTAACCTACACTAGGCGAAAGACACAACATACATAATCTGAAGGGCATGGAGTATCATAATGAACTGCCATATCAGATGCTGCAAAAGGCGAACAGTGTAACAAAATACGTGAAGTTTCTCAGTAGCACTGGCTGCCATGCGAGACAGCAAACTGACGTACGACCAAACAAATGAAATTTGATACCTAATCTACAAAGTACCCACTTTACAAACATATATATACTCAGAAAGGAGAAATTCCGGTCTCTGCCGCCAATGAAAATTTGTACCAACGCTGGGATTCGAACCAGGGCCTCCTGCTCGCTAGGAAAATACGTTAACCATCTACGCCACATCTTTTTCCGCGGTTTACCGCTTTTTTTTCCTCCATCACTTTTCTGATTATGAAGAAACCTGAAAACAAAAATACCTGCACCACTTCAGGTGTTTGTTCCTAACTACGCCTGTAGCGACAGTTGTACCTAAATCTAAGAAGGGAAGAAAGGAAATGGGGGAGGGTATAAAATGTATGTAACAGAGCAAAAGTTTTTTTACGAACCTGTGGAGTGAAGTACATGAACGCCGCCCTAGCCGTGGAGAAATCCACGCACGTCGGGGGTCACAGTATCAAAAATAGTGCATCAGATCGACTACACATTGCAGGGACATTTCAACAACGCGGCAGGTCGTATAAAGCACTCCAAAGAGAGTTGGAAAAGTATTGCATGTATTTCGGATTACGGACAATAGCAAATTGTCGCTCTTTCGAACAAGTTCAAAAATCGAGAATACTCTTCTCGCCGGTGGCAAAAAAATATTGGACTGCAAGTCGCGGAACCGATTCACAGAGCGAGTCTTCATCTGCGGATAGTGCGTGTCATCCGGGAACAACATGATGAGCGTTGTTATTCGGTAGGGAGTTGCACTTGTGGAGAAGGCCAGAATTCACTGGAGCAGCCGCACGCCCTATATTACACCACCTATAGTGCGCGTATTTCTGTTGTATTACATAGGAGGCGCGCGTCAGTTGCATCCCAGTGTAGACCCCCTTCGACGACAACAAGCGCACAGGCGGCAAAGGGGTAGAAAGACAACTGTGCTCCAGAAAAGAAAGAATCCGAAGTAACAGAAGGGCGCCGAAAATGTCCGACAACTTCACTGGAGGGGTCAACGAGGTCGGGGCATATCTAACAAGCAGAAAGCTGGTGAGGCGCGTCGGGCAACGCCGGCGCTTCGTCCACTGTGAGCTGGCAAAAAGGGCCCGAGTTCTATCCGGAATATGGTAAAGATCAACACTCCTTTCAGCGTGGGAAAGTGTGAGGTCCTCATAGCGGACTTCGCAGTTCATCCACTGGCTAGAAGAGGAACCCGTGGCAACCAACATGTGGTGAGCCAGGGCAACGGAAGAGTTTGTGCCAGGTGATGGATCCACCTATGTGGTTGTTGACATAGCGGATACGAGGTCAAGGCAACGGGGGCGATGTGCAGCAAGTCCAAACCTGATTCATTGCAGCAGCCGTCTGCAGTTGAGGCAACAGAGCGCCGCAGAATGGCAGTAAAATTGACACCAAGGAAGGTTAAGGAATCAATCACGCTGAGCAGATCAATACTCTCCTCAGGCACGCATGTACCAATATACATAGCTCACTATTTACGTATATTAAGGGAGCTGCGCGACGCCTCGCCGTAGTCGCCGCCCTTGCAGGCGCCGCCCCGATGCTATCGGCACTTCAAAGGTAGAGGACCAAATCGTCCGAATAGTCGGTGCAGCGATGGCCATCTAGCAACAACCCCGTCAGTCGTTGTCTTAGTCCACTAGTCCAAGGGCGAAGGCTCGCAGCAGCACCGACAGGCGGCACCCCTGTTGCACCGAGCACCTGATCACGATCGGTCACCTCGGCACAGTGCGTTAGACGCAGCTGCACAGACTACACAAGCACACCGCCCCCCCCCCCCTTTCAAAGCTAATTCCCATTTGCTGAACACTACCAAAACAGCGCCCCTATTCCTTTTCCCTTTTTCCTCTTTTTGCTCGTCACATCACGCGAAATCCGTCACAAGGTCGGGCGAAGAGTGCTCTGCACTATGATTACGTCAACATTCACGGCGCATGTGTCTCATTTCCTAATCTAATACCCTCAGCATCACCCGACTTAATTCGACTACATTCCATTATCCTCGTTTTGCTTTTGTTGATGTTCATCTTATATTTTCCTTTCAAGAGACTGTCGGTTCCGAACAACTGCTCTTCCAAGTCGTTTGCCGTCTCTGACAGAATTACAATGTCATCAGCGAACCTCAAAGTTTTTAATTCTTCTCCATGGATTTTAGTACCTACTCCGAATTTTTCTTTTGTTTCCTTTACTGCTTGCTCAGTATGCAGATTGAATAACATCAGGGAGAGGCTACAACCCTGTCTCACTCCCTTCCCAACGACTACTTCCCTTTCATGCCCCTCGACTCCTATAACTGCCTTGTGGTTTCTGTACAAATTGTAAATAGCCTTTCGCTCCCTGTATTTTACCCCTGCCACCTTCAGAATTCGAAAGAGAGTATTCCAGTTAACATTGTCAAAAGCTTTCTCTAAGTCTACAAATGCTAGAAACGTAGGTTTGCCTTTCCTTAATCCTTCTTCTAAGATAAGTCGTAAGGTCAGTATTGCCTCGCGAGTTCCAACATTTCAACGGAATCCAAACTGGTCTTCCTCGAGATCGGCTTCTACCAGTTTTTCTATTCGTCTGTAAAGAATTCGCGTTAGTATTTTGCAGCTGTGACTTATTAAACTGATTGTTCGGTAATTTTCACATCTGTCAACACCTGCTTTCTTTGGGATTGGAATTATTATATTCTTCTTGAAGTCTGAGGGTATTTCGCCTGTCTCATACATCTTGCTCACCAGATGGTAGAGTTTTGTCAGGACTGGCTCTCCCGAGACCGTCAGTAGTTCAAATGGAATGTTGTCTACTCCTGGGGCCTTGTTTCGACTCAGGTCTTTCAGTGCTCTGTCAAACTCTTCACGCAGTATCGTATCTCCCATTTCATCTTTATCTACATCTTCTTCCATTTCCATAATATTGTCCTCAAGTACATCGCCTTTGTATAGACCCTCTAAATACTTCTTCTACCTTTCTGCTTTCCCTTCTTTGCTTAGAACTGGGTTTCCATCTGAGCTCTTGATATTCATACAAATGGCTCTCTTTTCTCCTAAGGCCTCTTTAATTTTCCTGTAGGCAGTATCTATCTTACCCTTAGTGAGATAAACCTCTACATCCTTACATTTGTCCTCTAGCCTTACTTATGACAGCCTTACTTATGACAAATGTCGATGTGCACTAAAAAGGACTAGGTTGACTATAATTGATATACGTTCAATGGTACAGTTTAACCATGATAATGCATTCATAAATAGTATATTAGAGACAAAGATTGGGATTTATCTGTACTAGGTGAAATTAAGAAACGAGTGGAAATAATACGGTACTGAACGTGGAAGTAAAGCCCATTTTCAGTGCTTGCAAATTTAAGGCGTTTGCCTTATTGACGAGGCAGGAATCACCGGAGCATTTAAAATCGCACTTCAATCTTGAGATACATGGCACCTAATGAGGTGGCCCACAGTGACGCTGCTGTCCAGCAGCCGATGCCGCAGAGTGCAAGAGATGAGAAAAGACCAGACTGCGTTCTAATGGACAGTTGCTAGGCGATGTGTTAAAATCGTGCCGGAGCGCAAGGATGCTAGTGGCTTCATCTTTTTCTTCCGGCTTTCCATGTTGAAGCTAAGATGAGCCTTACACAAACTCACCGACTTGTCCTCAATTGTCCACTGATCTTCTCCTCAACGTTTATAATACAATGCTTGCTTTGCGGCATAGTTTCGGACATGTGCAGTACATGTTCCTTCCATTCCTTTTTCCTTTGTGCGGTTGTTTCTGTTATAAGTTTTGAGCCGTGGCGGCTGGCGCTAGGGTGCTCTACTTGAATCGCTGATATCGATATTCGGCTGTCTCGCTATCTTTGACTGCTCCCCCCCGGCGAGTTTTCCGGGTGATCGTGTGACGGAAGAGTCTCCGATCGGCGTTCATCGAGCCAACTTGTGTGGAAAACAAGCCCGCGTCCGTAACCGTGGTGCATGGGTCTCGCCGTGCTTGCCGTCCTTGTCTTTTGTCGCGTCGGATGTACGGTGCCCATCACTGGGCGTTTTGACGTGCAAAATTGTGATGGGTTTGTCGTCTCACGCTTAATAGCTTCCCATCTCGTAATTTGCAAGCTCCAATTTATTCTGTGTTTAACTAAGAAGATTGTTGAAACTTGTTGTGGCATGCGTAGCTGCCGGAGATGGTTCTGAACTTGGTTCCACAGTGGCTATTTTAAGGAGGCTGATGTTCCTCAATTAGTTTCTCATCATTTGTGGAGTGTGTGTTTTAAGTGGTTTTCACTCAAGTTTTAACTTGTTTTAGGACATATTGACCGCTTGGGGACTGGTTGCCGTTGTGCACGCCCCCGGCAGCCGTAGACTTAATGGTTTAATCATTTGTCACGCCAGGATTTGGTTTGTTTATTTAATGCTGAAAGTGCCTTACGGCAACTGCAAGTGATCTCTAAGTTTCCTGCTAATTTACTGGGAGACGGGCACTGTTAGAGTATTTCTCCATAAGAATTTGGGGGCACGATTATTATACAGGGTGTCCCAGATCTCTTGTCCACCCAAAATACCTCTGGAACAATAACAGCTATTGGAAAACGACTTTCACCGGTATCAATGTAGGGCTGGGGCCCGTGAATGTACGTATTTGGAAACATTCTAAAACAAAAGCATATGTGTTTTTTAACACAAACTTATGTTTTTTTTAAATGGACCTCCTATATTTTTTCTTCAGCAATCCATAGCATGACAAAGCACATACACAATGGCATTGATTGCATCGCAATATTACCATTACATCCCGAGATATTGAGACACGAAGTTGACGCTTGAAACACCCGACATGCGCTGCTAGCGCACGTCCTGAGGCTCAGGCGTGAACCCCATGCTGCCCGTAATCGCGATGTGATTGACATGCGTAATCACACTTCCATACTTATCAAGAGGTCCGAAAGGAATAATACGGTCTGCTGCCATCAACTCTCATAAGCACGTAATGGTTTCCCTCTTGCACGTTTTACGTATCTACGTACACAATATGAACCAGTACCGATCGGTGTACACCCGTCAGGTTGTCTTATTTATCCTGCACACCCAAAATAAGGTTTATCTAATGCGTTATATCACCCATTGTGCCTGTCGCGCAGGGCCTGGCTCTGCCTAGTCAAGTGTCCAACGTAGTTCCCAGTACTGCCACAGTTACCACTTCGCCTTGTTTATGATTTGCGACCCATGCAAACTCCTGTACTCCACCACCCTCCGAGCATCCCATTTGTTGTTGCTTTGGCGTGCAGTACACCGCTTGCCAGTGTAGTCGTTCATCAGAGTAATCTAGTGACGGCACGGACGTAGTACACATTGTAAATAAACGTTGTGTTGTGGAACTTATACTGTACAGTATAATGTACACACATGAAGATATGGTAGAAATGCTGCTGATCTATGGAGAATGTACGTTGACGGGAAATACGTTATGAGATTGCTTGCTTGTTGATAGTACTGTTAGCGAACATTGTGATTATTAAGTTAATATGTCTGTTTTCTACCCTACGCTACATACCTGTACTGTACCCTGTTGTAGGTGGACGAAATGCTGTTCAGGCAGAACAACTGTACAGAAGACGATTCCCTGACAAGCCATCGCCTTCGCGCCGGATGTTTGGTCGTCTCACATCTCGTCTACGTGAAACGGGAAGCTTAAATCCAAGACCTCGACATCGTCCTAGAACACGCACAGATGAACGTGCTGAAGTTGATGTGCTAGCTAGCTACCATAGCTGTGAATCCTCAAATCAGCCGTGAAGTTGGTGTGTCGAAATCAAGTGCACAGCGTATTCTTAAACGTCATAAATTTCATCCTTACCATGTTCATTTACACCAGGATCTTCATGGAAAAGACTTCCGCAATAGGGTAACATTTTGTCGGTGGGCTCAGCAAAAACTTCTGACTAATCCAAATTCTTTTGCAGATGTTCTCTTTGCCGACGAGCCATCATTCTCCAACAAAGGAATTGTCAATATGAGGAATATGCATTATTGGTCCGCAGACATTCCAAAATGGCTCCGTCAGGTAGAGCATCAACGTCCGTGGAAAGTTAATGTTTGGTGTGGGATTATTGGAGATACCATTATCGGACCTTTCTTTATAAATGGCATCCAAAATGGCAGACAATACTCCAGATTTATACGACACAATATTCCTGTTCTCTTGGACACCGTACCTCTGAACCGGAGAATGGTCAAGTGGTATCAGCATGACGGATGCCCTGCACATAACGCCTTACGAGCACGACGACTTCTGAACCGTAAGTTCCCTGGTAGGTGGATTGGACGAGGTGGCCCAGTTAGGTGGCCTGCCCGATCTCCGGACCTCACACCGCTGGATTATTTTCTTTGGGGAGCAGTGAAGGATGCTGTTACCGACATGAACCAACAACACCAGAGGACATGAAGCAACGCATTATTGATGCTTGTACAGCCATCAAAGAGGAAACAGTAGCACGAAGTAGGGCACCCTTCATCCGCAGAGTGACCCTACGTATGCAAGCCACTGGGCATCACTTTGAGCATGAGATGTGAACGCTGTGTTTAGTATGTAGTGCTGGTATCACAGTGGAAGTTTCTACAAAGGGCCATTTTACCCAGTGATGTTAAGAAACATTTGTTTGCAACAATTTGTCATTTAACGCATTAGATAAACATAACATCGATAATTATGTGATAATAAACCTAATTGGTTAAACATGTTTACATTCATCTTCTGTGTCCTACCTGAACTTCCCAAATCAAAACATTTTTACCTAAACAACGGTAAAACTTTTAGTCCACTTGCTCTTTTCACTAAAACCATCAACATGAATTTTACTATTGCGAGTGAATGATTAACTGTCACTTGCCCTAGATCTACAGTAAAGTAAAGTTTTAACGTGGAACGGCATTACCTTTTTAGTAACGGATTAACGATAAGCGAAGTTAACTTTGTGACTAACGTTGCGGTACACAGCTATGTTACAGAACCGCATCACCCTTAGCCTATGGGACAAATACCTGCTGGAATGTACGACGTTAATGCAGGATGGCAGTAGACCGTATTATTCGTTTCGGACCTCTTGATAAGTATGGAGGTGTGATTACACATGTCAATCACATCGCGATTACGGGCAGCACGGGGTTCACCGCCTGAACCTCAGGACGTGCGCTAGCAGCGCATGTCGGGTGTTTCAAGCGTCAACTTCGTGTCTCAATATCTCGGGATGTAGTGGGAATATTGCGATGCAATCAACGCCATTGTGTATGTGCTTTGTCATGCTATGGATTGCTGAAGAAAAAATATAGGAGGTCCATTTAAAAAAACACAAGTTTGTGTTAAAAAACACATATGCTTTCGTTTTAGAATGTTTCCAAATACGTACATTCATGGGACCCAGCCCTACATTGATACCGGTGAAAGTCGTTTTCCAATAGCTGTTATTGTTTCAGAGATATTTTGGGTGGACAAGATAGCTGGGACACCCTGTATATTCCAGTGCGGCTGTGATCTGACCTTGTTTTCGTTGCAATCTATTTGTGCTGCAGGCCATTTGTTAAGTCTGCTCGTTTCCTGGCGTCGGTACGGTTATGGATTCTTGTCAGGACTGCGCATTGTGAGGCCGGTCGGACTTTATATAAATATATACTGCCTGCTTTGAGCCTGTGCACAAGCCGTGGGGAATGAACGCCCGTATTGCCAACCGGCCGTAGCGTTATTGCTTCCAAATACTGCTGTGGGCCTTAACGCTGTTCTCTAAAGTTAAGTGAGGTCACTTTGTTAATATTACCGTTTATGTACGGAATTTTACTGGTTATTACTAGTCATTCTTATTCCATACTTATGTTAATCATTTGTGTATCTTTAATGAATGTGCAACTTGTTATATTTCCTGTGTGCCAGTTCTGCGACCTTGGTTGGCCCACTTTCCATTTATAGTATAAGCATGTTTCACTGAGGACCTTTATGTGGGCAGTTCAGTTTTATTGAGCTTTAAGATCTTTGTGTGGTTTTTTTTTATTTAATGAAGTTGTGGTATTATGTGGCTGTGTAACTTTGGGTTGGAAGTGTATAGCGTTACTAGCCTTTTGAGATATGGTTAAACAAGAACGATTATTTATGATTGATTATTCACCGTGCCTACTATCTATGTTTTTGGCTGCAGATGCAAAATATGATTCTTATTCGTGTTTATGTGATTCAGTTAAAGTGAAAATTAGTATATTGCACCAGTAAGAGGGAAAATGTCCGAATTGAAGTTTATAATAAAGTCTGTTTTGAGGCAAATTAAAACTGTAAACAATCACAAGCTTGCCCATCACCAGTGATCCCGGGCTTCCTAATTTTGATTTTCTAAAGAATTGAGTAGTATCACGGTTCAAGTTTCTCACCCGGTTACCGCATTCAGTGACGCCATTGGCAGAAGATGGCACTGCTGTCGGTTGATCTGCTAGGATCTGTGGAGGTGGCTTACGTTTATTTATTTTTTTCCTAATTTAGCTCTTACGCAGATATTCCCGGTATCATCCTCTCTGAGGTAACCTTATGCAGATGGAAATGAGACAATTTCTCCAGTGTTTGCAGTCGATACAGTTTTTGATCTTATTGGTTCCTTTTCTAGAAGACTTTAAGTTTACTTGTTTAAATCTGTAAATTACATGCGGAGTTGAAGAGATGTAGCATACGTGCTGCCCTATACAGTTTGTCTGCATTTTAAATTAATTACTTGCCCGTCAGCATAGAATAAAGTGTTGATATACCGTTGCACTCATAATTTTATTATCAAAGGAG
This sequence comes from Schistocerca americana, assembly GCF_021461395.2. Lineage (NCBI taxonomy): Eukaryota > Metazoa > Arthropoda > Insecta > Orthoptera > Acrididae > Schistocerca > Schistocerca americana. The sequence continues at coordinate 86,301,094 of NC_060120.1, read as the reverse complement.
CATTTATGTTTTTCCAGTTACTTGTCAAGTCACCTGTGTTGATTTTAAATCGCTATCAGATACACTGCATACTTGAACAGCCGCTTCCTAATTTAGATCTATACCTGACAGTAATTGCTTTGCAGTGGGTATTATGATCGAATCAATTAACGTACAGGAAGGTATCAGCGATTATAAAGCTGTGAGAGCATGTATGACGTCGGGTCCCGCAAGGAATGTAGGAAGATATATTTGCTCAGGAGAGGTGACAGGATACAAATTTCAGAATATCTCAGCAGTCAGCATCAAATATTCAATGATGAGGACGAAGATGTGGAGAACAAATGAAAGAAAATTCAAAGGCATCGTTCAATATGCCCTAGACAAGTATGTTCCGAGTAATGTTTTAAGAGATGGGAAACATCCATCATGGTTTAATAGCTGTGTTAGAATAGCGCTACGTAAACAAACGGCACATCATCTCAGATTCAAGAGAAGTGAAAACCTAGCTGACAAGCAAAAGCTGAAAAAAGCGGAAATGAGCGTAAGGAGAGCAATGAGAGAAGCATTCAATGATTTTGAAAGTAAGACGTCGTCAACCGACCTGAGTAAAAACGCTAAGAGTGTGGTCGTATGTAAAATCAGTAAATGGGTCAAAATCACCTATTTGTTCTCTCAGCGAACACACCGACACCATAACGGAAGATAACAGAGAGAAGGCCGAAATACTGAATTCGATCTTCGGCAGATATTGAGATAACCGATCGTGGAACTGAAAAGCAGCTACAATCGCTTAGTAGTGCAAAGGCTTCAGGACCAGATGAGATACCTATAAAATTCTATAAAGATTATGCGAAAGAACTTGCTCCCCTTCTAGCAGAAATTTATCACAGGTCGCTTGAGCTACGAAAGGTGCCTAACGACTGGAAAAAGACGCAGGTCATTCCCGTTATTAAGAAAGGCCATAAGACAGATCCACACAATTCGCTGTGACGAAAAGGTTCTACGAAAGTGAGCACAGTGGGGCTGATATTTCTGCGGCACTTCAATAGGCAGTCGATTTTGATAAATTTATAGTTTTATTTTGCATTTAATTAATATGCCACAATTCATAATTTATGTTAGATGTAAAACATACTGCATCAACACCACTACATATAATTTCACTATTGATCTGGCGCTTAGGATATTTATGTTACTGTATTATGAATTTGTGTCTTGTAAATTTGGGTGCTACTTCATGACGTATATAGCATACCAACATGTTATGAAGTGGAGGTGTGTGAGTTAACGAGCATTTCGCTCTCATTTAAGTGTATGGCCGAAAGAGTCAGCCTTCAGGAATTGTGAAACGAATCCTGTGGTCCAGGACCGCGTGCTACAAAGGGCGCAGATTCACCACGAGATGGGGAAACTCACAGGCGTCTATTGTCGATTGAGGCCTAAGCGCTGTAGTGTGCGAGTGAGACAAACGGGAACCTACGTCATAGGGAAACCCAGGGAAGCATAGCAGTGTTAAATACGGCGGACCTAACATCGGCCATAAAGGGAAAGATTTGTGAAAACTATTTAATTCTGTAGTAGTTCAGGCAATGAAGCCACAGTAATTTTAATCTGCCATCCTCTATAAATTTTCATGGTGATCCCAATAAAACTTAAACATCCATCATATCTATAATAGTTTAGGATTTACAGTTATAGTGGAATTAACAAGTTTTGTGGCAAGTCCGCAGATCGTGGTCGTGCGGTAGCGTTCTCGCTTCCCGCGCCCGGGTTCCCGGGATAGACTCCCGGCGGGGTTAGGGATTTTCACTGCCTCGTGATGACTGGGTGTTCTGTGATATCCTTAGGTTAGTTAGGTTTAAGTAGTTCTAAGTTCTAGGGGACTGATGACCATAGATGTTAAGTCCCATAGTGCTCAGAGCCATTTGAACCTTTTTTTTTTTTTTTTTTTTTTTTTGGCAAAGACCTGAATGTTAAAATCTGAACATTTTGGTCGATCTTAACGATCGACATTTCATACAGAAGTGCATCATTAAAATGACAAATGTTGTAAATATCAACTCTGTAGCTTCATTTGTTTAAAAGGTATAGTAAATTTAAATTATCAGTATTTTCAGTTGAGCATCAGATCATCATTTCCTCCACGCAAAACATGTTGAACGAAGACGGCAGGACGCCTTATTGAATCGTTCAAAGTTAAGAGGGAAACTGCATTGGTTTTCTGGTCGAGACACCAAAGTGGACGGTGCTGGTGCAGACGCGAAAGCGGACAGTTCGCCTGGAGACACCAAAGGATACAGTTCGGATGGAGACGTGGAAGCGGACAATTCTGGTCGAGACACCAAAGTGGACAGTACGGATGGAGACGCGGAGCCGGCCGTTGTAGCCGAGCGGTTTTAGGCAGTTCAGTCTCGAACCGCGCGACCGCTACGGTCGCAGGTGCGAATCCTTCCTCGGGCATGGATGTGCGTGAAGACCTCAGAAGTTAAGTCCCAGAGTGCTAAGAGCCATTTGCACCATTTGGAGACGCTGAAATGGACAGTTCGGCTGGGGACACCAAAGGGTACAGTTCGGATTGATACGCGAAAGCGGACAGTCGGTCTTTAGGCAGCTAGGAAGTGAAACGACTTAGAAAATTTAGGGCTGTGTTGCATGACGGTCACATGGATATGCGCTCGAGTGTAATAGTGATTCTAAATACGACCACTTTCACTATTGGTTTTCTTTCTGAATAAATATTATTCTAGCCGAATCGCAACTGTGCAGCCTACATCATTTATGGGTCGTTAATTTAGTTCCCGATATTATTATTACTGTTATTACATGTTATGTTAACTTTGTATTACGCAAACTTGCTATCAGCCACACAATTTAACCAAAGTGCCACAAGTGTCTAATTTAGGGCGTGTAATGCGACACATGCGGTTCAACTCCAGGACGAGTTTGAGCCAAGACATTTCGACGAAGAGGAGCCCGAATATCTTTGGGATTTTAGCTCGCAGGGTCCACTGGGGGCCGAACCGCACAATAACACTGAATTCGGTGTGGGGCGGCTCTGATGTGGGTTGGCTGCTGTGGCCTGTTGTGGGGTTGTGAACTACTCAGGGCTACGTTTCTAGGTCCTCGGTTCAATACACATTGCACACAATGAGGGTATTTCTCCTGTCTCATACATCTTACACACCAGATGGTAGACTTTTGTCATGGCTGGCTCTCCCGAATATCGTCTACTCATGGGGCTTTGTTTCAGCTTAGGTCTTTCAGCGCTCTATCATAATCTTCACGCGGTATCGTATCTCCCGTTTCATGTTCATCTACGTCTTCTTCCATTTCCATAATATTGTCCTCAAGTACATCCACCTCGTATAGACTATATACTCCCACCCTTCTGCTTTCCCTTCTTTGGTTAGAACTGGCTTCCCATCTAAGCTCTTGATATTCAAACAGATGGTTATCTTGTCTCCAAGGGTCTCCTTAATTTTCCTGTAGGCAGTATCTATCTTACCCCTAGTGAGATATGCCTCTACGTTCTTACATTTGTCCTCTAGCCATCCCTGCTTAGCCATTTTGCACTTCCTGTCGATCTCATTTTTGAGACGTTTGTGTTCTTTTTCGCCTGCTTCATTTACTGCATTTTTATATTTTCTCCGTTCATCAATTAAATTCAATATATCTTCTGTTACCCAAGGATTTCTCCTAGTACTCGTCCTTTTGCCTACTTGATCCTCTGCTACCTTCACTATTTTACCTGTCAAAGCTACTCATTCTTCTTCTACTGTATTTCTTTCCCCCATTCTTGTTAATCGTTCCCTAATGCTCTCCCTGAAGCTCTCTGCAACCTCTGGTTCTTTCAGTTTATCCAGGTCCCATCTCCTTAAATTCCCACCTTTTTGCAGTTTCTTCAGTTTTAATCAGCTGTTCATAACCAATAAATTGTGGCCAGAGTACACATCTGCCCCTGGAAATGCCTTACAATTTAAAACCTGGTTCCTAAATCTCTGTTTTACCATTATATGATCTATCTGAAACCCTTCAGTGTCTCCAGGCCCCTTCAACGCATACAACTTCCTTTCCTGATTCTTAAACCAAATGTTAGCTACGATTAAGTTATGCTCTGTGCAAAATTCTACCAGGCGTCTTCCTCTTTCATTCCTTACCTCCACTCCATTTTCACCTACTACTTTTCCTTCTCTTTCTTTTCCTTTTATCAAATTCCGATCACCCATGACTATTAAATTTTCGTCTCCCTTCACTATCTGAATAATTTATTTTATCACGTCATACATTTCTACAATGTTTTTATCATCTGCGGAGCCAGTTGGCTTATAAACTTGAACTACTGTAGTAGGTGTGGGCTTTGTCTATCTTGGATACAATAATGACAATAATGCATTCCCTATGCTGTTAGCAGTAGCTTACCCGCGCTCCTACTTTTTCATTCATTGTTAAACCTACTACTGCGTTGATTTTGTATTTATAGCCCTGTATTCACCTGACCAGAAGTCTTGCTCCTCCTGCAACCCGAATGTCACTAATTCCCACTATATATAACTTTAACCTATTCATTTCCGTTTTTAAATTTTCTAACCTACTTGTCCTCCCCCCATTAACCATGGACCTTGCCGTTGGTGGGGTGGCTTGCGTGCCTCAGCGATACAGATGGCCGTACCGTAGGAGGAACCACAACGGAGGGGTATCGGTTGAGAGGCCAGACAAACATGTGGTTCCTGAAGAGGGGCAGCAGCCTTTTCAGTAGTTGCAGGGGCAACAGTCTGGATGATTGACTGATCTGGCCTTGTAACATTAACCAAAACGGCCATGCTGTGCTGGTACTGCGAACGGCTGAAAGCAAGGGGAAACTACAGCCGTAATTTTTCCCAAGGACATGCAGCTTTACTATACGATTAAATGATGATGGCGTCCTCTTGGGTAAAATATTCCGGAGGTAAAATAGTCCCCCATTCGGATTTCCGGGCGGGGACTACTCAAGAGGACGTCGTTATCAGGAGAAAGAAAACTGGCGTTCTACGGATAGGAGCGTGGAATGTCAGATCCCTTAATCGGGCAGGTAGGTTAGAAAATTTAAAAAGGGAAATAGATAAGTTAAAGTTAGATATAGTGGGAATTAGTGAAGTTCGGTGGCAGGAGGAACAAGACTTTTGGTCAGGTGATTACAGGGTTATAAATACAAAATCAAATAGGGGTAATGCAGGAGTAGGTTTAACAATGAATAAAAAAATAGGAGTGCGGGTTAGCTACTACAAACAGCATAGTGAACGCATTATTGTGGCCAAGATAGACACAAAGCCCATGCCTACTACAGCAGTACAAGTTTATATGCCAACTAGCTCTGCAGATGATGAAGAAATAGATGAAATGTATGACGAGATAAAAGAAATTATTCAGGCAGTGAAGGGAGACGAAAATTTAATAGTCATGGGTGACTGGAATTCGTCAGTAGGAAAAGGGAGAGAAGGAAACATAGTAGGTGAATATGGATTGGGGGGAAGAAATGAAAGACGAAGCCGCCTTGTAGAATTTTGCACAGAGCATAACTTAATCATAGCTAACACTTGGTTCAAGAATCATAAAAGAAGGTTGTATACCTGGAAGAATCCTGGCGATACTAAAAGGTATGAGATAGATTATATAATGGTAAGACAGAGATTTAGGAACCAGGTTTTAAACTGTAAGACATTTCCAGGGGCAGATGTGGATTCTGACCACAATCTATTGGTTATGAACTGCAGATTGAAACTGAAGAAACTGCAAAAAGGTGGGATCTAAGGAGATGGGACCTGGATAAACTGAAAGAACCGGAGGTTGTAGAGAGTTTCAGGGAGAGCATAAGGGAACAATTGACAGGAATGGGAGAGGGAAATACAGTAGAAGAAGAATGGGTAGGTTTGAGGGATGAAGTAGTAAAGGCAGCAGAGGATCAAATAGGTGAAAAGACGAGGGCTAGTAGAAATCCTTGGGTAACAGAAGAAATATTGAATTTAATTGATGAAAGGAGAAAATATAAAAATGCAGTAAATGAAGCAGGCAAAAAGGAATACAAACGTCTCAAAAATGAGATCGACAGGAAGTGCAAAATGGCTAAGCAGGGATGGCTGGAGGACAAATGTAAGGATGTAGAGGCTTGTCTCACTAGGGGTAAGATAGATACTGCCTACAGGAAAATTAAAGAGACCTTTGGAGAGAAGAGAACCACTTGTATGAATATCAAGAGCTCAGATGGCAACCCAGTTCTAAGCAAAGAAGGGAAGGCAGAAAGGTGGAAGGAGTATATAGAGGGTTTATACAAGGGCGATGTACTTGAGGACAATATTATGGAAATGGAAGAGAATGTAGATGAAGATGAAATGGGAGATACGATACTGCGTGAAGAGTTTGACAGAGCACTGAAAGACCTGAGTCGAAACAAGGCCCCAGGAGTAGACAACATTCCATTAGAACTACTGATGGCCTTGGGAGAGCCAGTCCTGACAAAACTCTACCATCTGGTGAGCAAGATGTATGAGACAGGCGAAATACCCTCAGACTTCAAGAAGAATATAATAATTCCAATCCCAAAGAAAGCAGGTGTTGACAGATGTGAAAATTACCGAACTGTCTAATAAGTCACAGCTGCAAAATACTAACGCGAATTCTTTACAGACGAATGGAAAAACTGGTAGAAGCGGACCTCGGGGAAGATCAGTTTGGATTCCGTAGAAATGTTTGAACACGTGAGGCAATACTGACCTTACGACTTATCTTAGAAGAAAGATTAAGAAAAGGCAAATCTACGTTTCTAGCATTTGTAGACTTAGAGAAAGCGTTTGACAATGTTAACTGTAATACTCTCTTTCAAATTCTGAAGGTGGCAGGTATAAAATACAGGGAGCGAAAGGCTATTTACAATTTGTACAGAAACCAGATGGCAGTTATAAGAGTCGAGGGGCATGAAAGGGAAGCAGTGGTTGGGAAAGGAGTGAGACAGGGTTGTAGCCTCTCCCCGATGTTATTCAATCTGTATATTGAGCAAGCAGTAAAGGAAACAAAAGAAAAATTCGGAGTAGGTATTAAAATTCTTGGAGAGGAGGTAAAGACTTTGAGGTTCGCCGATGACATTGTAATTCTGTCAGAGACAGCAAAGGACTTGGAAGACCAGTTGAACGGAATGGACAGTGTCTTGAAAGGAGGATATAAGATGAACATCAACAAAAGCAAAATGAGGATAATGGAATGTAGTCAAATTAAATCGGGTGGTGCTGAGGGAATTAGATTAGGAAATGAGACACTTAAAGTAGTAAAGGAGTTTTGCTATTTAGGGAGTAAAATAACTGATGATGGACGAAGTAGAGAGGATATAAAATGTAGACTGGCAATGGCAAGGAAATCGTTTCTGAAGAAGAGAAATTTGTTAACATCGAGTATAGATTTAAGTGTCAGGGAGTCGTTTCTGAAAGTACTTGTATGGAGTGTAGCCATGTATGGAAGTGAAACATGGACGATAACTAGTTTGGACAAGAAGAGAATAGAAGCTTTCGAAATGTGGTGCTACAGAAGAATACTGAAGATAAGGTGGGTAGATCACGTAACTAATGAGGAGGTACTGAATAGGATTGGGGAGAAGAGAAGTTTGTGGCGCAACTTGACTAGAAGAAGGGATCGGTTGGTAGGGCACGTTTTGAGGCATCAAGGGATCACAAATTTAGCATTGGAGGGCAGCATGGAGGGTAAAAATCGTAGAGGGAGACCAAGAGATGAATACACTAAGCAGATTCAGAAGGATGTAGGTTGCAGTAGGTACTGGGAGATGAAGAAGCTTGCACAGGATAGAGTAGCATGGAGAGCTGCATCAAACCAGTCTCAGGGCTGAAGACCACAACAACAACAACCTACTTGTACGATTAAGGGATATGACATTCCAAGCTGCGATCCGTACAATGCCAGTTTTCTTTCTCCTGATAACGACGTCCTCCTGAGTAGTCCCCTCCCGGAGATCCGGATGGGGGACTATTTTACCTCCGGAATATTTTACCCAACAGGACGCCAACATCATTTAACCAAACAGTAAAGCTGCATGCCCTCGGGAAAATTTACGGCTGCAGTTTCCCCCTGCTTTCAGCAGTTCGCAGTACCAGCACAGCAATGTCGTTTTGGTTAATGTTATAAGACCAGATCAGTCAATCATCCAGACTGTTGCCCCTGCAACTACTGAAAAGGCTGCTGCCCGTCTTCAGGAACCACGCGTTTGTCAGGCCCATCAACAAATATCCCTCCGTTGTGGTTGCACCTACGGTACGGCTATCAGTATCGCTAAGGCACGCAAGCCTTCCCACCAACGGCAAGTCCCTGGTTCATGAGGAGGGCGGGGGGGGGGGGGACCTTCAATTTAAGTATGATAAAATAGTGTTTAGTTGTTTGCATGTTCTTCGAATCATATTCGCGTCAGTTCGCTGTGATGTGGTATGTGTCAGTAGGTTTACAAATAACATTCATTTTCTCTGTGAAAACGTGGCTGCATGCTGGCTAGTTAAATTATTGGATTATTTAAACTCAGATGTACAACATTTGGTAAAAGTAATCCAAACACACACGTATTTTCTATTCAGTAGTTCATCTGTCTTTAATTTAAAGTAATATGGTCAAATAATGCTATGTCTGCATACTTTATTCCTTTCTATGCAAAGGTACAGTTAAGTTGTGGATGTGTGGATGCTTTTTTTGTTCCCAGTGTTTTACTTGTGAATGCTAATATTATTTTCAGACTGTGCATGATTTTTCAGAACAAATCTTATAAGAGACTATATCAATTGTGAGGGTATTGCCAGGAAGTCTAAGTTTTATAAGCACTTGGTTACATGTGCACTAGACATTATCCTGTGCAATGAATACTTTGTCTCTATGTGTGAAAATGGCATATAAAATTATTCAGTATGTTACGAATGGTTTTACACAAAGTAAGCTAATTTTTTATTGCTTTCATCAACGAGCGATTGCATGCGGTTCCTATTGACGTGAGCGGTCCTCCATCAAGAGTGCGCCGAACATGCGGAACAGGGCTTCAAATGATTTCAGCGGTATCAGGGAGGACTATCAGCCCTTCAAGATTGTTCTCTGACGATGCTGTTGTGTACGGAAAGTAATGTCGTTGAACAATAGTGAGGAAATGCAGAAAGGCTTTGACAAAATTTCCACTTGGTGTTATGAATTGCAACTGTCTTGAAATGTGGATATATGCAAGATAATGCCTATAATAAGGAAAAAGAACCCAATATTATGCGATTACAAGATTTGTGGTGAACATCTTTAGCAGGTTAAACCATGTAAGTACAATCTAAAAAAAAAAAAAAAAGACACACTATTAAGGAGCTACGCAAATTGGTCACAAATAGATATTCATAAAGGTATGTATCGATGGAATACGCTAAATTATAATCTTTGGGTGCAGATGGGTTAAGATGTGACGCTGCAGCGCTATTTCACAGCGCAGCTGCGAAGGACAGTAAACAAGAGATATGTCGATATCAGGGCATAAAGTGTTTGCGAATTACGAGTACATTCCGTGTACTAAGTTGGACAGTAACTATACGTCACAGACATGGTTGTGACAGTATACTCGGATGTCAATTTTCGACAGAGGACGTGTAGTTGGGCTCAAAGAAGCCACTTGGAGTAATCGGGAACAACTCGACATCTGAATAGGAGCGATGCCACTATTCGACGATATTAGTTGGAATGGGTGAACCACGGCCGAACACGGCGTCAAGAAGGAAGTGGTCGACCTAGAGAGCCGGCAGAACTTGAAGACCGTGCTATCTTCGGAGATGCACTTTCGAAATGATACAAACTATGTGTAGAAGCAAAGCAATGAGTCATAAAAACGTTTTTAAGTGGTGCTGTAAGTAGGCTGTTTATGTTTTCTCTATGTAAGTAGGCTGTTTATGTTTTCTTATTGGCAACGTTACGTAGCGCTCAATATGAACATCACTGGCTGTGCTGTGTGCAGTCTGTGGCTGCTTTGCATTGTTGTAATACTCGCCATTGTAGTGTTGGGCAGCTGGGCTGTTAACAGCGCGTAGCGTTGCGCAGTTGGAGGTGAGCCGCCAGCAGTGGTGGATGTGGGGAGAGAGATGGCGGAGGTTTGTAATTTGTCATGAACTGCTATATTTATATACGATGATATCAAGGTAAATACATTGTTCGTTCTCTATTAATATCTTTCATTTGCTAACTATCCCTATCAGTAGTTAGTGCCTTCCATAGTTTGAATCTTTTATTTAGCTGGCAGTAGTGGCGCTCGCTGTATTGCAGTAGCTTGAGCAGCGAAGATTTTTGTGAGGTAAGTGATTTGTGAAAGGTATAGTTTAATGTTAGTCAGGGCCATTCTTTTGTAGGGAATTTTGAAAGTCAGATTGCGTTGCGCTAACAAAATATTGTGTGTCAGTTTAAGCACAGTCATGTATAATTGTTGAAAGGGGACGTTTCAGTGTGCACTGTTTCGCGATGGTACAGAGAGACGGTCCACAGCCAGGAGAACCATCGAGTGAAAGAAATTGGTCTGAAAGTGACTGAAATCCTTCGAAATGAACGCTGTGCATCTAACAGGTCAATTTAGGAGCTCACTGGAATTCCTAAAATAATTGTGCATCGCACTGTAACTGAAAATTTGGGCCCCACTTGCTCACTGACGATCAAGGGGATTACAGAATGGAACACTGCAGAGACACGAAAAGATCGGCTGCTAGCACCCCAAACATCATGTCTTGAATCGTAACAGATGATGAAATGTGGTGTTTCCAATATGAGCCACTTAAAAAAGTAACGAAGCTCGAAATCGAAGGATCTAGAATCTGCGAGACTGAAAAAAGTACGCATAGTCGCATAGAAAAGCGGCATCAAGACGTAGCTCATTGCTTTCTTTGGTTCAAACGGAGTTACCCATATCGAATTCGTCCCAGAAGGTCAAATGATGACTGGAAATTACTGCTGGTGCTTTGAACAGTTTATGGGTGAGAACTCTGCGTTTTCGACGTGAATACCGGAACCAAGGAACGTAGTGCTCGTTGCACAACAGTGCACCGACACGTAGAAGCAAGGTCGTACGCGATTTATTGGCTCAAAAATGTGTCGTGCTGCTTGAACGCATTCCGTATTTTCTTGACTTGTCTTCGTGCGACTTCTGGCTATTTACAGAACCGAAAATGGTAATGAAAGGAAAGCGTTTCGACATGATTTCAGATATCCAGAAGGCTCGGACCAATGGCACTCCAGGCTGCTTCAAAAGCTGAATATCAAATTTTTCGAACAATTTTTTCAACACTCATGAGAAGCCTGTTTTGAATAAAAATCGTGCAACATGAAATAAACAAAATTTTCAATTTTATTTCACATCAGTCACCCGATCGCAGGTTCGATTCCTGCCTTCGGCATGGATGTGTGTGATGTCCTTTGGTAAGTTAGGTTAAAGTAGTTCTAAGTTCTAGGGGACTGCTGACCACAGATGTTAAGTCACGTAGTGCTGAGTCATTTGAACATCAGTGACCTTTTCTGTGGAACGGATCGTGTACACATGGTGAATCACCTAAAACGTGGACAGCAAATATTGCAGAAATGGGAAGTGCTGGTGATGTGCGGTTTTCGCAGGATGGATTAGTGGTCAAGGGCTCATATTGTTAGACAGTCACAGATTGTAATAGTACTTAGAAAGCGCATAATTCGTGCAAACATATACTTCTTTAAATGTAACGTGGCCTATTCTACATCTGCATTTACACTCCGCAAGCCACCCAACGGTGTGTGGCGGAGGACACTTTACGTGCCACTGTCATTACCTCCCTTTCCTGTTCCAGTCGCGTATGGTTCGCGGGAAGAACGACTGCCGGAAAGCCACCGTGCGCGCTCGAATCTCTCTAATTTTACATTCGTGATCTCCTCGGGAGGTATAAGTAGGGGGAAGCAATATATTCGGTACCTCATCCAGAAACGCACCCTCTCGAAACCTGGCGAGCAAGCTACACCGCGATGCAGAGCGCCTCTCTTGCAGAGTCTGCCACTTGCGTCTGTTAAACATCTCCGTAACGCTATCACGGTTACCAAATAACCTTGTGACGAAACGCGCCGCTCTTCTTTGGATCTTCTCTATCTCCTCCGTCAACCCGATCTGGTACGGATCCCACACTGATGAGCAATACTCGAAGTATAGGTCGAACGAGTGTTTTGTAAGCCACCTCCTTTGTTGATGGACTACATTTTCTAAGGACTCTCCCAATGAATCTTAACCTGGTACCCGCCTTACCAACAATTAATTTTATTCCACTTCAAATCGTTCCGCACGCATACTCCCAGATATTTTACGGAGGTAACTGCTACCTGTGTTTGTTCCGCTATCATATAATCATACAATAAAGGATCCATCTTTCTATGTATTCGCAATACATTACATTTGTCTATGTTAAGGGTCAGTTGCCACTCCCTGCACCAAGTGCCTATCCGCTGCAGATCTTCCTGCATTTCGCTACAATTTTCTAATGCTGCAACTTCTCTGTATACTACAGCATCATCCGCGAAAAGCCGCATGGAACTTCCGACACTATCTACTAGGTCATTTATATATATTGTGAAAAGCAATGGTCCCATAACACTCCCCTGTGGCACGCCAGAGGTTACTTTAACGTCTGTAGACGTCTCTCTGTTGATAACAACATGCTGTGTTCTGTTTGCTAAAATCTTTTCAATCCAGCCACACAGCTGGTCTGATATTCCGTAGGCTCTTACTTTGTTTATCAGGCGACAGTGCGGAACTGTATCGAACGCCTTCCGGAAGTCAAGAAAAATAGCATCTACCTGGGAGCCTGTATCCTAAAGCGAGTTGGGTCTCACACGATCGCTGTTTCCGGAATCCATGTTGATTCCTACATAGTAGATTCTGGGTTCCAAAGACGACATGATACTCGAGACTTCTTGAAGACTGGAACTACCTGTGCTCTTTTCCAATCATTTGGAACCTTCCGTTCCTCTAGAGACTTGCGGTACACGGCTATTAGAAGGCGGGCAAGTTCTTTCACGTACTCTGTGTAGAATCGAATTGGTATCCCGTCAGGTCCAGTGGACTTTCCTCTGTTGAGTGATTCCAGTTGCTTTTCTATTCCTTGGACTCTTATTTCGATGTCAGCCATTTTTTCGTTTGTGCGAGGATTTAGAGAAGGAACTGCAGTGCGGTCTTCCTCTGTGAAACAGCTTTGGAAAAAGGTGTTTAGTATTTCAGCTTTACTCGTGTCATCCTCTGTTTCAATGCCGTCATCATCCCGGAGTGTCTGGATATGCTGTTTCGAGCCACTTAGTGATTTAACGTAAGACCAGAACTTCCTGGGATTTTCTGTCAAGTCGGTACATAGAATTTTACTTTCGAATTCACTGAACGCTTCACGCATAGCCCTCCTTACGCTAACTTTGACATCGCTTAGCTTCTGTTTGTCTGAGAGGTTTTGGCTGCGTTTAAACTTGCAGTGAAGCTCTCTTTGCTTTCGCAGTAGTGTCCTAACTTTGTTGTTGTGCCACAGTGGGTTTTTCCCGTCCCTCACAGTTTTACTCGGCACGTACCTGTCTGAAACGCATTTTACGATTGCCTTGAACTTTTTCCATAAACACTCAACATTGTCAGTGTCGGAACAGAAATTTTCGTTTTGATCTGTTAGGTAGTCTGAAATCTGCCTTCTATTACTCTTGCTAAACAGATAAACCTTCCTCCCTTTTTTTATATTCCTATTAACTTCCATATTCAGGGATGCTGCAACGGCCTTATGATCACTGATTCCCTGTTCTGCACATACAGAGTCGAAAAGTTCGGGTCTGTTTGTTATCAACAGGTCCAAGATGTTATCTCCACGAGTCGGTTCTCTGTTTAATTGCTCGAGGTAATTTTCGGATAGTGCACTCAGTATAATGTTACTCGATGCTCTGTCCCTACCACCCGTCCTAAACATCTGAGTGTCCCAGTCTAAATCTGGTAAATTGAAATCTCCACCTAAGACTATAACATGCTGAGAAAATTTATGTGAAATGTATTCCAAATTATCTCTCAGTTGTTCTGCCACTAATGCTGCTGAGTCGGGAGGTCGGTAAAAGGAGCCAATTATTAACCTAGCTCGGTTGTTGAGTGTAACCTCCACCCATAATAATTCACAGGAACTATCCACTTCTACTTCACTACAGGATAAACTACTACTAACAGCGACGAACACTCCACCACCGGTTGCATGCAATCTATTCTTTCTAAACACCGTCTGTACCTTTGTAAAAATTTCGGCAGAATTTATCTCTGGCTTCAGCCAGCTTTCTGTACCTATAACGATTTCAGCTTCGGTGCTTTCTATCAGCGTTTGAAGTTCCGGTACTTTACCAACGCAGCTTCGACAGTTTACAATTACAATACCGATTGCTGCTTGGTCCCCGCATGTCCTGACTTTCCCCTGCACCCGTTGAGGCTGTTGCCCTTTCTGTACTTGCCCAAGGCCATCTAACCTAAAAAACCGCCCAGCCCACGCCACACAACCCCTGCTACCCGTGTAGTCACTTGTTGCGTGTAGTGGACTCCTGACCTATCCAGCGGAACCCGAAACCCCACCACCCTATGGCGCAAGTCGAGGAATCTGCAGCCCACACGGTCGCAGAACCGTCTCAGCCTCTGATTCAGACCCTCCACTCGGCTCTGTACCAAAGGTCCGCAGTCAGTCGTGTTGACGATGCTGCAGATGGTGAGCTCTGCTTTCATCCCGCCAGCGAGACTGGCAGTCTTCACCAAATCAGATATACGCCGGAAGCCAGAGAGGATTTCCTCCGATCCATAGCGACACACATCATTGGTGCCGACATGAGCGACCACCTGCAGATGGGTCCACCCTGTACCCTTCATGGCATCCGGAAGGACCTTTTCCACATCTGGAATGACTCCCCCCGGTATTCATACGGAGTGCACATTGGTTTTCTTCCCCTCTCTTGCTGCCATATCCCTAAGGGGCCCCATTACGCGCCTGACGTTGGAGCTCCCAACTACCAGTAAGCCCACCCTCTGCGACCGCCCGGATCTTGCAGACTGAGGGCAACCTCTGGAACAGGACAAGCAGCCATGTCAGGCGAAGATCAGTATCAGCCTGAGACAGAGCCTGAAACTGGTTCATCAGACAAACTGGAGAGGCCTTCCGTTCAGCCCTCTGGAATGTCTTTCGCCCCCTGCCACACCTTGAGATGACCTCCCACTCTACCACAGGTGAGGGATCAGCCTCAATGCGGGCAGTATCCCGGGCAACCACAGTCGTAGTCCGGTCGGGGTACGCGTGGGACGAGCTGGCCGTCCCCGACAAACCCCCATCTGGACCCCCACAGTGATGCCCATTGGCAACAGCCTCAAGCTGTGTGACCGAAGCCAACACTGCCTGAAGCTGGGATGGGTTATACTGAAACGGGATGCGCGGCTTATTAAACTTACTGGACAACCGAATGCTAATGCAAGTAAGCGCTCTGATATTTTCTTTTATGGTAAATTATTTAAGGTCACCACCCAACGAAGTTGAGAATAAATTGATTACGATTAATTAAAGACATTATTAATTTTTTGCATGGTAACCACTAAGATGTCAG
The DNA here is from genome assembly GCF_021461395.2 of Schistocerca americana. Taxonomy (NCBI): domain Eukaryota; kingdom Metazoa; phylum Arthropoda; class Insecta; order Orthoptera; family Acrididae; genus Schistocerca; species Schistocerca americana. The sequence goes on along the minus strand of NC_060120.1, from coordinate 86,285,482 downwards.
TACTCTCATCAAATGAACACTAGAATTAATGTACTCAAAATCGTCATCATACTGAATGAAAGCAGTTAGTTAAATCAAAACATAATTCTATAGAAGCTAACTAAAATTCAGAATTTGGGCCCGCAAGAATACTGCGATTTGGTAACGACAAGTTGGATGTACTAAGATCGATTTCGGAAGGGGTGGCTGCGTTGGCGAATACTCATGAACTATAAACACAATTTATTTTAAGTAAAAACGCAAGTTAACCACTATACAAAAAACAGATTGTAATAACACTGTTTAAATAGTTAAATGATAGCGGATCACATGAAGGGGAAAGTATGAGGAAGATAGGATCAATCTTGTGTCCACTTGGCCAGGTACGGGGGAGTGAAAATTCAAATTGTTGCAACCAACCACGAGGGTGGATGCCGCTTGGCGATTTTCTGAATACCTCAAACTTTCTCACCAAGAGGAAGTGTTTGAAATCAAACTCCTGTGTTTCCTCTCGTGGAGATCGTTCGTGAGGGTCCCTGTGTCGCGCCCACCTGCCACCAATAACACACTCTTCCCTATCGTTCTCAAATCCCGCACCGTGTCCGGAATCCCTGTACAAGCTATCTTGCGTGCATTCTCGTACGCGTTCGCTTGCTTCAGTTTCACGCTTAAGGCATTCCTCTATATGCTTTACGCGTTCACAAAGGTCGTGTGTAACCTCCTTATGCTGCCCATTTATCTCAATGCTGACCTTGTTGCAATTTCATTAGAGATCGCACTTCTGACGTCTCGCTCCCCCCTCCCAAACGGTCCAGTCTTGTCACTGCTTTCAGTGATAGACAGGTTTGCTGCCCTCCTTACTACCTTTGCTATTTCGGCCTCCAGCATATGGATCGCCTGTGCGCTCTCGTCCACTTGAACCTTAATGGCTTCGATACCTAATCGTCTTCCTTGTGGACCCTTGTTTGCAATTTCTTGTGCTCCTGGCTGTACGACTCGCTTAGTGCTTGGAAATACCCAAGATGCCGTTCTGCCTGCAGGCTAAGTTGCTCGTCGACTCGTACTTGCCAAGCATCCAGTGCACTAAGTTGCCGATCGGCAGTTTCAATATGCTCTTTAAATTCTGTAACTATATTCTTTCTAATTTTCACCGCGAGACTATTAAACTGTTGTTCCGTATCCACAGATAACTTCTTTGCATGTTCCTCATTCTCTTCGGACAGATTATTTGAATGATTTTGATTTTGATCTAACAACTTTTTTTCTAGGTTTTGATTTTTCTCAGATAACATTTGTTTTGGATTTCTTGTAACACTCTGATTATCCTCGGATACTTTCTTTGTATCTGTGCATATATGCAGTAGGGTTCTTATTAGTCGTGCCATATCGAAAAGGGTGCTAACCATGGGGCTAATTTGAGTTTCAACCGCGCTTTCACTACTGCATTGTAAATTTTTCCCGACACTGTCCAACAAATCTGGAGATGCCGTCTGCTCACTTCTGAAGTTTAAAAGTGCGGCAGCATTACTGAAGCCCGGCACTACAAAGTGCCCGTTTTCCGGTGTAGGGCCAGAAGAATTTGGTGCTGCGCTTTCTCCCTGATTCGTCATGTTATTTAATTTATTACGCCAACTGTCGCTCTTAGAACTGCTACTCGTCTCCATAAACAATCCTAGTTCCGCAGAACGATTACTATAACACCAACAAACTCTGACGATGATGAAGTCCCATACTCCTTGACGGAGTGTAGGGGACGATGCGGGAGACGCGCACCGCTGTACTAGGCAAGGTCCTGGAGGAGGTGGTTTGCCATTGCCTCCCTCCGACAGTACTGGGGATAAATGATGATGATGAAGACGACACAGCAACACCCAGCAGGTGAAAATCCTTGGCCCCGACGGGAATCGAACCCGGGGCCCCGTGCTCGGTAAGCGAGAACGCTACCGCAAGACCACGAGCTGCGGACAGGTGTATCTCCAAAATATTAGATACTGTCTTACTCCAAATTTCACACGCAACCTAGCACATATTGTCACACGCAATAGATCCCCATACAGCAATAAAATGAAAAGAACCCCCCAAAATAAGTCACAAAATATAAAACAAAGCAACGCATATCACCAAACAACGCTGTGAATTGATCAGAAATTTCGTCTCTAAACAACGTGGAAGTTGTTCGAAGGCTAGAGAACAAAAACTGTGCGGTTAGTGCATTCTCCCAACTGACTGCTTCTCATTACTGCCACTGATAGTCTCATTCTATGGCAGCGGCCGGCTATATAAATGGGAGGACGACGGTTCAATCCCGTCTCCAACCATCCTGATATAGGTTTTCCGTGATTTCCCTAAATCGTTTAAGGCAAATGCTGGGATGGTTCCTTTGAAAGGGCACGGCCGATTTCCTTCCCAATCCTTCCCTAACCCGAGCTTGCGCTCCGTCTCTAATGACCTCGTTGTCGACGGGACGTTAAACACTAACCACCACTATATAAATGGGTTATACTGAAAAGGGATGCGTGGCTTTTTAAGTTTACTGGACTACTGAATGCTAATGCAAATAAGTGCTCTGATATTTTCTTTTATAGTAAATCATTTAGGATCGCCACCCAACGAAGCTGGGAATAAGTTAATTACATTTAATTACAGAAATTACACTCCTGGAAATGGAAAAAAGAACACATTGACACCGGTGTGTCAGACCCACCATACTTGCTCCGGACACTGCGAGAGGGCTGTACAAGCAATGATCACACGCACGGCACAGCGGACACACCAGGAACCGCGGTGTTGGCCGTCGAATGGCGCTAGCTGCGCAGCATTTGTGCACCGCCGCCGTCAGTGTCAGCCAGTTTGCCGTGGCATACGGAGCTCCATCGCAGTCTTTAACACTGGTAGCACGCCGCGACAGCGTGGACGTGAACCGTATGCGCAGTTGACGGACTTTGAGCGAGGGCGTATAGTGGGCATGCGGGAGGCCGGGTGGACGTACCGCCGAATTGCTCAACACGTGGGGCGTGAGGTCTCCACAGTACATCGATGTTGTCGACAGTGGTCGGCGGAAGGTGCACGTGCCCGTCGACCTGGGACCGGACCGCAGCGACGCATGGATGCACGCCAAGAGCGTAGGATCCTACGCAGTGCCGTAGAGGACCGCACCGCCACTTCCCAGCAAATTAGGGACACTGTTGCTCCTGGGGTATCGGCGAGGACCATTCGCAACCGTCTCCATGAAGCTGGGTTACGGTCCCGCACACCGTTAGGCCGTCTTCCGCTCACGCCCCAACATCGTGCAGCCCGCCTCCAGTGGTGTCGCGACAGGCGTGAATGGAGGGACGAATGGAGACGTGTCGTCTTCAGCGATGAGAGTCGCTTCTGCCTTGGTGCCAATGATGGTCGTATGCGTGTTTGGCGCCGTGCAGGTGAGCGCCACAATCAGGACTGCATACGACCGAGGCACACAGGGCCAACACCCGGCATCATGGTGTGGGGAGCGATCTCCTACACTGGCCGTACACCACTGGTGATCGTCGAGGGGACACTGAATAGTGCACGGTACATCCAAACCGTCATCGAACCCATCGTTCTACCATTCCTAGACCGGCAAGGGAACTTGCTGTTCCAACAGGACAATGCACGTCCGCATGTATCCCGTGCCACCCAACGTGCTCTAGAAGGTGTAAGTCAACTACCCTGGCCAGCAAGATCTCCGGATCTGTCCCCCATTGAGCATGTTTGGGACTGGATGAAGCGTCGTCTCACGCGGTCTGCACGTCCAGCACGAACGCTGGTCCAACTGAGGCGCCAGGTGGAAATGGCATGGCAAGCCGTTCCACAGGACTACATCCAGCATCTCTACGATCGTCTCCATGGGAGAATAGCAGCCTGCATTGCTGCGAAAGGTGGATATACACTGTACTAGTGCCGACATTGTGCATGCTCTGTTGCCTGTGTCTATGTGCCTGTGGTTCTGTCAGTGTGATCATGTGATTTATCTGACCCCAGGAATGTGTCAATCAAGTTTCCCCTTCCTGGGACAATGAATTCACGGTGTTCTTATTTCAATTTCCAGGAGTGTATTAACTATTTGCATAGTAACCGTTAAGATATCAGCACTCTCATTAAATGAACACTGCAATTAATTTACTCAAATGCTTGATCATACTGAATGAAAGGAGTTAGTTGAATTAAAACATAATTCTTTAGAATCTAATTAAAATTCAGAATTTGGGCCTGCAACAATACTGCGCTTTGGTAACGACAGGTTGGATGTACTAAGATCGATTTCTGAAGGGGTAGCTGCGTTGATGGACACTCGTGAGGTATAAACACAATTTATTTTAAGCAAAAACACGAGTTAACATTATACAATAAACATTGTAATAGCGCTTGCCGTTCCCTGATTTAAATTTAACACTATTTCAAATGGTTAAATGGTGACGGACCACATGAAGGGGAAGGTATGTGAAAATTCTGGGAAGATGATAGGATAAATGCACGTACTTACGCAATATCCATACTGAAGAATAAAGGTCAAGACACATTACACCTTCCGAAGTAGTAAATTTCTGACAAATGCAGTTGCTTAAAATATTCTCACATAAATAAAACCGATGCAAGATGGGGCGGGGGAGGGGAGGGAGGAGACCACTTGTATACTAGATTTAAAAAAAGATAGCACATTTACCAGGTGCCTGAATATTTACACAAAACGGTTAAATTACATGCGCGACGCGCAAAGAGAGGTAAAATGAACTGCAAGAAATTTATCCCTCGATGGACACGGAGAGCTGAGGCCTCAACTGGCTCGTCTAAGCACCTAGTTCAGACTAACAAAGCAAGTACGCTATCCATATGAAATTTCACACTGTAAAATTCACTAAAATCCATTAAATAGAAAGAACATTGAGCACACTCTAAACGCACTCAAGGGAACACGATTGATTACCTCTGAACAACACAGAAGGCAAGTTCGGGCCATGTGGTGCGAAGCATAAAGACAAATTTATCAAATCACATGTGAACCCGAAAGAATTCAAACTGCAACAGTAAATGAAAACATTCACACGAGAATGTAACCACGCGCGCCTACACACTTAGGAAAATCTACTGTAAGGTAATGACAGCATCACTAGATGGGAAGCATTTGCACACTAGAAGTTCTGGTAGCACAAAAAAAGTACCAGAAGACACTTATTAAAATTGGTAAATTGCACCAAGGTCTATCCCGCATAAACTGTGGATCATATGATGAACCTTTCGCTGTAATAAAAGGTGAACTATACTATTTCAGCTAACCTAAAGACTTACACCTCTCACCCTAAACTCAGTCTTAAGCTACCGACCACACTCACCGACTGCCCCGCGTCAAGTGCTTAAGCACCCCCAAGAACTATTTATCTCCGCAGGTAGTCAGAACAGACCAAAGCGTTTCCTTCCGGTACCAATCTACCCCCTGTCGATAAAGACGACTTAGAAGGCTCAAACCTCTTTGCTTTGACTAATGTGGTGTTTGCTGTGTTATTCAGTGGTTAGGTATTTAACTAATTTGTAAATGGAAATGATAATCTTATTTTATTATATTGAGTAATTACTAAATAATTTTTCTCCCGGCTAAAGATTTGATCAAGTTGCTAAAGAACTCCAAGTTAACGTCGTGTTAAAGTGTTGTCTGTAAGTTGTGTAAGTGTCACTAAATCACAGTTCATACAACAGATTCCTTACAACTATTAATTAAGATGGAAGCAGTTATCTTCAGCAAAATGATCATTAAAACCACCGAATATCAGCGGCGCACAACACTGACGTATGTTACCTGAAACAATATTCTTCTCAACTCGTGCGTAATTAATTTCGGCTCCATACATCAGCTAGAAAAGTTTCTTATAAGGATCGTGCTATGAGCACTGTTTTTAAAGAACCAATCTGTTTTGAATCATTTTCATTAAAATGAGTTCGGGACCACCGGTGCACACTTATTTTTACACATTTGTATTACCTTCGGCATTTATTCTGCAGAGTTGCGTAATTTAAATTTGAATTTGCCGCTGAGATAATTGATAGACACTTTCTATTGTTAGAGCAAATAAGTAAATATTTAAAATGCTTATTAAACGCTGTAAAATCTACTTTCGTACTGTGCACTATTTAGACTTCATCGAGCAAACATTTGATTTGTTTCTAAGGAAAACACAGACAAAAACGCGATACAAACCGCTATCATCAATGGCTGCGCTTCTTGCAGCGGAAAGAAATAATTAACACAGACAATGCTTACTGAGAGAGGAATTAAAGTTACAAATAATTATTCACTCATGTTTATAATAATAATGAACTCTATTTTCAAGTAATAATTAACAAATAATTACAATTTCTTAACAGACCTCAGTTCGATATGCGTCCGCAACCTACAAAAGCCAACCAAAAAAAGGTAAAAACAAAGGAAGACAAACGCAGATCATAAAAGGAATTTACAATTATCATTGTCTTTGTATGATACACATCGATATGTCCAATTACATCATAGAATATTATATAAATAATTAATATTCTCATTCGTTTTCACTGTTTTTTCATACGTCGAATAGATAATGTTTATAACTGTTAGAGGCATAATTTTCTCTCGTCGCACTGTAGCTACAATTTATCTCGTGGATGTTACACTAAACACCCAAAGCTGGATCAGAAATGGTTCAAATGGCACTGAGCACTATGGGACTTAACACCTGAGGTCATCAGTCCCCTAGAACCTAGAACTACTTAAACCTAACTAACCTAAGGACATCACACACATCCATGCCCGAGGCAGGATTCGAACCTGCCACCGTAGCGGTCGCGCGGTTCCAGACTCTAGCGCCTAGAACCGCTCGGCCACAACGGCCGGCCCAAAGCTGGCTAGACTGACCACAGCAGACAGCAACTTACATACTACTAGCTACCAACGGAAACACGAAGAATACATTCACATGCACTTTCACACAGACGGGAATGAGAAGGATAGAAGTCTAGGAGCATAAAATTCAATGTAAATCTAACTGAGGGTTTGTGTTTGAACAATTAGGTAATTTAAGTACTTCTTAGCGATGCAGTACACAGAGACCTTTCAATATCAATATACTAAAAGTAGGGTAAATCAGAATGTCAGTGGTGTTTGTTGTAGGATTCTAATGCGAGTCGCTGACGAGACATCGTATTTTGAAAAGTTCCCACACCGACATTTGTGCAGTACCTGTGGTAGCACACACTAAAGACCAACACTGTTATGTAGATTCTGACCAGCAACGAGACAACTGACCATCACATGTTCTGTTCAAAATAACCACCCGCGGCGGCAATACACACTTCCAGTCTGGTATGCAAATACTAATGCACCCGTACCAGCATTTCAGCTGCAATATCTGTGCAAGCTGCATCGGGTGTAGACGGTGTGTCCTTGTAGATAGCAGCCGGCCGCTGTGGCCGAACGGTTCTAGGCGCTTCGGTCTGGAACCGCGCTCCTGCTATGGTCGCATGGTCGCAGGTTCGAATCCTGCCTCGGCATGGATGTGTGTGATGTCCTTAGGTTAGTTAGGTTTAAGCAGTTCTAAGTCTAGGGGACTGATGACCTCAGGTGTTATGTCCCATAGTGCTTAGAGCCATTTGAACCATTTGTAGACAGCATCCCCACAGAGAAAAGTATACAAACGTCAAATCCGGGGAACCACCTGGCCAAGGTTCAGGTCCTTTGCATCCAGCCCAACGATTTGGAAACAGTACGTGAAGATGTGCAGTAGTACGTAATCACTATGGGCTGGACAGCCATCATATTGATGCTACAGGTTCCGCTTAGTCTGCATCGTTCGTGGACGACGATTTGTTAGAAGGCTGCTGTATCTTCCGTCTATGAAAAACCGGCCTATGAGCTGATGGTTCACTATCGCACACCACCTGTTTACACGCCATGTAAGCTGATGTTCCAACTGACGAAGCCAACTGGGATTGTCAACAGACCAATTAGCATGTTCGGCGTTTATCTGACCATCACTGGCAAATGTGAGTTCATCACTAGATTAGATACGTCATATATCTGGTGTATCTGCTGTTAATGTCCATGTACAGAAGTTACCAGGATTCTCGTAATCGTTTGCACGCAGCTATTGATGGAGAGAGATGTGTTGGGGATGGAACCTACGTCGATAGAGAACGCCTGACTTTATCACTTCCTCATGCAATTGCACAGAAGCTAGCTTGCAGATCAACTACAAGAGCAGCAATAACATTAATTCCCCCTCTTCTGTCGTCATTTGTTTTCTTCTGTTCCGTCATCCGGATGGTACTACCACTTTCAAGTGACTAGTTGAAGAGGTTGATGAATAATTGCCGAGATGGCAGTCTATTGGGATATCTTGCCGCATACATTGTACAACAACGAACTGCATTCTTCCTATGCACCACATATACTATGAACATGTCGACTTTTTCTGCGTTGGTAAATCCCATTGTCCACTCACGACCTGCTACTTGGACTGTCACATACTCCCCACAAAACATTTTACATTGGGCATTGGCCAATACATATTTGTTAAAAAAATTTTAACTATGTAAGTAGACTGTTTAGGTTTTTATGTTGGGAACGCCACATAGCGCTCTGTATGAAAATCACTGACTGTGCTGTATGCAATCTGTGGCTGGTTGGCATTGATGGAATATTTGCTATTGTAGTGTTGGGCAGTTGATATATATATATATATATATATATATATATATATATATATATATATGGTGTTACAAAAGGGTACGGCCAAACTTTCAGGAAACATTCCTTCCACACAAATAAAGAAAAGATGTTATGTGGACATGTGTCCGGAAACGCTTAATTTCCATGTTAGAGCTCGTTTTAGTTTCGTCAGTATGTACTGTACTCGATTCACCGCCAGTTGGCCCAAATGAAGGAAGGTAATGTTGACTTCGGTGCTTGTGTTGACATGCGACTTATTGCTCTATAGTACTAGCATCAGGCACATCAGTACGAAGCATCAACAGGATAGTGTTCATCACGAACGTGGTTTTGCAGTCAGTGCAATTTTTACAAATGTGGAGTTGGCAGATGTCCATTTTATGTATAGATTAGCACGGGGCAACAGCAGTGGCGCGGTACGTTTGTATCGAGACAGATTTCCAGAAAGAAGGTGTCCCGACAGGAAGACGTTCGAAGCAATTGATCGGGGTCTTAGGGAGCACGGAAAATTCCAGCCTATGACTCGCGACTGGGGAAGACCTAGAACGACGAGGACACCTGCAATGGACGAGGCAATTCTTCGTGCAGTCGACGATAACCCTAATGTCAGCGTCAGAGAAGTTGCTGCTGTACAAGGTAACGTTGACCACGTCACTGTATGGAGAGTGCTACGGGAGAACCAGTTGTTTCCGTACCATCTACAGCGTGTGCAGGCACTATCAGCAGCTGATTGGCCTATGACTCGCGACTGGGGAAGACCTAGAACGACGAGGACACCTGCAATGGACGAGGCAATTCTTCGTGCAGTCGACGATAACCCTAATGTCAGCGTCAGAGAAGTTGCTGCTGTACAAGGTAACGTTGACCACGTCACTGTATGGAGAGTGCTACGGGAGAACCAGTTGTTTCCGTACCATCTACAGCGTGTGCAGGCACTATCAGCAGCTGATTGGCCTCCACGGGTACACTTCTGCGAATGGTTCATCCAACAATGTGTCAATCCTCATTTCAGTGCAAACGTTCTCTTTACGGATGAGGCTTCATTCCAACGTGATCAAATTGTAAATTTTCACAATCAACATGTGTGGACTGACAAGAATCCGCAGGCAATTGTGCAATCACGTCATCAACACAGATTTTCTGTGAACATTTGGGCAGGCATTGTTGGTGATGTCTTGATTGGGCCCCATGTTCTTCCACCTACGCGCAATGGAGCACGTTATCAAGATTTCATAAGGGATACTCTACCTGTGCTGCTAGAACATGTGCCTTTACAAGTACGACACAACATGTGGTTCATGCACGATGGAGCTCCTGCACATTTCAGTCGAAGTGTTCGTACGCTTCTGAACAACAGATAAGGTTGTAAGGTGTCAGGCAAATCCAACACCTTCCATGAAAACCCTGACATGATAAGCAAATCCAGGAGTATGTCACATAGCTCCGAATAAATCGTGACATTAAATTAACCAAAGTAATACGAGTAACGAGTGAGCAAATGGAATACCACAGACTAACACAAGAATGCCTAAATGCATGTCATACCTTCCCACCGTGAGACAGATGCAGTTCCAAGGGGAGAAACTAGAACAGAAGCCGAGAGCAGAACCGTGTTAAGTTAGAAGGCCCTACGATAAGGGACGGACACCCACGTCGCCAGCTAACCGCTAGGACCACACCAGCTGCAAGTCTTAGCGTGAGACTTTTTCACGTCTCTGTTACGTTGCAAACTTTAAAAACATTGCCCCACCACGAAAAGTATAACGTTTCTCATTGGATAGACAGAATTTTTGTGGGCGGAGCTTAAGGTTAACATTGAGACCATGATCGGTCAGATGAAAGCACAGCCAGATAGTTTTTTTTTTAAACCAACTTCGGTAAATTGTAGTAAGGAGAAGTTAGGAGAGAGGTTGCTTCCGAGACAGCGAGGTGAGCGGAGCCGTGCCTACGCCGCCCCCTGACGAACACCGACAAGGTAATGAACGCACGCGATGCCGCATAACAGCGCATAAAGCTTCACTCAGAACTGCAGAAGTCTCATCTGTTACACCCCCTTTTTGCGTAATACTAGTGTCGATCGTCAATTAAAGCTCATGGTGTTCACATTTGCCACTTGAAGTAAAAAATCTGAAACGCGATAATTTTTCTGTTATATAGTTATTGAGAAGCCACATCAGCCACTATAATTTACGACAAGTTAGATAAGTAATTAAAGATAATTGAGGGTCACTGTAGACCATTTTGATAGTTTTCTCTTTCGTGAAACTTAATTTAAACCTAGATTATAGATGTGATATGACATAGGTCATCCTTCGATCCATTGTAGAACTTGGAAACCCATTCAGGGAATATTCGTTCACATTTTTGTTGAACGCAGTTGGTTTTTACCATCCTGTATTAAAACATTTCCTTTTATCAATTGTGCAATTTATAAACAAGGTTTTGTGAGTAGAATAAAATTTCCAATGGTAAACTCAAGTGTTTTTTCGACGTTATTTTACCAGCTAACTAAAAATAGGAAAGCCTTGAACCCCTTCCACTAAATTTAGTTGGTATTAAGATTCTTTTACAGGGAGTGCAGTGGAGCTGACGCTGAAATCATTAAGCATTTGGTTATATCATCGCTAGTCTCACTGAACTCTTCTGAATTCTACATGTCATGTGTGGCCTGACGTCTCCTTACCAGCAACAGGTCCCAGGTTCAAACTAGTCAATTCCCTAAAAAACACGCTCAGAGCGTCGTTGCGCGAAAGTGGTAGGGAGGCACGATATAGAACAAACAGACACCACGCAGAATGTTAGAAGGTGACCGATGGATTGGTAGAGGCGCATCCATTCTGATCCATTCCATGGCCTCCACGCTCTCCTGACCTCAACCCTCTTGACTTTCATTTATGGGGGCATTTGAAAGCTCTTGTCTACATGACACCGGTACCAAATGTAGAGACTCTTCGTGCTCGTATTGTGGACGGCTGTGATAGAATACGCCATTCTCCAGGGCTGCATCAGCGCATCAGGGATTCCATGCGACGGAGGGTGGATGCATGTATCCTCGCTAACGGAGGACATTTTGAACATTTCCTGTAACAAAGTGTTTGAAGTCACGCTGGTACGTTCTGTTGTTGTGTGTCTCCGTTCCATGATTAATGTGATTTGAAGAGAAGTAATAAAATGAGCTCTAACATGGAAAATAAGCGTTTCCGGACACATGTCCACATAACATATTTTCTTTCTTTGTGTGTGAGTCCGCAGCTCGTGGTCGTGCGGTAGCGTTCTCACTTCCCGCGCCCGGGTTCGATTACCGGCGGGGTCAGGGATTTTCTCTGCCTCGTGATGACTGGGTGTTGTGTGATGTCCTTAGGTTAGTTATGTTTAAGTAGTTCTAAGTTCTAGGGGACTGTTGACCATAGCTGTTAAGTCCCACAGTGCTCAGAGCCATTTGAACCATTTTGAACTTTGTAACACTATTAAGGTAAATACTTTGTTTGTTCTCTATCAAAATGTTTCATTTGCTAACTATGCCTGTCAGTAGTTAGTGCCTTCAGTAGTTAGAATCTTTTATTTGGCTGACGGTAATTGGCGCTCGCTGTATTGCAGTAGTTCGAGTACCGAAGATTTTTGTGAGGTAAGTGATTCATGAAAGGTATAGGTTACTGTTAGTCACGGCCATCCTTTTGTGGGAATTATTGCGCTAAAAATATTGTGTGTCAGTTTAGTGTTGATCAGAATAAGTAAAGAGAGAAATGTCTGAGTACGTTCAGTTTTGCTCAGCTGTTTGAAAATCAAATAACGTAGAGGTTTACCGGCACTGTAATTCACAAATTTTTCTAAGGGGATGTTTCAGTATTATTAATATCTTTTGAGTGGCTAACGCTACGAGACTATGAAATCCAAACCAATCAGTGAAAACCGCGCATCAACAGCACTTCCCATTTCCGCAATATTTGCAGTGCAAAATTTAGGTGATTCACCCTGTATAAGTAGTTGTAGTTCATGTAGATGTACTCTACGGTAGTCTTTCTTCATACTTCACTCCGGCTTCTGTGAATGGGCACGGTCCGTTCAGTGTTTCACGTGGGAGTGCTTTCAATGTTAATGCTTGTACATGTTTTAGCCGTATGAGCGGAGCAATACGCAGGACGTCTACGGAACTCCAGAAACTACGGAGCTAGCTGACTAGGCGTCTGCGGCGACACTCTGGCTGCTGAAGGCGCTCGGTTCGTTTTCCTGCGGCCGATTCACCTCGTGCTTCCAGCCATCCGTAGGCAGGAGGCAGGCTAGCGGGCGCCTCCCCCCCCCCCCCCCCCAACCCTACGCTCTGCTGACTTCTCCCCTCCCCACTGCACCGCTCCCCAAGTCCTCCCGCCTCCATTTGCTTCTTTTGCCTTCCCGGCTTCGTTACATGGCGCTCGTTTGCTCTCTTCGCATCTGACAGCGCCGTTCAGTCTGCAGACTCTTCAGATTGCAACCCTGCGCGTTCTGCTCCAGCGCATGTGCATTCAGTCGAAATGACGACTGGGGATGCTACGTGCCTCGTAACGACCTAGTTTCCTTTCACGGAGTGACATTCTATCACAAGAGCCACTTTGGGACGCTTCTCGATATTATGCATAGACGGAAGTCTGATTCGGTTGGTGTTTTGCTAACCTGTCGTGATTTCGAGCGGTGAGTACTCTGCTTAACGAACAAATAAACATACAGAGTATGCTCTCAAGTAGAGATTAGTTTGAAAAGAGTTTGACAGATAAATTCCAGTGAGTTATGCTGGACGGCATATCTTCGACAGGAACCAAAACAGAAGCCCTTAAATGCGTCATAAAAAGAAATACTATATCAGTTTCAGCTTGTCAGCTTCAGCATCACTCTCAGCTTGTGCGCTGTCTATCGTCCTGGCTATTGGACGGCTTGACATTATTTCCTTTTAATAAACTGAATAACAGTTCTTTTTAAATGTGCATAAATGAAAGGTGATGTTAAACAAGAACTGCCTCCAGTTGTCACGATCCCTCTTTAGATTAGTACTTGTTCTATAGATCATGAATACGACACTTCGTAATGATCTGAAACGTGTCAGGTTAACAAAAGGTGTCTATACAAGATATTACACTACACAAAATATTACATGACACTTAATATTTTTAATTTTTTTTTGGTGGGGGAGTGGCGAAATTACCCATTTACTGTGGTGTCACCGCCAGACACCAGACTTGCTAGGTGGTAGCCTTTAAATCGGCCGCGGTCCGTTAGTATACGTCGGACCCGCGTGTCGCCACTATCAGTGATTGCAGACCGAGCACCGCCACACGGCAGGTCTAGTCTAGTCTAGAGAAACTCCCTAGCACTCGCCCCAGTTGTACAGCCGACTTTTCTAGCGATGGTTCACTGTCTAGATACGCTCTCATTTGCAGAGACGACAGTTTAGCATAGCCTTCAGCTACGTCATTTGCTACGACCTAGTAAGGTGCCACATTCAGTTACTATGTCTTCTCAACAGATAGTATTGTGACTCATGTACCGTCAAGAGCGACGTTCATCATTAATGGATTAAAGTTAAGTATCGAACTAATTACGTCCTCTTTCTGAATTCTAATTCCTTGTCAGGTTCCAGACCTCATGTCAGTATAGTCCTTCCCTCCTCACGCCAGCCTGCGTGAGCTAAAACGCGTGCATTTCGGCATCCACTAGTAACACGGTGTTGGCTCTTCTGCCAACATAATATTTACTATATCCAAAAATTCATCTAATGAGTAGCAGGAGTTGCCATTCAGAAATTCTTTCAATTTCCTTTTAAATGCAATATGGCTGTCTGTCAGACTTTTGATGCTGTTAGGTAAGTGACCAAAGACTTTTATGGCAGCATAATTTACCCCCTTCTGTGCCAAAGTCAGATTTAACCTTGAGTAGTGAAGATCATCCTTTCTCCTAGTGATGTAGCCATGTACACTGCTATTACTTGTGAATGCGTTCGGATTGTTAATAACAAATTTCATAAGTGAATATATATATTGTGAGGCTACAGTGAAGATAAGTGTCTGCAGGATGATCTTGGATGAGCTCCAGCAATTATTCTGATTACACGCTTTTGTGCAACGAACACTCTTGTGCTCAGTGATGAGTTACCCCAGAATATGATGCCATACGAAAGCAGAAAATGAAAATAGACGTAGTAAACTAATTTACTCTTGATGCAAACAGGAGAAGTACACCAGCTCGAACCACTAAAACCGAATAAAAATGTTTTTAAACTGAAGAGATTTGTCTCTCTTACCGCCTGTCAACGTCCGTCATCTGCATTTGTAAATTGTACAATAGATATATCATGGCTAACGAGCCTAAAGACTACCGTAACACAACTCGCTGCAGAAATGGGACGTCGTAACAGGCACCTGTCACCGGCTGATTCACAGGAGTAAAAAATGAGATATTTTTTGGCAAAAACCCAAACACTGCTTCAAATAATTTGCGTTAACCAAACTATGCAATAAACTGCAGAGAATCGTACAAGTTACAATATTAATTTTGTAAATTAGACCAGGTCTGAACTTCATTCATTCTTTTGGGGTGAATTAGTGAACAGCGTTCGGTCCTGCACTAGTTTATAACATATGTTTAATTGAACAGGAATGTGGCTGTCGTAATAGAGGTTATCGCATAGCTTAGTGGATGATTTGATAATGAGCTTAAACTCGGAGCTAGTCATCAAGTAATAAAGAAAATTAATATTGCAACTTGGACGGTTCTCCGCAATTCATTGTATAATTTGGTAAACCTTACATCTACTGACATCATGCCTACCAGAACCCTGGAAATTAGTAACTATTGCGTTAACACGTGTAGTGCTTACAGATTCGTAGCACTTGCTTTGTTGTACGTTCTTCCCTTTCTCGTCATCGAAGTATAAATGTACAAACTTCCTGGCAGATTAAAACTGTGTGCCGGACCGACACTCGAACTCGGGACCTCTGCCTTTGGTAGAGCACTGGCCCGCCAAAGGCAAAGGTCGCGAGTTCGAGTCTCGGTCCGGCACACAGTTTTAATCTGCCAGGAAGTTTCATATCAGCGCACACTCCGCTGCAGAGTGAAAATCCCATTCGATAAATGTACAGTTTTAATAGTGTAAAAGTGCAACTGGTGAATGACATTGTTTGCGGGGTCATTCCACAGGGTGGACTGAGCCGCACTTCGGGAACGGTGTACTTCTTCCGTGCACATTGTCCCCTTTCCTTACGGATGTTCCAGAGTTACGCCATTTGCGTATTTGCAGGTTGTGGATGAGTATAAGGGATGCGTGTATATCATAGTGCTCTGTTTATGTTGTGTGATGATGAGAGAAGGGAAAAGGTAAAAACCCGGTGCCGGCACAGCCTACTCCTGTCGAGTTGCACCAAGGTGGACTCCGAGGTTAAAATTCCCATCTGAAGGACGGGACACCATCGACAGTGCTCTCACTTCATGAGGAACTGCGGAGATATTTGGAATTTAATCCAGGTCAGATGATCTGGAAGTTTACGCCACCACCTCACCTCCCCTTCCCTTCCAGGCCAAATACTTCGAGTGATAATTTCATCCATTGCCAATCCTGATCTGAACCGGCCGAGCGCAGCCGCACTAGCCAGCGTTAAAGACCACGCCTGCGGAGACTGGTCTTCAATGAAGTGATTAAAAGCCAGCGGAATGGAAAGGCTCGTGGCCGTAATAAGGTAATCAGTGTGGCTTTTGACAATGGATTACTGCAGTGCTGGCACACAAAAAATGAGGCAGCATGTCCTAACGTTGCCCTTGTGAAGGGTGTACACTGTTCGATTCCACTAGGATGTAATTACTTTACTGAACGAACTTACACTTAGATGACGCCTAAAGAAAGAACGTACTACAACAGAACAACTCTTATTTGGGGCAAGTGCTGCACGTGTTAACTTACCTTGTTTCAAGCACATGTTTAGCGACTTGCCTGACGATGTCTCACTTTACCACACATGTGAATCAGTTCGTAGTGGCTGTCTGTTACAAGGGACAGTTACTTACGCGACTTTAGCTTCTCTTGTCTTTTGCTTAATTAATCTTCAAACAACTACTGTGCAGAACTGCAGGGCTATACAGGTATATGACCTTGAGGTGAAACGTGAATGCTCACTATTATGAGGGAAATCAACTCTAACCGTCGTACAGCTGGCAAAAGAGCAGGTGACACACAAAGGCGACATGTCCACAGTAAAAAAAATAACCAGATGCCAGATACGAAATGGAACGGTATGTAAGGGAAAAGCAGTATCTAAATACACTACGCAGTTTAAGAGAATTCGAACATGTCCCATCATACAGGCCTGTGAAAATACATGGTTCAGAACAAACGCGAACCTGTCAACATATACAGCTCGTGCAAAGAGGAACTAGTCCATTACGACCAATAGAACACGCTGATTCCAGTCACGTGATTTCTCTTCCTGTCAAGGCCAGATGTTCGCACGCGGAGCAGCTGTTAGTACTAGTTCATGCTTTGTGCTCCCTCGTAATAGAATCGTATAGTACTACTGTTAATAACTATTAGGAGGACAAAGTTAGTTACTTATTGAAAGCGTTTTTGTTGGAGTAAAGAAACTTCTACCTAGAAGTTCAACAATCGTAACAAAAGAGGAATTGCGACTGAAGCGTTAAGGTTTCCCCGTAAGCGCCTTGCAGATTTTGAGTGTTATTGCATCACTAGTACAAACACATGCCGTTCAAAAGTATCAATTATTCATACACATGAAGCATAGGCATTTTAACAGTTTGCTGTCGGTGTCTCCAATGAACCTGGCTTGCAGCTTTGAATATGGTTCAAATGGTTCTGAGCACTATGGGACTTAACTTCTGAGGTCATCAGTCCCCTGTAACTTAGAACTATTTAAACCTAACTAACCTAAGGACATCACACACATCCATGCCCGAGGCAGGACTCGAACCTGCGGCCGTAGCGGCAGCTTTGAATACATAAACGCAAGGGTATTTCGTTTATTTGCTACAAATGACACAGCTCAGAGGCTGCAACTTGAAAATATCCCACACATTACCTGTGAACACCAGCTTCATTCGTTCTCCGAAAGGCGAGCATGATGGAGAGGTCCTGTTTCGTGGCCATCTCAATCACTTGATCTGTTCTTACGAGACCACGCGAAGAGCCTGTTTCGTGGGACACCCATGCATATTGAATCGTATCTCCTGGCAAGAATTCTCGCTGCCTGTGACTTTGTTCGAATAATACTTGGGTTGTTCGAACTTTTAAGGCCAATCTTTGCTCGGCGGTGCCATACCTACATAGATACGGTTGGGGTCTAATTTAGGACAACTGTTGCGAGTGTTATACCTTGTGGAAGTTGGGCAGATAAATACATTTGTTACCTAAAACTTTTATGTTTGGATTTCTATCGTCAGCAGAACAGTGGTGTTTGGATTTCTATCGTCAGCAGAACAGTGAAAAATCTTGAATTATCTCATTTTCAGTTATAACCCGGGACTCGGACGTTTCTGCACCGTGGCTCATTATCCCACATCGACGCAACTGTCCTTTTATTCCTTGCTTGTAAGTTTCGACCACCCTCACGGAAATACCCTGCGTATTCCACTTTATGTTGCTCAGAGCTTACTGGTTAACTCAAGGCTCTCTGCGACAAATATGCTTGAATAAGTAATAAAAACTTTTGTTCACTGGTTGAATTACGTCTGAGTCGGTGAACAACAACAATGCTGCACATAAACGTTTAAGTTACGATATCCTGGCCACTGATGTGTGTAGGTCTTGTTCGCTATTGCAATAGCCTTGGCTAGTTTCTGGCTGAATGGGGACGGGATATTTTGTTCAGGCTGATGTGCTGGCTTTTACCTAGTCCTCCTATATGGTTGATGGTGAGTAGCCCAGACTGGTAACAAGAGCGAGTAATTTTCCCGTGACGGCCGGTGTCTTTCCACGCTCATTGCAGAAAAAGCTCTAGAACTTAGAGACGCTGTATTAGCGGCTGCAGGAAATGACCAACGAAAATGCATGTATTCTGTTCCTGATCTGGATTGCCTGGAAGCCCTAAATGTTAAATCACATTGTGGATCGGTCTGGAACTCGCGAAAGTTGTGAGTCGGAAGGCTGCCGTTGTGTGCCGTAGAAGTCGTGTTCTCAAAGAGGCGGAGCTGATGTTTTCATAGTGCATTTCAGGAGTCGACAGAAACTGGTCGTGGTCAACAGAGTTACGAGGGACGTTCCGAAAGTTTTTTGTCATTGTTTTTCAATGGGAAGTTGGTATGCCAGATGACACAAACAAACGCCATATGAATCCACATCCGTTGCTGGTTTAGCGACGGAGGGCGCTTCGGTGGAGGAGAAATAACGTATGCGCAGAGCGCCGAAGAAGAGAGTGACAGCAGACTGGCGTGCCCGAGGTTATTAGGATACACATCACGATGGCAGACGGACGTGTGCTGACAACGTGGTCGCCAATAGAAGTGCGTGCCAATTGAAGTGCGTGCACTTATCCGGTATGAATGGGCACGTTGTGACTGGTGTGTCTGTCATCCATGAGCGCCTACAGACCGTGGGTGATGATGGGGTCTTGTCTCATCAGGTGGTTGGGCACTTGGTGCTGCATTTCAGAGAAGGAAGGCAGCATGTGGAGGATGAAGGTCGAAGAGGGCGTCCCTCCAGATCCATGAATGAAAACGACATTGCTAGAGTACAGGACATAGTGTTAATGAAAAGGCTTGTAACGATGTGGCACACTGCGTCCACACTGAGTATGGCCGCGGTCGGGCCCGTAGCTTGCTCCACGATATGTCGGTTTACCGAAAAGTTTCTATAAGGTGGGTGCCGGGAAACCTGACACTGGATCACAAGAGTGCAGGAATGAGAATCAGCCGCGATCTCTTGATCTGTTATGCACGAGCGGAAAATGAGTTTCTTTTCAGAATTATCGTAAACGTTGAGACATGAGTGGTCCACTTTATTCCAGAATCCAAGGCCGCATCTACTTCACCAGTGAGGAAAAATTCATCCTCTACGGGAAAGGTTATGGCCATGGTGGTCTAGGACGCAAAATTTGTGATTCTCTTAATTTCCTCCAGGAAGGGACCACCAATGCATCACGCTTCTTCCACACCCTCACCATTGGGCGAAAGAGACCAGAGCTCTTGAGAGAAGGTGTTGTGTTTGTGTAGAAAACGTTTCCTGGAGATTTACTATGACCGTGAATTTGTAATCAGAAAATGTTTAAAGAAAAACTGCATGAATTAAATGAATATTGTATAAACGCCGAGAACCCGTTTTACTTCCGGAAACTTCAAAAGCAAACCTCCATATATGAAGTTTTCCAATCCTGTTAAAATTCTGATAATAAAATCCTTTGATAGTGGTAAACAGTAAAGCACTCTGAAGCTAATTTGATAAATAATGACACAGTGTACTGTAATTTTGCTTATCAGTAACAGTTAATCCCAGATAAATCTGCATCTAAACGTGAATCAATGGAAATATGAAATTAAGTGACACGTAAACAAAGATGGCGTACTTTGACAGCTGTCAGATTCAAAGTTCCCTCTAATGTGTTTACTTGAACACATCGATGCTCACCCTTCCAAAAGACATATACAACGCATGCAACGGCCGCGGTGGTCTAGCGGTTCTGGCGCTGCAGTCTGGAACCGCGGGACTGCTACGGTCGCAGGTTCGAATCCTGCCTCGGGCATGGGTGTGTGTGATGTCCTTAGGTTAGTTAGGTTTAAGTAGTTCTAAGTTCTAGGGGACTTATGACCTAAGATGTTGAGTCCCATAGTGCTCAGAGCCACAACGCATGCAACGACTAGTACAAATACACTGAAAAGCAAAAACAAATAAATGATGGAAATAACTACTGTTAGTGGTGGGGTCAACAACCGCTGAAGGTGAACAGTCTTTACAATACACTACTTTTACTTACAGAGAGAAATACTAAGAGATAGTCTATTACAAAGCAGAAAGAAATTAAATTGGTTACAATTGTGTTTCTCGAAGAGAGGAATGGTTTTGAGTCTTATCTATTCTGGGTCGGCGTGATGTGGCGACGGTGGTAGAAGCAGTTTGAAGTTGCTGGTATGAATCCTGTATATTCATCCAGTCGTGTCCCTGGCATTAATATATCCTCATTTCCTTACATCCTGTTTCGGCTGGCGGTGGCAATAAGTTTGCGTAGCATCCATTTGTCGTAGGCTGGTACAAAGTGACTGTTTATGCAGCACCTGAATGTCGTATTAATTCAACTGCAACTTTAACACACGATAGTTTGGCACAGTCCACATAACGTATTTAAATTAACATTCTATTTGCTATAGTTTGCCAATTGCGAAGTTAGACAGTCCATCTACTGTTAATATTCATGGTTCACGGTAACACTGTTCCCGCGAAAACAGTCACTTACGTAGCAACACAGTTCACAGTTAGTGTTTTAGCACACGTCATATTTCGCTGTCAAGAAAAATGAGCAATATTGAATTCACAGATTATGTAATGCAATTTAATTCTAAACCGATGACAGCACAGTCTAATCACGAGTGTATTGTCACTGTCACAAGTATCGTTCTGCAAAAACTAACAGCGTTTGCGTAATAGAACGTCCGTTTAGAGTATCCATCGCAAAGTCAAATTTCAAACCGATCTAACACAAGAAAATCCGTTATTAATATCGCGTTAAACGCACACCATTACTACACACAGTACTTGCTTCCGTAACGCCATGCTCACGCGCCATCTGCGACTGATTGCCTCACTGTTCGAACAGTGAATTATCGATACTTCTCTCGCTCCACAGTTCTTACAACACTTCTGCCTATTGTATTCTGTTTCACACAATACATGTAATAAAACTATCTGAAAGATCATCAGAAAAAAATCCAAGCCTTTACATAAAGAACTCGTATAGAAAATAGCACAATAAATATAATCACATACACTTCATTTTCTACGCTATATAACCAAATGAAAAATATTCTATGTCGTCAGAAATAGATATATCAAGTATAAGGTAGTAGAAGAAAGGAAAAAAAATAATTATATCTCTTTATTAGTCATGGCATCACATGCTGTTGGATGACAAAGTTAAACCATATACATGAAGGCTCACACAGGATCAGGTTCGTCGCTTCGGTTGGGAGAGAGATTGGGTCACCCGCCCTACAACCACAATCTTGCCCATCGGACTTTCCCTTGTTCCCTCCATTGAAATCTCCACTCCCTGGAAGTCACATCCAAACCATTGCTGAGGTGGAGCAGGCTGTGCAACAATACCTAGCATCGCAGGACACCGAATTTTACCAGAGTGGTTTCTTCAAACTGATTGCAAGCTACGACAAATGGTTCAATTTCGGACGTTACTACGTCGAAAATAGTGCCAGGTTTATAGCTCATGGTGTATTTGATGTGGCAATCAAGTTTCGACGTGAAAAACAACGATGAAACTACCTTTTGCAACGTCTGTCGTTTACTTTGGTGCACGAAAAATTGACGGATTTCGAACGAGTTTTGAGGTTCTTGAGTCTGGGTTGCGGATGGAATGTTTCTATGTTCAAGGCGAGTGTTACTTAAGTGAGCGTGTACTACCAATACCTTCTAACATACTGAAATCCGTACGAAGACGAGTGGGCTATGTGCCTTGTGACTTCATTTCTGGTAGTCTGTTAATGGGCAAACAAATTCTGCAAAACTAGTGCTACTGGTGGCCAGAGCCGCATTTAATGGCTGTACCAACTATGCAGCTAAAGGTACCGGTTGAACACATTACTCGTTTCAATTAATATGTGAGGCACTGCAAGAAAGCACTGTTTACAAAGCAAATGATGCGCCCTGTTAAACCCGCAGGACAGGAAGATACTATAAATTGTGGAAAGGGGCGAAAACATGGGGCTGTCAGTTACATTTGAACATACAAATTTATTATTTGATCAAACAAGATCCCAAAAAATTAGCTTTTTGAAACACACAGCTTTTATCTTTGGGACTTAATTACCAGCTGAAAGCCACTTTAATTTAAAAATGGCTGAAGGCCATTAACTTAAAACGCAAGCATAATCAGAAATTTAAAAGGCAAGCCTTATCTTAAAACAGTTCCTTAGTTAGGTTGAAGTAAGAAGTTAAATTCAAATCGGCGGAACACCATAACATTAATGTTTTTTAAATACCAAAGGCCTTACGTGAAACATTTCTTTAATTTAGACTGAAGGCCTCAGAAACAACTCAAACGCAAAGTCGGCTGTTGGCTTAAGACTTAAAATTCAACAACATTAATTTTTTTTTTAAATGCCAAAGGCCTTTGAACTAGGCTGAAGGCCTTAGAAGCACAACAACTCAAACTCATGGTCAGCTGAACGCCAACACCTAAAATTCAACAACATTGAACCTTTAAAAAGCCAAGGTCCTACGTGAAACGAAGGCCCCAAGAGCAATATAATGCTAATTTAAAAAATTCGCCTAGGAGCGATACAAGTAAAAACAACAAGAACAAATTTAAAAAAAGGGGGAATTACACTTAAGGGCGCTCAGATGTTCGAGAGACGACCCGGAATTCAACACTAACGCTCGCTTAGGTGAAATAGGCAGTCGCGCCAACCATTCACGATCCGACGACAACCCAACCGACCGACAGTCAACGGACCCACCGACAACATAACTTCCACTTCACCCGACCAGGGCACAACAGGAAGTTCAACCCGGAACAACGTAGAAGATATTGGCGCCCACAACCAATCATGCATGGAGCTGTCAAACTACACACAGTGCTGGACAGCAACAACACGATGAGGGAACCACACTGCCTGAAATTTACGTCAACGGCCAGGGACGAAACGTTAACGAGCGTAAGGCAGAAGATTCCTCTGGTGCACTTCGATTCAAATAACCAAATACAGTGAAACGCCACTGGAGGGTGGCTAGAATTTTCCAACTTGAAAACCACGTTGTTGCTTGCGGGAATATCCCAACAGCCGACAACAAACTCCAAACGACACAATGTGAACAGTCTTGACTTGCTGGTAGGTTAAATCAAAACTCAACTTTCGTGTCCAGGGTCGGTGAGCCACGGACCTCGTAGCAATGGGAACAGCGCCACAGATCCGACACCGCGTAGAGACCACCAACAGGCCCGGCCAAACTATGCCCTGCCGAGAGTTCCTCGCTGCTCCACGCCAACCGACCGACTGCTGCATGTCAGCACGGAGACAGCACTAAAATAATTGGGCAGTCGACATCACAGGCTACGCACAGTTTCACAGACAGCTAGACGATGAACGCGACCAATGCCAAAAGCAGTGACCGTGCAGTCACAAGGACGAACCACGAGTTGAGACACACACCACGAACCCATTAACGATCGGCGAGCAACCAACCGACGATCAACCAACACCGTCCGCACTCAAGCCATGTATGCCGGCAACGGTCGGGTGAGTCATGGCTATCTGAACCTCGCTCCAACCCGATCGAACTTCTGCCGCGTCCCAACTGTCCAACAGCCACGTCCGAACCCCACTGCTGGCGCATTCCAACTGACTTCCCCACATACGACGACTGGGAAGCAATAACAGTGCTGCAAAGATAATACAGCAGGGCTTATATCGATAAGCGCTGCTGCTGCAACTCACGGGCAGGCAAAGCAGCAACTCAGTGACAGAAGTAATTGAAACTAACATAGCTCGGTGGCAGTACGGCAAAAACAGGATGTTAAATAAGAGATGGCTCGAACACGAGCCACGCACGGCTCACAATATCCGGTAAAAAATCTTCACTGTATGATAATATCGTTAATTTCTGTGGATTGACCTTGGCGTGCAATTGAGAATAACGCCTTCATGCTTGCTAGCCACATTCAAAGTTTACAGCTTGATCGTGAAACTCGATCCGTCAAAATTACATCTGTGTTTAATTCTGAGGTTTGTATTTAATCGATCAAAATGGTGTACAAGTGTTGCGTGTCACGTTGCAGAGGAAATTACGAAAATGAGCCATGAGTAGTGGTGTTTCCTTTTCCTAAAATCGTCAAACTCTAGAAGAAACTGATAGCTGCAATACACCGTGGAAGTTTCCAGATTACACTGAATTCGAAGCTAAGATAAGCGTCTTTACAATTCAGATAGACAGTGTCAGGGTATATGTGCTTTAAATTAGAGACCATGAGCTACTCATAATGGGGTTATTGTAGCATTCTGGTTAATTGTTCATTAACAACGCGATTTCGGTCAATCTTATTCCCTTCTCTAGTAGAGCAAGTGCACTGCATACATTACTGAATCACTGGCAAACTGTAATTTACTTATACAGGAATAGTTTTATCTTTTTAATTTGAAATACCGAGACAGTGGTAATCGACTTGTTCTGAAGGTACCTGACATTCATCCATTATTTGTATTAGTACTCAATGGCATCATTTCCCTTGGGCATTGGTAGGTGGTAATAGATTTTCTCATTATTTCCAGGTCTGCGCACTCGACTTCACTAAGGATATTCCGAGAGATAGTTAATGTTTCGACAGCTGAGTAGGGAAGAAGTATTCTACTCACTTTCGAAACCTCGTTTTAAGCCGGGAGCATTACCACTAATTCAGCCTAACGTCAAAAATACCTTTCGTTAGATTCTCGTTCAAGGGAAAGTGGAGGTGACAGAAGGGAGCGTCTACAAAATAGAGGCTTAGAAATAACTACTGTAGCCATTGTAGCAACTCATGCTCATTAGGTACAGGATAGACGTTTCGTGGACTTTAATGGCTTGCTTAAGTATTCAGTTCCCAATAACTGGCATACGATAAATTCCAAAAGTGTTCCCTTTAAATATAAGCCATTTCATTGACTTAATTATCACTACTGATAACTTCGAAAATTTCACTGGGAGGAACATTGGTAGTTCAGGAACAGACCAATTGCTATTTGTCACTAATTATGTGAAAAATATGGTAAAAATTTTTGATGAGATTGCAGCTAGAGAAATTAATTTTTTATGTGAGCAAGCGAATTTAAGGTATGGCCACAAGAACCATAACACATACTCATCAGATCGTATTATATTTTGTAGTACTTTATTTTCAGCATCATCACACGCCCTCAAGTGTGTAAGGCGCACAGTATCTTGTGCTACATCATCCTAATATTGTAAGTAGGCTGTTTAGGTTTTCTTATTGGTAACGCCATGTAGCGCTCTGTATGAAAATCACTGGCTGTGCTGTGTGCAGTCTGTGGCTGTTTTGCATTGTTGTTGGCCATTGTAGTGTTGGGCAGCTGAATGTTAACAGCGCGTAGCGTTGCGCAGTTGGAGGTGAGCCGCCAGCAGTGGTGGATGTGGGGAGAGAAATGGCGGAGTTTTGAAATTTGTAAGACTGGATGTCATGATCTGCTATGTATATTACGATTTTTCAACACTGTTAAGGTAAATACATTGTTTGCTCTCTATCAAAATCTTTCATTTGCTAACTATGCCTATCAGTAGGTAGTGCCTTCAGTAGTTTGAATCTTTTATTTAGCTGGCAGTAGTGGCGCTTGCTGTATTGCAGTTGTTCGAGTAACCAAGATTTTTGTGAGGTAAGTGATTTGTGAAACGTATAGGTTAATGTTAGTCAGGGCCATTCTTTTGTAGGGATTTTTGAAAGTCAGACTGCATTGCGCTAAAAATATTGTGTGTCAGTTTAGTGTTGATCAGAATAAGTAAAGAGAGAAATGTCTGAGTGCGTTCAGTGCTGCTCAGCTGTTTGAAAAGCAAATAATGTAAGAGGTTTATCAGTACAGTAATTCATAAATTTTTCTAAGGGGACGTTTCATATTGTGTGTCAGTTTAAGCACAGTCATGTATAATTGTTTCTAAGGGGACGTTTCATATGTCGACCCTTAGCCGAGGATACCTCACTAGAATCTTCTGATTTTTTCTTGTAGTTTGTGTAATTAGTGTAGATTTTGTTTATTGCTAGCGCGTAATTGTAGAGAGAATCTCCTTTGTAGTTGCAGTCTTTCATTGTTGTACAATAAAACAGGTGTGGCACCCACGTAAATTTGCACCAAGTATTTTGCAGCTGGGCTTGCAATTAACTAGATATTATTTTCAGCGCTATGTTAATGTGTTCTCTTATTTTTGCTCTTCAAATTGTGTTTTTCTGTGTTGTCGTGTGAAATATTGTGACAATAATGGCGTGTAAAAAACGTAACACTAGGCTCCAAAGTAAACTGAGAAATGGCAGTGAAGACGAAAGCAGTGTGTTAGCGCCACCATGTAATGAATTAACTAATGTTCAAAGTAGTAATTTGGTAATTGTGCATAGCGAAATGGAGCGGGCTACAAATAATGGTGTAGGCAGTGAAACAATTAGTGAACAGGGAAGCATTATCGATCGATCGGTCGGCAACAGCTCGCCTCAGGATTCCGAAATGACAGGACACAATCTTCCAAATACTGTAGATTCAGGTTTTGCGTCCACACCGTTTTCTCAAATAAATCAAGACACATTTTCTGCTTTTCAAAATGCGAATATTGCCGGTTCAAATGCACTGCCGAATAGCACTGAGGAACATGTTTCAGACACCAGTGCACTGTTATTACAGCTAATGCAACAAATGGGACAAAGGCTACAAAAGTTAGACACAACTCTTGAACAAAATCAGAAATAAATGGGACAAAATCTTCAAAAGTTAGACACAATGGAACAAAATCAGAGACAAACACATCAACAGTTAGACACAATGGAACAAAATCAGAGACAAAGGCAGCAAAAGCTTCAAAAGTTAGACACAATGGAACAAAATCTTCGGAAGTTAGACAACACGCTTGAACAAACACATGAAGATTTAACTACTGAGTTACATAACATTGAATCTAAATGTCAAAAAGTCTGTAATGACGTAAAAACACAAATTTGTGAGCATTTTCAACCTATTTTTTCGTGGCATGAAAATGCATTACAGAATCACGAAGCAGCCATAAAAGAACTGCAAACTATTGTTCATGAAAATCATGAGACATTGCAAGCTAAAAGTGACTCAGTTGCATCTACCGATTCGTTTACGCAACTTGCAAAAACTCAGGAAAACTTAAAGGACACAGTAGATACTCTGAAAATTGGTTCAGAAAGACACATGGAGGAAATTAGTTCATTATCAGAGAAAGTAGTTGAACTTTCGGATCAGCTAAATAATTTATCTACAAAGGTAGATGGTAATCTGAATGACACAAAACTGGTAGTCTTTAATGACACAGAAGAGTGAGAACAAATTAGGAAATTCAAACAAAATCAGAATCAAATTAATACACAACACCAAAGAGAAATCCGGGAAGTACAAGATCAGCTGACACAGTTAATACAAGAATTACGTATTTCAGAGGACACTCATGCTCCAGTACGGGAAGAGGGACATAGAAATACGGAACAACCACAAAATAATAACACAGGACACTTCGGAAATTATGAAAGAAATTGGCAAGGCGCATTGGATTTTGAAATGGAACCGCCGAAACGACGTAACAATAACCGATATGCGTCTGGCCGACATGATGATTTTGACTATAAGCTGTTCATTACTACACGTAAATTTAAAACATTTAACAATTCTTTCAACGACATTCATCCACAAGCGTGGCTCCATCAATTCTCTCATTGTTTTCCTCCCAACTGGTTATTAGAACACAGATTAGAATTTATGTGTGGCTATTCAGAGAATGAACCAGCTGTAAGAATGCAATCGGTCATTCACGATTGCCACAGTGAAGGAGAATTTTATCATGCCTTCCTCTCAGCATACTGGTCTCAAGCTACACAAGACCGAGTAAAACATAGCATCATAATGATGAAACATTTCGAACAATCTGAATTTTCCAGTCTTGTGAAATATTTTAAAGACATGTTGCACAAGAATCAGTACCTGTCAAACCCATACAGCCCCTCAGAACTCATCCACATTTGCTTAATCAAACTACCTGAACATTTACGACATATTATTTTGGCAGGACGTTGCAAAGATGACATTGAAGCTTTTCAGGGACTGTTACAAGAACTGGAAATTGACACTGACAATCGCAGAACGCGAAAACAGGAGCACAAAATTACAGGTCACATATGTCACAATTCTGCGATGACAGAAATAATACACGACAAGGCTATTCTTATAACGTAAATCGTGACCAAAACAGACACCACCCATATGACAACCGTTGGCAGAGTGGTAATAATTACAGGGAAAGATCACCTCTCTGCGGTAGTGACTATCACAGTGACAATCAGAGAAACAGACAATATGGGAACCAAAATAATTATTATCAAGGGAGACAGAATAACTTTAGATGCAACGGTCCAGCGCGCAGTTACGATTCAGGGAGAAATTCTTCACCACGTGACCGACAAGAAAGAAACTGTGGAATCTACCGACATGACGACAGACGATATGATCGTAATGACAGACCTGAATTGCATCAGAACTGGCGGGATTCAAACAGAGCAGGGCCCTCTCGACAAGGTGAATTTGTAGAAGTTAGGTCTCCAAATCCCAATAACGACGCGCGCCAACAAAGACACAATAGGCAATGACTCATACCGCTGGCAGCCACAAAACGTACTTATGAAACTGACGACGCAGCTGCCGTAGCTAGTAATTACGTAAAAATGGAAGACATTAGGGACATCTTACTCCAGGAACACAACGTAAAACATAACGACATGGCATATCCTGTGATTCACATTACTGTAAATTGTAATGCCGGAAATGCATATCCTCCTATTTCCGTCTATTGTACTATAATTTGTTTTCCTTATTTTTGCTACCTGAATATAGGATATTTCTGTGTCTTTACATATTGTAATTGTTTTACTATTTGTATATATATATTTATGCATTTATGTCGATGTATAATTGGTTTGTTGTGTAAAGATTATTTGTATTTTTACGCTGGGTCTTGCCTAGGGAAAACTGCTATCGAACGATTACATCGATAGGTCGTGTGAAGAATCATAGTGTGTAGGATCTTTGGTAGTGTTAACTCTGCCGCGTGGAGCGCGGGCAGAGCATGAGGGAGTCTGGCTGGAGTATCGAGTGGAGCAGGTGTGTGGTGTGAAGCTCCCGCGAGTTGCCGCGCTTTCGGGGTTTGGCAGCATGCAATTGCGCTCGACTTGCGATGATAGTTTCTGACATGGTGTCGACGGGAAGCATTAGCTGGCGCACGTCAAGAGCCCGTTTCGTCTGGTGACCGTGTCGAGAAGAAGGCGCGCCAACATGCAGCTTCTGCAACAGCGACGGCCGACAATGAGTGACTGTCGCCACATCCTCGATCGAAGGGCTTCAAACTTTCAATCAACTAACAAGGAAGACTGGAAGCACGTAAAGTTTTAGAACTGTATGGCAGACCTCAGCTTTTCAAACTTTTAAAATTGTTGCATCACAAAATTACAGCTACTTAGCATGAACCTTTGTTGCTCACTGTCCCAATTGCATTACCAAGCAGGGTCCCTTCCTTTTCCGAAATGAACCCGAGTGTCGTTGAAATTCAAACGCCAGCATAATTCCATTTCAGTGCTTTAATTTCAAAGTTCAGTTAAAGTATTCATAGCTGACTACAATACTTAGATTACACAAGCACAAATTAAGAGTGCTAGTTTTGTTACCATATTTTAGCTTACCTGTGACTGCAGCTCAGCTTGGTACGTACTAAATTTTACTATTGTTAATCGTTCAGAATTATTTAATTCAAGTTCAAAGTTAAATCTCTTATTTCTAAATTGCGTAGATTCAAGTAGCTTTTGAAATGATTGTTGAGGTAGTCCAAGACTAACCGTATTTTACTGAATTTCGATGTGCTTCAGGAAGAAAGCTCACGATTATCTTCAGTCACTAAATTAACTTTCGATTTTCCGGTTTTGTTAACTCTTTTGCTAAATTAAGTCAGAGTGTAGCGAAATTTATTACTTCTGACAAACTTTCAGTTTTCACACTACACGTGTCAACCTTCAGTTGCCACGCTTCTAGTGCTAATTATATGTATAATAATCTTTCTTTTTCAGTTACTATAGTAATTGTCCTTAGGACTGGCGACCGTAATTTCCCCCAAATCTCAAATATCTAATTACCGCTAGTTGGTTGTTAACGTAACGGCCGCACATTTACTTTCTTTATTAACTTTACCCCTATTTCAAAATCAATTTCCACCAGTTTCATTAGCATTTTTCCTTTCATTTCGATGTAACCCTTTCCTACCTCTTTACCGACAAATTAACCTCGGTGACGATTGCTTTTCCCAAATTTCCATTAGGTACACGCAGTTTAATTTTTCACTGTCATTAAGGTCGATAAGTGAGGTGGAGGTTACAAAATGACGTAAAATTTACGGCAGTACTTGACTCTGGCAGTCCCATTTCAGTAATTAGTGAAACAGCTTTTAGCAAATGCAACAAATCGAACGATTGCCCCACACTTCCGTTACGTAATATTAAATTACAAGGGGCAATCATTGGAAAATGTGTAGATGTACGCCAACAAACCAACTTAGAATTCTTTTGTCAAAGCCAGAGCTTCTCTATGAACTTTCTTATTGTTCCATTATTGTCAACGGAAATTATACTTGCAGTAGACTTTTTGAATGAATACAAAGCAATCCTAAAGTTTCACGATGCTGAAATAAGTTTAGAGAAAGAAGGTAAGTCAATAGCTTTGAAATTTGAAGATTGGCTCTCAAACCATGACGAGGAAATTAATCAGCTTTACCTTCTGTTAGACAACAGTTCGGAATTTTCTACGTAACTAGACACTAACAATCACTCTGCAAGTACTGACAGGGATGATATCGACGGCATATTTGAAACTAATGAGTTAATTCAGAATAAAATTCAAACAATTGAGAATTGTAATGACACAGATAAGCAGGACCTTTTTGAGAGTTTACAAGCACATTCCACAGTTTTTACTCACAAAACAGGAACAATCAAGGCATTTCAATACCAATTTCGTGTTCGTGAGCATACTAAATTTTGTGTTAGACCATACGTAATTCCGGCACATTATACGGACCGTGTTAGAACAGAAATACAATCTATGCTTGACGAGGGCATTATTGAGCCTGCAGTAAGCTCATACAACAATCCATTACATGTTGTTGAGAAGAAAAATGGATCGATCAGGCTTGTCTTAGATTCGAGACAAATCAACACTATCATTATTCCTGAAACAGACAGGCCGCAAACGTTGGAAGAACTTCTTCAAAATTTTAATGGTGTAAAAGTGTTGTCTTCCATTGATCTCAGATCCAGCTTTTATCAGATCGAACTTCATCCACAATGTAGAAAATACACAGCTTTCCTTTGTTTCGGCGTTTGTTGTCAGTTTCGGAAACTTCCTTTTGGTTTGAACAGCTCTTCGGCAGCATTCATTCGCGGACTAAATTCCGTATTACCTGAGTTCTTAAAACGTCACATCACCTTATATGTGGACTATATTCTAATAGCAGAAGCTTCATGGGGACAACATAATCGCATCCTCAACAGTTTGTTACGTATTTTTGCAGAATCTGGAATTACAGTTAACTTGGAAAAATCTGAATTCGGTAGGTCAAAGGTGAGGTTTTTGGTACATATTATTTCTTCTGAAGGCATTCAGCCGGATCCTGAAAAGTTAGAAGCAATCAGAGCCATTCTAGTTCCATCCACAAAAAAACAAGTCCGCAGTTTTTTAGGTCTCGTAAATTTTTACCGTCGTTTTCTGAATATGTAAATTCTTGTTACACCAAAACTTTGTTCTCTCACTGGAAAAAATACTATTTGGAACTGGGACGAACAAGCACAGTTGGAATTCAATTCTTTGAAAGAATCGGTACTTAACGCGCCAATACTAGCTCATCCAGATCTGCCACAAGATTTCTGCCTTAGAATGGAATCCTCTAAAGTCGGTCTTGGTGCCCATTTATTCCAAGAAGCCATAGAAAATGACACTACTGTTCAGAAAACCATTGCTTTTGCTAGCCGAGTGCTAACAAAATCTGAAAAAAATTATTCCGTTACTGAATTAGAAGCTTCAGCTATCGTTTGGGCTTTTAACAAATTTCGTTTCTTTCTTTCTGGTGAGCACGTAAAAGTATACAGTGATCATCGTGCATTACAATTTCTTATGTCTTCAAAATTAAATCATGACAGGTTAAAACGTTGGGCATTGTTTCTGCCCGAATTCCACTTCAGAATAGTCTACATTCCCGGCAAGGAGAACATTGTTGCGGGTGCACTGTCTCGCGCACCGGCTGGGCTTGAGAAAAGTAACACAGAAGGCAGCCACGAGAAAAATTTCAGTATTCTTTACATTCAGAAAGTCGCCTTTGAAAACTTCATCACCACATCTTTAAAGGACATTGCTCATGAACAAGATAAAGATCCGATTTGGAAAGACATCAAGAGCAAATGGCATGAAAAGGAACACACACACAGATTCGGCATTATTATCTGGTTAGAAACAACATACTGTTCAATTGCTGCACTGTTGATGACAAGCTGTGGGTACTTTGCATCCTTGACGATTTTGTTAATAAGCTCATTTGGTACATTCATTTCAGCTATGCACATTTTGGCCCACGAAAATGTTATCGTATTCTTCGAACGACTTGTTATTTTAACCATATGGAAAAGAAAATTCGAACAGTCTTGTCTATTTGTAAACTTTGTCAAAAGGCGAAACCATCTACTATCTCCCA
This sequence comes from Schistocerca americana, assembly GCF_021461395.2. Lineage (NCBI taxonomy): Eukaryota > Metazoa > Arthropoda > Insecta > Orthoptera > Acrididae > Schistocerca > Schistocerca americana. The sequence goes on along the minus strand of NC_060120.1, from coordinate 86,252,117 downwards.
TTGTGCTCCGCTGTTTCCTATCATTCCTTCTAAATTAAAAGAATTTGCTGCTGTTGATCTCTTGGGACCGCTTGTCAGAACATCTAATGGATTTTCGTACGTTCTAGTCGCTGTTGAACTTAGTTCAAAATTTGTTTCTTTCACTCCGTTACGTAAAGCCACTGGACGGTCTGTATCCAACGCCTTTGTTAAAAATTTCTTACTTGAAGTTGGCCACGTTGCTAAAGTCATTTCAGATAACGGACCGCAATTCAGATCTGCTGTTTGGTCACGTATGCTTCGGAATAATAAAATCAAACCTGTTTTTATTTCATTGTACTCACCACATTGTAACCTGTGTGAACGGATGATGAAAGAAATCAATATGCTTTGCAGACTTTATTGTCACAGAAAGCATGAGCATTGGGACAGATATTTACACTTATTTCAAAATGTGCTGAATGAAATGCCTCATGATTCCACTGCTTTACCACCTACTCTCGTACAGAAGAATGAAGAACCACCGAACAGAATCAGAGAGCTTGTACCTTTCTGGAATACACGTAAACTTCGACACAAAGACATAATTGATTTGGCTCTTAAAAATAAAAAATCTGCAGCAGACAAAAGGAGAAAACTACACAGTAAAGCAAATGCAAAGAAATTATATATTGGTCAGAAAGTTCTCATTAAAGCTCATTCATTGTCACATAAGAAGAAACACTTGAGTCACAAATTCTTTCTAGTTTACAATGGACCTTACAGAATCCGACGTATACCACATGATAATTGCGTTGAAGTTGAAACTCTGCTTACTAGGAAGAGTAAAGGTTTACACCACATTTCACATGTAAAACCGTTTATTGAAAGATAATCTGCTTTTTAACTTAGTCTTTGCCATAACACTTTTCACTTTACATTGCTAGTATGCTTTGTCAGACTTAGAATCTGTTAACATGCAACAATGTATGAAGTTAAATATCCAGTCAAGAACCAAGAGACCTTATTTAAACAGAAATTACGAATGCATTGTTATTGTGAACAGACAACACAGTTTTATTGTGTGTGTACATTCTTGCATGTTAGTTGCACGATTACGTAACGACTATAAGGCTCACATACTTAGAACATTTACCAGTAATGCTAATGAGATTTTAATACAACATTTTGGTTTACTAGAAAATGCATTCTGGATTTAAAGTACTTTCTGTGAGACACCAGATGACACAGTGGTTAGTTTATGTGACAGCTACACGATTTTATCACGACGCTACTAATGAGTGACAATTTACAATGTTGCTTTTGCGGTGTATCTGTTTTATATCTGCACAATTTTTCTGAATTCTTCTGTAAAGTAAAACATGTAACTTTTGTGGTATAGCTACAATGAGACAGCCTTTTCCATTGCACAACAATACGTTACAGCACAGTACTTTGTTCATCACGGCAATAAGCGTAATAAGTAAGATATCTATACGTAAAGCATTTAACTTTTGTTTATCATGAGGTAAGTACATTGACTTCCACAGAACTTTGCTTACGGACAACGATAATTACGACACTTGGCACATTTTTTACCCTTAAGTAATGACAGAGATTATTTTACTACAAGACGCACAATTTAGCGCTACAGGACACACATTTGAGTGATTAATTTTGTACTTAAAACATTTATTTTTAAAGATTTTTGAATTACAATTATCAAAGGTTTTCCGTGATACATTTCATTCCATTACTGTAATCTGTAACATCTGAGGGTATAATTACGTTAATTTTCAGGGGGGTACATGCTTACTTTGTGTACCATGTGTTTGGCAAGCACAAGGAGCCCTAGCTAATATGGTATTTGCTTATACAACTTTACACATCGGTACCATATTTCTCTAACACACAAATTACACAGCTATCTGATCATTTAACTGAGAGATAAACATTTTTTTTACTACATCAGTGACACATGTTTACACAGTTACGCAGTTGGGTAACTTCACACTTATGAAATTGTATTTTGTCTGTACTTTGTGAACTGTGCATATTTTTTCGGAACCATTGTGATACTATGAGAGCTTTGAATGATGTATTTGGTAACGGAGTATGATTTTAAAGTACGTTTGAGGTAGATGACAATCTTGAAATGAGCAGAGAATTTTTGTTTAGGTTTTGACATTATTGCAGAAAGTTACGACGATTTTGAGAATTGACTGAGATGTTATGATATTATTACAATGACGATGTGTATTACGCTGCTGAGGTATGTTTATGATCAATAAGCTGATGTTATATGAGGAATCTGATTATGCTATGTAGTTATTATGATGAAATATTGAAGACGTGTTGATGAATATGAATATGTACGTGTGTAATAAGGTAAGGAGTATTAAGCAGTGGTTAGGGACTCTGACTTGTGAAAAAGGATGTCCAAGAATCGTACTTTAAGAGTTATGAAATGTGTGTAAAAGTGTGAATGTATCACAATGCAGACGAAAATTTTTTGTACACTATTACATTCATTGGATTTTGTTTCTACACGTTCTCGACCTGTGAAATTTTTTATATGAGACTGTCACTGTAATGCAAACTGGCGTCGTAAATATTTCAATAAGAACGTTAAGTGACCACCTTCACGTAATTAGTCGTGGGCACTCAGCTGCGCGACAGTCACCTGGAAAAAAGCCATTAGTGTGTGCCTTTCAGAGGCACAGGGGGAGAAAAAAGGAGGGCATTATCCTCGCTATTGACGCTCCTTTGTAGAAAGCATTGTAATTGCGACACGCTCATTACTTGGAAACATATCGTACATTGTGCTACTTACTGAAATGCTTATGAATTGATGGGAAATATTCTTACATCTGCAAACCTGATTATGACAAGTGTCTTTCTACGAGAGTTGAGGGCTACTGACTTACAAAATGCCACATAGCTATTGAATGATGTTTTTATGCTTTGGTTTGCGTAATTGCTTATTTCATTTGATATCTGTTTTCCGACTGTGTTGCAGCATTGGTTTTATAAAATAAACTTACATACATCTGCTAATGTGAACACTTTCTGGCAACAGATCTATTAAATAATTATTTTCTGATCCACAATCTTCGAAAAAGGAGCTCTTGGAATGGAAAGAACAATAAGAAGGGACTAATAACAGTAACTGCATATATAATTTTCTTTTCAACTACTTCGTAATTTTTTGTAGAATTAGTTTTTGTCGTGCACCACTTTAATGACATAGATATCAAGATGTGAATAGACATTTCCCTTATCTGCATTGTTGTCTTTAGTGTACTATTTTTTCTGCTTGAGCTTTGTCATGTTTAGATATTAGTTATTGCATATGCTGCTGCTGTTTGCCAGGCATAGTGCTACTAAATTTCACTTTGCATTACCCTGTTAAGCCAGTTTTACTACTGCTTTATTTTTCTTTTTGCTGCACATTGGCTCATATTAGTGATAATGTGGCATTTGCTTTGCTAACTTATATATAACTTATACACTGTTTGTGTTAATTGTTTTGTGCTGCTGCATTGCATCGTCCCTTAATTTAGCATCTGAGCTCAGTAGATTTAAGTTAGCTTAAGAGGGGGTAGACTATATAAGAAACTAACTATGATGAATTGGAAGAAATGCATTGAGAAGCTATAAGAAAATGGTTTGGCCAAAAAAAGTGGTGTACAGTGGAGAAAAACTGTGAACAGAATACAGAAAGCATGCTTGGATAGGATTTGTTTTGGCTGGAGCAAATGTTGAAATAAGAGGGACGATCTATGGAATGAGGTTTTGGGTTGGACTGCAGTACCAAATGTTACACTGAAAACAAACCCTGTCCTTTCCTTGTGTTATCCCACTATGTGTTTGTGTACCCTTGGGTATTTATGTTCTTCCTGTCTTTATGTGTTTATCTGATGAGAGTTACATTGTAGAATTTTTCTGATAGTATGTTATTTACTTTGTAAAGATGTTTGGACATTATTTATTCTGTTTTGTTGCTCATGTGTGAATTTGATGTTTCAAAAGTTATTCTAATCTTTTATGTATGTACTTATGTCATAATTCCTGTAACACTGGTGTATATGTTATTTCGATTCTTTTGTAAAGCCTGTACTACAAATGTTATCTGTATTATTATGTTTTTAATGATGTATTTTGTACCTTTGTTATTGTATTCTTATGTTATAAAATTGTAATTGATACCAGTTCATCAAATTAAGTAACTTGTAAGTTTCATTTCACTGCACACGTTTCTGTTGGTCATAGTATATGGACAATATGTGAGAATTAGGGACTCATAGTGTTTGCACGTGTGTTAATAATTCTGCAAGGGACTGGATAACAGCATTGCTGGTTCTAAGGACATCTCAAAAAAATTTTTGTGAGTGCACAAGTGGTGGTTCATGGACTTGCTATATTGTCCACAAGACTCTTCGATGGTGATTGTGGCACCTGCACAGTCATAACAGATGGCTGCTGGCCGTCTCTACAAGGACTACAGTGGGTCTGCATCTTTGATGGCCTACCAATACCATTATTTCTACAAGGACTGCAGTGGCTCTGCACCTCAGGTGGCCCACCAATACCGTAATCTCTAACAGGACTACAGTGGTCTGCTCTGTGATGACCTACCTACCAATATTCTTCAAAACTTCGACTGACTCTGCAGTGAGTTTGCTCTGTTGTGGCCCATTACCTGTCTGCATGTCAAGAGTCAGCACTGTCTTTCCGTTGGAAGGACAACACTACTTCTTCAAGACTGCATGGAAATCGACTACTTCTGTGTGCATTTCCTTTTACTGCTCAGACTTTGAGAAAAACACTGCTATTTTACTGTGATGAATGATCAGGACTGTCTTTATGGACTGTGAGAAAATTTTAGCTTTTGACCAACATTGTACCAATAAGAGTGTGCATTTGATATCTATGTTATTGTAATCATGAAAAATTTAATCAAATCATTATTGGCCACTGCCCAAAACAATTTGTAAAGTTTTTTGTGGGGAGCATGGGGGCTATGTAAGCAGGCTGTTTAGGTTTTCTTATTGGTAACGCCATGTAGCACTCTGTATGAAAATCACTGTGCTGTGCTGTGTGCAGTCTGTGGCTGTTTTGCATTGTTGTGGGCCATTGTAGTGTTGGGCAGCTGGATGTTAACAGCGCGTAGCATTGCGCAGTTGGAGATGAGCCGCCAGCAGTGGTGGGTGTGGGGAGAGAAAAGGCGGAGTTTGGAAATTTGTAAGACTTGTTGTCATGAACTGCTATATATATTATGATTTTTCAATACTATTAAGGTAAATACATTGTTTGTTCTCTATCAAAATCTTTCATTTGCTAACTATGCCTATCAGTAGTTAGTGCCTTCAGTAGTTTGAATCTTTTATTTAGCTGGCAGTAGTGGCGCTTGCTGTATTGCAGTAGTTCGAGTACCCAAGATTTTTGTGAGGTAAGTGATTTGTGAAACGTGTAGGTTAATGTTAGTCAGGGCTATTCTTTTGTAGGGATTTTTGAAAGTCAGATTGCGTTGCGCTAAAAATATTGTGTGTCAGTTTAGTGTTGATCAGAATAAGTAAAGAGAGAAATGTCTGAGTGAGTTCAGTTCTGCTCAGCTGTTTGAAAAGCAAATAATGTAAGAGGTTTATCAGTACAGTAATTCATAAATTTTTCTGAGGGGACGTTTCATATTGTGTGTCAGTTTAAGCACAGTCATGTCTAATTGTTTCTAAGGGGACGTTTCAATATGTGCATACAATTTGTTCACATTTTCAAACAAATCCGGCAGCTGACCAACTAGGTGGCAATTTTCTGTTGAATATAAAACAGATGTTCCAATTTCTTTGTGAATCAGATCGTCTTGTTCACTAATAGTAGATGAAACACAATAAATCGACCAGCTAAGAATTTATACCAAAAACTTCAGAGAACTTATTCATCAAATGATTATCTAAGATAATCTAAGGAAGCAATTATAAATGACATTAGAGTATCAATCTAAAATGGGTCACATGTTGAGAACAAATTTGTTATGATTTTCAGGTTAGGTTTTTTTATCTGAATTGTTCCTTTTTTCTACTCTTTGAATAAGGTTAGGTTTAGAGGAGAAAAAGTTTATTTGGTTGAATAAAATCAAATTGGCTGAGAATATAATAAATAACTAATGGCAGATGAAATACACTTGAAGCCTTATTTGGACTTCACCAAATGTAACATTTTGAGTGCTGCATTGAATTCTAAAAATGTGGCAACTAGTGCTCAGTTTTTTATGATACACTGTTTGTTTTTTTCATATAAAGTCGTTGTCCACATTCCTACAGTGATAAACATAAAAGGTGAATGACTCTTTGGTCTAATCAAGAAAACAATTTCTGGACGACATTCAATAGTTTTTAAGGTAGTCTGTGTTGTTAGTGATAACAACTCAATTACCAAATTACAATATTCATTGTTTGTTTCCTCTTGCAAACTGTCAACTGCGTACAATCAGCTTTGTGATGACATTCATTGTTTTTTAGCTTTTACTTTGTGTTCACATATTAAAATGTGTCAGAAACAATTGGGTTGATAAAAATGGTCCTAATCAGAGAATAATATACCCTTAGTTTGAAACTGTTTCAGAAAATACGCAACTGTTTATGGCCAAGTCCTCCTGAATTAGAAAGTTACGTGACCTAGAGTGCACACAGGCAATAAAATTAACAATAAAGTTAAAGTCCAAGAAACTTCAGGTGGTGAAATGTGAAACTTGTGCTTAACATTTTCAGTGAGATGACTGCCCAAGTTTTGGTAGCCTCAGGGGCACCATCATACTGAAAGTTTTCAAAGTATTGCTAAATTCATTAAATTAATCTGCACTTGGTGGAAGGCTGTAAATGTTAACTCACCTGGTAAGGACATTCTTTTCAAGGATGCATTGCAGAAACCACTCTCCAGCACAGGTTATGAAAATATGAGATATTTAGAAAGACTTTTATCGTAGCTAGACACATGGAAACATATTCCTATCATACATTTTAGTTAACCAGTGATACACATTTGGCAATATCATGTACCACTTATTCTCTTCTAGAACTCACAAAATACTGTACTGAGGAGTTGAATTTTTGCAGATGCAATAGAAGCAAGGTTTGGAAAATATCAAACAATAGCTTCTTCTCAGTATTTGGTATCTTTGAGATAGGTATTTGAATTTGAATTCAAGCTAAGAATTCAGATCCTGTCATCCTTGAAAATTTCATCAAGTGCTCTTGGTGAAACTGGCATAGATTTAGATTCTTATGAAAGTGACTGTGTAGATGATTGCACCTTACCATCACCACCAAACTTTGACAGCAGAATGAACTTTAGCGAGGAGATAATTCAACCCCTTCAGGAATACATATTTGTTTTCATATTCTTGTCAAGATCCTCTGCCAGAGCGGTTCTTAAGAAGCCGAAATGTGAAACGTGTAAAAATACTTAAAACTAGATACAATGTTATCAGAAATAGAAACCGATAAAGGTTATGAACTTACAAGAAAGGTAGATAGACGGAGACTGTATTGTCCTAATAATGAGGTCATTAATTCCTTTATTTTTTAATCATTGGGTGGTTAAAACTTTGTGTCCGAGTAACAGAAACACTGTTTCATGAGGTTCTCGTCCGAGAGGAATTTAGTTATAATTCATGCAATTAAAAGAGAAGACTCCTTCTTGAGGGAGCTCTTTTGTAGTCAGGTAGATCACAGAGACGATGGAATACTCCAGTGTGTAGTAAAAAAGCAAGCAAAATGTTTCTCAACAATTCTGTTAAATAATAAGCGATAACCATCGCAACGGTAACATCAAAAAGGGAAATTGTCAGCCGTAAAGTAGTTTGGAATAAATTTTTTGTAAGGTTAACAATCATTTACACTTGTCATTGTCTCCGCATTCCTAATTTTATCAACTTGATATGTGTAACTGTACTGCTAGCAATGGATGTGCGTGGAAAGAGACCTATATCCAATTTACAAATATTCCATTTCATTAACAGCAATATTCTGGTACATATTTCAGATGTCTGATGACACAGACAGATAAAGGTGTCAGACTTATAAAACACTTCTTTCTGCTTTGTGGGTTGAAAATTGGTTGCATGAGCGTTTATGATTAAACTCATGTCGACAATGTCACGAACATCGATGCGATCTGTGGTAGGTCAGTGTCCCACTGAATCACATTTTTGTCGAAGTAATTAAACTTATGATCAAAAGAATAATTTCATAACCCTGTTCGTTAACTTTTACCGTAAGTATCTCTGTTACATTAACTCTAGTACCGTAACGTCCTGTTGTGGTGAATTTAGGTTTCTATGGCAACGCATTGTTTCACAAGCCCAGCGCTGATTATATCATAGTTAACGCCGTTGGGCCTGTCTGTTAGATGGTGTTGTCACTGCTCGGTGGGCAAGGCTTCAGCATCAGGTTGCGGACCTGGTAGTTTGTTGGATAGTAGTGTTTTAGTGAACGAGACGATTATGGCAATATTTAACTCTCGCAAGTAAATATCAATGACAGCAACTGAAACAAAAAGCCTACACAGTGTTGCAAAAAAATTTTGTACGTTGAAGCGTCAGTGTGATTATTTCCTTGTAGTCAGCAAATGTAAGCAAAGATCTTCCGTGTAAGCTGTACTTGAGGTCAACAGTGAAACATAAAATATATAAGACGTCGACACACAGTGTGACTTGTCCACACAATAAAAATACATGTACGCTGGGTGACACATGACCACCACGTACTCATACTTGCAGCAGTAGTTTCGATTACTTTCGTAGATAACGTGGGTACACATAGCACGTTGCTGCCTCTGGATCACGGGGTCCCGGGTCCGATTCCGGCCGGCTTGGGGATTTTCTCTGTCCGGTTACTGGGTGTTTGCGTTGTCTTCATCATTTCATCATAATCATCATTATTCGTGACAGTGGCTGGATTGTGAAAAAAATTGGATTGCGGAAAAATTGGGACATTGTACGGGCGCTGATGATCGGGCAGTTGAGCGCCCCACAAACCAGACATCATCATCACGTAGCACATTTTACCTGAGATTTAAAATAAGAATGTTCTGGGCGATACAACCGTCTCGTACACGGCGAGTGCATTTGTGATACTACATGTGAACTGAAGATGGTAGTTAAGCTACTGAAATTGATCATCACGTCTTAAAAATTTTACCTTAATGCGACTGAGACATTATATACGATAATTTTGAAAATTTTATAAAGTTATATAGGAAGTTTTTAACATTTTTATAATTTTATAGTTGATTATCTGTTTACGATCGCTTTCCTCTGTCTGACAATGTCAGATATATTTAGTAACCAGGAGCCAGTTGAAAGTGCTGAACATCTTCCATTCTAATGGTCAGATCTCGTAATCTTTCTGAAGGTAGTTGAATTGGTTCCGAGCTTTTGTATATCGACATCGGAATAGTAAGAACTTTAACCCTATCTTGCGGGTCAAAGCGAGTATGGTGACCCTTGTTTAGACTGATATGATTGTCTAGCAGATCAGAGGCTCAAAAAGTTGTCCAGTAAATGTTTCCGATTAAATCGACTTTGCAGGACGTCGCGTAATTTGTGTCGCACGACGCCCGTTGCTAAGAGGTTCGAACGAAAAGAATGTTTCAGCGCGAGCGCTTCAAAGAATACAGAATGCTGCGAAGAAGTGTAAAGCAATATATTCGCAATGGCAAAATCAAGCCCTCTCGCCCCAGCATGTGCAGCGATACGAGTCCTGTACAGCTCCAGTAACATTAATACAACCCCCTATGTTCGACGTCAGTGTGCTGTAACCGTTCACAGACGGCAGGTGGATAGCACTAGTAGTGGAGGGTACATTAAACGTGTCGGGGAGGGGGTGGGGATGCGGATAACAGTGCTGTCGTTGTCGTTATGCCGAAATGGAGCGATTTATCTGATTTCCAAAAGACATAGCACTGGCTTTCTGGCCAAGCTCTTTATACTCATGAAGTAATAAGTGCTATCGACAGGGGATGTCAAATTGATTCCATATTTTTAGATTTCCAGAAAGCTTTCGACACCGTTCCTCACAAGCGTCTTCTAACCAAACTGCGTGCCTACGGAGTATCGCCTCAGGTGTTCGACTGGATTCGTGATTTCCTGTTAGAAAGGTCACAGTTCGTGGTAATAGACGGAAAGTCATCGAGTAAAACAGAAGTAATATCCGGCGTTCCCCAAGGAAGTGTTATAGGCCCTCTACTGTTCTTGATCTGTATTAACGACATAGGAGACAATCTGAGTAACCGTCTTAGATTGTTTGCAGATGATGCTGTCATTTACCCTCTTGTAAAGTCATCAGATGATCAAAACGACTTGCAAAATGATTTAGATATCTCTATGGTGCGAAAAGTGGCATTTGACCCTGAAAAAGGAAAAGTGTGAAGTTGTTCACATGACTACTAAAAGAAATCAGCTAAATTTCGATTACGCGATAAGTCACACAAATCTGAAGGCTGTAAATTCAACTAAATACTTAGGGATTATAATTACAAATAACCAAAATTGGAACGGTCACGTAGATAATCTTGTTGGTAGAGAAAACCAAAGACTGCGATTCATTGGCAGAACACTTACAACGTGGAACAGGCCTACTAAAGAGACTGCTTACACCACGCTTGTCCGCCCTGTTCTGGAGTATTGCTGTGCGGTGTGGGATCCGCTTCACGTGGGACTGACGGATGACATTGAAAAAGTACAAAGAAGTGCAGCTCGTTATCGCGAAATAGGGGAGATAGTGTCACAGACATGACACGTGAATTGAAGTGGCAATCATTAAAACAAAGGCGTTTTTCGTTGCGACGGGATCTTCTCATGAAATTTCAATCACCAGTTTTCTCCTCCGATTGCGAAAACATTCTGTTGGCACCCACCTACATAGGGAGAAGTGATTATCACGATAAAATAAGAGAAATCAGGGATCGCACAGAAAAATTTAAGTACTCGTTTTTCCCGCGTGCCATTCGAGAGTGGAACGGTAGAGACTCAGCTTGAAGGTGGTTCATTGAACCCTCTGCCAGGCACTTTATTGTGAATAGCAGAGTAATCACATAGATGTAGACGTAGAAGGGTGGAAGCATTTCCGAAACGGCGCAGTTTGTAAATTGTTCGCTTGCCGCGGTGGTTGAAGTATACCGTGCTCGGCAAAATGGCGCTATCCAAAATCGGCATCCAGAAAACTGTGGTGCTGAAAGGGTCATAGATGACAGGGGTGAACGGCACCTGCAGAGATGTGTACGGGTGACGCGACTGTTGAGCAACTATTGAGCAACACACCACCCGGATTAACCAAGGCGCTACCAACAGTATCTCCTCGACGACCCTTCAGTGAACGTCGCTGCGTGTGAGACTCGGCAGCAGGCTCCTGGTTCATGCACCCATGCTGGCTGTTGTTTATCGGCGATGAAGGTTGGAATTTGCACACCATTACCGTAACTTGACGTCCAATGAACGGCGACAGATGGGCTTCTCAGATATATCAGATTTTATGCTCCATCAGACAGATGGTTGTATGTCGTGAGACGTCTGAAAGCAAACACCCTGCAACAATAATCGAATAATCGGAAGCGTCCAGACCAGAACAGGTAGTGGAAAGTTTGATTGGCATTAACGAATAAATTTTCTATCTGAGCAACCGCAGCTTCTACATCTGCATCTACATCTACGTGATTGCACTGGTATTCACAATAAAGTGCCTGGCAGAGGGTTCAATGAATCACCTTCAAGCTGTCTCTCTATCGTTCCACTCCCGAACAGCACGCGAGAAAAAGAGCACTTAAAATTTTCTGTGCGAGCCCTGATTTCTCTTATTTTATCGTGATGATCATTTATTCCTATATAGGTGGGTGCCAACAGAATGTTTTCACAATCGGAGGAGAAAACTGGTGATTGGAATTTCATGAGAAGATCCCGTCGCCACGAAAAACGCCTTTGTTTTAATGATTGCCACTCCAATTCACGTGTCATGTCTGTGACACTATCTCCCCTATTTCGCGATAATACAAAACGAGCTGCCCTTCTTCGTACTTTTTCGATGTCATCCGTCAGTCCCATCTGATGCGGATCCCATACAGTACAGCAATACTCCAGAATAAGGCGGACAAGCGTGGTGTAAGCAGTCTCTTTAGTAGACCTACACACAATATTATCTTCGTGATCGTACCAATTTAGGTTATTTGTAATTGTAATCCCTAATTATTTAGCTGAATTTACAGCCTTCAGATTTGAGTGATGGCTTCCTCTTGGGTAAAATATTCCGGAGGTGAAATAGTTCCCCATTCGGATCTCCAGGCGGGGACTACTCAGGAGGACATCGTTATCAGGAGAAAGAAAACTGGCGTTCTACGGATCGGAGCGTGGAATGTCAGATCCCTTAATCGGGCAGGTAGATTAAAAAATTTAAAAAGGGAAATGGATACGTTAATGTTAGATATAGTGGGAATTAGCGAAGTTCGGTGGCAGGAGGAACAATACTTTTGGTCAGGTTAGTACAGGGTTATAAATACAAAATCGAGTAGGGGTAATGCAGGAGTAGTTTTATTAATGAATAAAAAATAGGAGTTCGGGTAAGATACTACAAACAACATAGTGAACGCATTATTGTGGCCAAGACAGACACGAAGCCCACGCCTACAACTGTAGTACAAGTCTATATGCCAACTAGCTCTGCAGATGACGCAGAAATTGAAGAAATGTATGATGAAATAAAAGAAATTATTCAGATAGTGAAGGGAGACGAAAATTTAATAGTCATGGGTGACTGGAATTCGATAGTAGGAAAAGGAAGAGAAGGAAATGTAGTAGCTGAATATGGATTGGGGGTAAGAAATGAAAGAGGAAGCCGCCTGGTCGAATTTTGCACAGAGCACAACTTAATCATAGCTAACACTTGGTTCAAGAATCATAAAAGGAGGTTGTATGCATGGAAGAAGCCTGTAGATACAAAAGGTTTCAGATAGATTATATAATGGTATGATAGAGACTTAGGAACCAGGTTTTAAATTGTAAGACATTTCCAGGGGCAGATGTGGACTCTGACCACAACCTATTGGTTATGAACTGTAGATTGAAACTGAAGAAACTGCAAAAAGGTGGGAATTTGAGGAGATGGGACCTGGATAAACTAACAGACCAGAGGTTGTAGAGAGTTTCAGGAAGAGCATAAAGGAACAATTGACAAGAATGGGGGAAAGAAATACAGTAGATGAAGAATGGATAGCTTTGAGGGATGAAGTGGTGAAGGCAGCAGAGGATCAAGTAGGTAAATGGACGAGGGCTAGTAGAAATCCGTGGGTGACAGAAGAAGTACTGAATTTAATTGATGAAAGGAGAAAATATAAAAATGCAGTAAATGAAGCAGGCAAAAAGGAATACAAATGTCTCAAAAATGAGATCGACAGGAAGTGCAAAATGGAATAAGCAGTCATGGCTAGATGACAAATGTAAGGATGTAGAGGCTTACCTCACTAGGGGTAAGATAGATACTGCCTACAGGAAAATTAAAGAGACCTTTGGAGAAAAGAGAACGAGTTGTATGAATATCAAGGGCTCGGATGGAAACCCAGTTCTAAGCAAAGAAGGGAAAGCAGAAAGGTGGAAGGAGTATATAGAAGGTCTACACAAGGGCGATGTTCTTGAGGACAATATTATGGAAATAGAAGAGGTTGTAGATGAAGATGAAATGGGAGATATAATACTGCGTGGAGAATTTGATAGAGCACTGAAAGACCTAAGTCGAAAAAAGGCCCCGGGTGTAGACAACATTCCATTAGAACTACTGACAGCCTTGGGAGAGCCAGTCCTGACAAAACTCTACCATCTGGTGAGCAAAATGTATGAGACAGGCGAAATATAGTAATTCCAATCCCAAAGAAAGCAGGCGTTGACAGATGTGAAAATTACTGAACTATCAGTTTAATAAGTCACGGCTGCAAAATACTAACGCGAATTCTGTACAGACGAATGCAAAAACTGGTAGAAGCCGACCTCGGGGAAGATCAGTTTGGATTCCGTAGAAATATTTGAATACGTGAGGCAATACTGACCCTACGACTTATCTTAGAAGCTAGATTAAGAAAAGGCAAACCTACGTTTCTAGCATTTGTAGACTTGGAGAAATCTTTTGACAGTGTTGACTGGAATCATCTCTTTCAAAATCTGAAGGTGGCAGGGGTAAAATACAGGGAGCGAAAGACTATTTACAATTTGTACAGAAACCAGATGGCAGTTATAAGAGTCGAGGGACATGAAAGGGAAACAGTGGTTGGGAAGGGAGTGAGACAGGGTTGTCAATCTGTATTTTGAGCATGCAGTAAAGGAAACAAAAGAAAAATTCGTAGTAGGTATTAAAATCCACGGTGAAGAAATAAAAACTTTGAGGTTCGCCGATGACATTCTAATTATGTCAAAGACAGCAAAGGACTTGGAAGAGCAGTTGAACGGAATGGATAGTGTCTTGAAGGGTGGATATAAGATGAACATCAACAAAAGCAAAACGAGGATAATGGAATGTAGTCGAATTAAGCAAGGTGATGCTGAGGGAATTAGATTAGGAAATGAGACACTTAAAGTAGTAAAGGAGTTTTGCTATTTGGGGAGCAAAATAACTGATGATGGTCGAAGTAGAGAGGATATAAAATGTAGACTCGCAATGGGAAGGAAACGTTTCTGAAGAAGAGAAATTTGTTAACATCGAGTTTAGATTTAAATGTCAGCAATTCGTTTCTGAAAGTATTTGAATGGAGTGTAGCCATGTATGGAAGTGAAACACGGGCGATAAATAGTTTGGACAAGAAGAGAATAGAAGCCTTTGAAATGTGTTGCTACAGAAGAATGCTGAAGATTTGATGGGTAGATCACGTAACTAATGAGGAAGTATTGAATAGGATTGGGGAGAAGAGGAGTTTGCGGCACAATTTGACAAGAAGAAGGGATCGGTTGGTAGGACATGTTCTGAGGCATGAAGGGATCACCAATTTAGTATTGGAGGGCAGCGTGGAGGGTAAAAATCGTAGAGGGAGACCAAGAGATGAATACACTAAACAGATTCAGAAGGATGTAGGCTGCAATACGTATTGGGAGATGAAGAAGCTTGCACAGGGTAGAGTAGCATGGAGAGCTGCATCAAACCAGTCTCAGGACTGAAGACCACAACAACAACAAACGTGAATAACTTCACACTTTTTTTATTCACGGTCAATTGCCACTTTTCGCACCATACAGATATCTTATCCAAATCGTTTTGCAAGTCGTTTTGATCATCTGATGACTTTACAAAACGGTAAATGACAGCATCATCTGTGAACAATCTAAGACGGCTACTTAGATTGTCTCCTATGTCGTTAATACATATATGGAACAATAGAGGGCCTATAACACTTCCTTGAGGATCGCCGGGTATTAATTCTTTTTTACTCGATGACTTTCCGTCTATTACCACGAACTGTGACCTTTCTGACAGGAAATCACGAATCCAGCCTCACAACAGAGGCGATACTCCGCAGGCACGCAGTTTGGTTAGAAGACGCTTGTGAGGAACGGTGTCGAAAGCCTTCTGGAAATATAAAAACAGGGAATCAATTTGACATTTCCTGTCGATAGCACTTATTAGTTCATGAGTATAAAGAGCTAGTTGTGTTTCACAAGAACGATATTTCTGAATCCGTGCTGACTATGTGTAAATAACTCGTTTCCTTCGAGGTACTGCATAATGTTCGAATACAGTATATGTTCCAAAGCCCTACTGAAAATCGACGTTAGTGGTATAGGCCTGTAATTCAGTGGATTACTCTACTTCCCCTTTTGGGTATTGGTGTCACTTGAGCAATTTTCCAGTCCTTAGGTACGGATCGTTCTGTGAGGGAGTCGTTGTATATAATTGCTAAATATGGAGCTATTTTATCAGCATACTCTGAGAGGGACCTGACTGGTATACAATCTGGACCGGAGGCCTTGCCTTTATTAAGTGATTTAAACTGCTTTGTTACAACGAGGATATCTGCTTCTATGTTTCTCATCTTGGCAGCTGTTTTTGATTGGAATTCAGGAATATTTACTTCGTCATCTTTGGTGAAGGAGTGTCGAAAAAACCGTGCTTAATAACTCTGCTTTAGTGGCACTGTTATCAGTGACTTCACCGTTGTTATCGCGCTGTGAAGGTACTGATTGCGTCTTGCCACTGGTCTGCTTTATGTATGATCAGAATCTCTTTCTGTTTCTGCCACATTTCGAGACAGAATTTCGTTGTAGAAATTATTAAAAGTATCTCTCATTGAAGTACGCGCTATACTTCGAACTTCTGTAAAACTTTTGATCTGGACGTAGTTAAAAGATCATTTAAAAATTTTGTGTTAAAATATAAAAAAGCGCTGTAGAGACCACTTGTAGCCGCTAATTCTTATTTATTGTGGGATCAAGATACAACTAATTTTTCGATAATGCGTCGCACCTTCAGGTGAATACGGCTGGATTGGTTTAATGGCTTAATGTAATTTAACCAAATTAACCTGAAGATGCGATTTATTATAGCAAAACCGGTTGTACAACGAAGAGCCAAAAAAGCTGGTGCACCTGCCTAATATCTTGTAGGGCCCTCGAGAGTGCGCTGAAGTGCCGCAACACGACGTGGCATGGACTCGACTAATTTCTGAAGTAACGCTGGAGGAAAGTGACACCATGAATCCCGAAAGGCTGTCCATAAATGGGTAAGAATACGAGGGGATGGAGATCTCTTCTGGACGGCACGTGCAAGGCATCCAAGATATGCACAATAATATTTATGTCTTTGGAGATTGGTGGCCAGCAGAGGTGTTTAAACTCAGAATAATGTTCCTGGAGTCACTCTGTAGCAATTCTGGACGTGTCGGGTGTCGCATTGTCCTGCTGGAGTCCGTCGGAATGCACAATGGACATTAATGGATGAGGATGATCAGACAGGCCAATGATTCAGGTAAATGACGATTTGATTCAGTGCTCAGATGGGTTCTAAGTAGGCTGTTTAGGTTTTCGTATTGGTTACGCCACGTAGCGCTCTGTAAGAAAATCACTGGGTGTGCTGCGTGCAGTCTGTGGCTAGTTTGCATTGTTGTGTGCCATTGTAGTGTTGGGCAGCAGGATGTTAACAGCGCGTGGCGTTGCGCAGTTGGAGGTGAGCTGCTCGCAGTGGTGGATGTGGGGAGAGAAATGGCGGCGTATTGAGAGCGGATGATCTGGACGTGTGTCCAACAGAGACAGTAGATTTGTAAGACTGGATGTCATGAACTGCTATATATATTATGACTTTTGAACGCTATTAACGTAAATAAATTGTTTGTTCTCTATCAAAATCTTTCATGTGCTAACTATGCCTATCAGTAGTTAGTGCCTTCAGTAGTGAGAATCTTTTATTTAGCTGGCAGTAGTGGCGCTCGCTGTATTGCAGTAGTTCGATTAACGAAGATTTTTGTGAGGTAAGTGATTTGTGAAAGGTATAGGTTAATGTTAGTCAGGGCCATTCTTTTGTAGGGATTATTGAAAGTCAGACTGCGTTGCGTTGAAAAATATTGTGTGTCAGTTTAGCGTTGATCTGAATAAGTAAAGTGAGAAATGTCTGAGTACGTTCAGTTCTGCTCAGCTGTTTGAAAATTAAATAACGTAAGAGGTTTATCAGCACAGCCATGTATAATTTTTCTAAGGGGACGTTTCATATGTCGACCCTTAGCCGAGGATACCTCACTGGAATCTTCTGATTTTTTCTTGTAGTTTGTGTAATTAGTGTAGCTTTTGTTTATTGCTAGCACGTAATTCTAGAGAGAATCTCCTTTGTAGTTGCAGTCTTTCATTGTTGTACAGTAAAACAGTTGTGGCATGCATGTAGATTTGCATCAAGTATTTCGCAGCTGCGCTTGCTATTAACTAGATATTATTTTCAGTGCTATGTTAATGTGTTCTCTTGTTTCTGCTCTTCAAATTGTACTTTTCTGTGTTATCGTGTGAAATATTGTGAAAATAATGGCGTGTGAAAAACGTAACACTAGGCTCCAAAGTAAACTAAGAAATAATAGTGACGACGAGCGTAGCTTATCAGCACTACTGTGTAATGAATTAACAGACATTCGAAGTAGGAATTTGGTAACTGTGCATAGGGAAATGGAGCGGGCGGCAAATAATGGTGTAGACAATGAAACAAGTAATGACTAGGGAAGCATAATCGATCGATCGGTCGGCAACAGCTCGCCTCAGGAATCCGAAATGACAGAACACAATATTGCAAATACTGTAGACTCAGGTTTTGGGTTCTCACCGTTTTCTCAAATGAGTCAAGACACATTTTCTGCTCGTCAAAATGTGAATGTTGCTGGAGCAAATGCACTGCCGAAAAACATAGAGGAACAGATTCCAGACACTAATACATTATTATTCCAATTAATGCAACAAATGACAGAAAATCAGAGACAAACACAGCAACAGTTAGACACAATGGAACAAAATCTTCAAAACCTAGACACAATGGAACAAAATCAGAGACAAACAAAGCAAAAGCTTCAAAAGTTAGACACAATGGAACAAAATCTTCGGAAGTTAGACACCATGCTTGAACAAACACGTGAAGATTTAACTACTGAGTTACATAGAATTGAATCGAAATGTCAAAAAGCCTGTAATGACGTAAAAAAACACAAATTTGTGAGCATTTCCAATCTACTTTTTTGGCGTCATGAAAATGCAGTACAGAATCACGAAGCAGCCTTAAAGGAACTGCAAACTATTGTTCATGAAAATCACGACACCTTGCAAGCTAAAATTGTCTCAGTTGCACCTACCGATTCGGTTACGCAACTTGCAAAAACTCAGGAAAACTTAAAAGACACAGTAGATACTCTGAAAATTGGTTCATAAAGACACATGGAGGAAATTAGTTCATTATCAGAGAAAGTAGTCGAACTTTGGGATCAGCTAAATAATTTACCTACAAAGGTAGATGGTAATCTGAATGACGCAAGACCAATAGTCTTTAATGACACAGAAGAGTACGAACAAATTACGAAATTCAAACAGAATCAGAATCAAATTAATACGCAACACCAAAGAGAAATCCGGGAAGTACAAGATCAGTTGCACAAGTAATACAAGAATTACATATTTCAGAGGACACTAGCGCTCCAACACGGGAAGAGGGACTTAGAAATACGGAAAAGCCACAAAATAATAACACAGGGCATTTCGGAAATTATGAAAGAAATTGGCAAGGCGCATTGGATTTTGAAATGGAACCGCCGAAACGACGTAACAATGACCGATATGCGTCTGGCCGACATGATGATTTTGGCTATAAGCTGTTCATTACTACATGTAAATTTAAAACATTTAAGAATTCTGGCAACGACATTCATCCACAAGCGTGGCTCCATCAATTCTCTCATTGTTTTCCTCCCAACTGGTCGTTAGAACACAGATTAGAATTCATGTGTGGCTATTTAGAGAATGAACCAGCTGTAAGAATGCGATCGGTCATTCACGATTGCCACAGTGAAGGAGAATTTTATCATGCCTTCCTCTCAGCATATTGGTCTCAAGCTGCACAAGACCTAGTAAAGCATAGCATCATAATGATGAAACATTTCGAACAATCTGAATTTTCCAGTATTGTGAAATATTTTGAAGACATGTTGTACAAGGATCAGTACCTGTCAAACCCATACAGCCCCTCAGAACTCATCCGCATTTGCTTAATCAAATTACCTGAACATTTACGACATATTATTTTGGCAGGACGTTGAAAAGACGACATTGAAGCTTATCAGGGACTGTTACAAGAATTAGAAATTGACACTAACAATCGCGGGACGCGAAAACAGGAACACAACAATTACAGGTTACATCTGTCGCAATTCCGCGATGAAAGAAATAATAACTGGACACGGCAAGGCTATTCTCACAACACAAATCGTGACCAAAACAGACACCACTCGTATGACAACCATTGGCAGAGTAGTAATAATTACAGGGAAAGATCACCTCTCTGCGGTAGTGACTATCACAGAGACAATCAGAGAAACAGACAATATGGGAACCAAAATAATTATTATCAAGGGAGACAGAATAACTTTAGACGCAACGATCCAGCATGCAGTTACAATTCAGGGAGAAATTCTACACCACGTGACCGACAAGAAAGAAACTGTGGAATCTACCGACATGACGACAGACGATATGATCTTAACGACAGACCTGAATTGCATCAGAACTGGCGGGATTCAAACAGGGCAGGGCACTCTCGACAAGGTGAATTTGTAGCAGTTAGGTCTCCAAATACCAGTAACAACGCGCGCAAGCAAAGACACAATAGGCAATGACTCATACCGCTGGCAGCCACAAAACGTACTTATGAAACTGACGACGCAGCTGCCGTAGCTAGTAATTACGTAAAAATGGAAGACATTAGGGTCATCTTACTCCAGGAACACAACGTAAAACATAACAACATTGCATATCCTGTGATTCACATTACAGTAAACGACATAAAATTTACGGCAGTACTTGACTCTGGCAGTCCCATTTCAGCAATTAGTGAAACAGCCTTTAGCAAATTCAACAAATCGAATGATTGCTCCACACTTCCGTTACGTAAGATTAAATTACAAGGTGCAATCTTTGGAAAAAGTGTAGATGTACGCCAACAAACCAACTTAGAATTTTTTTGTCAAAGCCACAGCTTCTCTATTAACTTTCTTATGTTCCACTATGGCGACGGAAATTATATTGGGAGTAGACTTTTTTAATGAATACAACGCAATCTTAAACTTTTACGATGCTGAAATAAGTTTAAAGAAAGAAGGTAAGTCAATAGCTTTGAAATTTGAAGATTGGCCCTCAAACCATGACGAAGAAATTAATCGGCTTCACCTCCTGTTAGACAACAGTTCGGAATTTTCGACGGAACTTGACACTAACAATCACTCTGCAAGTACTGACAGGGATGACGTCGACGGCGTATTTGATACTAATGAGTTAATTCAGAATAAAATTCAAACAATTGAGAATTGTAATGACACTAATAGGCGAGACCTTTTTAAGATTTTGCAAGCACATGCCACAGTTTTTACCCACAAAGCAGGAACAATCAAGGGATTTCAATACCAAATTCGTGTTCGTGAGTATACTAAATTTTGTGCTAGACTATATGTAATTCCGGCACATTATAGGGACCGTGTTAGAACAGAAATACAATCTACGCTTGATGAGGGCATTATTGAGCCTGCAGTAAGCTCATACAACAATCCATTACATGTTGTTGAGAAGAAAAATGGATCGATCAGGCTTGTCTTACATTCGAGACAAATCAATACTATCATAATTCCTGAAACAGACAGTGTGGGGCGGCGGGTGGATTTTAATTTGTTGTTAATAAACATAGAATGTAGAAACACTGCATTTCCCGGCCAATTAACCATATGTGGGGCGGCGGGTGGAATTAATTGTTTATGTAATGTTTGGTTTGTTACGTAATGTAGATGCAGAAAAGGTGCATTTCCCGGCCGATTAACCATATGTGGGGCGGCGGGTGGAATTAATTGTTTATATAATATTTGGTTTGTTATGTAATGTAGATGCATAAAAGATGCATTTCCCGGCCGATTAACCATATGTGGGGCGGCAGGTGCAATTACTTGTTATATACATGTTCCGATTATTTATGCTGTCTTTTGCCATTCTCAACACTGGCTCTCTAACTACAATATTGGCCACCAGAAAGTGATTAGCAAAATGTGATGCCTGTAATTAGAATTCCTAGTGCCCACTTCATCTGAGAAATACACTTATAGCTACAGCTTATAGCTCTGAGGAATTAGGAGATTGTCTGGGATTCATAATCCAAAACGATCGTGAAAAAACGTTCGCTATATTCTGAAAGTCACAGATGAAAAAAAAACAACATACAATCCAACTACCAGAGCAGTTCAGAGTCTAACGCGCTGATGCAACTATAACTGTCCAAATTAAATGTTTAAGTGAATGCTCGCCATAATTTGATGAATATGCTCATCAAACGCCACGCTATATAATGGTAGAATGTCTGTCCCGCGGCGGCACATGAAAATACGACAGACGCAAACTGAAGATATATCATTAAAGTTATCCCAGAATTAACACTTCACTCGAAAACGATTTCATGGTTACACGTATCCCAAGTAACTTATTACGGCATCCGAGGCTGTTTATAGCAATGATACCTACGCGACGCGACTCCCGACACAGATGGTGTGCTATTCAGCGTCTGGAGAGAACTGGGGCCTTTTTTCCTCGCGCAGCGTTCTTATATATAAAGCCGCGGTGCGGACGGCTAGGGGAACGCCTGATCAAATCGGCTCTCCCAACTAGCCGCTGGGCTAGTAATGCACCACATTAAGTTATTGAATAAATCATCGCTTCCTTTGCTGATGGCGGATGAAGCTCTCAATTTAAATGTGCATTCAGCACACAGGTAAATAATCATAATAAAAGTCTGACGTGGCTAAGTCAAATATTATATTAATTTAATTACACTACACGCAGTAGACGAGCTCTGAACTTGCCCTTTGGAGATACGCTATCGCTATAGTTATATAGTTACTGAGTTGAAACTTCTCACATCTTTATGATTATAGCGGATCTCCATTCTACTTAAATTTAAACATCCTAGCCTTATTTATTAGCCTACTTAATCTATCTTGCTTCCTTAATTTTTAAGACAAAACCCAGAAAATATTGAATTTCAACTAAAATCTTAATTTGTGAGATCCAGAGGACTGTTTCTACTAAATTATTATGAAAAAGGAATCTAAATATAAATTTTTAAGTCTCTAGCTCTTTTCTGTTGCGCCAATAATTTTTACAGAAAAACGTCCAAATTTCGAAAATGGTTAAAGTTATTGAACTGACATTCAACACATATTGATTTAGTATTACTCCTGACATGCCAGAAACGTTTCAGGTTATAAACTTGATTTTAAAAGTATTGCACAACATTTATGGCGTCAGAGCTAGGCTGGCACACAATGGAAAGACTGATGCGAATTTCATATGGCGTGAGTAGGCTGCTTCCCTACATCACCCTCTACTTAAATTTTGTTTTGAATCTTAATGAATGAAAAAAAATTTAATTACAAAAAAGGAAGCACGAGTACAGCTTAACTCCCTATGAAAATTAAAATTGAAATGAAAACATATCGAAATATTAAAAGAAAACTGATTACCTACTTCAATTATTTAAATTGCTGGCATGTTCACTGCCTCCTAAGCAACATTATCCCTCAAAATTTAAGCAAAATCAATGAAACACTTTGGCATACATATTGCCTTAGACAAGCAAACACATGAAAATATGTAAAGATATGAAAATCTTAAATCCATTAAATACATTTTTACATACACAAATTCAAAGAAAATAACACAGTTATTCATGATACATAAACAGATAATTATATCTTAGCAGTCTTTTCTAAACCTGAAAGAAAGTTTCACAAATCATGACAATTTCATTTTTACACACGTGGTTGTAGCCACTTTGGCTTGCGTTCTACACTTCCATTCACAAGGGTAGAGGAGGGGAAGTTGCTATGGTGTGCGTCCTTCACGTTCACTGTAAATTTACATGGGGAAAGGGGAGGGGTCACTGTGAGTTGTGTCCAAGTCACTCCACGCTTTCACGCAGCTACCAGGCTGCCTTTATCTGGTCTGTCCTGTAGAACAAACAAAAAGAGTGCCTCAGACTCTGTTCACTTAATATTTAAGGGTGGGTCACAATGAAATGGGGATATATATATACATTTTATCTTTTAATATGTTGCTGGAACAAAGTTAACAGAACTTTTTTTAAATTTTACTCTCTCGGTAAACAAATTGCTCAAAACGCCATTAGTCACGTACTAGAGAAAATTTATGCTCAAGGCATACAATCATAATTTCTATTCAATTTCAATTTATTATTTCTGGGCCGGAACACTGAACCAATGCTCAGTACATTCCTGATAAATCTGTATTTTATTTACTTAGCTGACTCATCTTCAATTACCTTATTCTTAGAAATAGTATGAGTATATTTGATTAGTAGTTGTCTTCTCAGCTAGTTTGCCAATTCCATGGCAGTTTGGCTTCAAGACCCAGTATTATCATTTCAGGTTTTAGCTTTTTGGCCAAATGTGACAAACGTGAGATCCATGACCTGGCAAACTCTTTAATAGATTCCTTGCCCGCATTGAAGCTTTTTCCACTCCGAAATTCTCTCAACACTTCATTTTGCTTATTGCTAGACCAATACCCACTAATGAAAGCAGTTTTAAATTCCGCTAGTGTTTTACACTTCAACCTAACATCAGCTGACCAACGCATGGCGTCACCTGCTAAATGGCTTCTAATAAATGAGATTTTCTCTCGTTCAGACCAAATTGGTGGAATCACATCTTCAAAATCGTTCCAGAAATCTAGCGGGTGGATATTTTTATCTGGATCGAACCGCAAGAACTGCCGACACCCGATAAAAGCGGCGTTTGCAGCTACAACTTGTTGCATACTACCATTACCAGAAGTTACTGAAGGTACTTTACTCTCAATGTTAGCAATGTTAGTACTAATATTTTCTACTCTTATTTCAACATTATCTACTCTTTGCACAATATGAGTAGTGTCAGTTTTGATTGCGTCTACTTCTGCTTGACATATGTTTACTTTTATATTAACATCTTTAAACCTATCTGAGCACAGTTCAGATTCCACCTCGATCTTTTCTGTTAACTTGTGCTCCAGCTTCGCATCTTCCATTTGGAAGTCTTTGCGAACCTCAGCAACTTCGGATTTTACTGTTTTGTACGTCTCAAAAAATTGTTGAGCAACATTTTTCTTAATATCCTCATGGTTGTAATCAATTTTGTAATTCAAACTGTCCAGATCCTCTTTCAACTTATTGCAACTAGCCTTGAAGGAATTTTCTAATTCAGCTTTATTGGATTCTAATTTATTGTCCATTGCCTCAAACCGTTTATTAAAATTGGTTTGGCTGGCCACAATTCTGTTATTTACCTCAATTATATCAGATTTTAACTCAGCTGTCATTCTAGCATTACTGGCTGACATTTTTGCATTACTGCTTTTGACCTCAGTTATTTCAGACTTTAATTCAGCTGTCATTCTAGCATTTCTGGCAGCTATTGTTTCTAATATAACATTTAAATCAATAGCCTCAGTATCTTTGGGTTGCTCACTAGCTGGCTTTTTACCACACTCAGGTGACAAAAAACTAGATCCAACACCAGAATCATCAAAACTAAATGAAACTTCTGCTTGACCAGTCATATCTAACTTCTCCTGTTTAAACTGTACCACCTCTGATGACTGTTTCGTTTTTAACTCATCAGATAAACTATCATCCAATAAATTAACAATTTCTGATTTCTAATTTACTACAGGGGTCTCTATTATTGAATCATTGCCCCTTTTCACACTACTGTCAGGAGACAATACTTCATATTTCACTTTAATATTACTATTTTCATGCATATTTACACTTGAACCGTTGTCTGGATTTACAGTTCCCTCAACAGACATAGGTTCTGATTTAACTTTAACCTCAGTTTCTTCTGGCAGTTCCATTTCCGACAGACATTTAGTGCAGGTTAGTAAAAATTTTAACAGCTTTTCACTTAATTTAGTTCCTTCTGCACGACGTATGGCGTTGCCGGCGCGGTGTACCAAGAGTACTGATGCGACGCGGCGCGCTGAACTGCAGATGGCACTTCAACGGCTGCTGTGTGTTTGCGAGGCCCGCAACTGCAGGTACGGCTCCGGTTGCTCCAGCGGGCGTCTGCGGTGAGGCGAAATTGGCTTCTGACGATGCCGGCAGTGCCGCTAGACTCAGTGCCAGCTCCGTCAATCCAGATGCGTTGTTAATCCAATTGCGTCGTCCACATGCACACGTAACACTATCACTGTTCTGTCGCTCAGTTGCGTGTCGCATTTCACTCCCGAATACGAATATTTAAAAATCACTTTCACTATTACTCAGTTTCTTTCCCGGCCGATGCACCAATTGTGGGGCGGCGGGTGGATTTTAATTTGTTGTTAATAATAATAGAATGTAGAAACACTGCATTTCCCGGCCGATTAACCGTATGTGGGGTGGCGGGTGGAATTAATTGTTTATATAATGTTTGGTTTGTTATGTAATGTAGATGCATAAAAGATGCATTTCCTGGCCGATTAACCATATGTGGGGTGGCAGGTGGAATTAATTGTTATATACATGTTCCTATTATTTATGCTGTCTTTTGCCGTTCTCAACACTGGCTCTCTAACTACAATATTGGCCACCAGAAAGTGATTAGCAAAATGTGATGCCTGTAATTGGAATTCCTAGTGCCCACTTCATCTGAGAAATACACTTATAGCTACAGCTTATAGCTCTGAGGAATTAGGAGATTGTCTGGGATTCATAATCAAAAACGATCGTGAAAAAACGTTCGCTATATTCTGAAAGTCACAGATGAAAAAAAAAAACAACATACAATCCAACTACCAGAGCAGTTCAGAGTCTAACGCGCTGATGCAACTATAACTGTCCAAATTAAATGTTTAAGTGAATGCTCGCCATAATTTGATGAATATGCTCATCAAACGCCACGCTAAATAATGGTAGAATGTCTGTCCCGTGGCGGCACATGAAAATACGACAGACGCAAACTGAAGATATATCATTAAAGTTATCCCAGAATTAACACTTCACTCGAAAACGATTTCATGGTTACACGTATCCCAAGTAACTTATTACGGCATCCGAGGCTGTTTATAGCAATGATACCGACGCGACGCGACTCCCGACACAGATGGTGTGCTATTCAGCGTCTGGAGAGAACTGGGGCCTTTTTTCCTCGCGCAGCGTTCTTATATATAAAGCCGCGGTGCGGACGGCTAGGGGAACGCCTGAGCAAATCGGCTCTCCCAACTAGCCGCTGGGCTAGTAATGCACCACATTAAGTTATTGAATAAATCATCGCTTCCTTTGCTGATGGCGGATGAAGCTCTCAATTTAAATGTGCATTCAGCACACAGGTAAATAATCATAATAAAAGTCTGACGTGGCTAAGTCAAATATTTTACGCGAGAGAATTAATTTAATTAAGCTACACACAGTAGACGAGCTCTGAACTTGCCCTTTGGAGATACGCTATCGCTATAGTTATATAGTTACTGAGTTGAAACTTCTCACATCTTTATGATTATAGCGGATCTCCATTCTACTTAAATTTAAACATCCTAGCCTTATTTAGTAGCCTACTTAATCTATATTGCTTCCTTAATTTTTAAGACAAAACCCAGAAAATATTGAATTTCAACTAAAATCTTAATTTGTGAGATCCAGAAGACTGTTTCTACTAAATTATTTTGAAAAAGGAGTCTAAATATAAATTTTTAAGTCTCTAGCTCTTTTCTGTTGCGCCAATGATTTTTACAGAAAAACGTCCAAATTTCGAAAATGGTTAAAGTTATTGAACTGACATTCAACACATATTGATTTAGTATTACTTCTGACATGCCAGAAACGTTTCAGGTTATTTACTTGATTTTAAAAGTATTGCACAACATTTATGACGTCAGAGCTAGGCTGGCACACAGTGGAAAGACTGATGTGAATTTTATACGGCGTGAGTAGGCTGCTTCCCTACAACAGGCCGCAAACGTTATAAGAACTTCTTCAAAATTTTAATGGTGTAAAAGTGGTGTCTTCTATTGATCTCAGATCCAGCTTTTATCAGATCGAACTTCATCCAGAATGTAGAAAATACACAGCTTTCCTTTGTCTCGGGTTTTGTTATCAGTTTCGGAAACTTCCTTTTGCTTTGAACATTTCTTCGGCAGCATTCATTCGCGGGCTAAATTCCATATTACCTGAGTTCTTAAAAACGTCACATCACCTTGAGGACGATATTCTGATAGCAGAAGCCTCATGGGAACAACATAATCGCATCCTCAACAGCGTGTTACATATTTTTGCAGAATCTGGAATTACAGTTAACTTGGAAAAGTCTAAATTAGGTAGGTCAAAGGTGAGGTTTTTGTACATATTATTTCTTCTGAAGGCATTCAGTCGGATCCTGAAAAGTTAGAAGCAATCAGAGCCATTCCAGTTCCATCCACAAAAAAACAAGTCCGCAGTCTTCTAGGTCTCGTAAATTTTTACCGTCGTTTTCTGAATATGGAAATTCTAGTTACACCAAAACTTTGTTCTCTCACTGGGAAAAATGCTATTTGGAACTGGGACGAACAAGCACAGTTGGAATTCAATTCTTTCAAAGAATCGCTACTTAACGCGCCAATGCTAGCTCATCCAGATCTGTCACAAGATTTCTGCCTTAGCACGGATTCTTCTTAAGTCGGTCTCGGTGCCCATTTCTTTCAAGAAGCCACAGAAAATGACACTACTGTTCAGAAAACCATTGCTTTTGCTAGCCATGCACTAACAAAATCTGAAAAAAATTACTCCGTTTGAATTAGAAGCTTTAGCTATCGTTTGGGCATTTAACAAATTCCGTTTCTTTCTTTCTGGTAAGCATGTAAAAGTATACAGTGATCATCGTGCATTACAATTTCTTATGTCTTGAAAATTAAATCATGACAGGTTAAAACGTTGAGCATTCTTTCTGCAAGAATTACACTTCACAATAGTCTACATTCCCGGCAAGGAGAACATTGTTGCGGACGCACTGTCACGCGCACAGGCTGGGCTCGAGAAAAGTAACACAGAGGGCTACCTTGAGAAAAATTTCAGTATTCTTTACATTCAGAAAGTCGCCTTTGAAAACTTCATCACCACATCTTTAAAGGACATTGCTCATGAACAAGATAAAGATCCGATTTGGCAAGACATCAAAAGTAAATGGCATGAAAAGACACACACTCAGATTCGGCATTATTATCTGGTTAGAAACAACATACTCTTCAAACGCTGCACTGTTGATGACAAGCTATGGGTACTTTGCATTCCAGACGATTTTGTTAATAAGATCATTTGGTACATTCATTTCAGGTACGCACATTTTGGTCCACGAAAATGTTATCATATTCTTCGATCGACTTGTTATTTTAACAATATCGAAAAGAGAATTCGAAGAGTCTTGTCTATTTGTAAACTTTGTCAAAAGGCGAAACCATCTACTATCTCACATCGTGCTCCGTTGTTTCGTATCATTCCTTCTAAATTAAAAGAATTTGCTGCTGTTTATCTCTTGGGACCCCTTGTCAGAACATCTAATGGATTTTCGTACGTTCTAGTCACTGTTGAACTTACTTCAAAATTTGTTTCTTTCACTCCGTTACGTAAAGCCACCGGACGGTCTGTATCCAGCTCCTTTGTTAAAAATTTCTTACGTGAAGTTGGAGACGTTAGTAAAGTCATTTCAGGTAACGGACCGCAATTCAGATCTGCTGTTTGGTCACGCCTGCTTCGGAACCATGAAATCAAACCTGTTTTTATTTCATTGTACGCACCACATTTTAACCCGTCTGAACAGATTATGAAGGAAATCAATAAGCTTTGCAGACTTTATTGTCACAGAAAGCATGAGCATTGGGACAGATATTTACACTTATTTCAAAACGTGCTGAATGAAATGCCTCATAACTCCACTGCTTTACCATCTACTCTTGTACCGAAGAATGAAGAACCACCGAACAGAATCAGAGAGCTTGTATCTTTCCCGAATACACGTAAACATCGACACAAAGACATAACTGATTTGGCTATTAAAAATAAAAAATCTGCAGCAGACAAAAGGAGAAAACTACACGGTAAAGCAAATGCAAAGAAATTATATATTGGTCAGAAAGTTCTCATTAAAGCTCATTCATTGTCGCATAAGAAGGAACACATGAGTCACAAATTCTTTCTAGTTTACAATGGACCTTACAGAATCCGACGTATACCACATGATAATTGCGTTGAAGTTGAAACCCCGCATACTAGGAAGAGTAAAGGATTACACCACATTTCACATGTAAAACCGTTTATTGAAAGATAATCTGCTTTTTAACTTTGTCTTTGCCATAAAACTTTTCACTTCACATTTCTAGTATGCTTTGTCAGACTTAGAAACTGTTACCATGCTAAATGTTTGAAGTTAAATATCCACTCAAGAACCAAGAGAACTTATTTAAACAGAAATTACGAATGTATTGTTATAGTGAGCAGACGAGACAGTGTTATTGTGTGTGTACATTGTTGCTTGTTAATTGCAGGACTACGTAACGACTATAAGGCTTACATACTTTGAACATATACTGCTCATGAGATTTTAATGCAATATTTTGGTTTAGTTGAAAAGACATTCTTTATTTGAAGTACTTTCTGTGAGATTAAAGATGACTTAGTATTTGGTTTCTTTGACAGCTACACGATTATATCACAACGCTACTAATGTGTGACACAATTTACATTGTTGCTTTTGCAGTGTATCTGTTTTATATCTGCACAGTTTTTATGTATTATTCTGGAAAGTAAGTAGTAACTTTTGTGGTATAGCTACAATGAGACAGCCTTTTCCGTAGCACAACAATAGGTTTCAGTACAGTACTTTCTTCATCACCGCAGTAAGCATAATAACTATGATGTCTATACGCAAAGCATTTCACTTTCGTTTATGACGAGGTAAGTTCATTGACTTCAGCAGAACTTTGCTTACAGAGGACCGTAACTACGACACTTCCACAGAATTATCTTACTGCAAGACGCACATTTAGCGCTACAGTACACGTATTTGAGTGATTAATTTTGTACTTAAAACATTTATTTTTAAAGATTTTTGAATTACAATGATACAAAGGTTTTCCGTGATACGTTTCATTCCATTGCTGTAATCTGTAACACCTGAGGGTATAATTACATTAATCCTCAGGGGGTACACGCTTACTTTGTGTACCATGTGTTTGGTAAGCACAAGGAGCCCTAGCTAATATGGTATTTGCTTACACAACTTTACATATCGGTACCATATTTCTCTAACACATAAATTACACAGCTATCTGATAATTTAACCGGGAGAGACAAACATTTATTTTACTACATCAGTGACATATGTTTACGTAATTACACAGTTGGATAACTTCACACTTATGAAATTGTATTTTGTCTGTACTGTGTGAACTGTTCATATTTTTTCGGAACCATTGTGATACTATGAGAGCTTTGAATGATGTATTTGGTATGGGATCACGATTTTAAAGTACAATTGAGGCAGATGACACTATTGAAATGAGCAGAGAATTTTTTTTAGGTTTTGAAGTTATTGGAGGAAGCTACGACGATTTTGAGAATTGACTGAGATGTTATGATATTATTATGATGACGATGTGTATTATGCTGCTGAGGTATGTTTATGATCAATAAGATGATTCTATATGAGGAATTTGATTAAGCTTCGTATCTGTTATGTTGAAATATTGAAGAAGTGTCGACGAATATGTATATGTGTAATAAGGTAAGGAATAATGAGTAGTGGTTAGGGACTCTGACTTGTGAAAAAGGATGTTGGAAACCAAAAATCGTACTTTAAGAGTTATGAAATGTGTGTAAATGCGTGAATGTATCACAATAACGACGAATATTTTTTGGACACTGTTATATTTTATAAGATTTTGTTTCTACAGATTTGTAACGCAAATATTTCGACCTGTGACATCTTATTTGTATCAAACTGTCACTGTAGTGGAAACTGATGTCGTAAATATTTCAGTAAGGAAGGGCGGTCACCTTGACGTAATGCACTATAAGCACCCAGCTGCGTGACAGTCACCTGGAAGAAAGCCATTAGTGTGTGCCTTTCAGAGGCACAGGTGGAGAAAAAAAGAGACCATTAACCTATTGACATTCCTTTGTAGAAAGCATCGCAAATACGACACGCTCATTACTTGGAAACATATCGTACATTGTGCTAATTACTGAAATGCTTATGAACTGATGGGAAATATTCTTACATCTGCACACCTGGTTATGACAAGTGTCTTTCTACGAGAGTTGAGAGAATTTCTACTAACTTATGAAATGCCTCATGACTACTGAATGATATTTTTATGCTTTACTTTGTACATAGTTGCTTATTTCATTTGATATCTGGTTTCCTGCTTTGTTGCAGCATTGGTTATATAAAATAAAATTAAATGCATTTGATAATGTGAACACTTTCTGTCAACAGATCTATGAAATAATAATTTTATGATCCACATTCTTCGAAAAGAGAGCACTTGGAAAGGAAAGAACAATAAGAAGGGACCAGTAACAGTAGTGTCAGTGTCGTCCTACCCGCCGTCTGCTTCACGTCTGCTGTGCAGCGAGCTACCTTAATTTAAGTATTAACTGTATTTTTCTTACTTGTCACTTCTTCTTCTGTGTGTTTTTGCTTTTAGGAAGCTTTAATTGTCGAGTGCTATTAATAGTGTTCCATAGATTTCGTGTTTGTTTTGAATACAGTCAGAGAGTCCGTTTAGTCAACCATAGTGCCAGTAGTGCTAGTGTTTGTTTTCAATACAGTCCAGAGACAGGTAGTGCTATTTTCATTGTCCGCAGCTTGTGGCCGTGCGGTAGCGTTCTCGCTTCCCACGCCCGGGTTCCCGGGTTCGATTCCCGGCGGGGTCAGGGATTTTCTCTGCCTCGTGATGACTGGGTGTTGTGTGATGTCCTTAGTTTGGTTAGGTTTAAGTAGTTCTAAGTTCTAGGGGTTGATGACCATAGATGTTAAGTCCCATAGTGCTCAGAGCCATTTGAACCATTTTTTGCTATTTTCATTGTTTTTTTACAAGAAGTGGCTAGCAATCACAGTTTAGTCAATAATCAGCCGCCTTTAGTGAATTAGCAGTCTAGTTAAAAGTTGATTAATTCTCTTCAGTAAATTGATTCCTTAGGATGGATAGGATGTGTGACTGCTGTGTATGGACGCAGGAGGAGCTGGCCACTGTTCGCGAACAGCTGAACGTGTTGATGGCCACTGTCAGCCGTCTTCAGGCTGCTGCCTCAGAGTGTAGCGGCAGTGGGGAGTCTGATGCGTCACAATGTACACCCCAGGTGTTACATGCTTCACCCACTGTCCCTGCTGTCGAGACATCTTCGCGGGTACCGGGCGCGATTGGGCCACCCTCTCCCCAAGGGGAGTGGCGGGTTCAGCGCCGTTCGCGGCGCACGGGGCGGATGGTAAATGTGGAGGCTGGCCGTGTGGCTTCGCCCGCTCTGCCTGTGAGTGGACATGTGGCTGCTCCTTCATCAAGGTCCGAGCAGGCACACGGGGGGGGGGGGGGGGGGGAGAGATTTATTAGTTATTGGGAGCTCCAACGTTAGGCGGGTGATGGAGCCCCTTAGGGAAATAGCGGAAAGGTCGCGGAAGAAGGCCAGTGTTCACTCTGTCTGCTTGCCGGGGCGTCTCATCCGAGATGTGGACGAGGCCCTACCGGCGGCGATAGAGACTGCAAATTGTTGCTCATGTCGGCACCAATGACTCCTGCCGTCTGGGTTCAGAGGTCATCCTCAGTTCGTACAGGCGGTTGGCGGAATTGGTGAAGGCGCAAAGCCTCGCTAACAGGGTGGAATCAGAGCTAACTATTTGTAGTATCATTCCCAGAACCGATCGCGGTCCTCTGGTTTGGAGCCGAGTGGAAAGCTTAAACCAGAGTCTCCAACGATTCTGCGGAGATCTAGGGTGCAAATTTTTCGAGCTCCGCTATCGGGTGGAGAAATGTAGGGTCCCCCTGAATAGGTCAGGCGTGCACTACACGCCGGAAGCGGCTACAAGGGTAGCGGAGTACGTGTGTAGTGCACATGGGGGTTTTTTAGGTTAGAGAATTCCCTCCCTAGGCCTGACAAGGCGCCTCCTGAGACGCGGCAAGGTAGGAGTAGGCAAAATGCAACAGGGAATAACAATATTAACGTGCTAATAGTAAACTGCAGGAGCGTCTATAGAAAGGTCCCAGAACTGCTCTCATTAATAAACGGTCACAACGCCCATATAGTACTAGGGACAGAAAGTTGGCTGAAACCAGATGTAAACAGTAATGAAATCCTAAATTCAGATTGGAATGTGTACCGCAGAGACAGGCTGGACAGTGAAGGGGGAGGCGTGTTTATAGCGATAAGGAGTGCAATAGTATCGAAGGAAGTTGACGGAGATCCGAAATGTGAAATGATTTGGGTGAAGGTCACGGTTAAAGCAGGCTCAGACATGGTAATTGAATGTGTCTATAGGCTCCCTGGCTCAGCAGCTGCTGTGGTTGAGCACCTGAAGGATAATTTGGAAAATATTTGGAGTAGATTTCCCCACCATGTTATAGTTCTGGGTGGAGATTTTAATTTGCCGGATATAGACTGGGAGACTCAAACATTCATAACGAGTGGCAGGGACAGAGAATGCAGTGAAATTTTTTTAAGTGCTTTATCTGAAAACTACCTTGAGCAGTTAAACAGAGAACCGACTCGTGGCGATAACATATTAGACCTTCTGGTGACAAACAGACCCGAACTATTTGAAACAGGGAATCAGAGATCATAAAGGGATTACGGCATCGATGATTTCAGCCGTAAATAGAAATATTAAAAAAGGTAGGAAGATTTTTCTGTTTAGCAAAAGTGACAAAAGGCAGATTACAGAGTACCTGACGGCTCAACACAAAATTTTTGTCTCAAGTACAGATAGTGTTGAGGATCAGTGGACAAAGTTCAAAACCATCGTAAAATATGCGTTAGATGAGTATGTGCCAAGCAAGATCGTAAGAGATGGAAAAGAGCCACCGTGGTACAACAACCGAGTTAGAAAACTGCTGCGGAAGCAAAGGGAACTTCACAGCAAACATAAACACAGCCAAAACCTTGCAGACAAACAAAAATTACGCGAAGCGAAATGTAGCGTGAGGAGGGCTATGCGAGAGGCGTTCAGTGAATTCGAAAGTAAAGTTCTATGTACTGACTTGGCAGAAAATCCTAAGAAATTTTGGTCTTATGTCAAAGCGGTAGGTGGATCAAAACAAAATGTCCAGACACTCTGTGACCAAAATGGCACTGAAACAGAGGATGACAGACTAAAGACCGAAATACTAAATGTCTTTTTCCAAAGCTGTTTCACAGAGGAAGACTGCACTGTAGTTCCTTCTCTAGATTGTCGCACAGATGACAAAATGGTAGATATCGAAATAGACGACAGAGGGATAGAGAAACAATTAAAATCGCTCAAAAGAGGAAAGGCCGCTGGATCTGATGGGATACCAGTTCGATTTTACACAGAGTACGCGAAGGAACTTGCCCCCCTTCTTGCAGCGGTGTACCGTAGGTCTCTAGAGGAGCGTAGCGTTCCAAAGGATTGGAAAAGGGCACAGGTCATCCCCGTTTTCAAGAAGGGACGTCGAACAGATGTGCAGAACTATAGACCTATATTTCTAACGTCGATCAGTTGTAGAATTTTGGAACACGTATTACGTTCGAGTATAATGACTTTTCTGGAGACTAGAAATCTACTCTGTAGGAATCAGCATGGGTTTCGAAAAAGACGGTCGTGTGAAACCCAGCTCGCGCTATTCGTCCACGAGACTCAGAGGGCCATAGACACGGGTTCACAGGTAGATGCCGTGTTTCTTGACTCCCGCAAGGCGTTCGATACAGTTCCCCACAGTCGTTTAATGAACAAAGTAAGAGCATATTGACTATCAGATCACTTGTGTGATTGGATTGAGGAGTTCCTAGATAAAAGAACGCAGCATGTCATTCTCAATGGAGAGAAGTCTTCCGAAGTGTGATTTCAGGTGTGCCTCAGGGGAGTGTCATAGGACCGTTGCTATTCACAACATACATAAATGACCTGGTGGATGACATCAGAAGTTCACTGAGGCTTTTTGCAGATGATGCTGTGGTGTATCGAGAGATTGTAACAATGGAAAATTGTACTGAAATGCAGGAGGATTTGCAGCGAATTGACGCATGGTGCAGGGAATGACAATTGAATCTCAATGTAGACAAGTGTAATGTGCTGCGAATACATAGAAAGATAGATCCCTTATCATTTAGCTACAAAATAGCAGGTCAGCAATTGGAAGCAGTTAATTCCATAAATTATTTGGGAGTACGCATTAGGAGTGATTTAAAATGGAATGATCACATAAAGTTGATCGTCGGTAAAGCAGATGCCAGATTGAGATTCATTGGAAGAATCCTAAGGAAATGCAATCCGAAAACAAAGGAAGTAGGTTACAGTACGCTTGTTCGCCCACTGCTTGAATACTGCTCAGCGGTGTGGGATCTGTACCAGATAGGGTTGATAGAAGTGATAGAGAAGATCCAACGGAGAGCAGCGCGCTTCGTTACAGGATCATTTAGTGATCGCGAAAGCGTTACAGAGATGATAGATAAACTGCAGTGGAAGACTCTGCAGGAGATACGCTCAGTAGCTCGGTACGGGCTTTTGTTAAAGTTTCGAGAACATACCTTCACCGAAGAGTCAAGCAGTATATTGCTCCCTCCTACGTATATCTCGCGAAGAGACCATGGGGATAAGATCAGAGAGATTAGAGCCCACACAGAAGAATACCGACAATCCTTCTTTCCACGAACAATACGAGACTGGAATAGAAGGGAGAACCGATAGAGGTACTCAGGGTACCCTCCGCCACACACCGTCAGGTGGCTTGCGGTGTATGGATGTAGATGTAGATGTAGAATAACAGTAACTGCTTATATAATTTTCTTTCCAACAACTTGGTAATATTTTTCCTAGAATAAGTTGTGGTGCACCACTTTAATTACATAGACATTAAGATGTGAATAGACATTTCATCTAGCTGCATTGTTGTCTTTAGTGTAATATTTTTTCTGCTTGAGCTTTGCCATGTTTAGGTATAAGTTACAGCATTTGCTGCTGCTGTTTGCTATGCATAGTGCTACTGAATGTTACTTTGTATTACTCTGTTAAGCCAGTTTTACCACTGATTTATTTTTCTTGTTGCTGCACATTGGCTCATATTAGTTGAAGTGTTTCATTGCCCTGCTAATTTAGATTTGCTGCTGCTTGCTTTGACAGTTTCCATTTCTTTTCATTGCTGTTGTATTAATTGTTTTGTGCTGCTGCATTGCCTCGTCCCTTAGTTTAGCATCTGAGCTCAGTAAATTTAAGTTAGCTTAAGTGGCGGTAGACTATATAAGAGAATGAGTTGCGATGAATTGGAAGAAATGCATTGAGAAGTTATACGAAATAAGTACAGAAAGCAGGTATAGGTAGGATTTTCTTGGAAATAAATGATGAGGTAACATAATGGAAAATAAATGATGAGGTAAGAAATATGTGAACATATAAATACAGAATGCATGCTTGGATAGGATTTTTTTGGTGGAAATAAACGTTGAAATAAGACGAAAGATCTATGGAATGAAGTTTTGGGTTGGAATGCAGTACCAAATGTTGCACTGAAAACAAACCCTGTCCTTTCCTCCTGTGTTATTCTGCTATGTGTTTGTGTACTCTTGTGTATTTGTGTTTTTCCTCCCTTTATGTGTTTAGCTGATGAGAGTTACGTTGTAGAATTTTTCTAATACTATGTCATTTATTTTGTAAAGATGTTTAGACATTATTTTTGAAAGCTATTCTGATCTTTTATGTATTTACTTATGTCATAATTCCTGTAACACTGATGTATATCTCTATTTCTATTCTTTTGTGAAGCCTGTATTACTACAAATGTTATCTGTATTATTATGTTTTCATGATGTTTTCTGTATCTCTGTAATTGTATTCTCATGTTATAAAATTGTAATGGACACCAGTTCATCAAATTAAGTAACTTGTAAGCATACATTTCACTGCACACATTTCGGTTGGTCATAGTATATGCACAATATGTGAAAAAAAAGAGGACTGTTTGTGTTTGGACGTGTGTTGATAATTCAGCAAGGGACAGGTTAACA
The DNA here is from genome assembly GCF_021461395.2 of Schistocerca americana. Taxonomy (NCBI): domain Eukaryota; kingdom Metazoa; phylum Arthropoda; class Insecta; order Orthoptera; family Acrididae; genus Schistocerca; species Schistocerca americana. The sequence continues at coordinate 86,214,189 of NC_060120.1, read as the reverse complement.
GCATTGCTGGTTCTAAGGACTATTCCAAAAACTTTGTGAGTGCACGAGTGGTGGTTATGGACTTGCTATATTCTCTGCAAGACTCTTCGATGGTGGTTGTGCACCTGCACAGTCGCAACAGATGGCTGCTGGCCGTCTCTACAAGGACTACAGTGGGTCTGCATCTTTGATGGCCCACCAATACCATTATTTCTACAAGGACTGCACTGGGTCTGCACCTCTGGTGGCCCACCAATACCGTAATCTCTACCAGGACTACAGTAGGTCTACTCTATGATGACCTACCTACCAATATTCTTCAAAACTTCGACTGACTCTGCGGTGGGTTTGCTCTGTTGTGGCCCATTACCTGTCTGCATGTCACGAGTCAGCGCTCTCTTTCTGTTGGAAGGACAAAACTACTTCTTCAAGACTGCATTGAAATCCACTACTTCCGTGTGCATTGTCTTTTACTGCTTAGACTTTGAGAAAAAAAACTGCAATTTTAATGTGATGAATGATCAGGACTGTCTTTATGGACTGTGAGAAAATTTTAGCTTTTGACCAACATTGTATCAATAAGTGTGTGCGTATGATTTCTTTGTTGTCGTAATTGTGAAAAAATTTTTAACAAATATGTTTGGCCAGTGCCCAAAACAATTTGTAAAATTTTTTTTGGGGAGTATTGGGGCTATCTAAGTAGGCTGTTTAGGTTTTCTTATTGGTAACGCCACGTAGCGCTCTGTAAGAAAATCACTGGCTGTGCTGTGTGCAGTCTGTGGCTAGTTTGCATTGTTGTCTGCCACTGTAGTGTTGGGCAGCTGGATGTTAACAGCGCGTAGCGTTGCGCAGTTGGAGGTGAGCCGCCCGCTGTGGTGGATGTGGGGAGAGAAATGGCGGCGTTTTGTGAGCGGATGATCTGGACGTGTGTCCATCAGAGACAGTACATTTGTAACACTGGATGTCATGAACTGCTATATATATTATGAGTTTTGAACACTATTAAGGTAAATACATTGTTTGTCCTCTATCAAAATCTTTCATTTGCTAACTATGCCTATCAGTAGTTAGTGCCTTCAGTAGTTTGAATCTTTTATTTAGCTGGCAGTAGTGGCGCTCGCTGTATTGCAGTGGTTCGATTAACGAAGATTTTTGTGAGGTAAGTGATTTGTGAAAGGTATAGGTTAATGTTAGTCAGGGCCATTCTTTTGTAGGGATTATTGAAAGTCAGATTGCGTTGCGCTAAAAAAATATTGTGTGTCAGTTTAGCGTTGATCTGAATAAGTAAAGTGAGAAATGTCTGAGTACATTTAGTTCTGCTCAGCTGTTTGAAAATAAAATAACGTAAGACGTTTATCAGCACAGTCATGTATAATTTTTCCAAGGGGACGTTTCAGGATGGAAAACTGAAGACTTAAAAAGAGTCAAAGTAATTTCAGCATTTCATCGAAAAAGTATCGCCATACCGTACCCGAAGACGGTGACAAACGAGAGAGTAACTCTGAATGAACGCTTCTCTTGGGCAGGAAGTACTGTCTCCATATGAAATAAACCTTCTGATTTCCTCTGTACCCTTCCAAAACTTCAGTTCACAGTTCCATACGATGTGGAAAGTAAACGTGTGAAATACATTCACGTTCAGAAAAAAAAACAGAACATCTTGAACGACTTCAAATAGGAGAGTTCATATTCACAGGACATATACATTAATATGTTATTCAGAAATGATTAGTATTTCAGTCACCTCCGTTCAGCATGTGTCCTGTAGTCTAACAGGCGTATGGCCCGCCAAGAGCCCTGATGACTAGTACATGCTTGATGTCACTGACAAGGATAATGCACGAATGGCGTCCTATGGTGTAGTCATCTATGCTGCATTCACATGGTTGCAAAGTTCATCTGTTGTGGTTGCCACTGGGTCACAGCGCTGCACCTGTCTTTTCACCATATACCACACATATTTTCGATTGACGACAAATCTGGTGATTTGGCGGGTCACAGCAAAAGGCTGACATCCTGTGACACCAAGAAGGTATGTATTAAATTTTTAGACAACATAGTTGTATGGTGATAAACAGCGATTAATTTACTTACAATCAATTATTCAAAATGACAGTCACAATCGCAGTGTTTATTTTGCCGCCAAGCGGTTTCAACCCTCGATGGGGTCATCTTCAGGGCAATTTACACAATTTGGTCGCTCGCTGGAGTCGTCACCCTGCCTGTACACGGTTGGTAACCTCAAATGTTAAGTTCCATAGAGCTTAGAGCCATTTGATTCAGAAGTGGACGACGCGCACGTAACCCATGTCGTAATAAACGGCGACGGACTATCAACTCTGGTAGTGTACGGTGTGTTACACTGACCCGCTGTTGCGCCAGAGCCTAGGAGTACGTGGTGCGACCTGACCCATCTCGTCGTGTTCCTCAGCCTTCCGTCAACCATCCTGCACACACCCGTTGCACTGCTGAAACACTTCGTCCCATCGAGCAGCAATTTCCTGGATGGATGCATCACACTGTCTCACTCGAATAATGCACCTTCTCTCGAACTCACTGATCTGACGGTACGGTTCGCACCTACGTCTGCGAGCCATCCTGCACGTCTGCTCAAGCCGCACTGATCCATTACCTTCGGTCTACAGGGACAACGAGAGCCGCAAGCACGTTTTACCGGTAGGTGACGTTGCGCTGCGATATCGATGTTGCCCTTGAACCCGCTGGAAGACATGGTTAAAATACTAATCATTTCTGCAGAACAGACTAATGTACATGTCCTGTGAATAGGAACTCCCTATCCCGTTTCGTTCAAGGCGTTCCGTTTTCTTTTTCTGAATACGAGTGTAATTAGTTTTGCCGAACTTCCTTCCCTATTGCGATGTAATCCAACACGGCATGATCAGCGATAACTCCAGACAACTGGAGATAACCACGAATACTTGTATACGTTACATCTGCAACATCCATCTACTTGCGCATCTCGGTGCTTCATAGGCCCATTTAGGGTGGTTCCGACGCGTTTCTTCATACACTGTGTCTACTTCATTGTGTGACGGTGCGTCACATAAATATTGACATTTTTATCGGTTGTAAACCGTAGTTAACGTATTTTATGAATATAATTAGTATAAAAGATACAGTTAATGTTCTTGAAACAACTGATATGCAGCAATAATTTAAGAGTAGCATCTTTATTTAATACATGTCTATGAAAATAAAAAAGGATCGAAAAGAGACGCGATTGTACGGCCGAGGAGGAAGGACGTACTTTTATGGTTCAAATGGCTCTGAGCACTGTGCGACTTAACTTCTGAGGTCATCAGTCGCCTAGAACTTAGAACTAATTAAACCTAACTAACCTAAGGGCATCACACACATCCATGCCCGAGGCAGGATTCGAACCTGCGACCGTAGCGGTCGCTCGGTTCCAGACTGTAGCGCCTACAACCGCACGGCCACTCCGGCCGGCGTACTTTTATGGTACTCACACTGTTTTGTTTCGCGATGCGGAAGGCAGCCATTGAGCGGCTACACATATTTTATGTAAGTTATTCGGTATTCTACTAAAATAAACTAATTATTGTTATCCAAAATGAATTTCTTTGTAACAGTTGTCACCTCAAATGGTCGCAGTGGTTAAGTATTTTTAATAAGCATTTTTTCAATAATTTGCCCTGTGGGAAGCTCATCTTCCGATTTAGCCTTTGGTCGGCCATTACGCACCGAGTATTAATTTATTTTTAAAAGTGTTGACAGTAACTGTAAATGCGAGAGATTTCGTTGTAAGAACTTTTTAAAATTGCAACAGGTAATTAATTTACGTTAAAGTTCATTTTCTAAATATACAGATTCCATGAGTTCAGTAAGTTTTATCATGGCCGCTCCACGGCAACAATCGAAATTCTCTTGAGCCTTGCTTTGCAATCAATAAATAGAAATTTAGAAAATTACATTCAATTCAGTTAATGGCAACTATATTTTAGTCATCACGTTCAAAATCTAAAGTTGGTACATGAATAACAGCGGCCCTTCAAGAACCCGTTTCATATTTACTTATGCGCGTAAGTAAAAGTGACAAGAAACGATAATATCCCTGAGAAAAAGAATCATGCTCTAACAAAAGAAAAATTCACCTGATAAATTAAAAATAGAATAATAATAAAATACATATATAAATTTTATATGTATATATATAACGTAACAAATGGCAACATAGCATTTGGCTCCTCTGTTCTCATGCGCCCCAGTCCCTTGCATTAAAGATCAAGTACCTGCAGCTCTACTGTAGCTGTGTCCAACTACAAAACTCACAACCATAAAAGAAAGACATTATCAATTTGTTTGCCTGTCACAAACAAAAATAACAAAAAAACAAAAAAAAACAAAAAAAACAGGAAAAAATTATCATAACCAAATTCTGTAAGTTCAGTGCCTTGTTCCATTTACGTGAAAGCTGACTCACTTCGTACTGCCAACCTCATAACGTTTCCCTAAGAAAATACCGCATAGGGTGAATCAGGAGGAAAGGTGCGTGCTTTGAAAGGTGATAGTATTGGTGATTCTAACAAAAAACTTCAAACGAACATATGCCATTTTCTTAACCGTATCCAACATACAGCTGTTTCAAACTCTGGGCGGCAGTTGCATATCCTTCTTCACTAGCACTGGCGTGCGAATACAACCTAAGCAACATTATGCTACGTCGTGTTGCAAAGATTGACGATTTCAATACGCACTTCACTTGCGCAAGCTACGGCGACGACTGCTGCAAGTGTATACGTTGTTTGCCCCAGTGTACTACAATGTTGTTTGCGTACAGCCAAAACAATAGACGTCAGTGTACCGAAAGTGCCACAGATCTTCCCACATGACGAGTATAATGACATGATCTTTGCCTATGAGAATTCCTGAGGCACTGTTCGCGAACACGAAAGATCATTCCCTAATGGTAGAATTCCGGATAGCAAGTTATATAGCTGGGTGTTTGACAAATTGTATGAGCGTGGTATGCTTCCCAGCGTACATGTTGTATCTGAACGCCGCATCCAACAAGATATTAGTGATGTTGAGAACATTTTTGAAATGGTAGATGGCAGCCCAACTACCAGCTCTAGAGGAATTTTTGCACAGTTTGGTCTTCTATCAACGCGAGTGATGTGCAGAGGACATGAGCGGGGTGTGGATCCGTTCCATCGGCAGACAGCACAACATCAGCATGTAGGAGATGTTGCGAGACGAAAGGAATTCTGTCAGTGGATCACTGCCGATGAACCCTGTATTCCACGTTCACTGTACACTGATGAGTCAACATTTTCCCGCAACGGTTTCATTAACACGTGCCACTCTCACGTGTGAGCAGATGAATATCTGCACGCTACTGCAGAAACATATTTTCAACGACGTTTCTCAGCGAACATGTGTACTCACTCGTATTTTACATGCTTGTGCTTAAGTAAAGGACTGCACTAAATGAACTCAGATCAGCAACGTAGCAGTTGTCTAAAAGAGCTGCAAAACGCATTCCAATTGACGGTGGACTTTTTGAATATCCTCTGTGAGGAAATATAAGCAATTAAACAAATCATTAGATCATAATGTATAATTTTCTATCACCTGCCCTTTTACTGTTCCCTACTGTTTTCGTTAGTTTCCTCATAAACTGTTAAGAAGAGGGCATATGTTCAATATTATGTTTTTCGTTCAGAACCGTTAATCTTATCACCCCTGAAATCATGTACCTTTCCTCCTAACTCACACTGTATATGGAACGCAATTGCGAAGTTTTGTACGTGGCTGTCGGTTGGGGCTCTAGGGGGCTCTCATGTACTTCTCGAGGAATCCGTCACTACTATATTTTGGCCCCCGTTACGTAACTGACTGAGCTGAAAGCAAGTTCCTGATAACCAAGCACATTAACATCAATAGCTCCGATAGGTCGCCACCGGATTCCATCCGTAAGTAATACTAACCGATATCAAGCAGCTGATATTGTTCATCGCAGCAGTAGAAGGCAATTGCATGCTTTTTTTGTTAATTCGCTGGCCTGATGAATAGACAGCATCAGCAGAAGATTAGAACATACTGAACTAAAATTCGAACATTATTAATGGAAGTTTACAATGAATTAATACAAGCATTGTTGGTGCTCTTGCCATACGCACTGAGCAAGCAAACAGCTATACAGGGTGATTAAAAAAAACATTTGCAAACTGACATAGAACGTCGGGCCTACGCAAGGATAGGAATAGCAGGTTTCCAAATGCCACTCTGGCGCTACGGTACAGACACGGGCTGAGCGCAAGGAGATCGTCGCCGTTTACGCCGTCGTGGCATTGGGAATAACACGGCTAGCTACACGTACCGCGAAATGGCAGAGATGCATTTGATTTATGGTGCGGCCAACTGCAATGGACGCGAAGTCGTACCGATTGTACCGTGCGAAATATCCCGACTGAAAGGTGCCTCTCCACCCTCCATCAAGCCGGTCGCAGTGGCTGTGCGGTTCTGGGCGCTCCAGTCCGGAGCCGCGCTGCTGCCACGGTCGCAGGTTCGAATCCTGCTTCGGGCATGGGTGTGTGTGATGTCCTTAGGTTAGTTAGGTTTAAGTAGTTCTAAGTTCTAGGGGACGTATGACCACAGCAGTTGAGTCCCATAGTGCTCAGAGCCATTTGAATTTGAACTTTGAATCGTAATTTAGAATAAGACAGGCACTGCAATATCATATTTATCCTGTGAATTAAGTCACTACTTTCATGTGGTTGTTACATTTTATATACGGTTGTTTATCATGCCTTTTGAATATGAGTGGTTGTTTTAATCTCAAGCTGTCCTGTATATTTTAGTAACTTTTAAGATTCGTGTGTTACAGGAAGGGGACCTTCCAATTCTGTCTGTTTATTTTGTGCCCCATGGACCCAGGGACTGGGGCCAGCATATTATAAGAAGCTGGTATCTGTACACATATAATTGGTGATCTTGCAGCTCTAGAAGAATGAAATTATAATGAAGTCTAGAACTTTAGCTGCTCACAGGCGTTGATAAATACCAACGGGCACAGTTGAAAATGTGTGCCCCGACCGGCACTCGAACCCGGGATCTGCTCCCTACCTGCGTGGCCCGTAAGCCTTATCTATATGAAGATGGTATCTGTTCTTTCGGACATGTCCGAAACAACAGATACCATCTTCATATAGGTAAGGCTTACTGGCCAATGGTCTTCTTCAGTGCGGATGCACTCAAATTGCCCGAACGGGAATCGGTAGATTGACTGCCGCGAGTAATGAGTATGGTGGGAAGGGGCACTACAAATGTAGTGTGTGGACAGAAAGTTGGAAAGTGTGGGTCGGGGGCGTGACAGAGATACGTCCCTGCACTTGCACTGTTGTCTGTGTCCTCGGTGGCTCAGTCGGATAGAGCGTCTGCCATGCAAGCAGGAGTTTGCAGGTTCGGGTCCCGGTCGGGGGCATAATTCTTACCTGTTGCCGTTGATAAGTATCAACACCCGTCAGCAGCTGAAGGTATAAAATTCCAATTTCGTTCTAGACGGTTGCAGGTTATCAATGGTGCCTGTTCTTTCGGACATGCCTGCTAGATGCAACAGGTAGGAGAGTTGCAACCGGAAAAGATAACGGTAGTAACCTGTCAGCTGCACTACTGGGGTTAAATTAAGGAAATAAAGCCGATGGCGAGATGTTTAGTCTAGCACTGTTAGGACTAATTTTTATTTTTTGGTTCTGCTTCTGTTAGCATCTAATGGTCCTATGTTACTGACAGGATTTTGTGTATCTTTGTATTATCCGAGGATACGATTAGCGAAGCAGAGTTTTGCTCCCGCTAAAATTTGAATGTCTATTCTGTAGGAAGTTTTTTTATTTAAAGTGTATAAGTTTTGTTTGAGCTTCATAACAATATAGTGCCCTGCTAGTCCGGTACTAGTAAATATATTCTCCCCAGTACTTCGATGGACTGGGCACTCTGCATTGAACTTAACAGACACATCGATTGTCAGTGCTATACTAAATTCTAAATAAGCCAGTAGTTTTTATATGGTCCTTTGTTGGCAGCTGCTGCTTAAATTTGTGCTCATTTGATCATTTAATCACATTCTGTCAGCATTAGCTTTTTTTAAGCTTCTGAAGCACATTCTGTTGGCATGGTTGCTCAGTTTTGTTGTGCCAACAGCTGCTTTTCTTAAGCTGCAACAGCAAATTTGGTTGGCAGCAATGCTTAATACTAGTGCCATTAATTTATTTGTAATATAACTGTCGAGAAATTCTTTCGTAAAATCACAAGAGGAAATTTTCCTGTGTTTTGATTTTTAGTCAATGCTGCCATCAGTTACCTTTTGGTAAAGTCTCATTAACAAATTCTTGGGGTAGGTAATGTTCTTGTTAGAGGTATTGTAACCTTGTGTCTGTTGTGTACTTCTTCATATGCAATGGTAAGCAGAAGTGGGTTACATAGCGGTGCATCAGCTGTCGCTGTAGGGAGCTAGACAGGAGAAGAAATGGTTAGCGAACACATAAATACAGTAAACAGAAATTTTACTTGTTGCTTTCGCCAAGCGTTGCGAAGAAAATTTACAAAAGACTGGGCAGCAATATAGTCCAGCTATTACAAGAAGCAAAATAAAGAGCGTCACGCAGTGTGAAGCTCCCACTACAAATGCACAAGCGAACTGATGAAGTCTGACTAAGAATGAAGACTGTTGAAGACTGCGACTGAGACTGGGCCATGTAGCTGCTGTATACAGTTCCACACAGTAAATGGAATGACACCATTGATAAATATAGACTTCGATCAGAAATCGGTAGCTAAGGTGGAATATTCAAAATTTCTAGGTGTATGTATCGATGAGGGGTTGAACTGGAAAAAACACACTGAGGATCTGCTGAAACGTTTGAGTTCAGCTACTTATGCTATTAGGGTCATTGCAAATTTTGGCGATACACATCTCAGTAAATTAGCTTACCATGCCTATTTTCATTCTCTGCTTTCCTATGGCATCATACTCTGGGGTAACTCATCATTGAGTAAAAGGGTGTTCATTGCACAAAAGCGTGTAATCAGAATAATTGCTGGAGCTCATCCAAGATCGTCCTGCAGACACTTATTTAAAGAGCTAGAGATCTTCACTGTAGCCTCACTTATGAAATTTGTTATTAACAATCCGAATGAATTCAAAAGTAATAGCAGTGTACATGGCTACAACACTAGGAGAATGGATGATCTTCACTACTCAAAGATAAATCTAACTTTGGCTCAGAAGGGGTAAATTATGCTGCCACGAAAGTCTTTGGTCACTTACCTAATAGCATCAAAAGTCTGACAGATAGTCATATAGCATTTAAAAGGAAATTAAAAGAATTTCTTAATGGCAACTCCTTCTTCTCATTAGATGAATTTTTGGATATAATAAGTGGGTAAAAAAATAAAAATTAAAAATATTAAGTGTCATGTAATATTTTGTGTAATGTAATATCTTGTGTAGACACCTTTTATTAACCTGACACGTTCCACATCATTACGAAGTGTCGTATTCATGATCTATGGAACAAGTACTAATCTAGTCTAATCTAATCTCTCTAATCTGCTGACCATCCTGTATCGCGGCAGCAGAGGGCGCCCATAGTTAACAGCTGCTGAGGATGTGGCTCAGCGGGTGTGCGTCATTGGATCCTCCAGGTCCCCGCGCGACCGCTATCGGCGTCTGTTGGAAACGTGTGTTTCTGTTGCCAACTGTGAGACCCCAGTCAGGCTGGTATCGATCTATGATACCACAGTCTATGAGTCTGTCTTATATGTTTTTCGATTGTCCAAATAAAGTGATTTGTTTGAATTTTAATAAACCTATCTGGGTCCAGTACCTAACCATTCAAGAACAGTTCCCTACTGCTTTCAGTTTTCTTTATTTAATATAAGACCTTTTATAGCAGTGTGTATAGTAATGAACGTAATTACATATGTAGAATGGGTAGATGTTACACATCACACTGGTCACTTTGGAGGTCTGTAGATGACGTAGAAGTAGTACCAAGTGGTCATGAGACCCTCATGGCAGTAAAGTTATGTGTGCTTGCTGATCTTTTGCACGGAATGAGACTACTGAGGTGAGTCGACGTGGAGATGTGACAAAATGGGAGAAATATAATATTTTGTTTGGACTTGCCCACGACCACACCGCGAATGAAGCTTACGGCAAGAAAGGAAGAATGAATTGAGTGTTGGTGTTAATAACGATCATCCTCCTTTACCTCCTCTGCATTACTGCAGACGACGCGTCACTGAGCACACTTGTTCTGTGCATGCAGTACACGTGAGGCGCCTAGTTGTTCCACTGCACTGTGTGGAATACGAAGGTTCTGTTATAGCTCACTAACCTGCTGTCTTCAAGTTGATGTCCCCAGCGCAGAAAACAGCACGCAGGTCGTAGGTTCTGTATCTTAAGGATGAAACTGACTTTCAGCGAGGTTCTGTTCTGAAATAATGTATCACTTCTTTGGGGTGCCACTCGCGTATTTTAATATAGCCACACGAGAAGACTACATGATCTTAACACAACACTTTCTGATACAGCAAAGTACATGATCAAACACAACGTTTACGAAAATGTATCTTTACACTATTTATGGCACGTGTCTATGCCTCATAACTACCGGAGTGACTCTTTTAATACTGGATACTGGCAAACATATCCTGCCACAGACAACACGACTGTACATCCCGATTGCCTAATCCAGAGTGACGAACTGGAACTTAAATAAAAATTGGAAGCACATCCTACGACAGACAACATGTCTGTTCTTGTCGACTGCCTAATCCAGAGTGACGAACAGAAACTTAATTAAAATTGGAAACACATCCTACGACGGACAACATGTCTGTTCTTCTCGACTGCCTAATCCAGAGTGACGAACACGAACTTAATTAAAAATTTGAAACACATCCTACGACAGACAACATGTCTGTTCTTCTCGACTGCCTAATCCAGAGTGACGAACAGCCCGAAACACTTCGCGCGCCATACCAGAAAAGGCGTGACCCCGAACGCTTCCGAAGTGCTTCGTCTGCGGTTTCGTCAGTCTTTTGTTTTTGATTTAAATTGTTTTTAATAGTTCTAAAATGACTGATTGATAGTCAGCTGTTGAGAGATATTTATATTAAAAAGTGAAGTCATTCTAATGAGTAGTTAAACTGATAATAATAGCTATACTTTTACGTTTTGGCGCCCTTGATTCGAACACAGCAGCCAATCATAGAGCAGTAGCATTATGCAGGCGGTCTTTCTCACGCGAATGGTACCGAATCTAACATCTGTCATAGGTACCTCACACCACATTTCGTCATCTATATACTTCTTGCATCTCCACTGCTCTGGGAACAGCTTCTTGGAGCCTAATATGTTGGCTGACTAAGCCAGAAATATAACAAGCTGGCCGATATTTCGTTTTTTCCAACATGCATTGTATATCATATTTACAAGGAATGGTGTACCAACTGCAGCTAAGTAACGTGGCATAAGAACAGATCAATTTCCCTAACACCGGTTTACTGCAGAGTCCTTGAGCATATTCTCGGTTCAAATATAATACAATTAGCATTATTTTAGAAACCATCACACATGCGAAACTCTGCTTGTCCTTTTCTCACATGATATACTGCGAACTACGGATGAAGGGCAACAGGCAGATTCCATAGTTCGAGATTTGCGGAAAGCATTTGACACGATGCCCCATTGCAACAGGGGTCGGGAAGAAGGGAGATAGTCGGTTAGCCTAAGTAAAAGGGAGTAGTTTCCTTCGCCACCGATCACCGACATTTGTTACTATAGCGAATTAGCGGTAAGAACATGAGTGGGTTGCCGGCCGGAGTGGCTGAGCGGTTAAAGGCGCTGCAGTCTGGAACCGCACGACCGCTACGGTTGCAGGTTCGAATCCTGCCTCGGGCATGGATGTGTGTGATGTCCTTAGGTTAGTTAGGTTTAAGTAGTTCTAAGTTCTAGGGGACTTATGACCACAGCAGTTGAGTCCCATAGTGCTCAGAGCCATTTGAACCATTTTGAACATGAGTGGGTTGTGTAGGCGGCAGGTGTGAGAAGGAAGCACACTGTTGCCACGCAAACAATGTTAGTAACAGACGTCTATTCGGTAGCAGTCGTTTCATTATGGATCTACTTGGATGAAATGATACTGAGAAAATGACGGTGCGGCAATAGTATGTGAGTCTAGTCACTTACCTAAGAAAATTGCGCCACAACAAGAAGTGGTAGGACTGGGCTGAGCAGTGAGTGACCACAGTTTTAAAATCTTTATTTAACAACACGGCAGATGTTTTATATTACAAAGAATCTTTAGAAAATTATAGGAGCAATGCGTTAATATCCAACACATGGCTGAATAACGACAGGTATTCCGTAGCAGACTAATGCCCTCTCGATCAAGGCAAAATGCAAGAACATTACAATTAATTAAAATCCAGAATCAGGTAACAGGCCACAAAAATATTAACCACAATATTAAAAACAAATAAATTAGAAAAATTACACGGGGCAACCTACAGAATGAGAATAATTTGAAAACACATGTCAGATACCAAAGCGAGGTGACTGCACGTGAGCCAGAACACCAGATACAAACTTTCTACACACAGCAGTGGGAAAATATATGTGAAAGTTTGCTCTGAATAATCATGCCCACAGTGTCTGCAAAATAACACAGCCACAAGATATATAGCTGCGCGGGGTAGCCGTGCGGTCTTTGGGCGACTTGTCACGGTTCGAGCGGCTTCTCCCGTCGGAGGTTCGAGTCCTCCCTCGGGCACGGGTGTGTGTGTTGTCCTTAGCAGAAGTTAGTTTAAGGTTAGATTAAGTGGTGTGTAAGCTTAGGGGCCAAAGACCTCAGTAGTTTGGTCCCATAGAACTTACCACAAATTTCCAATTTTCCAACATGTATAAATAGCTTTAGCCTATCCAAGATGCATACTCCAGGCGGGTGTAAAATGAATGTGCGCAACGGACAACAAAAAACTCTAAAATGAAGATTTGGCCCTGTCTGACTACCCCCTGAAGCAGATCTTAGGATCTCTTAATTCTATAAATTACAATCCAAACATAAATGAATGAAAAAGGCAATTAATCCTACTAAATGATAAACTTTGTTCCAGCTTATATATTTATGGCTGATTAAAAAAAACCTTTGTATTACAAAGTTTAAATTTCCTAAGTAAAATTACTAACTCTGCCCCTTATTGTGACTGGGCGATCTAATATCAATAACGCGAAATGACTGACATCATCTACGTACCAAACACTAGAAGACACTACTTTCAAAGATGATCTACGGTGGTGTGGAACCTCAGTGGAAATAAACTAACGTTATCACGGCTGTTTAGTTTTATAGCCCTGATAAGCCGAAGCAATTTGCGATATCACCGTATGTACTGCGTCTGGTGCGTCGGCGTGCTGATTCTCGTACACGTCTGCGTCTATGGAAGAACGCCACCCACAAAATAAAACTCTTTCCAACATTAGGTCAGAAGGCGGTCCTCTGGCTAATATACTCTAATACTGTCTTCTCCTGTCTGTGTTCCACAGACGAGCAACACGAACTCCCAAGCACAAGAACGGAGTTCAGATAACGTCTCAACGTAACTATAGGCAGAGGAAGTGCCCTCAATTACTGAACGCTGCGTATTCAACGACGACTTCCAACCCGGAGGTGAAGTCCAAAATCGTATAGTTTCGCAACAGTACAGTGCCTAACTGTTCTAACTATAAACTCTCCTGAGAGCAAAGACAGCAAGTCCGTCTGTACCAACAAAGCTGATATCGAGCGACCGTCACACACGGGCGCTCACAACGGAAGACTACGTCTCTCCACTGCTGTCTTCCCAGCAAGGCTCGGCTTCCCACCCTCGTAATTACGAAAACGAATCATATTCCCGAAACCACAGAATATTCTCCCTCTCTACAGATTCTTCGTAACGCCGACCAACCATATTTCAGTCATTTGTCGTCCAGTGCGGAATGTTTGCGAGGAAAAACCTATATTCGCACAACGGTACGCTTCTGAGTAAAACTCCCTGGAAATACCACAGCCTGCGTGGTTTCCGAGGTGCCGCTTCTTGGTTCCTCTCACCTGTGTCCAAGATTTTCAGCGTTTCTGAAGTTTAATCCTTCCGGTTCAACTAAAAAGCCAGCCGGTCGTGACTGTATTGTGCTCCAGCGCTTAGGTGCCACGACGTCCGTCTTGCTACTTCCTGTGTTTAAGCAGGGCCAACACCTGTGCGGGCCTCCCACGCAGAGCTTGAGTTCTGACTGCTGTTTCATCTCTACTGGCGTTCCAACCTCTAGTAGTACCGACAATAATTCATTGCGCCGTTTTTACAATAAAGACACTGTGTCACCTTTCATGCAATAAGCGTTAACAGTTCTTTACAAGGCGTCTCCTTTAAATAGTCATATATACGATGTGCAACTTATCAAATGATATCTAATTGTGGTTGCAGTTCACGACAAAGCACGTGGATGAGAGCTTGTAAGGTGCGAAGCTATAGCCACCTCATAAAATCTGAGGGCGCAAGATTAGATGAATAAGGTGGGTGTGGAATGATTTCCCGACAAAATTGTGTATGGTGTTTTTTGTCAGTCTGGCAGAATACGGGCGGGCATTATCGTGGAGTAGCATCACTTCACGCAGTCTCAGTTGTTGAAACACGTATGTAACGTAACAGCGATGGTGAGGCATGATAAAATCTTTGACCAGAGAGCCTTTTATCGTGGTTAGTCTGCGCTTGACCGCGCGAGAGTTGCGAGCAGTACTCCAGTAGTTGTCGTGCAGTACTCTAGTAGTCGTTGCGAGCAGTACTCTGTCGGTAGCAGTAGCTCAGTTCAGTACTCTAGTAGTCGTCGTGCAGTGCACTCTGTCGGTAGCAGTAGCTCAGTTCAGTTGCGTCCAGTAGTCGGTCGGTAGTAGTCGTGCAGTAAAGTTGCGAGCAGTCTGTCAGTGGGCAGTCTGTGAGCAGTGCAGTATGTCGGTAGTAGCAGTCGAGTGCGGTTGTGTGTGAGGAGTCGGCGGGCGTCGACATGGCATTCTGGTCAAGATACAGGACGAGGTATATTATTTTTAAATGCGCTCAGCTAATAATGTAAATCAACTGTAACTAATTTGTGCAATAATCGCCCCAATAATAATTTTGATTTCAAAGCAATTTTTTACAAAAAAAAAACCATTTAATTGAACCAACGATTTCCTTACATTTCCCTTAAAGAAAAGTTTCAGTTAAATTTCAAAAACAAACAAAAAATATATATTATTTGCAATGCAGTTCCTCCAAGCCGCGGCCAACAATAAGAGCAGAAATTTGACATGCAGTTATACTGAGGTAAGAAATTAATTCTGATTTTTTTGCACAGGGCCAAAGACCGATATTTCGGTTTAATTGAGTTATCATTATCACTGAAGTTTCATTAGCATTAAATTGTCTCTCATTATTTTCGTGAGAGTTTACACCTTGAGTCAGATTGCGATTCTCATTTTTATTGTCATTAAATTTAATTGCTAGGGAGGTTATGTTTGCTCCCATTTCTATTAAATATTCTCTTTTAAATTATTGTGGGGAGCTTACACTTAGCTCAATGACCATTAGCATTCATAAATATTGTCCTTTTAAAAATTTCACCGGAAAGGTTACACTTGGCGACACCCAGTCCAGGATCGTATTTCGTTGAGAGTCTTTTGAAAAACAGTCAGATATCTGCTCTTATTTGCTTAAGTATAATTAGGATTTGGCGCAACGCTTTTACTAATATTGTGACTTTCTTTCTACAGGTCAACGGCAATTCGTTGCTCTGTTGTATTTGTGTGTTGCTTTTGCATTTGTGATTATTTGTTTTGTGAGTAATTGACTATTGTAAAAATGCCGCGAAAGACTGTGAATAGTGTATCGCGAGGTATTTTGAATGAAATTACCGACTTAAACAGCGTGACCGATAGTAATTGTGACACGCAGTGTAATGATGACAATCCTGCGCTCACTGACAATCAATGCATTCCAACCACTAATGATGATTTTTGTCTTAATGATGAACAAGCGAACTCAATTGTCTCCTGTGTTAATTTGACGACAATTGATGATGTGGGGAGCTCTATTGTAATGAGCGCTGCCCAGCTTAACACACGCGGTTTGAAAAATTCAAGTAAAGTACAGGCAAATTTTTCTAGTGAAAATGGACAGTGTACTGAAAGTACGACGGATTTATTTAATTCCGAAATAGTAACCGACAGTGTACATTCGACTGGCAAACCTTTTTGTAAATCTCAGAATAACCAAATGGTTACAGAAAACGAGACAATTCCAGATCCACCACTAAACAGCACAGAGAATATAAACGCTAATTTTGACTTGGTACGAATTATGGCAAGTTTGCTACAACAGCAAAGTGAGAAAATAGACAACAATTTCAGACAACTTAGAGAACAGATCAAACAAGATAACGAAAAACTCAAACAACAACTTGATGAAAGTTTCGACAACCATTTCAAACAACTTAGCGAAGCAATTGATAAAAGTTTCGAACTCACAAACGAAAAACAAGACGACCTTAAAGAACAGAACAAACAAGTTAGTGAGCAGATTACAGCTGTTACCGTGCAATGTCAGGACAGTAAAGAACAATTACGTGAGAATGCTAAGGCTTGTGTTAATAACAGTAATGAAGAAGTTGGCACTGTTGCACAAGAATTAAGTAGCACACGTGTATGCACAACAGAATCACATAAAGACAAAATTAATGCAGTCACTGAACAATGCCCTAAAAACGCAGTACAGATACACGACGAGTTTAATTTAGAGCCACTGGAAGTTTCACACACTCTGAATACGGAAATTGTTAATAAAAGTGAACGACATAACAACCAAATTGACGAAAGTATTAAGGTAACAGAGTTGAAAAATATTTCAGTTAATAATACATCACAGAATCCGCCACTTTGCGAACATTTGTCTGACTCACGCAGCGTGTATAATGTGAACAATTTACAGAGACTACGCGACTTAAAATCCGAAAAGCCACGCGACTTAAAATCTGAAAAGCTACGTAACTTGAAGTACGAAATGACACAGACGAACAGATTCACACACAAACCCGAACGTGTTTTCAAATTCAATGACGAGAACGTTGATTATAAGCAATTTGAATTTGTAAGAAAATGTAAAGAATTTAATAATGACAGAACACAGGTACACGCTTTGAGCTGTATACTACAATTTGTTTTTATGCTTTCACCGCTATTGCCTGTAATGGAGAAACTAGCTTTGAACCTGAGGCGACAATTTGCTATTGTATTTACAACAGCATTGCCTATAATGCAGAAATTTGAATTATCACGAATACAACAATTTGCTTTTGGATTTTTACCGCTATTGCGTGCAACGCAAAAGCTAAAATTTATTTGCAGTGCGTAATTGACCTCAGGGGATTCATTACGCTTTAATGAATATGTGCCGTAGCGAGCATAGGGCCCCGAGCTGTAGTAGTGCTGTTTCATCTTTAATTTTATGCACTGCTGCCTTCTCTTCTACTATCCTTTATATCTATCAAAAGAGCTCTTTAACTATTGCCCTATCTAGAATTAAGAAACGTAGTAATAAAAAAAAACCGATGTGACAAATTTTTACCGAAAGTGACAATTTTCATTAGGCACTCCCATAATGACAACTACCGCCGTAATTTTGATAACAGATAAAATCGTAATCATCAGTATGTACAAAATTTTCCACAGTCGCAACCACATTTTTATAACAATAGATGTTTTTCACCACAATAACATGAAAGTCAGCCGCTTAGCATACGTAACCAACAATGCAGTCTACAAGGTCAACCAAACTTTAATGTTTCGCCGCGTGCACGTATAGTCCCAGATCCAACAAATAGTAAAACACGACAGCAAGGAAATAACTACGTACAGAAAACACAGTATTTCAATTCCTATCGCAATGCGCCGTATAGAAATGACAATCATGACCAACGTAAAAATAATGAGCACAATTTCAGCGTACATTTAATAACAGTCGATCTTTTCAGCAGCAAGAACACCAGCAACAACACATTATCATGAATGATCCAGACAATAGGTGTCATCCATAGCGTAATACGTCAGGAAGAGTTAACAGAACAGTTCAGATAGTGGATATGCCACAGCATCCTCCCGTGAAATAAATAACAGCACGTACGATACAATTTGACCAGACACAGTACAGATTGCATATTCCAGTAACGCAAACATTACTTTAGACACGCAGAATGTTATTCACGAAAATGTAATTACTTTTGACGACATACGAGACACTCTTTTGCAGGAAAGACCATTTGTTCAGAAAACTATTTCACATCCTGTTATCGAAATTAAAATTGGTTCATCGAAATTCTCAGCAGTAATTGATTCCGGATCACCTATATCAGTAATAAATGAAGAAACTTTTAACGAGTGTAACAAAGAGAATACGTATCCGACATTACCATTAGGCAAAACAAAAGTGAAAGGAGCAGTATCGAGTAAAGGTGTAGACGTTAAATTACAGACGCATTTATCATTTTATATTGGAGGTCATACATTTCACTCAAATTTTTGGATTGTTCCTTTATTGACGACAGACGTAATTTTAGGTACTAATTTTCTCGTACAACACGATGCAGTGGTTGATTTTCAAAATTCTTATTTAATGCTAAAGGACGAAAATGTACAATTGGCTTTAGAGTTTCAGCATTCATTGTCTGCGGAAGAACAAACAATTAACCGCACAGAGGTCATTTCCGCAACACGCAACATAGACTGTAATCCCACATTGTTCACGGATACGTACGTACACAACTATAATACTCCAGACGAAACTGACTACGACGTAATGCAAATGATTTCCGATAAAGTTAAACAAAGCAGTGCAACTACAGACGACGAACGAACGCAACTACGCAAAATTCTTTTACAGCAAGCTACATGGACACGTATGTTACGAGCTAGAAACATTTCTCCGATTTATATATCCAAGTACCATGCTTCTTCGAACCCTTGTGAACGGTTAATGAAAGAAATTGGTAAGCTGTGTCGAATATACTGCCACAAAAGACATATTGATTGGGATACACACATACTCTCATTCCAAGATGTAATTAATTCCATTCCAAATGAATCCACTATGCTATCTCCGTCTGTTATACTGAAAAACGTTGAGCCACCAAACAAAATTAAAGAATTAGTAAACTTCTCTAAATGTCGTCGACTAAGACACCATGAAATAATTGACATTGCGCTGAACAACATCAAACGTGCCGCAGAGCGCCGGAGAAGACAGCAAAAACAGGTTTGTAGACGCCGAGACTTTCACGTTGGACAGAAGATATTAGTACGTACACACTATTTATCCAGCAAATTAAAAGGTAAGTGCAGTAAATTTGAACTTCTATACGCAGGTCCATATCGGATTCGCAGCATCCCTCACCCCAATGCTGTACACGTCGAAACTTTGAGAACCAGAAAATCGAAAGGCAACCACCATTGGTCAAATATTAAACCCTTTATTGAATGAAGACACTGTATGATTCAACACACTATGATGCCATTTACTAATGCAATTATATTCACATGACTAATTACTGATGATTATCGTATTTTTTCTTGGCAAGTGCCCGACAAGGTAAGGTTAGCAGGTCGCTTTTCTTGTCGTTACGCATTAGACCGTGCACGTTTTCCATTTTTTTGTGTGTGTATGATTGTATTCCAGTTTTGTTTATATGCACTGTGAAATAGTTAAGATATGACACACACCAGTTGACTTTGACATTTTTGTTGCCCTATGATATCTCAACATCGTGACTGTTTTACATTTTTTTTTTTTGCTGCTGCATTGTATTATTCTGTGTACATTTTTTGCATCTGAACACTGTCAATGTCTTTGACATATTACGTTTTCTGTCATGTTATGCTGTATGGTTAATTATGTCACCATAAACCAGTCATTATTTAGTGGGTATATGATTTAAATGCAAGACATTAATCTTTGTTCATCAATTTCAGAAAGAAATGATGCGCGTAAAAAATAAATTCAACAGAAATGGGAATTTCACCTACGGAATAAACGAAAGAAGATGCAATAACTTTATGAGGAAGAGTAAATGGATCAGGATTAACAAGCATTAACAAGAATATACTATACTCATCATAGAATAGCAGTCTTAACTAATTTTTCTTTCAGAATACAAGGCGATTGATGCAGGCTGTCAGACAGAACTACACATCTTAGTTTTAGTGATGAAATATGCTAGAGATAAGGAATAGTTGTGTAATGAGTAATGAAGTGATATTTTTTGCAGATGATAATGAATGCTGATGAATAATGATGAAGGATATGCTGTTCTGAATAATGAAGTTTTTCTTTACAGGTGATGATAATAATGAAGTTATGATAATACGGATAATGAAGTGATTGATAATGAAGTTTTTTTTTCTTTACAGATGAGGATAATGTTGAAGTTATGTATTTATGCTATGTAGTTATTTAAGTATTTGTTGCAGTTTGCTTTGACAGCAGGTGTTATATTGCATAGTAGGATGACGGAAAGTTTTGGAAAGGACAGCTATGGAACACATTTTTATACACATTTCACTACCTGTTAATTCGAAGTTCACTACTTTTCAACATAGTATGCGTTTCTTCTTTCAGCTCAATAATCCATTTTGTATTTTTTTTCCCAGGAGAAGTTTTTCATGATACTTACTAAACCTGTTACTTATTATACCTGTTCTAGTACTTGCACTTTTATTTTTACCCATTTGTGTCTATCATTTATAAATGTGATCACATATACTGCCTTGTTACATAACCTTGCTACAGCTGACTCATGACGAATGACGTTACCTATCCTCATTTGCAGCAATAGGTCAAAAGCAAATAGTGTTATGCCTCAGCAATTAATTATCGATCCCAACGCAATGCATTGCTAACAAAAAAAATGTATTACCAGTCCCACATAATGTCACTAGTTTATGATAATTCTGAATAATACTGATTAGCTCTGAATAGTACGTCACTTGAGTAATGACTTCTTAATGAGACAAATATATATATATATATATATATATATATATATATATATATAAAATAATGCTTTGTAACTGGCTAATAACTGCCACTGTTTATTGTAATGAGACTACTTATAATGCCCATGATTATTAATGCTATGATTGTAATTAGCTGATTTTTAATAATGACTTCTTAATGATCTGAATAATACTGAATGAGGAACAACGTTTTATACTATTCGATACTTGATGGCCACTCAGTGCCAATAATTAGTGTCACTTAATGAATTATATATTAATTATGTCATCAATTAGCTCCTGTTTTCAATTATGACTTTTCATGTTTTTAATAACTGGCCACTGAGGGCCGATAATTAATGTAACTAAACGAATTAGCTCTTGTTTTCAATTATGACATTTCATGTTTTGGTCACTGGCCAATGAGTGCCAATAATTTGTATCACTCAATGTATTATGTTAATGCTAGGCCAGTAATTGACTTTCCTTTTCAATTAAGACTTCTGATGAACATTATTCTGTCATACTAAATATGCTTTGTAACTGGCCAAGGACTGCCACTGTTTATTGTAATACGATTACCCATGATGCCAATAATTTAATTTTATGAACATTATTCTGTAATACTGCATACATGGTACAGAAATGTTCAATAACTGGGCTATGAATGCCGCAAAGTACTACTGTAATTCTCAATATTATGTGACTTAATGTCCTTCACCTTATGAGCTAACTACCCTGAATTACTGGAATGTCCATTTGTCCTGTCCATCCTCATGCTCATGGAGCACTATATTTGGTTTTTGCACAAATTCTACGTTGGTGTGCCTTGTAAGAGCGTGGTGTTGACACGACATGCTGTCCACCACCGTGAGCGATGAAGACGTTATTATGGTCCCACTGTTTGGTGTACCTAGTGTACTGCCAAAATGAAAACATGGAACATTGCTACGACAGTTCAGTGTCTTGGCTACGCTGATAAATTCTGATGGGAAAAGAACTTCAAATTGTGTCACTTGGTGTTGTACTTCTGTGGAAAGATATAGACTTTCAGAACAGTTGTGTGCAATCTAAAGTGCTACAACCATGATGCAATCCTTCCCTTTCCTATCCTAATTCTTGTCACATAGTGAAGATCATTTTTTGCTAACATCATTTATGTTCATGGGTTATACATTTTTTTTCGATTCGCTGAACTCCAGCGCGAGTACACTTATGGCACTTGTCGACATGATTTTTTTGCCATTATGTTTATTTGTTGTGAAAATGCTAAAGACATTTTTTCGATTTGTTCTGAAGTACAGTATATGTGCACTCTTGTCTTTTATATTGTATATACATTTTTAGTTTGATGATATGTTCTGAACTACAGTGCATGTGCACTTATGTTATGTGTTAATATGCTTTCTACTGAACTTCAGTGCCTGTGCACTTTTCTCATTTTTCAATATGATTTGTACTCATTCTGTATACCTTTTATGATTTCCTGATATGTTCATTACTTCAGTGCGTATGCACTTATGTCATTAGTTACTCATTGTATATACATTTCGTCATTTGCTGATATGTTCTCAACTGCAGTGCATGTGCACTCATGTCACTTGTCAACATGATTTTCTGCCATTCTGTTTATTTGTTCTGAAAATGCTACAGAATTTTTTCAGTGCGTGTGCACTCTGTTATCTGTCAAATAATTTGTGTACACAGTTTTCTGATTTGCTACTATGTTTTGTACTCACATTTTGTCTTTGTCTGATATATTTTGTACTCGGTGCGTGTGCACCACATTTAATTTATGTACTACATTTGAATATTCTGTAAATTGTAAAAATTTCTTGCGATGGCAAGTCCAAATGACTCACCATCGCTGCCAAATTTTTGCCCCCCAGTGGAGGGTTATGAAACACGTATGTAACGTAGCAGCGATGGTGAGGCATGATAAAATCTTTGACCAGAGAGCCTTTTATCGTGGTTAGTCTGCGCTTGACCGCGCGAGAGTTGCGAGCAGTACTCCAGTAGTTGTCGTGCAGTACTCTAGTAGTCGTTGCGAGCAGTACTCTGTCGGTAGCAGTAGCTCAGTTCAGTACTCTAGTAGTCGTCGTGCAGTGCACTCTGTCGGTAGCAGTAGCTCAGTTCAGTTGCGTCCAGTAGTCGGTCGGTAGTAGTCGTGCAGTAAAGTTGCGAGCAGTCTGTCAGTGGGCAGTCTGTGAGCAGTGCAGTATGTCGGTAGTAGCAGTCGAGTGCGGTTGTGTGTGAGGAGTCGGCGGGCGTCGACATGGTATTCTGGTCAAGATACAGGACGAGGTATATTATTTTTAAATGCGCTCAGCTAATAATGTAAATCAACTGTAACTAATTTGTGCAATAATCGCCCCAATAATAATTTTGATTTCAAAGCAATTTTTTACAAAAAAAACCATTTAATTGAACCAACGATTTCCTTACATTTCCCTTAAAGAAAAGTTTCAGTTAAATTTCAAAAACAAACAAAAAATATATATTATTTGCAATGCAGTTCCTCCAAGCCGCGGCCAACAATAAGAGCAGAAATTTGACATGCAGTTATACTGAGGTAAGAAATTAATTCTGATTTTTTTGCACAGGGCCAAAGACCGATATTTCGGTTTAATTGAGTTATCATTATCACTGAAGTTTCATTAGCATTAAATTGTCTCTCATTATTTTCGTGAGAGTTTACACCTTGAGTCAGATTGCGATTCTCATTTTTATTGTCATTAAATTTAATTGCTAGGGACGTTATCTTTGGCTCCCGTTTCTATTAAATAATATTCTTTTTAAAAATTCTCCGGAAAGGTTACATTGTTGACGGTGATGGTTACACCTGTAGGAAGCAATTCGTAGTACAGAACACCGCTGCTGTTCCACCTCATGCATAACATCATCATCATCACTCTGAGATGATGATGGCATTGAAACAGAGGATGGCACGCGTAAAGCTGAAATACTAAACAACTTTTTCCAAAGCTGTTTCACAGAGGGAGACCGCACTGCAGTTCCTTCTCTAAATCGTCGCATGAACGAAAAAATGGCTGACATCGAAATAAGTGTCCAAGGAATAGAAAAGCAACTGAAATCACTCAACAGAGGAAAGTCCACTGGACCTGACGGGATACCAATTCGATTCTACACAGAGTACGCGAAAAAACTTGCCCCCTTCTAACAGCCGAGTACCGCAAGCCTCTAGAGGAACGGAAGGTTCCAAATGATTGGAAAAGAGCACAGTTAGTCCCAGTTTTCAAGAAGGGTCGTCGTGCAGATGCGCAAAACTATAGGCCTGTATCTCTGATATCTATCTGTTGTAGAATTTTAGAACATGTTTTTTGCTCGCGTATCATGTCATTTCTGGAAACCCAAAATCTAATCTGTAGGAATCAACATGGATTCCGGAAACAGCGATCGTGTGAGACCCAACTCGCTTTATTTGTTCATGAGAACCAGAAAATATTAGATACAGGCTCCCAGGTAGATGCCATTTTCTTTGACTTCTGGAAAGCGTTCGATACAGTTCCGCACTGTCGCCTGATATACAAAGTAAGAGCCTACGGAATATGAGACCAGCTGTGTGGCTGGATTGAAGAATTTTTAGCAAACAGAACACAGCATGTTGTTCTCAATGGAGAGACGTCTACAGACGTTAAAGTAACCTCTGGCGTGCCACAGAGTAGTGTTATGGGACCATTGATTTTCACAATATATATAAATGACGTCCGCCGCTCGTGGTCTCGCGGTAGCGTTCTCGCTTCCCGAGCACGGGGTCCCGGGTTCGATTCCCGGCGGGGTCAGGGATTTTTCCTGCCTCGAGATGACTGGGTGTTGTTGTGTCGTCTTCACACATCATCATTCACCCCCATTACGGTCGGAGGAAGGCAATGGCAAACCACCTCCACTAGGACCTTGCCTAGTAAGGCGGCGCGGGTCTCCCGCGTCGCTCCCCTACGCTCTGTAAAGAAGTATGGGACTCATCATCATCATCATATAAATGACCTAGTAGATAGTGTCGGAAGTTCCATGCGGCTTTTCGCGGATGATGCTGTAATATACAGAGAAGTTGCAGCATAAGAAAATTGCAGCGAAATGCAGGAAGATCTGCAGCGGATAGGCACTTGGTGCAGGGAGTGGCAACTGACTCTTAACTTAGACAAATGTAATGTATTGCGAGTACATAGAAAGAAGGAACCTTTATTGTATGATTATATGATAGCAGAACAAACACTGGTAGCAGTTACTTCTGTAAAATATCTGGGTGTATGCGTACGGAACGATTTGAAGCGGAATTATCGTATAAAATTAATTGTTTGTAATGTGTGTGCCAGGTTGAGATAGATTGGGAGAGGCTTTAGAAAATGGAGTCCATCAACAAAGGAGGTGGCTTACAAAACACTCGTGCGACCTATACTTGAGTATTGCTCATCAGTGTGGGATCCGTACCAGGTCGGGTTGACAGAGGAGTTAGAGAAGATCCAAAGAAGAGCGGCGCGTTTCGTCACAGGGTTACTTGGAGATGTTACGGAGATGTTTAGCAAACTCAAATGGTAGACTCTGCAAGAGAGGCGCTCTGCATCGCGGTGTAGCTTGCTGTCCAGGTTTCGAGAGGGTGCGTTTCTGGATGAGGTATCGAATATATTGCTTCCCCTTACTTATACATCCCGAGGAGATCACGAATGTAAAATTAGAGAGATTCGAGGGGGCACGGAGGCTTTCCGGCACTCGTTCTTCCCGCGAACCATACGCGACTGGAACAGGAAAGGGAGGTAATGACAGTGGCACGTTAAGTGCTCTCCGCCACGCACCGTTGGGTGGCTTGCGGAGTATAAATGTAGATGTAGAAGTAGATGTAGATGTAGATCT
The DNA here is from genome assembly GCF_021461395.2 of Schistocerca americana. Taxonomy (NCBI): domain Eukaryota; kingdom Metazoa; phylum Arthropoda; class Insecta; order Orthoptera; family Acrididae; genus Schistocerca; species Schistocerca americana. Next base: position 86,188,246 of record NC_060120.1, on the reverse strand, counting down.
TTTGTGGATGAGCGCAGGTCTTGGTACGAGGATTCGCTGCTTTGTTTGGGCTCAACCGTTTCTTTCTTTCCCTTGTCTTAGCATAAGGACTTCGTTTCTCGTCCCGAGTAACGACACAGAACAGGAATAGTCGGGGTTGTTCACGAGCCAATAGATGACGAGCAAGCAGAGATGCAAAATCAAATGGTTCAAATGGCTCTGAGCAGTATGGGACTCAACATCTGAGGTCATCAGTCGCCTAGAACTTAGAACTACTTAAACCTAACTAACCTAAGGACATCACACACATCTATGGCCGAGTCAGGATTCGAACCTGCGACCGTAGCGGTCGCGCGGTTCCAGACTGAAGCGCCTAGAACCGCTTGGCCACTTCGGCTGGCTCAGAGATGCACATATGATTTGTGTGACTTTGGCTTAGAGCATGCGGTACCCATACACCCAGTTTTTAAACCTTCGCTATTGCGTGCAAATGTCGCACGACAGTGGAATGATCACAGTTCATCACATTTTCCGGTTCTCGAGTACACTGACAAGATTCATGCTTTTAACGAGCTTCATCAAACCCCGAATATCTTCCTGAATGTGGAGAATCACTAATGTCGAAACGATCATCCTTCAAACGTGAAAACCATTTTCTCTCTGTGCTTCCTCCAGTGGCATTATTCCCATACAAGGTGCAAAATTTTCTGGCTGTCTCCGCTTCTGTCGCTTCTGTATTGCTCAAACAGAAGAACATGTCGGAAATGTTCCGATTTCTCCACTTGGCACTCCACTTTCTAGCGTCTAGCTCTACCCATTATCTCCAAATGACAAAATGACAATATGTATACTCGCATAGGAACAGTGAATCACAAATAAAAAAAGGCAATCGATAAATAAACCTACGGCAACCAGAACGCCAACACGCAAAACAAAAACGCAACAAACGTAAGCACCAACGTAATATTTTCTTGCACTTCACCACTATAAAGACAGACCAAACGTTTTTTGAATCCGAATGTCTACGATCAGACATATGAGGCGTGAAAACTAATATATACGATGAAAAAAGAACAAGTGGGAAGTTGCTGACCGTGAACAGAGAAACACGCATTGTTGTTTTTTGTTGTGGTCTTCAGTCCTGAGACTGATTTGATGCAGCTCTCCATGCTACTCTATCCTGTGCAAGCTTCTCCATCTCCCAGTACCTACGGCAGCCTGCATCCTTCTGAATCTGCTTAGTGTATTCATCTCTAGGTCTCCCTCTACGATTTCTACCCTCCACGCTGCCCTCCAGTACTAAATTGGTGATCCCTTGATGCTTCAGAACATGTCCTACCAAGCGATCCCTTCTTCTAGTCAAGTTGTGCCACAAACTCCTCTTCTCCCCAGTTCTATTCAATACCTCCTCATTAGTTATGTCATCTACCCATCTAATTTTCAGCATTCTTCTGTAGCACCACATTTCGAAAGCTTCTATTCTCTTCTTGTCTAAACTATTTATCGTCCATGTTTCACTTCCATACATGGCTACACTCCATATGAAGACTTTCAGAAACGACTTCCTGACAAATCAATACTCGATGTTAGCAAATTTCTCTTCTTCAGAAAAGCTTTCCTTGTCATTGCCAGTCTACATTTTATATCCTCTCTACTTCGACCATCATCAGTTATTTTGCTCCCCCAATAGCAAAACTCATTTCCTACTTTAAGTGTCTCATTTCCTAATCTAATTCCCTCAGCATCACCCGACTTAATTCGACTACATTCCATTATCCTCGCTTTGCTTTTGTTGATGTTCATCTTATACCCTCCTTTCAAGACACTGTCCATTCGTTCAACTGCTCTTCCAAGTCCTTTGCTGTCTCTGGCATAATTACAATGTCATCGGCGAACCTCAAAGTTTTTATTTCTTCTCCATGGATTTTAAGGCATTATAAAACTTAAATTAGAAGTCTTACGAACCTTTGTAGAATACAGTTATGTCGCACTGCTGCAGATCTTCTTCTGTTACGGCAGTAGGTGCGAGAATGTCGTTTTTAGGCTGCGGGATTAGGGAAATGCTATGCTGGTCCCCAGTCCCCGCCTCGAAAAAAATGCGACAAAATAAAACAAACTTTATCTTCTACGTTCCACAGCTCAGGTCGTATGTATACGTATCATGTTTTGAAATTCATAATTCTCTCTTCTGCGCACTTCCGAATTTCCGTAGACTACAAATAAACCGAGTGCCTCTATGTATGCGCACGCGGAATAATAATGTTGCATCACTCAGATTTTGTGGCTGGTCACCGCAGAGCTGTAGGCGTGAGAAAATTAAGGAGGGCATAGAGGGAGAGGGGGGGGGAGCACTTACAGCAAGGACAGAGAAAGATATGGCCCAGCTATACGAAATTTTCTCCACCTCTGATAGACAAGTCCGGCAACATGTCGGCAATATCTCGGTACTTACTCCAACTAACTCCTCCATCAGCACTATTGCCTGGTCGTATCACAATATTGCAGTGCTTTGAGGGCACACTGCAACAATGTTGAGGGCAACACTACTGTGTCCACACATTGCCGTAAAGTATAGCACATGTAAACTTGTAGGTTCAAATGGCTCTGAGCACTATGGGACTTAACATCTGTGGTCATCAGTCCCCTAGAACTTAGAACTACTTAAACCTAACTAACCTAGGGACATCACACACATCCATGCCCGAGGCAGGATTCGAACCTGCGACCGCAGCAGTCCCGCGGTTCCGGACTGAGCGCCGGAACCGCTAGACCACCGCGGCCGGCAAACTTGTAGGGGACGCAGCTTGGTCAGCGCAAGGCAGGACAGCACAGCACAGAGATCTACATCCATATCTACGTGATTACTGTGCTATTCACAATGAAACGTCCCCTTAGAACAATTATACATGACTGTGCTTAAACTGACACACAATATTTTTAGAGCAACGTAATCTGACTTTCAATAATCCCCACAAAAGAATGGCCCTGGTTAACATTAACCTATACCTTTCACAAATCGCTTACCTCACAAAAATCTTCGTTACTCGAACTACTGCAATACAGCGACCGCCAATACTGCCAGCTAAATAAAATATTCTAACTACTGAAGGCACTAACTACTGATAGGCATAGTTAGCAAATGAAAGATTTTGATAGAGAACAAACAATGTATTTACCTTAATAGTCATAATATATATAGCAGTTCATGATATACAGTATTACAGAGCTACTCTCCCATGCAAACCACACATACCCAAATTACATGACATACATCACACTGCAATAAGAAATATAAAACACTAAATAGTCACAAGACTATCACTTTCAGCTTTCCCACTTCAATTAATATTTATCCCAGTTTCACACGACACTGCCCCACTTCGTAATTCTACTTTCCTACTACGAACTCTGGAGATATATGCACGTCTTCCTGAGCAATGCATGCCAAGTGGCGTTGCTGGATAGACGGCCGACTCACCTTGCTTCTCTCTCAGAGTTTGAATCTAGCGTCACACGGAATTATATCACGCAAAGTAATATTAAGAACGTATTCATCACACACGCGAGTCCTCAACTGATACCATGGACGAGTACTTCTCTTTATCTTTTGTCTAATACACGGTTTGAGACTCACACAGTACTCACCACGTGGAAGTACTCATATCTAATTTCAAGTCCTGCACACGCCATTTCTTAAATATTTCTACTTATGGTACACACGCTATTTCTTAAATATTTCACCTTATTCTACACACGCTAGTAATTCAGCTTAACGTAAGCACACAGAAGTATTTCAACTTATTGTTACACGTGGTTTCATTGTGACCGTTGGTCACTTCCGAGGATTCCTACCATCCCATTAATATTACCTGCCTGACATTTAATTCTCCCCACAAAAGTTCCTGAAATAGAGAAATTATTATTTCAAACTACTCTTAAATATTCCACATGCATACCATGTCTCCACTCTTTAGTCATTACGGAGCACAACTGAAACAGGCCTTAACAGCACAAGATCCAGCAGCAGAGTGCTGAAACATGGCTGTTTCTGAGGTTCTCTCCCACCTCTGTCGAAGTGGGGGAGCACCTTTCTACCCCATTGGTCAGCCACATTTCAGGAGCTCAAAGCTCGGGCAAATTTCATCTCTTTGGTCCCACCAAAGGTGGCCAAAGGATCGACTCAAAGATGATCATATATTCACATTCACTATCTGCGTTTAGCAGACAACCATACATTCATTCATTTCAGAAGATCTCACCAAACTGGACGTAGGGATTTATTTTGTGGGAGTGCACATGTGATCAATTAAATAAATAAATTGTCATTCTTTCCCACACTGGTATCCGGCTTCACTGTATTAATTGAAATTGAGTTATTTTACAAAAAAAATGTGTTGTTCTGACAAAAATAATGAAGTATGTTGTACCTATTTTCAATGTCGGGCGGTACTGTACCCTTTCACCACCGGCTACCCATGCAGAAAAAAATGGCACGGTACTATCCTTGCAATGCGAGGGTAGTTCCGAAATTTTTTTTTAAGAAAACTGTATTAGAACAAACGTAGCAAGTCATCAAAATAACCAGGAGGAGACCTTAGCCCCTGCTGACCTCAAATAGACGACCAAATGCTGTTACATTACCAAAGTATTGACACAGTAGTACCATTATTGTACTCTCCACAATCCAGAGTAACGTACACATACAAGTTGCATGGGGGCTTTATTAAATATTATATTGAAAATATTTTTAGTAGCGGTCTGTCCGATTACGTATGTCTCGTAAACGGTTGGCCCTGACCATTATTATTACGCTATCTGACTGCAACAAACAATGTAAGAAAATTTTCGTAAACACAGTTAATTAATTAAGTCCCCAGCAACTAAAAAACCAACAAAACCAATAAGCACAAGAGTCACTGTTCTGTATGTGGGAGTGTGACTCAACGTCCACATGTGGCACGGTTCTTTTCCAACAAGACAAGAATTTTTAAATACCAACTATACTGACGTGACAAAAGAAATTTAGAAAAACTATAATTACGCAAGAAAACCAGAATTCACTCTAATACAAGAACACAAGCCAGATGCTTTGTTGACTGAACCTGTAGTGACGCATTATTTCAGACACACAATTAATAAAAGAACATTGTAGTTTTTACCTTCATATATATTGACGAAATGCACACAATAACATCTGCTATCTCTCCCATCAAATAACTGCATAAAACATGGAACAACACTCTTTACTACAACATCTTACTCCGACTTCACGACAAGCAGTGCCCACTAGCACATCTCGGCACGAACTCTTAACACACACAGTCCTCTACGAGCTCTCTACTAGCACTGACTGCTACGATCACATAACTAGCACTGACTGCCATGAGCTCTTAACACGCACTGTGGAGGCGGCTTAATAGTTCTCTTTGGCGCAATCTCTGGCGCAGTGGCACAGTGTAGCCACCTTTCATATGCCCCTCCTCCACAGGCCAGAATTTGATGGTATTTTTGCCAGCATTGGTGGTGAAAATGCCACCAAATTCGTCCAGAAAAATACAGACAAAAATAAAAGATAATATTAATACCTAAATACCACATAATTAGTTAAAATTTTGGCTTTGCACTGACCTTTTACTAACCTAATATATAAAGTACAGTAAGCAATACAACTTCTTTTCATGCATGTGGCTTTACATAATAGTTTACACAATATACAAAAAATCAGTTTATACAAATGTTCCCATAAAATGCTTTCAATGATTAGTTTATACAAAAAAGAACACCAACAGGTAACATCTTTTCAGTAAAAGCAGTCCATCAGTTGCACCCAGTAAAGTTTAGCAGGTACACCCAGCAACAAGTCACATTAGTTCAGTAGAAGCAATCCATCAGTTGCACCCAGCAATGTTAAGCAGGTGCAGACACCAACAAGTGACTTCATTTCAGTAAAAGCAGTTCACCAGTTGCACCCAGCAATGTTGAGAGCAGGTGCAGACACCAACAAGTGACACCATTTCAGTAGAAGCAGTCCATCAGTTGCACCCAGCAATGTTGAGCAGGTGCAGACAGCAACAAGTGACATTATTTCAGTAGGAGCAGTCCATCAGTTGCACCCAGCAATGTTGAGCAGGTGCAGACAGCAACAAGTCACATTAGTTCAGTAGAATCAGACCATCAGTGGCACCCAGCAATATTGAGAGCAGGTGCAGACAGCAAGAAGTAACATCATTTCAGTAGAAGCAGTCCATTAGTGGCATCAGCAATGTTGATCAGGTGCAGACAGCAAGAAGTAACATCATTTCAGTAGAAGCAGTCCATTAGTTGCACCCAGCAACGTTGATCAGGTGCAGACAGCAACAAGTGACATTATTTCAGTAGAAGCAGTCCATTAGTTGCACCCAGCAATGTTGAGTGTAGGTGCAGACACCAAAAAGTGACATCATTTCCATAGAAGTAGCTTCATCTGTGCACCCAGTAATGTTGAGCAGGTGCAGACAGCAACAAATGACTTCGTTTCAGTAGAAGCAGTCAATCAGTTGCACCCAGTAAAGTTTAGCAGGTGCAGACACCAACAAGTGACATCATTTCAGTAGAAGCAGTCCATTAGTGGCATCAGCAATGTTGATCAGGTGCACACAGCAACAGGGGACATTTTTTCAGTAGAAGCAGTCCATCAGTGGCACCCAGCAATATTGAGTAGGTGCAGACAGCAAAAAGTCACATCTCTCAGCAGAAGCAGTTCCAAAAAATTCACTAGCACTGATCACACTGTTTATCAGAGTTTATGAGCAGAAATTAAACATGTCCTAGTGGCACCAATCATGTAGAAAAGGTACAAATAACAGTCCATAATTTTTTAGAATCACTGATCACACAGTTCTTCAGCAGAAATTAAACATGACTAAATGTCACACATCAAGTTGAAAAAGTGCAGGTAACAGTTCAGAATATTTATCTTCACTAATCAGACAGTTCAGGCATGGACAATAGTTTGAATACACATACAAATGCTTTTACAGTAACATACAAATCATAACAAACACACAAATGATATCAGATAATTGTCCTATTAACTATTACAATACACAAATACCAGTAAACCTATAATATTTATGGGTGTCAGTGCAAGCCACTACAAACAAATAAAATAATATTTAGGAGATAGGTGGGTAGGATTAGTAAAAGAAAACACACAGAACACACTCACTCATCTCTCATCCACATTAAGTACTACTGTGTAACTGAATAGTGTTAATTGTGTAAATGTAATTCTGTCAAAATCTGATGTTCATCATGTGTATCAAGTAGTACTGGCAGCAATGTATAACAGTCAATAATAGTTAGGTCAACGTCATAGTCATCATGTCAAGACCAATGTTTGCCAAGCCAGATCAAATGTACAGTTGTTGAACAACTGTCAGTGAGCCAAGATATGCAATTACTTCCTCTCTCCAAAAAAAAGTATATACTGCTTAGTTATTTAACAAAGTGTGTGTATAGACTATCTTCCTTCTATTTTAGTGTTCTAGTCTGCTATCTTCATCCTCCTTGTTCCATAAGACCAACAAAAAAAAAAAAATGCTCCTCACTTACTTTACCTCTTATACACAAAAAATTCCAACAATCATCAGCTTCACACAATCTCAATAATACCTTAATAATACCTCTTCAATACGTCTTATCATCAATATCATTTACCTTACCTCTTGTCCACCAAAACTCCAATAATCATCAACTTCATATAATCTCTATACCTCAATAATACGTCGATAAATATAAACCACAGCACCAATATCATTTCACTTCCAACACAACTCTTTCCTCTAGTCAGTCTCCTCGAACAAGTACAGATAAAATCCTAATGCAACTTCAATTCAGCATCCCATACAATCCGAAGACACAGTGTCCACACACAACCTCTGTGTAATCCATCTGACCCAAATTTTCTACTCATTATAAATTATAAACAAAGAAATGCATACATGACCTCTAACAGACTTAGTTCGAATAACTCTCAGTAATTAAGTACGATTACGGAGTGTGAATAATCATAATGTTTCACAATGTGTACACCACTTCAAGAATTATGGCAAACAGAAGCAAACATGTGGAGTATTTCTTGTGTCAAGTGTCACTTCCTATTTCAATTGCTCACAAAAAAATGCAGTGTAATAACTGTCAATGGTCTAAACCTATTTTTGGTATGTCATGTCGTCAGATTCCTTCTTATTAGCATAAATTATACAGCTTCCATAAAACCTCAGCTCATGTGACTTCTATGACTTTCTTGTACTAATGTCGTTCGTCGAAATATAGCAGTTAATTTTCTTATCTTAAAAATATAAGGCACTGAGCGTAAGCAAAACATGCAATAGCGAGTAAATATACCAGTAGAGAACAGAATGTCAACAAGCGTATGCAGCACAATTCTTACAACGAGGCTCTGCCAAGCAAACAATCTATAATTAATCCAATAGTGTGACCTAAACTCTATGTTTGTACACCTTATATCAGCATTTCTATATACCAAATTAAAGAGCAGTTATGGCAACAAAACAGAAATGTGTAAATATGTAATCCATACGCATAGCAGTAAACATGTCATTACCATCATATCAGCATAAGCAAATAAATGTTCATATGTCATCTTAATAAGTAAACATGAAGGCGCAAGCAGATAAATCACAAAGTATAAGTTACATACATAATCACAGTCAGCACAATTAATTAGATGACAATTATAATTTAAATAAATAAGCACAGGAGGCACATAATTAAAAGTATGACATCAGTGAAGAAGCAGTGCAGCCAAGCGATGCATAATATATACAAGTCACAACCCAGTTCATTAATAATCATTGTCAAAATCAATTAACGCACGCAAGCACGTCGCTTCACAAGTAAATTCATAGAACATGAAATTAGCACAAAGTATGAATCACGTAATCGCGAGCAGCAAATTACGTCTAAAAGTACGTACCTAAGTGGAAATATGTTACCTGAAAATGAACTCAATTAATAGTTACCTTTTTTAGTTAATTAGTTTCTTCTTCGAAATTACATTCTTCCTGAAAATTTCTCGATAGCAGGTCGTCTTAAAGTCGGACACGCACAGAATTTACCTGAAGGTCTTAAATACTTTACACAACCGTATCCTGCAAAATACTGAATGTTAATAACACAATTCAACAAGTCTTTATAGCTTTATACAGAATTTAGTCGGAGAAATTAGACTGTGTATTTGTTTACGGCTGTCAGTGCATTCGCACTGAGCGCTAGATCAGCTGTAGCCGCATGACGTAGGAAGCAATTGTTCGCGGTCAACGACTGCCTTGTGCGGCGCGCAGACTTGACTGTTGCTTTGAGTATGTGCCGCCGCCAAAACACAGCGCGGTATCCTTGTACTCTCCGCATGTTTACTTGTAGCTGTTAGTTTCTCTAAAGTATGTTATTCCACAAAAATTTTCAAAAGTATATCATTCCACAAAAATTTTGAAAACTACGAACCTCACGTTTTGTGGTAGGAACAGCATAATTACGAACAGCGTTTAATTTTTCTGGATCAGGAAGAATACCTTCTGTAGAAATAATGTGACCGAGAAATTTCACCTGAGAACGACCAAATTCAGATTTTTCTAAGTTCACTGTAATGCCAACTCTTGCAAAAATACGTAATGATGAATCCAAAAATTTTGTTGTGCTCACTCCAAGAATGTTTAGCAATAAGAATATCGGCAACATATGAAGTAATATCGTCACGAAGATAAACAGGTAAAATTTCATTTAACTACGAATGAATGCTGCTGAAGATACAGTAAGTCCAAACGGTAATTTCCGAAATCACATTTAGGTAAAATAGTCATATCAGGTTATTGTTTACTTACTCTCTAGATAGATTGATAGTCGAAGAGTTGGTTTGACAGATGCAAAGAATAGTAAAAGAGTAGGCAGCGGTACAGAAAACTAAAAGAGAAATAGCACCACTACAGCTCGGGGCCCTATGCTCGCTACGGCACATATTCACTTAGAGTAGTGAATCCCCTGAGGACATTAATAGCCGCACATAATTTCTAGTTTGTGACTTAATGGCAACTTTGACGGAAGTGCGTACATAAATTGATCTAGCCATGCACATGGATGTATGTCATTCTTAGAATTGCGGAAGATCTTAAATTTCCGGACAGTCAAAAAGTGTTTATAATCAAAGTTTTCGCCTCGTGGCGACATAGACCTACCGCGTCTGTCCCGGTCCGAATGTCGATTATTGTAAAGTTCGCGCGCCTGGCGCTCTCTTGTTGCATCCCGTAAATGAAACAAATTATTTTCTTCTAACCCCTCTGCTACCTGTGATTCTAAGTTCCTTCTGCTATCTTTTCCTACAATTTCGCCTTCGATCTGCTTGACTTGCTTTCGTAATGCCTCAAATTCCCTTTTCACGCGTTCATTAAATTTTCCCTGATTCTCAACATGCTTATTTATGTTCTGATACTCTTCGGTTTCTGCAAATGGTAATGGAGCTGTATCATCCGAATCTCTGTCCCCATGTAAACTAAGATTTGTCAGTTTATCTGAAATTTCCTCAACTCTTTCCGATAAGTCACCTATTTTTTCTTTCTGTTTATTTACGTCTTCCGTAAGTGTCGCGACTCGGGTTTCAGTACTGACACATTTGGTAGTTAACTGTTCATATTGTTGTGTTAGGTTATTTAATCTGTCATTTGGCACGGATTCCTCGATTCTCTCAAATATTTCTTCCTTATCCTTTGCACGTTGTAAATTTAACTCTGAAAAATTCTGTACTATCACGCGATCTCTTTCTTCCTGTTCTCTATCCTGTTCCCTTTGTCTGATTTCTACTGCAATTAATCTATTATTGTGAGAATTCAGAATCGGTTGTACTTCTTCCCTGATTTCTTTCTTTAATTCATCTTTCATATTTTTGAAACATGTCCCTATTCGTGAATCTATCCGTGTTTCCATTGTTCCCATATCAGTTTTTAATTCAGATCGTAAAGTTCCCATCTCTGTTTTAATTGTTCCTATCTCTGTTTTAATTGTTCCTATTTGTGAGTCTAACCGTGTTTCCATACGTGCTCCCAAATTTAATATAGCACTCATCAACTGCTCCATATTAAATTGTTCAGAATTCTTTTCGCCCCTAACATTTCCCGCAAAACTAACTTCCTTCTGCATAGCCATAAGGCTATCTGTGTTCGATACTATTCCAGAATCTTCTGTCGTTAATCTCAGATTCTGCGAATTTTCTGATTGAGAAAAATTTTGAAATGGTTCCGGACTATTTTCCCGACTTATTACATTGTTTTCCACCTCATTATCCACCATACTGTTTTCCTCTGTTGGCGAGTTCGCCATGTCAACAATTTCGTCATTCTCACTATTCATCATTTTTCCCTTTTTCATCGATCGCGTAATCGTTTGCAAAACATACAAAAAATTCGTCACTGTACGAAAATTACACACAATGACTCTTTATCTCCAACAATACCATTCAAATGCAATGACTCCCTCAAACACGATCAATCGAACAATTGAAATAATTGCACTAAATTGTCAAACCCGTTGACAAGACAACAAATTCAATTCTGAGAAAAAAATACCATTAGAAGAATGACAATTACCAAATCTACACATGCAAAATAGACTACAATTACTAGCTACAAATTACTACAACAAAACTACTGTCTACTACTTTTACAGTCAGAAAAATTCCAAGGGACGATCCGAAGCAGCGGTCGCCACGTGCATGGGGGCTTTTTTAAATATTATTGATTGAAAATGTTTTTAGTTTTTGGTAGCTGTTTGTCCGATTACGCTGTGTCTCGTAAACGGTTGGCCCTGACCATTATTATTACGCTATCTGACTGCAACAAACAATGTAAGAAAATTTTCGTAAACACAGTTAATTAATTAAGTCCCCAGCAACTAAAAAACCAACAAAACCAATAAGCACAAGAGTCACTGTTCTGTATGTGGGAGTGTGACTCAACGTCCACATGTGGCACGGTTCTTTTCCAACAAGACAAGAATTTTTAAATACCAACTATACTGACGTGACAAAAGAAATTTAGAAAAACTATAATTACGCAAGAAAACCAGAATTCACTCTAATACAAGAACACAAGCCAGATGCTTTGTTGACTGAACCTGTAGTGACGCATTATTTCAGACACACAATTAATAAAAGAACATTGTAGTTTTTACCTTCATATATATTGACGAAATGCACACAATAACATCTGCTATCTCTCCCATCAAATAACTGCATAAAACATGGAACAACACTCTTTACTACAACATCTTACTCCGACTTCACGACAAGCAGTGCCCACTAGCACATCTCGGCACGAACTCTTAACACACACTGTCCTCTACGAGCTCTCTACTAGCACTGACTGCTACGATCACATAACTAGCACTGACTGCCATGAGCTCTTAACACGCACTGTGGAGGCGGCTTAATAGTTCTCTTTGGCGCAATCTCTGGCGCAGTGGCACAGTGTAGCCACCTTTCAAAGTTTGCAACAATCCACATGACAAATAAAACATTACATCACACAAATAAAAAATAATGTTGAGATAAAAATTTGCTTAGTTACTGGGATCTTCGTATTTTTTATGAGTAATCCAAACTTCACTAATTCTATGACAAAAAAAAAAATGCTAATTGTACTCATGAAATTTTAAGTAGCTCACCGTCCAAACACAGAACAAGTAATCTGACATTCATAAATAGCATTGTAATAATCTTTACACGGCAATGTCTAAATACAAAACAAAATCAGCAAAAGAAAAAAAATTGCGTACACTAGTTACACGTAGAAGTCAGGCTCCATATCAATACACCCAATAAATAGTTAGCAATAAGTGCTTGAATTCACCAGTAGCTCTCGTATCTTACTCTACTGCTCATTTCTCTATTGTTACACATTTAGATGAGAAGAACTTGCATTTCGACTAGCCTTCATTACACTTTAATGTGAAATATCACCACTGTGATAATGAAAATAAGTGGCTTCAGTCAAACACACCAACAAGATCATTACTGTCCATGACATCAAAATGCATCAATTATTTCCGATATTTGTTGTGCAATGCGAACTCTTCTCCCCTGTGACAACCTTACTGATCAATGCTACAAGAGCCGCTACGTTAGTATTACGCCACTGGCTAATAATTAAAGCATCATTGTACCAAATATTCTAATAAACATGCTATGTGAACTTGAAAACCCAGAACAAACAAAAACAAACGCTAACTATTCTAAACACAAATGTTAATGAAATACAATTACACTTGCTGTCGCTTCAGGAATGAAACATATCAAAAAATTTACACAAGTACAAATACATTATTCCCTATCTTGCGAGTCACACAGAATCATTTCATTCTGTGATTTTCTTGAGGTCTAAAAAGTTGCTGACAGGTTCCCTAGAAACACTGTCTCGGTTTCAAAGCTCTCCCATGGTTACCCGGACGAAAGTCTTTAAGTCACTCAAATCAGCATTTTGAACATGCACTGAACAGTAAACTGTATCTCACATTAGACACGAATCTGGTCGTCCGGAAATGGCCCTACAACTACTATTACCCACGGTTCTGTCCTTTCAGTTCATGGTGTAATTAAAAGACGTAAGTTCCAACAAACAACACTTATTCCCGCACCAATTAAAGAAATGTCTCATACTACAAATGCAAATGTCAATGTCCCACTTTAGTTTCTTGCGTTCATACAATAATTAGTCACCAAACGACAACTGTCCTCTTTAAGTATACCAAGCTTCCCACATGCAATTCACAAAGCACACTTAACAAGTCACTGCCAAAAGTTTATGGATCCCACCGTTCAGTGGTCAAGACAAAACAAAACAATCGTCCTGTCTGCTAAAGACAAAATCTTTTCCACCACTCACAACGTGGAAACACCAGTCCTTCACTTTCCACCTTATGGAGACATACGAGCAGTCATCTTGTTTCATGGCTCCACAGTCCAGTACTAGTTAATAGTTGCTGGTAACAAATTCCTGCCGGGCTCTGCCGCGCGTCGTCCATTCTGCCGTGGCGCCGCTGCGCGCCCCGTTGAGCAGAAGAAACCACCCGCTGATGCCTCCACGGGATACTTTCCCCAGTCGTAAGGGTGGCGGAACTTATGAATGGCCAGTGGTACGTGCGTGTCGCCCCAGGCCGTTGACCTGCTGTAACGGGCGCGTGGAGCGTACCCCGACCGGCAGTGGAGTTGGGAGTGCACCGGCTCTGTTGCCGACGTCTCCTTGGCTTATGTGGTACGGGCGCGTTCGGTGTAGCCCTCAGCGCTACGACTCCCAATCAGTCAGACCCTTTCGTGCATCTCGCAACATTACAGACAAAAGGATATTCTTACAGTATTTAAATACTCATTGATTACATGTATGATCTATTAGATACATTGGTAATAAAATAATCTTTGTTCTAAAAACATAAAATCATACCCCCTAGTTTTCTACACATACAACATCAACATTTATCCCTTTTCTATATACAGCCCACACTTGTGCTATTGATTGTACCTGTCGTCCCTCATACAAAACATGAAAGTGTAAAAAAAACAAAAAAACAAAAGGAATAATAAGCAATCTATATAGCTCATAATTACAATATCAAATAGTAGGCTACTCTAACATCCTATCACAGTGAAAATATTAGAAACTGTTTATTCTAAAACTACAATATACAGTGAACCTTTGTGCTTGTGACAGACTGATATTAATACCCCTTTATACATTTTACATTTTATTATATATAACAACATTTCTAGGACACGTATGTACCATCCACATGTCAGATCCTGACCTGCCATCGAGGTTCATCCCAATCAAACAATAAAACACAATAATGTTTTAGTTATGGATCGGTAGCATCCCCTTTACAGGAGTGTGCGAATTGATCACACTACTCTACGACTCTCACTCACCAGACATCACATTTTCTTTCTCATTCAATCCATTAATACACTAACAGAATAGGTCTAGAAGTCAGCTAACCTTAACACCACCACACTCACGACAACATACCATACCTTTGCTCCCTTATACTCAACCACATAACACATGAAGCTGCTTCGGAGATAGCATTCCAGTCTCCGAATTCGTCCTTTCACTCTGGCACCTCTCTCCATCGGCTTACCTCTGCATTCAATTTACCGATTATTCATCCTGCTAAATATCAACTTAGAATTGCGACATCTCATCTAAGAACAAAAAATACACAAATTATTCATCCTGCAAAATAACTGTACACATTATTGGTACCGTTTTGATTAGTTATACTGGTACCAGGCTTCAACAACAACAACAACAAAAATTATTATTTTTTTGCCAAATCGCAAATGTTATGCTAAGAATTAGATCTACACTTATATTACATCTTACGTCAGTATTCCACAACGTTCACCACCTGGATCTCATACTCCCTTTATGTCCTTTCACATTGTGCAGTTGTCCTCATCTCTTCACTCGTATTTCGGCTCTCCGTCCGTCCATTACTCCATCATTTCCTGGTCTCCCTTCGCCATTGGCATCAATCTCTATTGCAGCATACACAGGCCTCTCTGTAACATACATCTAAATGGTTCAAATGGCTCTGAGCACTATGGGACTCAACTGCTGAGGTCATTAGTCCCCTAGAACTTAGAACTAGTTAAACCTAACTAACCTAAGGACATCACAAACATCCATGCCCGAGGCAGGATTCGAACCTGCGACCGTAGCGGTCTTGCGGTTCCAGACTGCAGCGCCTTTAACCGCACGGCCACTTCGGCCGGCTGTAACATACATCTAAGACATCTCCACATTATTAATTCTACTCACCTTTATTTTACCACTGTTTCATCACGTCGAATCTCTCTTTCTTAATCACACTGCTTCACGTCGCTTCTCTCCTTAAATATCACCTTTATCAACTACTATTTATCACGTCGCTTCTCTCACTATCTACCATCTTTATCCACTCATTAATCACCACGTCGTTTCTGCTTGGTCCTTATTCATACGACAAAAAATACGTACATACACCACTCTGTCGACTCCTGTTCATGACTCATTCGACCAGTCAATTCCGTCATACTTCCTGACATCCCGCCCGAAAATTCTTATGTTCGATTTGACCCTGCACAACGTTACACACCACAAATAAATACACTGACTATCTACCATAAATTGCCTACTTTCGATCTATCCTTAACTTTTCCATAATTTGATGTTAGAAATGTGATGAAGCCCACGAGATTGTTTTCCCTTGATCGTCTCAATTGTGACAATGATTGTCCTGTCGTGAACGCAATGACTGCCTATCCTCTCTTCGCCCATCATTTTGATTTTCCCTTCTTCTTCCATCTCTGTCCCATCTTCTATTTTCCCGGTTTGACGGTCGATATTCCCATGAATTCTGCTCCCTATTTCCTCGCCATCTTCCATTCCCATCATTCCTCTGATTCCATGCTCTCCTGCCATTCTGATAGTTTCTGCCGTTCCTATCCTCGACTCTGTCTGACCTATCAGTCGTGTCTCCGTTCGCGATATTGCTCTCATTACCCAATCCTTGTAACAAGTGCTGAAATGACGCAGAATCGTCTAAGCCTCTGCCTGCTATCGCTATATCTCTGCGCAGTCTCACTGGCAACTTCGTTATACAGATCCTAATGAGCTCCCCAGGTTCGTATGGCACATCCAAATATCTATTTCGTCTCAGCATTTCCTGATAGCACGCCACTGGATCTCTTATACTACCTTTGTTACAATTTGGCATCATCAATATGCTTTGCTTAACCTGGTCCTGCTTACTTTTCAACCAGAATTCATTTAAAAACTTGTCACAAAATATCTTGTAGCTACTACAGTCTTTAATAACATCCTGCATTTTCGCTCTAGCCTCGTCCCTCAAATGGTTGCACACAAACTTCAGTTTGAGGAGCGGTCCCCACGATGCAGGTAATGAATCTTGAAATTGAGACAGCCACAGACATGGATGTTGGTAGTCATCAGGATCCGGAAAACAAGTGAACTTTTGTACCGACACGAAGTGCCTCCTACATTCTTCTTCCGCATTTATGTTTGCCGACCTTGGGCTATATGGCTTGTCTGTTGTAACAACACATGTTCCATAATTACGGTTAGGAATAACTCCAATTGCAAAAGTGCGATAAGAAATAATGTCTCTCTCATTGTAGGCTTCCAATCCTTCAAGAGCTTTGTCAGTACCTCTCACAACAGCAATTGTTTGCCACCTGTTTTATCCGACACAACCGTTCTTCTAACTCTCTGAGTTCGTCTTCCTCTTTCAGCCTATTTTCTTTTTTTGAATTTATCTCACTCTCCCTCTGCAATCTACCTGGTGGTGTGTCACCTCCGCTACTGCATGCTAATTGCAACTGTGCTAGCTCTTTCCTATGTTTCCTATTTATTTCTAATTGCACCTCTTTAAACTGTAATAGTGATTGTATGTCTTCCTGCTCGGCATAAACCTCTCGCTGCGTACTGTCAGAGCCTGTTTCGCCTCTTACACTGACCTTTTCTACCTCTGCACTAATTGTATTCATTCTGACCACTACCTCCGCAACTTCATCTCTGTATTTATTTAGCGCCACTTCCTGCTGGGTGACCTGAGCTTCCACGCTGTCTAATGCCCCTTGTTTATCTGCAAGTAAGTCCTCCACTACCTCTTTGATTCGCTCATCTGGCAACACGTCCCTACGTTCTGTGATATCCCTCTCTATTGCAATTATTCGTACCTCCAAATTATTGGTTTTTTCTTTCACGGCGTCACATACTTGCTTCAACGCACCCAGATTCTTCTCCCCCTCATCTAACCGATTATTAACTGTGGACAGACGCTCATCGATAACGGAGAGTAGCTTCCTCATTGCCTCTTTATTTCCCTTATCCATTGCCTCCAGTCTTTCCTTATTTGCTTCCAATCTCTCCTTAGCCTCCCTATCTCTCTCCTTATTATCTCTATCCATCGCCTCCAATCTTTCCTTATTTGCTTCCAATATTTCCTTAGTCTCCCTATCCATTGCTTCCAATCTTTCCTTATTCTCCCTATCTCTCTCCTTAGTCTCCCTATCTCTCTCCTTAGTCTCCCTATCTCTCTCCTTATTATCTCTATTCATCGCTTCTAATCTTTCCTTATTATCTCTATCCATCCTCTGTAAAAACTGCAGTAGCACACTGTCATTTGCTACTTTCGGTGCACTCACCTGGTTCGCCTGAGAAACCGTAGCTTTGCTAAGGGTAGCTGCACTTTCACTGCATACCTGACCTAGTCCCGGCTCGCCCGCGTCGTCGGGAAAAGCCCTCGTTTGTGGACAAAGCCTGCCGCATAAAGGATCACCTAGCCGCGGTCTACTGAACAATTCAGCCCCTTCCGAGTGTTTGCCGTCCCCGCTCATTAACCCATGGTCAACAGCTACTTCCTGCTGCACTGCTACATTCACCCCAGAATCGCTATTCTCCACGGTGACTACACTTTTCGACTGCAACCTAGTTACTACGGACATTAGGGAAAAAAATTATACAACGATCTTCCAGCCTTGGACGATATAGCAATTAATTACATAAAAAAATAAAAGATCCTCACCAATCCAGAAAGAAATTGCAAACAGAAAAAATTTTATTTCTTAGCGCTATCACAATATATTCCATCAAAAAATAAAAAAATCTTAACAGCAAACCCTAACAGCAAAATATCCTGGCAAAAAAATCCTGTCAGGGTCGAAATTATGAGAGTCACCCACATGCCTTGCTCATACTGTGGCATCAAGCAGTCAGGCCTGCAAGATGAGTGGTCTGCCAAGCGAGTGGATTCATTCTTATTTATCGAGTAACATGAACTCTAGTACTCACACTTAAGTTACAAGTTATCCTCCTATATGATTAATACGCAACGGAAAGTTCCTGCCAACACTGTCATTATTCGCTCTTCTTGTCGGAAAGTGCTGCAGCTTTCACCTGCTCCTGGGCCCTTTCAGGTTACGACTCAATCCATTAGATGCAATTTGATTTCCTAACCCACACTAGGCGAAAGACACAAAATATATAATCTGAAGGGCATGAAGTATCATAATGAACTGCTGTATCAGATGTTGCAAAAGGCGAACAGTGTAACAAAATACGTGAAATTCCTCTGCAACACTCGCTGCCACGCGGGACAGCAAACGGACGTACGACCAAACAAATGAAATTTGAATTCATTATCTACAAATTACCCACTTTACAAACATATATATACTCAGAAGGGAGAAATTACGATCTCTGCCGCAAATGAAAATTTGTGCCAATGCCGGAATTCGAACCAAGGTCTCCTGCACACTAGGCAGATACGTTAACCATGTACGCCACATTTTTTTCCGCGGTTTACCGCTTTTTTTCCTCCTTCACTTTTCTGAATATGAAGAAAGCTGAAAACAAAAATATCTGCGTCATTTCTGGTGTTTGTTCCTAACTACGCCTATCGCAACAGTTGTACCTAAAACTAAGAAGGGAGGAAAGGAAATGGGGGAGGGTATCAAATGTATGTAACAGAGCAGAACTTCTTTTACGGACCTGTGGAGCGAAGTACATGAAAGCCGCCCTAGCCGTGGAGAAATCCACGCACGTCGGGGGTCACAGTATCAAAAATAGTGTGTCAGATCGACTACACATTGCAGGGACATTTCAACTACGCGGCAGGTCGTAGAAAGCGCTCCAAAGAGAGTTGGAAAAGTATTGCATGCATTTAGGATTACAGACAATAGCAAACTGTCCAAAATTCGGGAATACTCTTCTCGCCGGTAGGAAAAAAATATTGAACGGTAAGTCGCGGAACCGATTCACAGAGTGAGTCTTCATCTGCGGGTAGTACGCGTCATCCGGGAACAACATGATGAGCGTTGTTATTCGGTCGCGAGTTGCACTTGTGGTGAAGGCCAGAATTCACTGGAGCAGCCACCAAACGTCTACTGTCGGACCACCAACGAAGCGACGATCGTCCGTGGCCGGCACCTCGCATGTAACACAAAGAGGGGAGTCGGCGAGGTGAACTTGGTGGAGACGAGAACGATTCGGTTGTTTCCCACTGACGGCGACATACCACGTAGAACGCGCAGCAGTGTCAATAAAAGGGGCGCTCACCGCATGCCCTATATTGCGCCACCTATAGTGCGGGTATTTCTGTTGTATTACATAGGAGACGCGGGTCAGTTGCATCTCAGTGTAGACCCTCTTCGATGACAACAAACGCACAGACGGCAAAGACCTAGAAAGGCAGCTGTGCTCCAGAAAAGAAAGAGTCCAAAGTGAGTCCAGCAGACTGGTTTGATGCAGCTCTCCATGCTACTCCATCCTGTGCAAGCTTCTCCATATCCCAGTTCCTACTGCAACATACATCCTTGTGCATCTGCTTAGTGTATTTATCTCTTGGTCCCTATCTACGATTTTTACCCTCCAGGCTGCCCTCCAATATTAAATCGCTGATATCTTAATATCTCAGAACACGTCCTACCAACCGATACCTTCTTCTAGACAAGTTGTGCCACAAACTCCTCCCCAATTCTGTTCAGTACCTCCTCATTAGTTATATGATCTACCCATCTGATCTTCAGCACTCTTCTGTAGCACCACATTTCGAAAGCTTCTATTCTCTTCCAGCCCAAACTATTTATCGCCCATGATTCACTTCCATATACGGCTACACTCCATACAAATAGTTTCAGAAACGACTTCCTGACAAACGGTTTCCTTGCCATTGCCAGTCTACATTTTATATCCTCTCTACTTCGACCATCTTCAGTTATTTTGCTCCCCAAACAGCAACAATCATTTCCTACTTTAAGTGTCTCATTTCCTAATCTAATTCCCTCAGCATCACCCGACCTAATTCGACTAGTTTTGCTTTTGTTGAGGTTCATCTTATATCCGCCTTTCAAGACACTGTCCATTCCGTTCAACCGCTCTTCCAAGTCCTTTGCTGTCTCTGACAGAATTACAATGTCATCGGTGAACCTCAAAGTTTTTATTTCTTCTCCATGGATATTAATACCTATTGAAAGGTCTCTGTTGGATTCCTTTCATGTTTAATTTCTTAAATCTGTTGCCATTTATGGAATAAATTCCTCTTCTAAATGTACTGTGGCGTTTCTGACTATCTGGGAGGAGACTGAGCAGTGGAACGTGTTACTTTTACACATAAACAAGAACGATCTGTCACACTACTACACTTTAAAGCATAGTTTATATGTAATTCTTATATGTAATTCATGTCACACAGTCTCATACGGAACCTACATCCGCTTTCTTTTATATACTGTATATGATAAGATACTGTCATCCCCCTTCCCTTTTATGTGAGAGGATGAATGAGCATATGTATTTCTAGTTGCATGCTTGAGGGTAGCAGACAAGGCTGTCTGCTAGAGAACAGTAGGACCAACGTCGGAACAGGTAGCTACGCTTCCTAAAAGCAAAGAGGTTTCTATCCTTAGTATGGTCCTGTCCGTCCGTTGTCATGTTGGTATAGGAAGCTGCCCCTCTGGCCACTTCCGTTGGTCTTTGTGAGCCACCCTCAGGAAGCACGCTCGGCAGTAGGGCAGTTGCAGGGTGGCCGTGGCGAGCGTCTGAAGTGGTAAGATCTCCGGCTAAGCGCGTGTCTGTTAAGTCCGTAGGACAATGGATTTCTTAAGTTCAGCCTAACTGAAAATTTAATCACTTTTATTTCGGGTTTAGGTCTAAAATATCCGATGTTATCTTAAATTGCAGCGCAATATAGTTCTCGTGTGAAGTTCAGATTATTTTCCGGTAGTTGCTTTGTTACTACTTTGTGAGTAAAGTGGAACTACGTGTTGATCAGTAACTCTAACTAAGATCAATCTTAAATGCGAATGCTTGTGTGATTATAACGTCTCGTCTTGACTATATTTTCAATATAGCAACTTTTCTTTATGTTCAGCCCACGTGGGGTGTACTTTGCGAGACCACTACCACGTGCTTATATAACTGTTTGACCCATCAGGTTAATAGTAAGACGTTAGTAACCAGTTCAAGGTTTTTCTTTTGTCAATTGCTTTTCGATCTAATTTATTTTAATTATCAAAATTATTGTGGAGTTGTACGCTTTGTGTAAACCAAGTTGACCACGTGAAGCATGTGGTGTAATCATCAAAGTAGCCCTCAGCTATTCTTTTTGCGAAGATTTCACAAAGAGTTAATATGAATTTAGTATACCAGTGTGTTGTAATTACATGACGGACAGGATTGTGGTATGAACGTAATTTCTTTGGGTAAAAACTGAATCCGTTGGTTGTGGTTAATTTCTTCTTGCTTTTGTTTCAATGTTCTTCGTGTGTTATTTTATGAATGTAGTGTTGTATGCAGTCTCCCAGTCTTGGCTCCATATTTTATGTGTTCCGTAAGATTACAATCTCACATTTTTTCAATCGTAAATAAGGCACCAGCTCCGTTATAACTCACGTATAATATGCTGAAATCTCAATGAACAATCTTGAAATAAATTTCCAAATATAAACTGATTTCTTTCTTTTTATTTAAATTCTCCTTTTTTTATATATATATTACCGGTTTTGTATGACTATTAAAAGATTATCATTAATGTTAGTCTGCTTGGTAAACCTAGACTAAATATCTGATGAAACAGTTGCCCAGTAATCCACGGTTAACGTCCCCAGACAGATCACGGCTTTTAACCCACTTTCATTGTCAATTAGCACCGATCTCAGCATACCAAATTAAAGTAACAACATTACACTATTCCGAATTTTTCCTTAGTTTCCTTTACTGCTTGCTTAATATACAGATTGAATAACATCAGGGATAAGCTAGAACCCTGTCTCAGTCCCTTCCCAACCACTGCTTCCCTTTCATGTCCCTTGACTCTTATAACTGCCATCTGGTTTCCGTACAAATTGTAAATGGTTTTTCGTTCCCTGTATTTTACCCCTGTCACCTTTAGAATTTGAAAGAGAATATTCCAGTTAACATTGTCAAAAGCTTTCTCTAAGTCTACAAATGCTAGAAACGTGGGTTTGCCTTTTCTTAATCTTTCTTCTAAGATATGTCGTAGGGTCAGTATTGCCTCAAGTGTTCCAACATTTCTACGGAATCCAAACTGATCTTCCCCGACGTCGGCTTCTACCAGTTTTTCCATTCGTCTGTAAAGAATTCGTGTTAGTATTTTGCAGCTGTGACTTATTAAACTGATAGTTCGATAGTTTTCACTTCTGTCAACACCTGCTTTCTTTGGGATTGGAATTATTATATTCTTCTTGAAGTGTGAGGGTATTTCACCTGTCTCATACATCTTGCTCACCAGATGGTAGAGTCTTGTCAGGAATGGCTCTCCCAAGGCCGTCAGTAGTTCTAATGGAGTGTTGTCTACTCCCGGGTCTTGTTTCGACGTAGGTCTTTCAGTGCTCTGTCAAACTCTTCACGCAGTATCATATCTCCCATTTCATCTTCGTCTACATGCTCTTCCATTTCCATAATATTGCCCTCAAGTACATCAGCCTTGTATAGACCCTATTTATGTATACTCCTTCCACCTTTCTGCTTTCCCTTCTTTGCTTAGAACTGGTGTCCATCTGAGCTCTTGATATTCATGCAAGTGGTTCTCTTTTCTCCAAAGGTCTCTTTATTTTAAATGTAGGCAGTATCTATCATACCCCTTGTGAGGTAAGCGTCAACATCGTTATATTGTCCTCCTTTTTGCCCTTCCTGTCGATCTCATTTTTGAGACTTTTGTATTCCTTTTTACCTGCTTCATTTACTACATTTTTATATTTTCTCCTTTCATCAATGAAATTCAATATTTCTTCTGTTGCCCAACAGTTAGATAAGCACAGATATTCCGAAATGGCATAAGGTGCTCTACAGAACTGATCTACCAGCTGTTTCAAAAGGCGAACAGTGCCGCAAAATACGTGGAGTTTCTCAGCAACATTCAGTGCCGCGCTAAACGACAACGACTCACACTGGCAAACAAACGAACTTTTATCTCCTTATGTATAAATTATTCACGATATAAATATAGATAATCTGAGAGGGCATGAGGTGCTCTACAAAACAGATGCGTCATATGTTTCAAAAGGCGAATAATGGAACAAAATACCTAGAGGTTCTCGGCAATACTGGTTGCCGCGCAGAAGAGAAGAGATCCGAAGTTTTCGCTTCTTTGCTGGGAAGGTCACTTTTTTGTCCAGTGTTAAGGAAATTTCAATAGGTTGTAAGCAGGTGTATTGATAGTGTAAATCTCCAGTTACAGAATTTTCCGTTACAAATAAAAAATGTTCGTAAATTTGTTCTAAAATAACTTTTTATCAGCCTAGACTAAACTCATAAAAGAAAGCTTGGATTAGTTGTGAAGCTCTCTTTCATGGTTATCGCCAGCTTCAGTCATTGTGACAGCACAGTGTGATAGTGATTTTAAAAAGAGTGTTGTTGAAGAGTGATTCTAAGCGCACTGGAACGAGCGATCGTGCGACCCTGACCGTAGCCTGCAACGGTCGCCCGCCGAATCGCGTGCCCGCTGGCCAGGCGCGCAAGTTGTTCGCCCCCGTTACAGGTAACGGTAAGAGGATGTTCTCGCTTGAAAAACGACAGTATTTATGAATCAGGGTGTAACTGTTCGTCATGAACTTTATGACAACTTGGTTTCGTGCTTCCACGGCCCGTAATTAACATCTGCAGACCATTATTATTGATTTTCCTTGTAAGTGAATCTGTTCGACAAATGCCCCGTTTCACTTACGGCGATTTGACTGACGATTCTCTAACAGATTCTGTTTTTCTTGTGATGTGCTATGCATCCGGTGAGTGCTACTGAAGTAGTGGCTGTAGGTGCAGAATGAACGACACAGCAATCTCGCAAATTGTTAATGAATTAATATGGGTAATATGCAAAAATAAGCATCCTGATTACCTACAGTGATCAACATGGGAAACATGGAGAAAAATTGCTACGTGGAATTTCTAACATTGCTGCAGTGCAATAGATGGCAAACACATAACCATAGCTAAACTAGTTAAGCCTGGCTCTTCTTTTTATAACTAACAAGACTATTTTTCAGCCGTACTTATGACAAAAATCGATGTGTACTAAAGGGACTAGGTTTACTATAACGGTACAGTTTAACCATATATTATTCATCCATAAATATTATATTAGACACAAAAATTAGGATTTATCTGTACTAGGTCAAATTCAGAAACGAGGGGAAATAATATGGAACACAACGTGCAAGTGAAGTCCATTTTCAGTGCTTGCAAATTTAAGGCGTTTCCCTTACTGACGAGGCAGAAACCCTCGGAGCATTTAAAATCGCACCTGAATCTTGTGATACATAGAAACCTAATGAAGTGACCCACAGCGACGCTGCTGTCCACCAGACGATGCTGCCGAGTCCAAGAGACAAGAAAAGACCAGATGGCGTTCTAATGGACAGTTGCTAGACGATGTGTTAAAATCGTGCTGGAGCACCAGGATGCTAGTGGCTTCATCTTTTTCTTCCGGCTTTCCATGTTGAAGCTAAGATGACCCTTACACAAATTCACCGACTTATCTTCAATTGTCCACTTATCTTCTCCTGCATGTTTATAATAAAATGCTTGCTTTGGAGCGTAGTTTCGGACATGTGCACTACATGTTCCTTCCATTCCTTTTTTCTTTGTGCGGTTATTTCTGTTATAAGTTTTGAGCCGTGGCGGCTGGCGCTAGGGTGTTCTACTTGCATCGCTGATATCAATATTCGGCTGTCTCGCTATCTTTGACTGCTCCCCCCGGCGAGTTTTCCGGGTGAACGTGTGACGGAAGTCTCTCCGGTCGCCGTTCATCGAGGCAACTTGTGTTGAAATCAAGCCGGCATGCCTCACCGTGGTGCATGGGCCTCGCCGTGCTCGCCGTCATTGTCTTTTGTCGCGTCGGATGTATGGTGCCGATCATTGGGTGCCTTGACGTGCAAAATTGTGGTGCGTTCGTCGTCTCACGCTGAACAGCTTCCCAGCTCGTAATTTGCAAGCTCCAAGTTATTCTGTGTTTAAGTACGAAGATTGTTGAAGCTTATTGTGGCACGGGTAGCTGCCTGAGATGGTTCTGAACTTGGTTCCACAGTGGCTATTTTAAGGAGGCTGATGTCCCTCATTTCGTTTCTCATCATTTGTGGAGTGTGTGTTTTAAGTGGTTTTCATCCAAGTTTTAACTTGTTTTAGGACATATTGACCGCTTGGGGACTGGTTGCCGTTGTGCATGCCGCCGGCAGCCGTAGACTTAATGGTTTAATAATTTGTCACGGCAGAATTTGGTTTGTGTCCCCTCGACGATCACCAGTGGTGTACGGCCAGTGTAGGAGATCGCTCCCCACACCATGATGCCGGGTGTTGGCCCTGTGTGCCTCGGTCGTATGCAGTCCTGATTGTGGCGCTCACCTGCACGGCGCCAAACACGCATACGACCAACGGGCACTGTTGGAGTATTGCTCCATAAGAATTTTGGGGCATGCTTATTACACTCCTGGAAATTGAAATAAGAACACCGTGAATTCATTGTGCCAGGAAGGGGAAACTTTATTGACACATTCCTGGGGTCAGATACATCACATGATCACACTGACAGAACCACAGGCACATAGACACAGGCAACAGAGCATGCACAATGTCGGCACTAGTACAGTGTATATCCACCTTTCGCAGCAATGCAGGCTGCTATTCTCCCATGGAGACGATCGTAGAGATGCTGGATGTAGTCCTGTGGAACGGCTTGCCATGCCATTTCCACCTGGCGCCTCAGTTGGACCAGCGTTCGTGCTGGACGTGCAGACCGCGTGAGACGACGCTTCATCCAGTCCCAAACATGCTCAATGGTGGACAGATCCGGAGATCTTGCTGGCCAGGGTAGTTGACTTACACCTTCTAGAGCACGTTGGGTGGCACGGGATACATGCGGACGTGCATTGTCCTGTTGGAACAGCAAGTTCCCTTGCCGGTCTAGGAATGGTAGAACGATGGGTTCGATGACGGTTTGGATGTACCGTGCACTATTCAGTGTCCCCTCGACGATCACCAGTGGTGTACGGCCAGTGTAGGAGATCGCTCCCCACACCATGATGCCGGGTGTTGGCCCTGTGTGCCTCGGTCGTATGCAGTCCTGATTGTGGCGCTCACCTGCACGGCGCCAAACACGCATACGACCATCATTGGCACCAAGGCAGAAGCGACTCTCATCGCTGAAGACGACACGTCTCCATTCGTCCCTCCATTCACGCCTGTCGCGACACCACTGGAGGCGGGCTGCACGATGTTGGGGCGTGAGCGGAAGACGGCCTAACGGTGTGCGGGACCGTAGCCCAGCTTCATGGAGACAGTTGCGAATGGTCCTCACCGATACCCCAGGAGCAACAGTGTCCCTAATTTGCTGGGAAGTGGCGGTGCGGTCCCCTACGGCACTGCGTAGGATCCTACGGTCTTGGCGTGCATCCGTGCGTCGCTGCGGTCCGGTCCCAGGTCGACGGGCACGTGCTCCTTCCGCCGACCACTGGCGACAACATCGATGTACTGTGGAGACCTCACGCCCCACGTGTTGAGCAATTCGGCGGTACGTCCACCCGGCCTCCCGCATGCCCACTATACGCCCTCGCTCAAAGTCCGTCAACTGAACATACGGTTCACGTCCACGCTGTCGCGGCATGCTACCAGTGTTAAAGACTGCGATGGAGCTCCGTATGCCACGGCAAACTGGCTGACATTGACGGCGGCGGTGCACAAATGCTCCGCAGCTAGCGCCATTCGACGGCCAACACCGCGGTTCCTGGTGTGTCCGCTGTGCCGTGCGTGTGATCATTGCTTGTACAGCCCTCTCGCAGTGTCCGGAGCAAGTATGGTGGGTCTGACACACCGGTGTCAATGTGTTCTTTTTTCCATTTCCAGGAGTGTATATATTCCAGTGCGGCTGTGATTTGACCTTGTTTTCATTGCAATCTAATCGCTCGTTCCATGCCATCGGTGCGGTTATGGATTCTTGTCAGGACTGCGCATTGTGAGGCCGGCCGGACTATATATAAATATATACCGCCTGCCTGTGAGCCTGTGCACAAGCCGTGGGGAGTGAACGCTCGTATTGCCAGCCGGCCGTAGCATTATTGCTTCCGAATACTGCTGTGGGCCTTAACGCTGTTCTCTAAAGCTAAGTGAGGCCACTTTATTAATATTAGCGTTTCTGTAAGTTATTTTACTGGTAATTAATAGCCATTCTTATTCAATACTTATGTTAATCATTTGAGTATCTCTAATGAATGTCCCCTGAGGACATTAATAAGTTCAGACAGTAATTTTCGAAATCTCCTTTTGGGTAAATAGTCTTATCCGGTTACTGTTTATCTACTGTCTAGATAGATTGATAGTCGAAGAGTTGTTTTGACAGATGCAAAGAATAGTAAAAGAGTAGGCAGCGGTGCAGAAAACTAAAAGGGAAATAGCACCACTACAGCTCGGGGCCCTATGCTCGCTACGGCACATATTCACTTAGAGTAGTGAATCCCCTGAGGACCTTAATAGCTGCACATAATTTCCAGTTTATGATTTAATGGCAACTTTGGCGGAAGTGCGTACATAAATTGATCTAACCATGCACATGGATGTATGTCATTCTTAGAATTGCGGAAGATCTTAAATTTCCGGACAGTCAAAAAGTGTTTATAATCAAAGTTTTCGCCTCGTGGCGACAAAGACCTACCGCGTCTGTCCCGGTCCGAATGTCGATTATTGTCAAGTTCGTGCGCCTGGCGCTCTCTTGTTGCATCCCGTAAATGAAACAAATTATTTTCTTCAAACCCCTCTGCACCTGTGATTCTAAATTTCTTCTGCTATCTTTTCCTACAATTTCGCCTTCGATCTGCTTGACTTGCTTCCGTAATGCCTCAAATTCCCTTTTCACGCGTTCATTAAATTTTCCCTGATTCTCAACATGCTTATTTATGTTCTGATACTCTTCGGTTTCTGCAAATGGTAATGGGGCTGTATCATCCGAATCTCTGTCCCCATGTAAACTAAGATTTGTCAATTTATCTGAAATTTCCTCAACTCTTTCCGATAAGTCACCTATTTTTTCTTTCTGTTTGTTTACATCTTCCGTAAGTGTCGCGACTCGGGTTTCAGTATTGACACATTTGGTAGTTAACTGTTCATATTGTCGTGTTAGATTATTTATTCTGTCATTTGGTACGGATTCCTCGATTCTTTCAAATATTTCTTCCTTATCCTTTGCACGTTGTAAATTTAACTCTGAAAAATTCTGTACTATCACGCGATCTCTTTCTTCCTGTTCTCTATCCTGTTCCCTTTGTCTGATTTCTACTGCAATTAATCTATTATTGTGAGAATTCAGAATCGGTTGTACTTCTTCCCTGATTTCTTTCTTTAATTCATCTTTCATATTTTTGAAACATGTCCCTATTCGTGAATCTATCCGTGTTTCCAAAGTTCCCATATCAGTTTTTAATTCAGCCCGTAAAGTTCCCATCTCTGTTTTTAATTCAGATCCAAACCGTGTTTCCATTGTTCCCATCTGTGTTTTAATTGTTCCCATCTCAGTTTTAATTGTTTCCATTTGTGATCCCAGATTTAATATTGCACCCATCAACTGCTCCATATTAAATTGTTCAGAATTCTTTTCGCCCCTAACATCTCCCGCAAAACTAACTTCCTTCGTCACAGCTGTAAGGCTATCTGTGTTCGATACTATTTCAGAATCTTCTGTCGTTAATCTCAGATTCTGTGAATTTTCCGATTGAGAAAAATTTTGAAATGGTTCCGGACTGTCTTCCCGACTTATTACATTGTTTTCCACTTCATTATCCATCATACTGTTTTCCTCTGTTGGCGAGTTCGCCATGTCAACAATTTCGTCCTCACTATTCATCATTTT
Source organism: Schistocerca americana (assembly GCF_021461395.2). Taxonomy (NCBI): domain Eukaryota; kingdom Metazoa; phylum Arthropoda; class Insecta; order Orthoptera; family Acrididae; genus Schistocerca; species Schistocerca americana. Next base: position 86,158,312 of record NC_060120.1, on the reverse strand, counting down.
TGCCTTTTTCATTGATCGCGTAATCATTTACAAAATATACAAAAGATTCGTCACTGTACTAAAATCACACACAATGACTCTTTATCTCAACAATACCATTCAAATGCAATGACTCCCTCAAACACGATCAATCGAACAATTGAAATAATTGCACTAAATTGCCAAATCCGTTGACAAGACAACAAATTTAATTCTGAGAAAAAAAATACCATTAGAAGAATGACAATTACCAAATCTACACATACAAAATAGACTACAATTACTAACTACAAATTACTACAACAATACTACAGTCTACAATTTTCACAATCAGAAGAATCCAAGGGACGATCCTGGCAGGGTCGCCACGTGCATGGGGGCTTAATTAAATATTATTGAAAATACTTTTTAAATTTTTGTTTTTGGTAGCTGTATGTCCGATTACGCTGTGTCTCTTAATCGGTTGGCCCTGACTAGTATTTTTACGCTATCTGACTGCAACAAACAATGTAAGAAAATTTTCGTAAACACAGTTAATTAATTAAGTCCCCAGCAACTATAAAACCTACAAAATCCAAGCACAAATGTAACTGTTCTGTATGTGGGAGTGTGACTCAACGTCCACATCTGGCACGGTTCTTTCCAACAAGACAAGAATTTTTAAATACCAACTATACTGAGGTGACAAAAGAAAATTAGAAAAACTATAATTACGCAAGAAAACCAGAATTACACTCTAATGCAAGAACACAAGCCAGATGCTTTGTTGACTGAACCTGTAGTGACGCATTATTTCAGACACACAATTAATAAAAGAACATTGTAATTTTTACCTTCATATATATTGACGAAATGCACTCATTACAATAACATCTGCCATCTCTCCCATCAAATAACTGCATAAAACATGGAACAACACTCTTTACTACCACATCTCACTCCGACTTCACGACAAGCAGTGCCCACTAGCACATCTCGGTACGACTGACTACAACGAGCTCTCAACAAGCACTCTGCTACGAACTCCCGACAATCACTGACTAGTCCGATCTCATAACAAGCACTGTGAAGGCGGCTTAATAGTACTCTTTGGCGCAATCTCTGGCGCAGTGGCACAGTGTAGCCACCTTTCATATGCCCCTCCTCCACAGGCCAGAATTTGATGGTATTTTTGCCAGCATTGGTGGTGAAAATACCACCAAATTCGTCCACAAAAATACAGACAAAAATAAAAGATAATATTAATACCTAAATATCACATAATTAGTTAAAAATTTTGGCTTTGCACTGACCTTTTACTAACCTAATATATGAAATACAGTAAGCAATACAACTTCTTTTCATACATGTGACTTTACATAACAGTTTACACAATATACAAAAAATCAGTTTATACAAATGTTCACATAAAATGCTTTCAATGATTAGTTTATACAAAAAAGAACACCAACAGGTAACATCTTTTCAGTAAAAGCAGTCCATCAGTTGCACCCAGTAAAGTTTAGCAGGTACACCCAACAACAAGTCACATTAGTTCAGTAGAAGCAATCCATCAGTTGCACCCAGCAATGTTGAGCAGGTGCAGACACCAACAAGTGACATCATTTCAGTAGAAACAGTTCATCAGTTGCACCCAGCAATGTTGAGCAGGTGCAGACAGCAACAAGTGACATTATTTCAGTAGAAGCAGTCCACCTGTGGCACCCAGTAAAGTTGCAGAGGTACACACAGCAACAAGTCACATTATTTTAGTAGAAGCAGTCCATTAGTGGCATCAGCAATGTTGAGAGCAGGTGCAGACACCAACAAGTGACATCATTTCAGTAGAAGCAGTCAATCAGTTGCACCCAGCAATGTTGAGCAGGTGCAGACAGCAAAAAGTCACATCTCTCAGCAGAAGCAGTTCCACAAAATTCACTAGCACTGATCACACTGTTCATCAGAGTTTATGAGCAGAAATTAAACATGTCCTAGTGGCACCAATCATGTAGAAAAGGTACAAATAACAGTCCATAATTTTTTAGAATCACTGATCACACAGTTCTTCAGCAGAAATTAAACACGACCAAATGTCACACATCATGTTGAAAAGTGCAGGTAACAGTTCAGAATATTTATCTTCACTAATCAGACAGTCCAGGCATGAACAATAGTTTGAATACACATACAGTGCTTTTACACTAACATACAAATCATAACAAACACACAAATGATATCAGATAATTGTCCTATTAACTATTACAATACACAAATACCAGTAAACCTATAATATTCATGGGTGTCAGTGCAAGCCACTACAAACAAATAAAATAATATTTAGGAGATAGGTGGGTAGGATTAGTAAAGGAAAACACACAAAACACACTCACTCATCTTTCATCCACATCAAGTACTACTGTGTAATTGAATAGTGTTAATTGTGTAAATGAAATTCTGTCTAAATCTGATGTTCATCATGTGTATCAAGTAGTACTGGCAGCAATGTATAACAGTCAATAATAGTTAAGTCAACGTCATAGTCATCATGTCAAGACCAATGTTTGCCAAGCCAGATCAAAATGTACTGTTGTTGAACAACTGTCAGTGAGCCAAGATATGCAATTACTTCCTCTCTCCAAAAAAAAGTATATACTGCTTAATGATTTAACAAAGTGTGTGTATAGACTATCTTCCTTCTATTTTAGTGTTCTAGTCTGCTATCTTCATCCTCCTTGTTCCATAAGACCAACAAAAAAAATATGCTCCTCACTTACTTTACCTCTTATACACCAAAACTCCAATAATCATCAGCTTCACATAATCTCAATAATACCTCAATAATACCTCTTCAATACGTCTTATCATCAATATCATTTACCTTACCTCTTGTCCACAAAAACTCCAATAATCATCAACTTCATATAATCTCTATACCTCAATAATACGTCGATAAATATAAACCTCAGCACCAATATCATTTCACTTCCATAACAACTCTTTCCTCTAGTCAGTCTCTTCGAACAAGTACAGATAAAATCCTAATGCAACTTCAATTCAGCATCCCATACAATCCGAAGACACATTGTCCACACACAACCTCTGTGTAATCCATCTAACCCAAATTTTCTACTCATTATAAATTATAAGATACATTTTGGTTCCTTGCCCATCATTAAATAAAAGAAATGCATACCTGACCTCTAACAGACTTAGTTCGAATAACTCTCAGTAATTAAGTACGATTACGGAGTGTGAATGATCATAATGTTTCACAGTGTGTACACCACTTCAAGAATTATGGCAAACAGAAGCAAACATGTGGAGTATTTTTTGTGTCAAGTGTCACTTCCTATTTCAATTGCTCACGAAAATGCAGTGTAATACTGTCAATGGTCTAAACCTAGTTTCGGTCTGTCATGTCGTTAGCCTCCTTCCTATTAGCATAAATTTATACAGCTTCCATAAAACCTCAGCTCATGTGACTTCTATGACTTTCTTGTACTAATGCCGTTCGTCGAATTATAGCAGTTAATTTTCTTTATCCTAAAAATATGGCACTGAGCGTAAGCAAAACATGCAATAGCGAGTAAATATACCAGTAGAGAACAGAATGTCAACAAGTGGATGCAGCACAATTCCTACAACGAGGCTCTGCCAAGCGAACAATCTATAATTAATACCATAGTGTGACCTAAACTCTATGTTTGTACACCTTATATCAGCATTTCTATATACCAAATTAAAGAGTAGTTATGACAACAAAACAGATATGTATAAATATGCAATACATACGCATAGCAGCAAACAGGCCATTAGTATCATATCAGCATAAGCAAATAAATGTTCATATGTCATCTTAATAAGTAAACATGAAGGCGCAAGCAGATAAATGACAAAGTATAACTTACATACCTAAACACATCAGCACAATAAATCAGGTTACAATTATAATTTAAATAAATATGCTCAGCAGGCACATAATTAAAAAAAAATATGACATCAGTGAAAAAGCAGTGCAACCAAGCGATGCATAATCATATGTAATCTTAATAAGTAAACATGAAGGCGCAAGCAGATAAATTACAAAGTATAACTTACATACATATCAGCACAATAAATCAGGTTACCATTACAATTTAAATAAATAAGCACAGCAGGCACATAATTAAAAAAAATATGTCATCAGTGAAAAAGCATAGCAGCCAAGCGATGCATAATATATACAAATAACAACCCTGTTCATTAATCAATAATTGTCAAAATCAGTAAATGTATACAAGCACGTCGCTTCACAAGTAAATCCATAGAACATGAAATTAGCACAAAGTATGAATCACGTAATCGCGAGCAGCAAATTACGTCTAAAGTACGTACCTAAGTGGAAATATGTTACCTGAAAAATGAACTCAATTAACAGTTACCTTTTTTAGTTTATTAGTTTCTTCTTCGAAATTACATTCTTCCTGAAAATTTCTCGATAGCAAGTCGTCTTAACGTCGGACACGCACAGAATTTACCTGAAGTTCTTAAATACTTTATACAACCGTATCCTGCAAAATACTGAATGTTAATAACACAATTCAACAAGTCCTTATAGCTTTATACAGAATTTAGTCGGAGAAATTAGACTGTGTATTTGTTTACGGCTGTCAGTGCATTCGCACTGAGCGCTCGATCAGCTGTAGGCGCGTGACGTAGGAAGCAATTGTTTGCGGTCAACGACTGCCTTGTGCGGCGCGCAGACTTGATTGTTGCTTTGAGTATGTGCCGCCGCCAAAACACAGCGCGGTATCCTTGTACTCTCCGCATGTTTACATCTAGCTGTTAGTTTCTCACAAGTATGTCATTCCACAAAAATTTTAACGTTTGATATATGATGTATTCCTTTAGAGCGTCGAGATTTAAGAGTTTCTACTTCGACAGTGTTATCATGAATAATTTTGCGAATTCTATATGGACCGTTATAAAGCAGAAAAAATTTGCGACACAAGCCTTTTCCTTTGTGAGACAAACGGTGGGACTTAATTAATACCTTTTGACCAACTGAAAAAGTTTTTAAACGACCAGGACGTTCCGCTGATTTCTCTCTTCTTGCAGCCGCAGACGCAATATTTCGTAGAGCCAGGTTGACAACTTCAGAATGCCGCAGTTTCCGTGAAGGCGGAAAAGGAACGATTTCAGAAATGCGATTTGTCGGTGCTTTATTTTTTAATACCAATAGAGGCGGTAAAGAAGTTGAGTCATTAGGAAGTTCATTCAGAATGTTTTGAAAAATATGAAGATACTGATCCCAAGTTCTGTGATTCTGATGACAATAAAGACGGCACAATTTATTGATTTCCTTCATCCATCTCTCTGAAGCGTTAGATTGAGGGTGAAAAAGTGAGATGAAGATTGGTTTAATTTTACGACGCTGTAGAGTACGAAGCCAAATTTTAGAACGAAACTGTGATCCATTATCTGATATAACCTTATCAACATGACCAACTTCTTTAAGAAAATGTTTGATGAAAGCATTAGATACTGAACGAGCTGTTGCTTTGCGTAAAGGTGTAAAACACACATATTTTGATGTCAATTCCACTGCTACGAAAATGTACGCAAAACCATTAGTAGAACGAACCACTGGACCAAACAAATCGACTGCAGCCATCTCCTTTAATTTCGCTGGAATGATGGGAAACAACGGTGCTCTGTGAGAAATCGTTGGAGGCTTAGCCATTTGACATAATTTGCATTTGGCAAGAACAGATCGAATACGTTTTTCCATATTACTGAAGTAACAATTTTCTCGTAATTTATGAAAGCATTTTCTGGGACCAAAGTGTGCATAACTGAAATGCGTATACCAAATCAATTTATTGACCCACTCATCAGGAATACACACTAACCAAACAAAGTTGTCGACCGATTTTCGTTTAAAAAGAATGTCACTGCGAACTGAATAGCATCTAGTTTCTCTGGATCAGGAAGAATACCTTCAGTCGAAATAATGTGACCGAGAAATTTCGCCTGAGAACGACCAAATTCAGATTTTTCCAAGTTTACTGTAATGCCAACTCTTGCAAAGATACGTAACAATGAATCCAAAATTTTGTTGTGCTCACTCCAAGAATGTTTAGCAATAAGAAAGTCGTCAACATACGAAGTAATATTGTCACGAAGATAAACAGGTAAAATTTCGTTTAAGCTAGGAATGAATGCTGATGAAGATACAGTAAGTCCAATCGGTAATTTCCGAAATCACTTTAAGGTAAATAGTCATATCAGGTTATTGTCTACTTACTCTCTAGATAGATTGATAGTCGAAGAGTTGGTTTGACAGATGCAAAGAATAGTAAAAGAGTAGGCAGCGGTACAGAAAACTAAAAGAGAAATAGCACCACTACAGCTCGGGGCCCTATGCTCGCTACGGCACATATTCACTTAGAGTAGTGAATCCCCTGAGGACATTAATAAGTTCAGACAGTAATTTTCGAAATCTCCTTTTGGGTAAATAGTCTTATCCGGTTACTGTTTATCTACTGTCTAGATAGATTGATAGTCGAAGAGTTGTTTTGACAGATGCAAAGAATAGTAAAAGAGTAGGCAGCGGTGCAGAAAACTAAAAGGGAAATAGCACCACTACAGCTCGGGGCCCTATGCTCGCTACGGCACATATTCACTTAGAGTAGTGAATCCCCTGAGGACCTTAATAGCTGCACATAATTTCCAGTTTATGATTTAATGGCAACTTTGGCAGAAGTGCGTACATAAATTGATCTAACCATGCACATGGATGTATGTCATTCTTAGAATTGCGGAAGATCTTAAATTTCCGGACAGTCAAAAAGTGTTTATAATCAAAGTTTTCGCCTCGTGGCGACAAAGACCTACCGCGTCTGTCCCGGTCCGAATGTCGATTATTGTCAAGTTCGTGCGCCTGGCGCTCTCTTGTTGCATCCCGTAAATGAAACAAATTATTTTCTTCAAACCCCTCTGCACCTGTGATTCTAAATTTCTTCTGCTATCTTTTCCTACAATTTCGCCTTCGATCTGCTTGACTTGCTTCCGTAATGCCTCAAATTCCCTTTTCACGCGTTCATTAAATTTTCCCTGATTCTCAACATGCTTATTTATGTTCTGATACTCTTCGGTTTCTGCAAATGGTAATGGGGCTGTATCATCCGAATCTCTGTCCCCATGTAAACTAAGATTTGTCAATTTATCTGAAATTTCCTCAACTCTTTCCGATAAGTCACCTATTTTTTCTTTCTGTTTGTTTACATCTTCCGTAAGTGTCGCGACTCGGGTTTCAGTATTGACACATTTGGTAGTTAACTGTTCATATTGTCGTGTTAGATTATTTATTCTGTCATTTGGTACGGATTCCTCGATTCTTTCAAATATTTCTTCCTTATCCTTTGCACGTTGTAAATTTAACTCTGAAAAATTCTGTACTATCACGCGATCTCTTTCTTCCTGTTCTCTATCCTGTTCCCTTTGTCTGATTTCTACTGCAATTAATCTATTATTGTGAGAATTCAGAATCGGTTGTACTTCTTCCCTGATTTCTTTCTTTAATTCATCTTTCATATTTTTGAAACATGTCCCTATTCGTGAATCTATCCGTGTTTCCAAAGTTCCCATATCAGTTTTTAATTCAGCCCGTAAAGTTCCCATCTCTGTTTTTAATTCAGATCCAAACCGTGTTTCCATTGTTCCCATCTGTGTTTTAATTGTTCCCATCTCAGTTTTAATTGTTTCCATTTGTGATCCCAGATTTAATATTGCACCCATCAACTGCTCCATATTAAATTGTTCAGAATTCTTTTCGCCCCTAACATCTCCCGCAAAACTAACTTCCTTCGTCACAGCTGTAAGGCTATCTGTGTTCGATACTATTTCAGAATCTTCTGTCGTTAATCTCAGATTCTGTGAATTTTCCGATTGAGAAAAATTTTGAAATGGTTCCGGACTGTCTTCCCGACTTATTACATTGTTTTCCACTTCATTATCCATCATACTGTTTTCCTCTGTTGGCGAGTTCGCCATGTCAACAATTTCGTCCTCACTATTCATCATTTTTGCCTTTTTCATTGATCGCGTAATCATTTACAAAATATACAAAAGATTCGTCACTGTACTAAAATCACACACAATGACTCTTTATCTCAACAATACCATTCAAATGCAATGACTCCCTCAAACACGATCAATCGAACAATTGAAATAATTGCACTAAATTGCCAAATCCGTTGACAAGACAACAAATTTAATTCTGAGAAAAAAAATACCATTAGAAGAATGACAATTACCAAATCTACACATACAAAATAGACTACAATTACTAACTACAAATTACTACAACAATACTACAGTCTACAATTTTCACAATCAGAAGAATCCAAGGGACGATCCTGGCAGGGTCGCCACGTGCATGGGGGCTTAATTAAATATTATTGAAAATACTTTTTAAATTTTTGTTTTTGGTAGCTGTATGTCCGATTACGCTGTGTCTCTTAATCGGTTGGCCCTGACTAGTATTTTTACGCTATCTGACTGCAACAAACAATGTAAGAAAATTTTCGTAAACACAGTTAATTAATTAAGTCCCCAGCAACTATAAAACCTACAAAATCCAAGCACAAATGTAACTGTTCTGTATGTGGGAGTGTGACTCAACGTCCACATCTGGCACGGTTCTTTCCAACAAGACAAGAATTTTTAAATACCAACTATACTGAGGTGACAAAAGAAAATTAGAAAAACTATAATTACGCAAGAAAACCAGAATTACACTCTAATGCAAGAACACAAGCCAGATGCTTTGTTGACTGAACCTGTAGTGACGCATTATTTCAGACACACAATTAATAAAAGAACATTGTAATTTTTACCTTCATATATATTGACGAAATGCACTCATTACAATAACATCTGCTATCTCTCCCATCAAATAACTGCATAAAACATGGAACAACACTCTTTACTACCACATCTCACTCCGACTTCACGACAAGCAGTGCCCACTAGCACATCTCGGTACGACTGACTACAACGAGCTCTCAACAAGCACTCTGCTACGAACTCCCGACAATCACTGACTAGTCCGATCTCATAACAAGCACTGTGAAGGCGGCTTAATAGTACTCTTTGGCGCAATCTCTGGCGCAGTGGCACAGTGTAGCCACCTTTCATCGTATGCAAAATCAGTAAATGGGTCAAAATCATCTATTTGTTCTGTCAGGGAACACACCGGCACCATAACGAAAGATAACAGAAAGAAGGCCAAAATACTGAATTCGGTCTCCCAAAGTTGTTTCACCGCGGAAGATAGTAACACTGTCCCTCCTTTCAGTCGTCTTACGAACATCGGAATGGCAGATGATGAGATAACCGATCGCGGAACTGGAAAGCAGCTACAATCGCTTAGTAGTGGAAAGACTTGAGGACCATATGAGATACCTATAAGATTCTATAAATATTATGCGAAGGGACTTTCTCCCAATTTATCATAGATCGCTAGAGCTACGAAAGGTACCTAACGACTGGAAAAAGGCGCAGGTCATTCCCGTTATTAAGAAAGTCCATAAGACAGATCCACACAATTCGTTGTGACGAAAAGGTTCTATGAAAGTGAGCACAGTGGGGTTGATATTTCTGCAGCATTTCAATAGGCAATAGATTTTGATAAATTTATGGTCCTATTTTGCATTTAATTAATATTCCGCAATTCATAATTTATGTTAGATATAGTTTCTTTAAATTTAAAGCATACTGTATCAACACCACTACATATAATTACACTATAGATCTGGCGCTTGGGATATTTATGTTATTGTATTATGAATTTGTGTCTTGCAAATTTGGGTGCTACTTCATAACATATATAGCATACCAACATCTTATGAAGTGGAGGTGTGTGAGTTAACGAGCATTTCGCTCTCATTTAAGTGTATGGCCGAAAGAGTCAGCCTTCAGGAATTGTGAAACGAACCCTGTCGTCCAGGACCGCGTGCCACAAACGGCGCATATTCACCACGAGATGGGAAAACTCACAGACGTCTATTGTCTATTGAGGCCTAAGCGCTGTAGTGTGCGAGTGAGACAGACGAGAACCTACGTCATAGGGAAACCCAGGGAAGCATAGCAGTGCTAAATGTGGCGGACCTAAGATCGGCCATAAAGGGAAACATTTGTGGAAACTATTTAATTCTGTAGTAGTTCAGGGAATGAAGCCACAGCAATTTTAATCTGCTGTCCTCTATAAATTTTCATTGTGATCCCAATAAAACTTAAATATTCATCATATCTATAATAGTTTAGGATTTACTGTTAAAGTGGAATTAACAAGTTTTGTGACAAAGACCTGAATTCTAAAATCTGAACACTTTGGTCGATCTTAACGATCGACATTTCATATAGAAGTGAATAATTAAAATGACAAATTTTGTAAATATCAACTCTGTAGCTTCATTTGTTTAAAAGAAATAGTAAATTTAAATTATCAGTATTTTCAGTTAAGCATCATATCATCATTTCCTTCACACAAAACACGGTGAACGAAGACGGCATGACACCTTATTGAATCATTCGAAGTTAAGAGGGGATCTGTATTGGTTTTATGTAAAAGAATTTAGCGTTTATTATGTGATGGATATGATTGTTACTTTATATAGAACGTGAAAGTGGTCAAGCTTTGATTATTTAAATATATTAAAAGCTAAAATAATGTAGAATAAGCTGTAGCCAATCAGATGGACGGCCTCAGGAAAGGGTACTGCTCTAGTCAGTTGAGCGAGGATATTCGGCACGCGGGAACTGCGGCTGGAGACACCAAAGTTGACAGTGTTGGTGCAGACGCGAAAGCGGACTGTTCGGATGGAGACACCAAAGGGTACCGGTTCGGATGGAGACGCGGAAACGGACAGTTCTGGTCGAGACACCAAAGTGGACAGTTCGGTCGAAGATGCGGAAAAGGGCAGTTCGGCTGGGGACACCAAAGGTTATTGCTATTATTATATGTTATATTAACTTTGTAATTTTCAAACTTGCCATCAGCTAGACAGTTTAACCAAGGGGTCACAAGTGTCTAATTTAGGGCGTGTAACGCGACACATGCGGTTCAACCCCTAGAGGAGTTTGAGACAAGACTTTTCGACGAAGAGGAACCGCATGTGAGCCCGAATATCTTTGGGATTTTAGCTCGCAGGATCCACTGGGGACCGAACCGCACAATAACGCCGAGTTTGGTGTGCGGCGGCGGTGATGTGGGTGGACTGTTGTGGCCTTTTGTGGGGTTGTGAACCATTGAGGGCTACGTTTCTAGGTCCCCGGTTCAATACACAATACACAGAATGAGGGTATTTCACCTGCCTCATAGATCTTGCTCACCAGATGGTAGAGTTTCGTCATGGCTGGCTCTCCCAAGGCAATCAGTAGTTCTAATGAAACATCGTCTACTCATGGGGCCTTGTTTCGACTTAGGTCTTTTAGCGCTCTATCAAATTCTTCACGCAGTATCATATCTCCCGTTTCATCTTCGTTTACGTCCTCTTCCGTTTCCATAATATTGTCATCAAGTACATCGCCCTCATATAGACCCTCTATATACTCCTTCCACCTTTCTGCTTTCCATTCTTTGGTTAGAACTGGTTTCCCATCTAAGCTTTTGATATTCATACAGGTTGTTCTGTTGTCTCCAAGGGTCTCCTTAATTTTCCGATAGGCAGTATCTACCTTGCCTCTACATCCTTACATTTGTCTTCTGGCCATCCCAGCTTAGTCATTTTGCACTTCCTATCGATCACATTTTTGAGGCGTTTGTATACCTTTTCGCCTGCTTCATTTACTGCATTTTTACATTTTCTCCTTTCATCAATTAAATTCGGTATCTCTTCTGTTACCCAAGGATTTCTACTAGCCCTCGTCTTTTTGGCTGCTTGATCCTCTCTGCTGCTTTCACTGTTTCATCTCTCAAAGCTACCGATTCTTCTTCTACCGTATTTCTTTCCCCCGCTCTTGTCAATCGTTCCCTAATGCTCTATCTCAAACTCTCCACAACCTGTGGTTCTTTCAGTTTATCCAGGCCCCATATCCTTAAATTCCCACCTTTCTGCAGTTTCTTCAGTTTTATTCAACAGTTCATAACCAATACATTGTGACCAGAGTCCGCATCTTCACCTGGAAATGCCTTACAATTTAAAACCTGGTTCCTAAATCTCTGTCTTACCATTATATGATCTATCTGAAACCTTCCAGTGTTTCCAGACCTCTTCCACGCACAAATTTTCCTTTCCTGATTCTTAAACCAAGTGTTAGCTATGATTAAGTTATGTTCTGTGCAAAACTCTACCAGGCGGCTTCCTCTTTCATTCCCTTACCTTCACTCCATTTTCACCTACTACTTTTCCTTCTCTTTCTTTTCCTACTACCGAATTCCAATCCTCCATGACTATAAAATTTTTGTCTCCCTTCACTATCTCAATAATTTCTTTTATCGCATCATACGTTTCTTCAATCTCTTCGTCACCTGCGCAGCTAGTTGGCATATAAAGTTGTACTGCTGTGGCAGGCGTGGTCTTCGTGTCTATCTTGGCTACAATAATGCGTTCACTATGCTGTTCGTAGTATCTTATCAGCGCTTCTCTTTTCTATTCATTATTAAACCTACTCCTGCATTACTACTATTTGATTTAGTATTTATAACCGTGTATTCACCTGACCAGAAGTCTTGCTCCTCCTGCCACCGAACGTCACTAATTCTCACTATATATAACTTTAACGTATCCATTTCCGTTTTTAAATTTTCTAACCTACCTGTCCCATTAAGGGATCTGACATTCCACGCTCCGATCCGTAGAACGCCAGTTGTCTTTCTCCTGATAACGACGTCCTATTGAGTAGTCCCCGCCCGGAGGTCCGAATGGGGGGGGGGGGGGGGTATTTTACCTCCGGAATATTTTACCCAAGAGGACGCCATCATCATTTAACCAGACAGTGAAGCTGCATGCCCTCGCGAAAAATTACGGCTGTAGCTTCCCCTTGCTTTCAACCGTTCGCAGTAACAGCACAGCAAGGCCGTTTTGGTTAATGTTTCATGGCCAGATCAGTCAATGACCCAGACTGTTGCCCCTGCAACTACTGAAAAGGCTGCTGCCCTTCTTTAGGAACTACACGTTGTACGGCCTCTCAACAGATACCCCTCCGTTGTGGTTGCACCTCCGGTACGGCTATCTGTATAGCTAAGGTACGCAAGCCTCCCCACCAACGGCAAGGTCCATGGTTCATGACGGGGCGAGGGCTTCAATTTATGTATAATTAAATAGTGTTTAGTTTTTTGCATGTTCTTTGGATCATATTCGCGTGAGTTCTCTGTAATGTGTCAGTAGGTTTACAAATAAAATTCATTTTCTCTGTGAAAACGTGGCTGCATGCTGGCTCGTTAAATTATTGGATTATTTAATCTCAGATGTATGTTTAGGAAAAGTAATCGTAACACACACATATTTTCTATTCAGAAGTTCATCTATCTTTAATTCAAAGTAATACGGTCAAATAATGGTATGTCTGCATACTTTATCCCTTTCTATGCAAAGGTACAGTTAAATTGTGTATGTGTGGATGATTATTTTGTTCCCAGTGTTTTATCTGTGAATGTTAATATCATTTTCAGATTGTGACTGATTTTTCAGAACAAATTTCATAAGAGACTATATCAACTGAAAGCCTAAGCTGTATAAACAGCTGGTTAAATGTGAACTAGACATTATCCTGTGCTGTGAACACTGCTATGTGTGAAAATTCCATATAAAATTATTCAGTGTGCTATGAATTGTTTTACGCAAGGTAAGTTTATTTTTTACTGCTTTCATCAACGAGCGATTGCATGCGATTCTGGCTATTTACAGAACCGAAAATGGTAATGAAAGGAAAGCATTTCGACATGATTTCAGATATCTGGAAGGCTCCGACCGTGGCACTCCAGGCTACTTCAAAAGTTGAATATCAAAATTTGTTCGAACAATTTTTCCAACACACATGAGGAGCCTATTTTGAATAAAAAATTGTGCAACATAAAATAAACAACATTTTCAATTTTATTTCACATCAGTCACCTTTCCTGTGGAACGGATCGTGTACACATGTTGAATCACCTAAAACTTGGACAG